>NC_090936.1:699344624-699969624 GCF_040938575.1 Ambystoma mexicanum
TGTTGGCTGTCTCCATGACCACCAGTCTGGCTTCAGAGCTGCCAGAAGCACAGAAACTGCTCTCCTGAACATCCGTGAAGATCTGCTCTCCAACCTTGACTCTAACATGCCCTCTGTCCTCATCCTCCTCGATCTCTCTTCTGCCTTCGACATGGTCAACCATAACATCCTGCTCAACCATCTCTGTGAAATCCTGGGTATCACTGATCTGGCTCTGGCCTGGGTGACCTCTTTCCTCTCAGATTGACCCTCCCAGGTCCAACTTGGGTCCTACCTTTCATCTATCTTCCCCTGTACCTGTGGTGTTCTCCAGAGGTCTAACCTCTCGCCCTGGCTTTTCAACTAATACCTGGCAACTCTCGCCCACTGCATTGCCACTTTGTGCTCAAATTTCCAGTACTATGCTGATGACACTGAACTCATTTTCAGGCTGCCCTCTGCCACCTCCTCTCTCATCTCTGATTGCCTAACTGCCATTCAAGATTGGAGTTCTGCCAATGATCTTTGTCTAAATGCCAGCAAGACGGAGATCCTCCCCATCGGCACACCATCAACATCTTTCCCCTCACTCTCTGGCTGGCCTCCCTTGGCCCTCCTCCTGCCCCCACCTGCGAGGCTAAGAACCTCAGGGACATCTTTGACTCCACCCTTTCCTTCTCCGCCCACATCTCTGAGGTCTCTAAAAAGTCAAATTTCCGACTGCACCTCCTCAGAGGTACTCCGCCTTTCCTCTCCTTCCCCCAGAAGCTCATGGTATCCCAAGCTCTGGCTCTCTCTAGCTTGGACTATTGTAACAGCCTCTTTCTAAATCTGCCTGCCTCTACTCTCCGCCCTCTGCAACTAATCCAGAACAGGACTGCAAGACTTGCCCTTGGCCTCAAGCCCTGGGATCGTATCTCTCCAGTTCTGAAATCTCTCCACTGACTCCCGGTGGATGCAAGGATTAAATTCAAAACCATCTGCATTGTCCACAAGGCTTTCTGGGGCCTGGGTCCAAAATACCTTCAGCTATACCCCCGCAAATACCTCCCCTCTCGAGCTCTTCGCACCTCTACCTCCAACTCCCTCAGGGTCAGTCATTTTTCAAAGAAACGAGCTGGGGGTAGATCTCTGTCTTCGGCTTGGGCCTCCCTCTGGAATAGCCTCCCTGCCACTCTAAAACATCAGGAGAACCATCTCCGATTCCAGAAGCACCTCAAGACCTTTCTCTTTTCTTCTGCCTTCGCTCCCCCTCTCCCCTGCTGATCTGTTCTCTCTTAGCACCGTGCACCTGGCCACCTCCTGTCCTTCGGGCCCAGGTACCTGCTCACCCTGCCACCTTCCCACACTGCCTCCGGGCCACCCCTTGCACTGGGGTCTGTATCTGTACCCATACAGCCCCCCCCTTTTTCTTCCTGCACTTATCAGACCTACCATGCCTGCTGCCTTAAACCTAGCACTTGCACATTGCTGGCTGCATTACCACTGTTTGTTGCCTTTATTATTTATTATTGTTATTTATCTGTTTCTCCTCTGCTTCACTACTTCTCCCTCCTTCCATGCACTTTTCCCCTCCCCCTCTCCCATGCACTTGCGCATTCTCAATGTCACTGGGCCTAGTAAGATCGCTGTTTTGTTCTCTCCTGTTCCCCTCCCTTGCCTTGTTGTGCTCTGAAACACTTGCGTACGAGCGCGATAGAAATAAAATATCAATTAAAAAAAACGTATTGGCTGTTCCGTTTTGTACCTCAATCAACATGACACATTTGGAAACGGCATCTACTTTACTGATTCTTCACCCTCTAGACCTATTTTATTTTGGCATGCTGTGGGGAAAGCAAAAGGCAAGGAAGGAGAACTAAAACATTTCATAGTTTCCAACTAGCGGTGAGAAAATGCTTTTGTCAGACCAGAAAATGTGAATAATATATATAAACATAAGTTGAAATTCAAATCACTGCAACTCCTCACTCATAGCAGGGAGCATGAGTTGATTCATAAAAATCAAGTAAGGTACTATTTGCCTTTCTCAACCTTCAGATCAGCCATAGTGGGGTGAGGAGGCACCTTCCAAAGGCCTCAACACTCAGGTGGGAAAGAGCTGCCCAGTAGGGCACCTTCAGATATGTAAGATTCTCCCAACCACCACAATAGGAAAGTACTTATCTGAGGTTTTCCAGAAATGTCCAAAAGAAATCGAAAATGATTAAAAAAAAAGTATGTAGAATGTTGAATGAATTGGAGAACTTCAGAGGACACACAAAACTTGAACATGCAGTACAAAATCTGAAGATGGCCTCCAGTGATGGAACAAAGGGAGACTCTGTCTATTGGCTATGGGGCAAGATGACTCAAAACGACTCTAAGAGAACACACAAGTGACTGCAGTCTTTCAAATTCAAACAAAAAAACTGCTTTAATGTTACAGATGATTCCCAACCTGGTGGTGGGGAATAGTCAAACAGCATGTGAATCTATGAAAGATCCAAAGCTGGAAACTACACATATACAGATATGAAATTACACCAGCGTTGTCCATTTGGGATCGCCATAAATATGCATCGTAATCACATTTCTGAATGTGATCCATTTTATTTTAAAAGCTATGCAGAAGTATGCAGTTCGTGCAGATGGCGGCAGGCTACCTCGCAAAGGTTCTGAATTGCCAACAGTTACAAGGTTTACTGTTATTCCTTTGAAGGATGGGACGTATAAGAGGCATAAGGATCAGCCAGCAGAATACAACACTTGTTTTATTTTGCCCTAATTTTCAGATATTAGGAAGGGCCTGCTGCCAGGAATTTTGAGTGAAAAAGGATTGGGGCACATTAGATCAGCACTCATGTATTTATTGGTATCATCAGAGGTGAAAGCAGCATTTGCCTTTGCTGTGTATCTCAGGAGGGCATGGATAAGAAGGGCTAAATTGATATTGAAACAGGAGCGAGATCAATAGAGATCATAGTATTTAGTCATGAGACATCACTCAATATAGTTGCTGCTATATTGATTTGTCCTTTGATAACTTCATTATCATAAGTGTTGATCTCAACATTCAAATGCTATGTTTGATGTTACGGCCATATTGATTTACCTCCTGAATTATGGAGGAACAGGAAGAATGTTTGAAGACCTGCCTCCAGGAAAGATGATTGCTCTCTTGTTCCCTATGATTACTGCATTAGGCACATTGTTCTTCGTGTGATCAAATAGGGATTTGTTGAGCACTCAGAACTGTGGGTTGCTGCGCCTTTTGTCTCAGATCTCTGATGTAATGGCAGCTGATAGGTAGAAACTGGAATGCCCATGCTTGTGGTGCCTGTTCTGTAAATCCTGGTAGCGTGGTTTTAGTTTCTACTCAAATGGCGCCTATGCTGGAATTAATATACAAACGCTTCTTGTCTCCACTCAGCTGAGTAGGTAGGTAGATTCCACAAAAAGTGTTGTTTCTCGTTGATTTTTATTCGGTTGAATCAATTTCCTGATGAGTTTAAAATAGTAAGCTCTCAGAGTGTAATTTACATTGTTTAACATGTTGTGCCGACACGTGTTCTGACCGTACAGGTCTTTATCAAGGCTACCAAGGTTTTGTGGGTCCATAGATTATCACATATTGCATTTATTTAATTTAGTGATTAGTGCAGGGTGAGTGTGAATTACCGTGAGGTGCATTGGGCCATATATTGTGAGGTGACATGGTATCAAAGTTTGAAATTACATTCAGTTGTTTGGTCCAGTTTGTAAAATAAGGATACAGAGATCAATTGCAGTGTGAGATGCGTGGGCGTTGAAAGATGCAGAGCCCCATACATAAAGCATTATTTGTTCAGACATTAATATAGTGAAGAGGCATGATTCAATTTATAGCAAGCATTTGTAATAAGAACAGAGCAGTGGGAAAAAGAACAAGGAAGGAAAGGTTGTTGAACAGGTGTTAGTATGGTCAGAAGATGGGGGATTTGTCAATACAGAGTGGGGTGTATTGGTGGTGGAGTTGGCTCACCTGGTTGGTGTCTGTCCACAGTTGTATTTGGATTAGAGCGAAGAAGATTAGCTTGGGAGCCCAACGGTGTCCTGGGTTGGTTGGTTGGGTGGGTACAAACCCGGGCTCCCCCCCTCTTCTGACCATTCTTTTACATCCTCTTCCTCCTCCTCTATCACCCCTGGCACGTCATCGGCCATTCTCCTCCGCCTTCCTCCTCCTTTCCCCTGTTCACCCCAGACAATGTTTGCAGACAAGTCCAATCTATGAATTTCTCATCAAAGAAGGTTTTCCCCTGCTCATCCAGAACCATAAAGGACCACATTGATACCCTTGCTCCAGCCAATGTGATTTCTGCAATCACTCCTTTGCCACTGGAACCTTACCCTTGCCAATTTAAGCACTCCCTTGTGGACCCCTTCTTAAGAAACCTCTCTGCCGATCCTTCCGCTCTGGCTATCTATCGCCTGATCTTCATCACTCCTTTCCTGGGTAAACTCCTGAAAAAAGCTGCCCATCTCCCAGCTTAATCTACATACCAAATGTGTTGGTCATCTCCACCACCACCAGTCTGGGTGCAGAGCTGGCAGAAGCACAGAAACTGCTCTCCTGAACACCAGTGAAGACTTGCTCTCTAATCTTGATTCTAATCATCCTTATGTCGTCATTCTCCTCCTCCTATCCTCTGTTTTTGACCTGGTCAACCATGCCATCCTGCTCAATCGCCTCTGTGACAGCCTGGGTATCACTGGTCAGGCTCTGGCATGGTTGACCTCCTTTCTCACTGACCGACCCATCGAGGTCCAACTGGGGTATTTCCTCTCTTCTGTCTCTCTCTGTACTTGCAGTGTTTCCCAGGGGTCTGACCTTTCTCCCTGGTGATTCAACCACTACCTGGCACCTCTTGCCCAATGCATCGCTACATTCTGCTCTAACTCTCATGATTATATGGATGACACCCAGCTCTCCTTCAGGCTCCTCTCAGCCACCTCTGCTCCTTGCCCCATATCAGACTGTCTGGCCTTAATTCAGGAATGGTGTGTCGCCAATGATCTCTGCCTTAATTCCAATTAGACATCATTCCTCCTCATTAGGACACTTGCTCCCTCCTTTCCCCTCTCTCTCTGGCCACCCACCTTGGGCCCTCTTCCTGCTCCTTCGTATGAGGGTATAAACCTTGGTGTAATCTTCGACTCCACCCTCTCCTTCTCTCCTCACATCTCTGACGTCTCTAAGAAGTCGCACTTTCAGCTGCACCTCCTCAGATGTATTCTGCCATTTCTCACTTTCCCCCAGAAGCCCACTGTCTCCAGAGCCCTGGTCCTCTCAAGGCTGGACTATTGCAACAGCCTCTTTCTACATCTGCCTGTCTCTATGCTTTGGCCTTTGCAATTTAAACAGAAGACATGTCATTGGCCTCAAGCCCTGGGACCATATCTCTCCAGCTCTGAAATTTCTTCACTGGCTCCCCGTGGCTGCAAGGATCAAGTCCAAGACCTTTTGCATTGGCAACAAGGCTTTCTGGGGCCTGGGATCGCACTATATCCAACTTTCTCTTCCTAAAAATCTTCCTTCTTGCGCTCTCCGCTCATCCACCTCTAAGCAGAGAATGGGGCGCAGATATCTTTCCTCGTTGGGGGCCTCCCTCTGGAACAGCCTACCTGCCTCTCTCAAACTTGAGCAGAACCACCTTCGGTTCCGGAAGCAACTCAAGACCTTCCTGGTCACCCTCTGAACTCAGGCCCAGGCTCCTGCATGCCCAGTTGCCTTGCGCTGCCTCCGCCCCCCTCAGCACTTAAGTGTGTATATGCAACCCTACAGCCCCTTCTCACTGCACGTATGAGCCACCCTCTGGCAGCACTTATTGAGTTAAATGCACTTCTCCCTTCCCACCCCTAGCACATCTCTCCTCCCTCGTCCCCACACGTGCGCGATCTGAATGGCAAAAAGCCTAGTAAGATTGTTGTTTTGTCTTCCTCCTGTTTCCCCTTCCCAGTCTTGTCACACCTAGAAACACTAGTGTACAGGTGCATTATAAATGACATATCATATTATGTTTCATACATATTTCCAAATATGGGTATCGCTATCATTATGCCCTGTCAACACATGCAGTGACAATCATTGCCATACTTTCTGCTACACTGGTAATGCCAGATAGACAGGTGTCGGTGGATGATGAAACTTCTTTGGGATCCTGTGAACCGGTATCTATTCATCGGAAATAAAGTCATCCAATGTCACACCATCGAATTATATTCAACGAAAATCACTACCATCGAATTAACTTTTCCTTGACTATAATTCGATGGTGTTTTAATTTTGACATTTATTGGGTTTAAAAAGGGTTGGGGCTAGAGTTAGATTCGGGTTAGGGTTAGGGTTAGGGTTAGGGTTAGGGATTATGGATGGGGCTAGGGTTAAAGATTAAGGGTTAGATTAGGGTTAGGGTTGGGACTAGGGTTAGATTAAGGATTAGATTAAGTGTTAGATTAGGGTTAGGGTTAGGGGTTTGGGTTGGGGCTAGGGTTAGGGTTAGGGTTAGGGTTGGGGCTAGGGTTAGATTAAGGGTTAGAGTAAGGGTTATATTAGTGCTAGGATTAGGGTTAGGAGGGTGTGGGGATTGGGAGTTTGGGGGGAAACTCCCCCCGTAATATACAAACAAACATTAAAACGTTACAAGGAGCTGGCCAGTGCCGAAATTTCAGCACTGGACAGCTCCATGTAACGTTTAAATGTTACAAAAAAATGCATCGAAATACTATCTTTTTCATGTAAAAGTGCATTTCCATTGAAACCAGTCAATTTATATTTTCGATGGACTGGTTTCGGTGGAACGGCACTTCATGTAAAAGAAAGCCTGTTGATGCTGTGTTAAACAATGCTTTTTTTCAATGGTTTAGAGTAAGGGTTATATTATTGCTAGGATTAGGGTTAGGGTTAGGAGGGTGTGGGGATTGGGAGTTTGGGGGGAAACCCCCCCCTCCGTAATATACAAACAAACAATAAAACGTTACAAGGAGCTGGCCAGTGCCGAAATTTCAGCACTGGACAGCTCCATGTAACGTTTTAATGTTACAAAAATATGCATCGAAATACTGTCTTTTTCATGTAAAAGTGCATTTCCACTGAAACCAGTCAATTTATATTTTCGATGGACTGGTTTCGGTGGAACAGCGCTTTTACATGTAAAAGAAAGCCTGTTGATGCTCTGTTAAACAATGCTTTTTTCGATGGTTTGGCATTTCGATTAAATGGCTAGGAATCCTGTGAACCCTAGACAGAACTTCTACATTGCTGCTCACACCTGCAACCCATTCAGTGGGCATTTGACATTCTTAAAAACAATTGTGGTACTTGCATTGGGCATGTGGTGCATTTTGCAACATTGTGGCCATGTGATGCCAGGTGATGTATGATGCACACCAAAGCATTGGGCTCAATATGTCCATGCCCAATGAGGATGGTGATGACCGAGATTCTAATGACAGAGCCTGTGGCCAGGATAGGGAGTCACGATGTCCTACGCAGCATCAGGACAACATAAACAGTGGGAGTCCTGTTGCATGAAGCCTCATAAAACATTTACAAACATAGGTGAATTATTCACTGTGAACAATACTATGGCCTTCATCCCTGCATCCTCATCCTCTGTATAAACAGCACACACTAAAGAACAGCAACAAGCGAAGGCACGGAAGGGTAGTGGAGGATGCTGCTGTCCTATCAGAGTAGGAGGTAAGGTAAAATACAAAATAGCAATGTCCTGTTCAAGTCTAGGGGGAGCCAAAAGATGCAGAGTCAAGCACCAGGATCAACATGGCCAAGTACTGGGTGTGTCTAATGGTTATAAAATAAAATGCAGGATGGGGATAAATCCATATAAACAGAGTTGCAATATTGCCAGTGATGAGTACAAAAAAAGAAGAGTTTGATGGGAGGGTGAGGTAATTGCCCATTCTATTGGTGTTTGGTCATCAGACCGTGTATGATCAGTCTGTTTGGGTGCCGAATCTGCTGATGGCAGGGACATCATGGTTGTCTAGGACAGGCAGTGGACTGATGTGCTCATGTAGGAGCAGAGGATTGGAGGGTTGAGGTAGAGGTGGGGGTTGATTTCCTCCCCAAATTCCACTCTTAGTTAAGGGACTTTTCCTGGTATCAGACCAGTAAATTCTATCTAGGACTAGGCAAGCCACAGACAGGCCAATGTGTGGACCGCAGTAGAGGAGCTATGGGCAGCCTGGTTTCAGGAAAGATAGCATCTTCTCTAGACTAAGCACAGTACTCTGCTGCTACAGCTGCATTCACAGTTGCATATTCACGTGCCCACGTCTGGGCCTGTTGGGCATTGCCTCCAGCATTGGCACATGTCTCTGCTTGTACAGCTGCATTCTATTCTGGGAGAAGCAGGGTGTCCTCTGTGGCCTTTAGTATAGCTGCACGCACCTCCACCAGCAATTCCACCCTCAGCTTGTTGGTTGCCTCAAACTTTCGCAGCATCTTCTCCGGGGACAGTATGCATCAGCCATGACCCATCACAACTAGGAACAGACGAGGACCAATTCCATCACATTCTCCTTATCTTGTTCCTGGGTAGTCTACATGGCTGCCCCTCTATCCATAATGTCTGCCGAGAAAGTGTCAGCTACTCGGACTGATATAGGGGAGGAGTATGGAGTGGGATAGTCAATACCTTTTCCTGGTGAGGGACCAATACCTTTGTCCTGGATGAGGTGCTTAACCCATCTACCAGACTGAGGAAGAGAGCACTTCACTGGAATGGTTGTTGTGTTAGACCACCACCAAGAGACCCCATCCCTCATCTGCTGTGTCTCGTGATTTACATCCATGCTGACAATGTATGCTGATGCTGCAGAGGTATCTTGGTCACGATGGCTGTGCAGATGCTGTCTCTTACTGTCACCCGCAGGCGTTCCGACTGGCGGCTTCTTCCGTGCTGGGTTTTGGGATGTAGGTGCGGGTGGTACTAGTCCCTCCTTTGTGTCCGCTGGGAGTATATCTTTTCTCCCGACCCAGCGTTCCCGGCGTTGCAACTATCCTTTGGAAGCTCTCGCTCTTCCGGGTTTCTTTGCTCCTGCCTCGCTCTGTTCAGGCTTCTGTCACTCGCGCCCTCCAGCGAGTGTTCCTCTTACCTTCTCTCCCCTCCAGTTTTTCTCTGCTGCCACGCGCCTCGGCGGTTACTGTTTCTCTTCTTTGCGGCCCCGTCCCCGCGGATAGGCGCCACCCCTTTCCCTACGCTTTTCTTTTCTCTCTCCACCACTTGTCTGGTGCTTTTCTCCATTGCCTACCTCTCCTCCGGTCCTCGCCCCGTTTGTTGCATTGGCTGGTGGGCGTTCTGTGGAGCCCTGTCCTCCGGCTCCCCACTGCAGGACTCCCCTGTTCCGCTGCAGTGTTGCCTTCACTTACTCATACAGATCCAGTCTATTACCTACCTCCTACTCATCTTAAAGTCTACTTTCCGCTGGAACTACGCCTTCCATGCTACAGACCAGAGAAGTCCAAGGGTTTTTCCCCATTCAGGGTTTTTCCCCTATTTCGGCTTGGTTCCGGAAGGGAGGACCTCAGACAGCTGTTCTCCTCAGTGGTCACGGTGGCCTCCCTCCGTGACAAGCAAGCTCATCGGAAAAAGGAGAAGGATTATCTACTTCGATGGCGTCTGCAGGACCCCGACAGCAATTCCGGCAGTTCAGGTGTGGAGAGCTCAACAGAATGGGGAGAAAAGGGAAACCAGGCACTTAAACTGTCACAGATTGCAACGCCAAAGAAAGACACGATGTCAGCGAAAGGGCAAGTGCAAGAGCTTTGGAAGGCAATTCAAGCTATGTCTCAGGAACTTCAGGGAGTCAAAGCTGAGAATGCCCTCCTTAGACAAATGGTATCCGCCAGGGAACCCCCTCCTCCAGAACTACCGCCTACAACACTATCCTCAGGAAGGTTTGATGGTGCCCCCAAGAAAGTGAAGGAATTCCTAGAGGCATGTACTGTCTACTTTACTTTCCGACCCCGCACTTTCTCTACAGACCAAGCGAAGGTCGGCTTCCTAATCTCGAATATGACGGGCAACGCTCTGACTTGGGCCACTCCCCTAGTCACAAGCAACAATGCCATTCTCCAAGATTACGCAGCGTTCCAAAATTCTCTGAGACAAACTTTCGAACGCCCACAGTTGTCATTTACTGCTTCTGAAGAGTTGTTGGATGTAAAGCAAGGTTCTTTGGACGTCCTGTCATATATCTCTGTTTTCAAAACAGTAGCTTCTGGCGCAGGCTGGCCAGAACCGGCACAATATGCCATTTTCAGGAGGGGTCTAAAAGAGGAGATTAAGGATGAGTTAGCCAGATTTACTCGCTCACCTAATTTCTCGAACCTGCTAACTGCTGCACTACATATCGAGTATCGCCTACAGGAAAGGAAGACGGAAAGACGCAAACAACGAGGCTCAGGATTCCTCCCGGATTCTCAGGCATATTCTCCCCCTAGTCGCTCTCCCGCTGCCGCTTCAGAGGAACCGATGCAGATTGGCTCCACAAGAGCACCTCTGACTGCTGCCGAAAGACGACGAAGAAGAGAAAAGGGACTTTGCGCTTACTGTGGGTCAGATCAACACCTTCTAAAGGACTGGACAGAACTGCCTAACAAGAGGCAGGGAAACGAGCACCCTTGGCATCAATAGGGACTAGTGTCCGGGGGTTTCCAGTTCTGTCTACTCGTCCCTATGTTTCTCTAACAGTTTCTTCTTCTGACTCCAAGGAAGATTCTAGACTCATGGTAGTTTCAGCTATCATCATGATAGAAGGCGAGAAGGTGGAGACTCTCGCATTATTGGACTGCGGAGCAGCAGGAAACTTCGTTGATACCTGTGGGCCGATAAAGTCGGTCTATGCAGGATACCCCGGAAGGAAGGTCAGAAGATAGAAGGAGTTGATGGCTCTCCACTATCATCCGGACTCATCACCCATACCACTGAAGAGCTATCTTTAACAATTTTTCAGCACTCGGAAGTGATAAGGTTCGACATCATCCGGGCTGCACATTTTCCAATAATTTTGGGAATCACATGGCTTCGCAGACACAATCCCCAAATCGATTGGACAAATAACCAGCTGAGTTTCTGTTCTGCATACTGCACCGAACACTGTTTTCCACAGAAGAGTCAGAATGGCCTTCAATCTATTACGGCCCACACCTCCAACTGTGTTGGGGTTTTTGCACTCCCCGATTTTTGCTTGAAATACTCCGAAGTATTCCAAGAAAGCCTTCACTCCAAACTGCCACCCCATCGGCCCGAGGACTGTACCATAGATTTGGTACCCAATGCACTAGTTCCATTTGGCAGAATGTTCTCTTTAACACTTACGGAGAAGCTTGTGTTATGAAACTATTTGGACACGAATATGAAGAATGGGCTGATTCAGCCTCCGAAATCCCCTGCAGGGGCTCCCTTATTTTTCATCAAGAAAAGGGATTCTACTGATCTTAGACCCTGTATAAACTACAGAGGTCTAAATAAGGTGACTATCCGAGATCGTTATCCCATGCCATTGATCTCCGATATCATCGAGGCTGTACAAGGAGCCAGAATCTTTACCAAACCCGACCTCAGAAACACATACCATCTGCTCAGAATCTCCAAGGGTGACGAATGGAAGACGGCATTCCGCACCCCATTCGGCCTGTACGAGTATAAGGTTATGCCATTTGGACTGGTTAACGCTCCTGCAGCGTTTCAAAGATTTATGGACAGAATGTTTTCTGACATGCTTTTCACTTCCGTCATCATCTATTTGGATGATATCCTGGCCTACTCCTCAAACATACAGGAACACATTGTTCATGTCACTCAAGTTCTTGAACGTCTACAAAAGAACGAGCTAATGGTTAAAGCCGCGAAGTGCAAATTTGCGGTACCTTCTGTACAGTATCTGGGCTACAAGTTAACAGAAGAAGCGATAGACATGGATCAAAGGAAGGTTCAGGCCATTCTCGAATGGCCCGCCCCCACTTATGTCCGAGAGGTGCAGAGGTTCCTGGGGCTCTCCAACTATTACCGAAGGTTCA
This sequence comes from Ambystoma mexicanum, assembly GCF_040938575.1. Taxonomy (NCBI): domain Eukaryota; kingdom Metazoa; phylum Chordata; class Amphibia; order Caudata; family Ambystomatidae; genus Ambystoma; species Ambystoma mexicanum. The sequence continues at coordinate 699,356,668 of NC_090936.1, forward strand.
TCCCCAACTTCTCGGAAGTGGTGTACCCCATCAATCGCCTACTTAAGAAGGAGGCCTCTCCGTTCCGCTGGTGAACCGATACCGAGAACAGTTTCAAATTTCTCAAACATCTCTTCTGCTCAGCTCCGATTCTCTGACACCCGGACCAAACTCCGCCTTTCATCCTGGAGACCGACGCCTCTGCAATCGCCATCGGAGCGGTACTACTTCAGGCTGTCGGTGGCGTGGAACATCCGGTAGCTTACTTATCCAAGACACTCTCACCCAGTCAATTGAATTATTATGTCCTAGCAAAAGAGCTGTTGGCAATGAAATTGGCTTGCGATGAATGGCGCCATCTGCTCATGGGGGCCCGACAGCCCTTCCTTATCAGGACTGACCACAAAAACCTGAAAGCCCTCCAGGAAATGGAGTGTTCCTATTCCAGGCAAGCACATTGGGCCTATCTTTTCTCGCAATATGATTACCAGATTTCTTACATTCCTGGGTCACTAAACCGTCTGGCAGACGCCCTATCCCGCAAGGACTCCAGCAAGGAAAGGGCCTCGCTATCCGCTGAACCTATGTTTCATCGCAATCGGATATTGGCCCTTGTTAGTTCTTTCCTACAAGAGGTTAAAACTGCTGTGGTTCAGGAACTTCCCCAATTACCGTTACACTCCGACGCTCCTTACCAGGAGAAGGACCGCTGGCTGTTCTTCAAGAAACGACTGTATGTTCCGGAAGGCCCGCTGCGTAAGAAGATTCTGGATTGGTGTCACACTTCTCGCCTTGCAGGTCACCAAGGGGGAATCAACACCCTGGAGCTCATCTCGAGGAATTTTTCCTGGCCCACCGTGAGAAGAGATACCCTGGACTTTGTGAAGACCTGTCCTATTTGTGCTCGGTCTAAATATCCTACAGGGAAACCGTTGGGGTTACTTGCCCGAGTTGAGATGCCTACTCGTCCCTGGGGGTTGGTTTCTACGGATTTCATTGTAGACCTACTGGAATCCGAATCCTGTACCTGCATCATGGTCACATTAGATGCGTTCTCCAGGATGGCACATTTCTCTCCTCTTTCTGGTGTTCCTACAGCCACCAGGATGGCTGAGGTGTTTGCACGAGACATCTTCAGACTTCACGGTTTACCTGACAAAATCATCTCTGATCGGGGAAGTCAGTACACCTCGAGATTCTTGACAGCCCTGTGTACCTGATTGGGGATTGAGAGAGCACTCTCTTCAGGATTCCATCCCCAATCCAACGGGATGACGGAACGCCTGAACGCTACTCTCGAACTATATCTGAGATGTTACGTCACTCAGCATCAGGACAATTGGGTTTCTCTACTCCCTACTGCAGAATTCTCGTATAACAATACCAGACACGCTGCCATTGGTCTCTCGCCATTCTTTTGTACTTATGGGGTCCACCCTAAGTCCATTCTTCCAGAGGTTCCCAGTTTCACCAACTCCCCAGCGGCCGAAGAGGTATTGGATCAGATCAAGGATGCCCATGCCACGGCATTGCAGAGTTTAGAGAACAGCAGGAGACGATCGAAGATTGGAGCAGATAAACACCGCAAAGAATGTCCAGATTGGAAGCCAGGCGACAAGGTGTGGTTGTCCACCCGGTTTTTACCCAGATGGACAAGGCCCTCTAAACTCTCCCCTCGCTTTCTGGGTCCTTTTCCCATTCTTCTCAAGATCAATCCTGTGGCTTACCGTCTTCGGCTGCCTCCTTCTCTGAATCACATTCACCCTGTATTTCATTCATCTCTCCTTAAACCTTTCTATTCCGATTCTCATCACAGACCAGTGCCCAGACACACACCCTCACAGACACCCAATCAAGCAGAATTTGAGGTCTCCAACATTAGAGACGCTAGGTTCTACCGAGGGAGGTTGGAATACCTTTTGTCCTGGAAGGGTTATCCGGAGTCGGAGGACTCTTGGGAACCTGCTTCTCAGGTGCATGCTCCTCGCTTGCTCGCCAGATTCCACCGCCTGCACCCGGGGAAGCCTGGGGTGGTGCGGACTGGAAGGGGGCATACTGTCACCCGCAGGCGTTCCGACTGGCGGCTTCTTCCGCGCTGGGTTTTGGGATGTAGGTACGGGGGGTACTAGTCCCTCCTTTGTGTCTGTTACTTTTTCCTCCTTGTAGCGCGGGGCCGCTGGGAGTATATCTTTTCTCCCGTCCCAGCGGTCCCTGCGTTGCAACTATCCTTAGGAAGCTCTCGCTCTTCCGGGTTTCTTCGCTCCTGCCTCGCTCTGTCCAGGCTTCTGTCACTCGCGCCCTCCAGCGAGTGTTCCTCTTACCTTCTCTCCCCTCCAGTTTTTCTCTGCTGCCGCCGCGCCTCGGCAGTTACTGTTTCTCTTCTTTGCGGACCTGTCCCCGCAGATAGGCGCCGCCCCTTTCCCTACGCTTTTCTTTTCTCTCTCCGCCACTTGTGTGGCGCTTTTCTCCATTGCCTACCTCTCCTCCGGTCCTTGCCCGTTTGTTGCATTGGCTGGTGGGCGTTCTGTGGAGCCCTGTCCTCCGGCTTCCCACTGCAGGACTCCCCTGTTCCGCTGCAGTGCTGCCTTCAGTTACTCATAGTGATACAGTCTATTACCTACCTCCTTACCTCCTACTCATCTTAAAGTCTACTTTCCGCTGGAACTACGCCTTCCGTGCTACAGACCAGAGGAGTCCAAGGGTTTTTCCCCATTCGGGGTTTTTCCCCTATTTCGGCTTAGTTCCGGAAGAAAGGTCCTCGGACAGCTGTTCTCCTCAGCGGTCACGGTGGCCTCCCTCCGTGACAAGCAAGCTCATCGGAAAAAGGAGAAGGATTATCTACTTCGACTTCGTCTGCAGGACCCCGACAGCAATTCTGGCAGTTCAGGTGAGGAGAGCTCGACAGAAGGGGGAGAAAAGGGAAACCAGGCACTTAAACTGTCACACTTACTGGCAGAGGGCTACATGTAGAGATAACCCATGGGTGGTAGGATTGTGTCCCATAGAGCATCTGTATCTACACCCAAGTCTGAGCCTGGATTCCTTGCCCCCCCAATGGATACACCATCACCGTTTCCATCATCTCGCTCCTCAGGAGTATTTGTGTGGTCCCCTATTGGTAATGGCAGGGAATCATTAGCCAGGTTCCTTGGGACACTTCCCATGTGTCACACATAAATACAAAAATGATTTCAGTTGGACTTCCCTTTGCAATGTCTAACTTCTACTCCACAAAACATTGCTGGACTGACAATTATCTACATGATTGGTCATTGCAATATGTCAGAGTGTCTGTATTATACAGGGACCGTGAGAATTAATGGACAAATCCTGCTATGCATGTGATGTTGGCACACAGGTAATAGTTATATTGCATACATGGGAGGGCAGAGAAATAGCCATGTGATTACTTCAGGAGGTGTATTGGATTTGGTTTTGGTACAACTATCTGTGGCTAGCATGCATGTTTCCGCATTTCTGCATAGGAATACAGGACCTTAATGTCACACCCCATATGTCTTGGCATATTGACGCACCCAAGGGAATTTCTAATCATAGCATTTAGGAGCTGCTGACACAATGCATTCGAGGCACCGGGCCAGTCTATAGGTAGGCTAATCTGGCAACACGTGCATTCTCCTGTCTCCTGTAGGCCTAGGTATCCCTTAGAAAAATACGTGTTCCTTTATGACATACTATTCCGAATGGGGTGATTTGTAGATATCTCATTATCTTGCTTGGAAGATGGGAAGTCTGACGTGAAGGATCACGTGAGTGCACACCATTATGCTTGATATGTTTTAACATATTTTGGTTCTATATTGTTTATGTGCATGCCACCAGGGTGTTTGTGCATTCAGTGACATTGCGAGAGGTGGCTGTTTTACACAAATACTGAATCCATGAAAAGTAGAGTGTGTGTATTTGTGAGCTAAGTGAAAGTATATTCTAGCCTCCAATGTACAGACCATTCCAGGTATACCATGTCACCACACATTGAATGCAGGCAAAATTGACGATTGGCATAGGATGACATACTAGTTTGCAGGACATTATGCTCCTTGGCTGAACAAATAGGGGCCATGTTGTAGGTTTACGAATGGCGATGTACCTGTGTGTATATATGCAAATAGTAGTGAGAAGAATTGCACACTTGGGTAGTAACAATGGTGATGGTGATGACTTGCTGATGTGGAACATGGGATATTCATGCTGGCAACTGTGGTTATCATTCAACTCCTGAACTTTCTGTTGGGTGCCCAGTTCTATGATTCTTTCAGGTGATTGCCAGCCACATTGCATATGTAGCACAAGCCGCTGACACTGGCTTGAAGTGTGAATTGCAAGTGATAGAGATCAATTGTTGATCAACAGCATTCACAAGCATTGTTTCCATTTTGTCATGCTATCAAGTTTGAATGCACAGAATGGTGTACTGCACACCCGTTTATTGTATTCTCCCTGCCTTTTGGCAGTTAGTCCAAAAGACATCCCTTAACTTTGTGTATGCAGCAGGGCACATGAGGTTTAAGATGAATTCTATTCCAAACCTTCCAGCCATCACCTCTTTGTTTTTGCTTTGTTACCCCGAGTGGGACGAGTAAGCCCAGACATGGATCCTGTGCCTGCTGGACATAGAAACTCATGCTACTCCTCACTGATGATGCCCAATGAGGTTGAGACATGTCTGGGGAGGCTTGTGATCTGGTGCACAATGGAAATGACCTACCTGGCAGTTTGGACAGAAATGCCATTTTGGGTGTGGGACCAAGCGTGGTTTGCATATAGTTTTTGCACTTTCTGTAATGGCTTGTCAGGTGAAGAACGGTGATGTGGAGGGTTGCCCAGAACGATTGCCTGATGTTCAAGATTAACTCTAAACCTCTCAGCCATCACATCTTTGTTTTTGTTTTGTTTTCCTCACTGGATATCTTCTGGTGGCCAAGACCAGTGAGGTGCAGAGAAACATTCAGGACACAATCCACCAGGATTTGGAGTTCATCCTCAGTAACTTGGGATGCTGAGACTATGGCATGGTCGTGGTGAGTTCATGGTTTTGTGAGGCCCTTAAGAAGACAAGCTGGTCAGGTGTTCAGTGTGCCACAGGTTCTGGCCACAGAAGCAGTAAGTCAGCAATGGACTGGGGTTGCGGAATGTGTATGGTGCGGTCATTGCTCAGGGGCATGACTGGACTATTTGAAACAGCAGCGTCCAAATAGTGGTTCCAGGAGAGCAATGAAGAGCATTACGTGGGGGAAGATGCAGTCAATGGAGGCCACATGACTATGGGGAGACCAGACAACGTTGAGGGGACTGCAGGGGACAGATGGAGTCAAGGGGTCAAACAGAGTCAAGGCAGGTCACAAGGGGCAGGAGAGGGCAAACTCAGTAAAGGGGGTTAAAGGGAGCAAGGGAAGGCATACACCAGCACAGGGAATCACAGGGCACAGGGTAGCACAGATGCAGTGAAGGGGGCAAATGGCAGCCACAGTCAAGGAGGCTCAACAGGTCCAAGGGAGGCGAGACATAGTCAATGAGGTTCACAGTTCACAGGGGAGTGCCAACACAGACACGTGGGAAAGGGGTCAATGCATACATGGGTATTTATGGGGCCAATTGTGGATCAGTGTTTGACATTGGGTCTTAATTTATTTTTAAATGTTTTTATTTGCATTTTTACAATACAAATGTCATAAACACATTTAAACATAAATTAAAGGGGTCTCAGAGTGTAAAGGGACTGTTTTGGGGGCACCAGCAAAGCTGAGCTCTGGGACCAACATGCAATCGTTTTTGTTTTTTTTTCATTTGTGGGGTGGGCCAAACTGGGATCTTTCTTCTGGTTGGTGTGGGTGAATACTCATTTGCATGGGGACTTAGTTATAGGTTCACTGGGTTAATGGGTCCAGGCAGGCATCTGGTGGTTGTATACTAATTGGCCTTTTTACAATTGACCTCGGGAGAATTGATGTAATTTAAAAGGTCAATTAGGAAATATGCACGACGGGAAACCCCCGAATCCCTGCACCCAATCCAAAAATACCCGGCAACCCCCTACCCAATGCCCTTATATTATTTATAATCCAAACAAACCCAATACATATATAAAATAACTAAAATCATATAAAGGTCAATTGTGCAGAAGGTCAATTAGGACTGCTATAAATAGGTCAATTAGGACATCCGGAAGTGCATGGGAAGTGCTAAGGCTGTTGGCTGGGACCGCTGAGACCGCTGCTCAAGGATTGTTTTCCTCGCTTTTTGCTCCTCGTTTCATGCCGCGAGTGAAGTCGTCGGCAAGAGGAAGTACGAGCCCCGCCCTCCGACCCGCCCTCTTGCTGATCGCGTCTTCCCTACATCATCTCCGGTGCCCGCGCATCTCGCGCGCGCATCCGGAAGTGCATGGGAAGTGCTAAGGCTGTTTGGCTGGGACCGCTGAGACCGCTGCTCAAGGATTGTTTTCCTCGCTTTTTGCTCCTCGTTTCATGCCGCGAGTGAAGTCGTCGGCAAGAGGAAGTACGAGCCCCGCCCTCCGACCCGCCCTCTTGCTGATCGCGTCTTCCCTACATCATCTCCGGTGCCCGCGCATCTCGCGCGCGCATCCGGAAGTGCATGGGAAGTGCTAAGGCTGTTTGGCTGGGACCGCTGAGACCGCTGCTCAAGGATTGTTTTCCTCGCTTTTTGCTCCTCGTTTCATGCCGCGAGTGAAGTCGTCGGCAAGAGGAAGTACGAGGTGTGTGGAAACACCTTAACCCACATTGTGTAGATCTTTAGCAAGATCTGTTGGACTTGTGCTGGACTTGTGTGCAATTTTTGCACTTTTCTTCGATGAAGATATGTGCCAACTGTTTTTTCTTCTTTCTCTCTCCCTCTAGCCCCGCCCTCCGACCCGCCCTCTTGCTGATCGCGTCTTCCCTACATCATCTCCGGTGCCCGCGCATCTCGCGCGCGCATCCGGAAGTGCATGGGAAGTGCTAAGGCTGTTTGGCTGTTCGGGTGAGCGGGAGAGCGCGTTTGTGGATTAATATAGGTTCCTCTTTTTATATTGGTACACTTGTAGATACCTTATTGAATTCTAGGTAGGATCTTGCCATTTAAAATCCATAGCTATTCTGTGATCACTATAAAAATAATTATAAAAATAAAAAAAAAAAAAAAAAAAAAAATTTTTTGAGTTATTCTGTCGGGCACTTATTTTGTCATCATTTATGATGGCCTGTGGCCTGAGGAGCAGAAAATGCGCTGAAATGGCGATCCCCTCTAATCTTATTGACCAAACTAATAATGGGGCATCTTCCATGAGTACTGCCGATATGGATATTACAAGACATCCGGTTGATCTGAAAACAGAATCAAAAAAGCCCGATGACTTGTCTCCATGCACCACTAATGATTTACAGCCTTGTAACAGTAATTTAGATCTCGAAACTTTGGCTGATTTGGACTCCCGTATTAGGCTATCTATTGGCTTATTGACTCCATTAATAACGAAAAATCCAGATTCACATATGAATGCAGATGAGTCTGATGTATATTTACCATCAAACTTACTTCTGCCACTGTCACCTGCAAATGATATAGCTATAGACAATGCCTCTCACTTGGAACTTCCTATAAGCCCTGATCTTCATGTTCCATACTCACAAAATATTGGGAGCGAACTTAATTCATCCACTAATTCCAAAGAACGAGAACCACTTACTTTCCCAGTGATAATTCGGATATTGGATCTGTTAGATAAAGGACATGATGTCACTCACCTAGAATTAAGGGATATAAAATACTCTATGAATGAGATTATGTCCAAAGTGACAAGGTTGGAAGGATTTATTCTTGCTTTGGAAGGGCTTAATGCAGGGGCAAAAAATCCCAATGAGGCCAAAGTTATCATATGTCATGAACAAAGCACACAAACTGAAATCAATGACTCTTCTCTTCAAGGATTTGACAATCAACCCTTTAAAGGATTTGACTTGCTCCTGGGAGAACTAGGATCTATCAGCTCTACAATAGCTGAACTTAAAAATAAAATTGAACCTCTAACCCCCAATATATTACCAGAGATAAGTGGGAATACTGCTGATAGCCCCTCAGTCCTAGTTAAAATTATAGAAGAACGAAAACACAACGAAGGTAGTGTCGATAGTGACATTGACTATATAGGCTACTCTTCTAGGAGATTTCGCAAAAATCAAAAACGGAGTGTTAAACGTGCTGAAAAAAAACGGAGATCCGCCAATGAAAAAATGAAAAAATCAAAAAAAAAAATCTCTGCGATATCAGAAAGCGGGGGAGAAGACGTGATTGATGTTGAACAGCTTTCTGTAGAATCCCAATCACATCTGGGGGCAAAGAATATGGAGGTGATAAAGACACTAGATACAACACAGCCTTCGACCTCAAACAATCATGTTAAAATGGTTAAAGTCGATATACATTCAACTGGCGCAAACTTATTAACTATACCTGAAACTCCAACTGATCCCGTTAAAACAACTACAGAGGAAATAGAAGTACAAACAACTCAAAAAATTCTGCCAGCCTATTTTAAAAGTGTATGCAGAAAACAGACCTCAAAGAGAAATGGACAATTCCATAATTCTCCTATCGTAGAGAATAAAGGTATTAAATCTTCTTCTGTTGTATTGCCTAAAATGGCCCCGTCTTTGTACTCCGAAATCTTAATAAAACCTGTCTTTGATACAACTATGACAATGGGTAATGCAACAGTTATCCAAAATGGGGGAGGAAAGCTTACCACTACTCACAAACAGTTGCATATTCAGAGTCTCCCCCATAAGGACCTGGGTAAAGGTAACAGTTTTTATGATATGCATGAAAAAAATACACAACTAATACCATGCATAAATAACGATGCAATCAATGCTTATGAGTCTACGATGAATGTACAAAAAAGTGGAATTCCATCATGTGAGATGACTGGCGATATTAACGTAAAAAATATGCAAACTTTGCCTTGTATAAATAAGGATGTAAAGACTGCGCATGATCTTATGCTTAATGCCGCAAAAGCTAGTATCCCACCACTTGAAATAACTAATCAGATTTCGAAGTATCAAAACTGCGATGATGTAAATATTGCGTTGACAAATTCGTATTGTCAAACATTTGTATGTATTCCTTTATGCAGAGAACTTAATTTATCAGAACCTGCAGATAGTCATCATAATGAAACCCACACTAACTTGAAAAGTGTGTTGAATCTAGACGATCGTATGGTAAAGTTTAATGGTCCAGAAAATGCTAATGAGGGTAAGATTACTGGACATTCGCCCTGCCATATTACGGTAAAGAGTAATAAATGCATTAATATGTTGGGCCTGGAAGGCAAGCAAGAAATTCTAGGCGATGCACGTATTAATAGAAGATATTTTTTGGATCTTCTATATACAATTCCATCATTGAGGATCATTGCGTCTAGTGATATTGACTGTATTTCTTTGGCTCCAACTAATAATTACCGTATGACATGTCACTTATTTTCCGAACATGTGCTGAAACTTATCTGGTCTTTTAGAAGGGAACTACAGGAAATGGGTTTCTTGTTATTCACATTTAATGATGAAAAATTGGCAGGTGAATTCTTGTTTGATAATCAAAAATCCGTACTTTCTGAGCAAAATACAAATGGAGAATTGTCATCCAGCACAGGACATCAAAAAATGTGTATTTCGCAGTTATTAACGAATGTTCGAACTAATAGAGAAATGGCGTGGATTGAACCACTATTGAAAACAATATTTGAGGCAAGTCCTAACTTATTTCCTTCATAAGTAAAGGATAAGACAGTACTTACAGTACTGTCATGGAACTCATGTGGATTTAAAAACATTGAGACTTGGCTGCCCACTCTTGTTAAATTGCCATCAATTTTTATGTTTCAAGAAACAATGAAAATTGAACCACTTGTTATCCCTGATTATTGTTCTTATTGTTCTCCAGCTAGTAAAGGGGTGGAAGGAAGACCTTTTGGTGGGTTAACAATTGCTGTCAGTAATTCCATTGCCTGCACTATAACTCTGGTATATTCATCCATACATGTTATAGCGGTCTTCTTTAACCCAAACAAACATGACAAAAGGATTATTTTAGTTATGAATGTATATTGTAATCATCTGAAGTATAAATTGTTGGAGATACTTGATGATATAGATTGTTGTTTTGATCAGGCGTCAACACTACACCCCGAATATGACATTATTATGGGTGGTGATTTCAACTCAAATTGTATTGGAACACCAGAGTATTATAATGACCACAAACAGGCAAATTCAAATAGTTCTAAGAGAGGAACTACATATCGGAATTATTTTTATGACTGGGGTATGTCGTTTGTGAAGTTCGCTATGGATTCTAATAATTATACTTGGAAAAGGGGTGATACTACATCAATGATTGATTTCTTTTGTGTCTCTGATTTGTTGTTACCATGCATTGAATCTGTTATAATTGGGGACATTATTTATAGTGATCATGCCCCCATTATTCTAAACACATCCTTGGTTACGAATCAATGGCATGCTAATCAGTGCTTGCAAGCCTTAGAGACGAAAAGAGAAAATATTTCACTTAGATGGAATCCTACCTTATGTAAGAGATTAGTGGAGAATGTTTCAAACCATCTAAAACATGAGGTTAATCATTTAATGCCGGAATTATACTCTATAGTATGTTTAAATCAGATGGTAAATGAGTGCATCAGAGAAACTCTTTTCAAATTTGGACTAAAACAAGCTTCTATTGTGACAAATCACAAATATAGATTTAATTATAAGATTAAAATTTTGAAAAGAAATAAAAATCGTGATATACGAAAACTAGAATTAGCGAAACTTCCTCTTAAACTTTATTTACTAAAAAAGAAGAACTTAATCCAAGAATACAAATTTAATGTAAAGGGGGTACATATAGAGCAATATAACAAAGAAAATTGCGAGATGATCAAAGCTATTTGCAGTAGAAATTCCCGTGATATCTGGGCTGCTCTAAAAAAAGGGGATACGGCGGAATTATGTAATGAATCTCTAATCCACGCTGAAACTTGGATAGCTTATGTTAAACAAAAATATGAGCTACCAGAACGCTTTGCAACAAACCAAGATGAAGTAGAGGTATCAGCTACTAACACACAATTTGTATGGACTACTCTTGATATTATGTGGGCCATTAAAAAACTATCTAATTCTCGTGCTCCTGGCCCCGATGGGATTCCATCTTGTGTATATAGGTCCGATCCAAATTTTTGGAGTATGATCCTAAAAATCAAATTTGATAGTATCTTCGTGAGTGGCACTATCCCGTCTTCATGGGTTACTTCTATTCTTATTCCATTGTACAAAAAGGGTGACCCTCGAATGCCTGAGAATTATAGACCAATATCGCTAACAGATGCGGCGGCAAAAGTGTTCGCTATACTAGTTATTAATGAGCTTGACAAACATCTAGCAACTTATAAGATATATTCGAAATGCCAAGTGGGATTTAGACGTCAAATGGGAACAACACTAAATGCAACTATATTGAAACATTTGATTGCCGGAGTGAATAATAATGAACTGAGCACAATTTATATTGCATCTATTGATATGTCTTCTGCGTTCGACACTGTCGTGCGCAATGTTTTATGGACTAAAATGCGTAAGTATGGAATTCCGGAATATTTGATCTATTGGATCAAGAAATTCCATACTAATACATCTTGTAGAATACGTCTAACTCAGGGTGGGTCTCTAACTGAACCAGTGCAACTTCATCTTGGTTTAAAACAGGGCTGCAATTTTGCAGCCCTGCTGTTCAATCTTTATCTCGCTGACATAGATAAACTCTGGGAATCCACACTCACGATACCAGCAAGGCTTTGCTCACTAAGAATACACTGGTTAGCCTTCGCAGATGACCTCATCTTTTTCGATTTAACTCCTGCTGGTCTTCAGGCCAAGTTAAATATTTTCACAGATTTTGCTTATGAACATAATCTTCGACCTAACCCATCCAAGACATATATAATGATTTTTAAATCAAATAAGAAACTCAAAAAATTCAACTGGAATATCGGGGGGACTCAATTGTGTGAACTACAAGAAACGACTTACTTAGGATATCGTCTTAGTAGTATGAATAGCATAAAATTATGGGTGGAATATATAAAAATGAAAGTTAGACCACTATTAAGCCAGATGAAATTTATCTTTCATAAGTTGTGCAAGTTTTCAATGACTCCGCTATTAGAGTTTCTTAAATCGAAGGTAGAGCCTACTATTCTATATGCCATGGATATTTGTGATAGTAATTTGCACGGGCACCTCGATTCCATACAGGGTACTTTAGTGAAAAGAGCTTTAGGTCTATCTATATCAATCCCGAACTGTGTCATTAGACATGAGTTGGGACTGATTTCTTTGTCCACTAGGTTTACCTGGCGAGCTCTCTCAAACTATTCTAAAATTCTTAACTATTCTGAAAATTCTTTATACCAGGATCTTTTTGAATTTATAAAGGGTTGCTCATCCAGTTCATTCAGCAGCTACCTTGAAACCATGGCTAGAACTTTAATTAAATTGGGCATCGATAATGATGATTTGCTTATACGTCCTAACTACGTTAAATATAAATTGTTTGCGAATGACTGGTGTAAAACTCTAGATGAAATATCAACCTTGAGTACATATAAGGAATATGCAAAATTCCTTCACAAAAGAGATGATTGTTGTGATTATATAGCGTTGTTCCCATGTAATAAAATCAGAATGTACTACTTGAGATTTAGATTAAATCAATTTCATACTCTTGAACGAACAAAATTCTGGCGAACTGTAGGAACTAATCGAGGCGTCACTAAATGTCGCTTTGCGAGGTGTACCGGACAGAAGGAAACTCTTAAACATTTAATTTTAGAATGTCCATATTTTAGAGATATACGTACAAAGCATTTTCTACGCTTCATAAATATAAATTACGAAGATTGTATGATATCTCTTTGGACTCGATTGATGCAAGGAAATGAGAGAGCTTTAATCTTTGCCTTGGTTGAGTTTTTGAAAGTAATTGAGAAAGAGATTTCGTTATTTCAGTGTTAAAATCTTGTTTTTATTTGGGCTGTTTTTATATAGAAACTGTGTTAATGCTTTGTGCTATTTTTATAATTTTAATAAGATGTTCCGTATACTATTTGGTTCTCCAAATCATACTTTTCTGTACTTTCTTTATTTGTTCTCATTGTTTTGTATTAAAGTGCTATTTTGTAAAGGTTCTTTGAACTATAAACAAATAAAAAAAAAAAAAAAAAAAATTGTAAAAGGTCAATTTGGGTGATACCCATCTGACAACTCTGGGCTTCACTTTGTTTTGAGGCGGGACCGAAGCATAAATGACACCCTGCATTGACTTGTCAATCATTCCACAAAGTGACATTGCATAAAGCATTACATGTTGGAAATGAAGTGTTAATGTTGCAGACAGCACACCGTTTTAACATAGGCATTTCCCACCAGAGTGTTGTTAATAGCTCTTTAAAATTAGCCTGTATCTTTAAAACTAGTAAAATCACATACTGACCTCATCCTGTTTGATATTCTCCAGTGCTGCCATTTCCCACAGATTAAAACAGTGGATTGACATACAAACAAGGCAACATGCTCCCCTCTCGTTCAAGATGCTCATAAAGTCCATACGTTACCAGTGTTATTGGTATACAGCATAGAGAGAGAGAGAGTAGAGAGGGGAAGACCTGCCCTCTCCACATTTCAGCCACTGTAATTTTCTGATAGTTATATGTGTGACAGTTTGTATTTTCTGCTATTATTACAGAATGGGCGTAGCGACTGTTGATTATCTACAAGCTTCAATGACTGCTTTTACATTATCAGTAGGTGATGAATTCAGCTGTGTTGGTCATATAACAACTCTAGAAGGTAATACATCTGTCTCAAAGAAAGACAGGGGGAATTACTCAGTGCAGTGGTGCTGACAAGAATACGAGACAGGCAAACAATCTTGAATTTAGGGTTGGTGTGGAATCGCAATGTGAGGTCTTTGTTTATTTGAACAAAAGGCAGTGCAAATGTTCTCTGTTTGTGCTTGGTATAAATTATACAGTTTAAATAAAGTACAAAAACAATGATGTTTGTTATTATACAGGTGCATTGTGTATATTTTAAGGTATTTGAGTTTATTTAACCTTTAATTATTGATCAAGGCTTAATGAAAGCAAAACATGCATAGGGATAGATCTCTGTATGGTATAACAGTGAGGAATTACCATATGGCTGGGGTGTAGTAACCATGGCTATTTATTTGTATTAATTAATAAAATGATGTGGGAAATTCTGTCTCAGAGAGAGTTATCTGCTAATCAGATCCCTGCCTCACAAGCCCAATTCCAAAAGCATATTGGTATAGACCCTGCTGAATCTGACTCCTGATCTGCAGCACCTGCTCTTCAATCGCACAGGGCATATTCAGAGGTCGGGGGTGCCTTTTTGACAGCTGCTGTGATAAGTATGTCACTTCAGAGCAAAAGCATATTTAAAGTCTGCACCTACGTTCCAAAATCACACAGTCATTTAGAATTACCTTTCCTGTGCTAGTTAAATCTTTAAACATAAACCCAAATCTGAGTTTAGGGTATGGGTAATAGTAATTCATATAGCTTGTAGGGCAGACCCAAAAACGTACTGATAAAAAAATCACTCCAGTAGGAGTCAATAATGAGTGTGTGGATTGCAAGCAAAACAAAGTTTTATTACACGAAAATATGGACAGAGTGCCAGTCTGTCCCGTAAAATTGAAAACATGTATGACATGCCTACTCTAAGTAACTTTTTTTGTAGCGAAAACCAAACATTAACATATTCAAAACATATCAGATACAACATATTCCCACATTCGGTCAACACCTATACAAATAATCTAAACATCCCTATAGTTCGCTACCCCATTGATATGGCATATCTAAATACAACCCTCTACATGCTGACCTAATTATGCTGTCATCAAAGAACACTGTAATGTGATGGTGCATGGTGCTCAGGTAGATTTTTGCAATAATATAGTCTCCTTATTGGTCAAGACAGTTTTGGACAACTGGTGAGATGCACACTTCCGAGGGCACCCAATCAGGGAGCTAGTGTGAATAATGACGTCAAACCCACCTGGGAATACACTGGCTTCCTATCTATCTATGTATATTAATTTGTATATAGCGCCACTAACCCGAAGGCCTCAGGGCGCTCACAAAGAAACACATAGAAGGACAAGATAGGGAGACAGATACACAAGACAGAGAAAAACTCCAGTGTCTTAACCAAGTTCTTCGTCAAAGAGGAAAGTTTTCAATTTTTTTTTTAAGAGCGCAGTCAAGTCACTATCAGCATGAACCCTGGGGAGTGTGTTCCACAGAGCTGGGCTAGGAGTTAAAGCTGGCTGCACCAATTTTCTTAAGGGTGATTCGTGGTTGGCTCATTCTGATGGTCTTGTTAGATCGTAGGACATGTCTAATCGGGTTCTTGTTTATTCTAGCTGTCAGGTATGGCAGTGCTTCATTCTGGAGGCACTTGAAAACTGTGACAAGGCCCTTAAACTGAATCCTCTGTTGGACTGGAAGCCAATGTACTCTCCTCCGGGCCTCCGTAACATGCGCATGAGGTTTCAAACTGCAGCAACGCCTACATCGCCATTCTGAATAACCTGTAGTTTTTAAATGTTGGTTTGCAAGGTCTCTATCAACAGTCTATTACAATTGTCCAATTTTGAGTTCACGATTGAGCAGCGATCATTGCTCGGTTTGCCTCAGACAAATAAGGACACATCTGTCATAGTAAATGGACATAATATTAGCAGAAAGATTTAAGATGTCTAACCTGCCTCTTAAAAGATAACTGGGGGTAAAAATAAACTCCCAGGGTCTTAACCGATTTAGAGACTGGGATAACATAGTTTGCAATAGTGAAACTCTCATACTTAGGCTCAAGTTTGTTTAGATTATTTTCAGTTCCTAGAATGAGTAGCTCAGTTTTAGAAATATTTAAAGCTAAGGAGTTCAAAGCCATCCAGGTTTCTTTGGCTGAGAACATGTTGTTAATTTTCTCAGTGTCATCGACATGTGTGCCAGATAGCTTCAGTAAGTTTTGAGAATCATCTGCGTAGTTAGCAAAGTGTACCTCCAGAACGGACAAAAGGTCACGTAAGTGTCTTGAATAAGTATTAAAGAGCAGAGGTGATAAACAAGACCCCTGAGGGACTCTGCATGTAAGGAAGATCCTACAAGATTGAGCACTGCCTTTAACCATGTTCATGGTTCTCAGGCCAAGGGATGATTTAAACCATGAGGTGGCAAAAGGGGTACATTTGCCGACCGTGGATAATCTATCTGCCAGGAGATGATGGTCTTCTAAATCAAAAGCAGCTGAAAGATCAAGATCAAAAGTAGTGCAGCTTTTCCATCCTCTATAATACCAGCAATATTGGATTTCAAGTCTAGCAGGGCAGTCTCCATCTCATGATTGGGGCAGAAGCCAGATTATTGTACTGCGAGAATGTCCTGATGTTCAATGAACATTTGATGTTGGGAATATGCAATTTTGTGGAGGGCCTGTAGTTGCCCACCTCTCTAAGGTCTAGGTTTTCTTTCTTCAGCAAAGGAGTAACCCATGCCTCCTTGATGTTATCTGGGACGAGGGCATCCTGAAAGAATCAATCAACAAACCTGGTGTCCCAGGGTACCAAGGTCGAGATGAAGTCTTTGAAAAAAGAGGCTGGAAAAATATCCCCCTTCCATGAAGTTGGTTTAAGTTTACGTGCCAAATCCAAGACTTCCTCTTCCGATACCACTTTAAAAGTAAACATCACGGACTCAGAGTCAAATCCCTTAGCGAAGTTAAGGATTGGATCTGCAGCATTAGTTAATGAATTTATTTGATCCAGTATATTATTCTGGTGTTTTAATATTTTCTCTGAAAAGCCATCGTGAATACGATGACATCGGTTGTCGTCAATGGGCATAGTGGGAGCAATAGTGCTCCCTTTTAACTCCTGTAAAATGGAAAACAATTCCTTATGTCTTGTTTTGGCTGATAGAATTCGAGGAGACAAATTGATTTATTTTGCTTTAAAAAGTGAGGTCTTAAAATGTTTAATTGCCTGTTTGTGTGGAAGAAGATTGAGGTTAGAGCAGTGTTTTAGCCAGTTGCGTTCCAATTGACGTTTGTCCATTCTGCCATCAATAACCTCAGAGGAAACAGTATATTAGAGGCGGTCAGTTTTTTCTGAGATGTGGATTTCAAAGGAGCAAGTTTATCAAAGGCCATGTTTGTAGCCTGTTTAAAGAGAAATATGAGGTCTTCAAGGGGAATATTCTCTTCAAGGGAGGATAGTAAGGGGCAACGCGTGCGTTAAAAGCTTAATGTGTCACGTTCTGAAGGTTGCTAGTAAAGCTAGGCAATATAGTATGCATGTGTTTATCATTAAGGGAACAATTGTTGTATATCTCAAAGGATAAATAGTGATGATTGGAACAAATACATTCATCAACCGATATATGAGATAGTTTTGAATCTTAGACAAGACTCAGTTCAGAGTGTTCCCCCCCAATGTGGGTGGGCAGGTCGACATGCTGGATGAAGTCCAAAGTTTGAAATGTCTCTAGTATAGATGTGGCCACTACATCTGAAGGGTCATTAACCCATACATTAAAATCACCTAAGATCAGAGGTGCAGATTGTTGTTTGGAGGCATTGCCCAGAAAAGCAAATAGTTGCTCCTAAAACCTGAGCTTATCATCGGAGGTCTATATAATCATAATAGCCTCAAAGTTGTAATGGGTCAATATTGAGTTTCAAAAATAGAGCTTCACAATGGTCAAAGAGCAGAGCATCAGATATACAAAATGTGAGATCTTTTCTGAAAATTAGGGCTACACCCCACCCATCTTGCTCTCACATTCAAGATGTAGAGACAAATAACCAGTTGGAGTCACCAGTTGTAAGGAGTGCTGGGCAGCCTCGTGGAGCCATGTCTCAGTAATGGCTAAAAAGTACAAGTTGGCTTGTAAAGTAAGGTCAACCACTTCTACTGCATGTTTCACTAGTGTGCGAGTATTTAATAAAACACATTTAAGTGCTTGTGAAAAAGGTGGTACCATAATCGTGTCATTAATGAGATAATTACATTGTCGGTTAATATTTCAGTTGTGGCGTTTGGTTCCGGAGTCTGAGCTGATAATAGGGGTACTATGGGTGAGTTAGGTTCCCTAGACATGAGCTTACAGTTGAGAGCCTTATCCTCGGCCTTACTAGAAACATTGGAAAAATCCTCTGTTTCAGCCATTAGTCTAACCCTGCGGCTTGTCTGTATGGCAGAAAATTGGATCACTATGTGATGACATTTAAACAGGTGGTGGAAGACTTGAGAATGTAATATGTTTCGCATAGGCAGATCAGGAAAGATGAGAGGCTTGAAATCCACTCACCTAGTCATGAACCAGCACTAACCGGCCATGATGCGCGGGTGCTGATGTACCTGCTCTTACGTGCTTGACAACGTCTAAAATGGGGGGGGGATTACGGTGCTTCTCTGGAATGTAGGCCAGCGATTTTACATGTCAAAAAGAGTCTGCTCAAAACGTGTAAGTACACATTCATACAAATATAACACTTAGATCCAATTTGAGGACTAGGTTCTAGCAATGAATTAAAAGGATTTACAAGCTAAAAAGTATTTTTTTAAACAAGGCGCTCTATCGTAGCAGAACTAATAAGGACACAAAGGTAATAGCAGCAGTCAATCAAGGATTCTACACAGTAAGTTAAAATAACATGCTAAACTCGCCTGTAGCGAGTGCTGCTGTTATATATATTGCTGGCACAAACCGGCTTTGATTCCAGGCACTCATGAGACCAGGCATTTTGGCACTCTCAGATATACTCTTCAAACTTGCAGCTGTACTCTTTGGCATCACCTCTTAGAACTCTCATCCCAGAACACTTTGTACACCTATAAGGCTTACTACTCTATCTCTCTTGGAAACGAGGTGCTTTGGAAAAAACAGTCAATACACTTTCATGGGGAGGAATTTCTCATTAATTTACTCTAATTTCCCAAACACCTGTAGTTCAAATGGGCCAGCCACTTTTCAATGGGGTAGTATTACTCCAAGACCTAGCTCTACATTTGGCCAGTGCCCGATACCAGGCCTTTTTCTCATAACATGTGTCCTTCACAGCTGCAACACTAATCTAACTTTCTTAGGACCAACATTCTGTACCCAGCTCTGGTGTGATGCTCCTCCTGACACAATTAACTTGCTATCTGCACTGTGCGCCTTCCTTCTTACGTCAACTTTGACTGTATAATCATTTGTTGGGGGAAGGAGGCATACACTCTAAGGAAATGAATAGAGAAAAAAACTGGTCTAATTCTCTCACTACCTAAAGCTGATATTTCCAACAAGGCCCAATCCAAAATGGCAGAACTCTTGCTCATGCGGCACATGGCCCTCATGTTCCTACAACACAACCCATACCTTACCTTAATACTAAAAATCAACATATTCTAAACTCTCCTTGCTGCAATCAAACATACCACTTCAGCTGATACTACTTGCTACAAAACTACACACCCTACCTTTACCCTCTAAATATATAAGCAACATTATTACATTTGTTGCTTCTTCTCTCATGGTGTAAGGCTCTGTGAAGTTCTCTAAATGTGTGTCAATGATAACTACAAATAACACCTGTGCAGAACTGCCAAACCAAACAGAAAAATACTGAGACTAAATGACCAGCTCTCTTTGCCAATACAATTTACGCAGCCTTAACCTGTTTTCATGGTTAGGGCATTGCACTACCTCCCAACAAATTATTAGATGTCACGTCTGATTTATGCCATGCATGTGTCCACATTGGGAGCCCAGACCATCTGTGGAAGGATTGTGTGTATGTCCTGCAAGACAAGAAACTGAAATTACTGTGCCTCTTCTTCCATCCTTTGTGAGGTCTGGTAACACCTCTGCCCAGAATCAAAGGCCACACTGAACACAAAAGGACTAGTCTCAGTTCAGGTTGAACCAGTTCTACAACACACTGCCCGAAGATGAGCCTGTCACCTGTTCTACTCAAACCAACCACTCATTGCCAGACTTAGGGCCTCATTACACGGATGGCGGTAGGGATTTACCGTTACCGGTAATGGAATACCGGTAACGTTAAATCCCCATGCGGATCACGACCCGGCACACCGCTATTAGCGGCATCGCAAATTACGGTGCCACTAATAGCGGCCAGGCCGTGTGCGCGCGACCCTCCATCCCGTAAATTACGCCATGCCGCTATTAGCACAGCATCACAAGGCCAGTGGACATGCTAATAGCGGCATGGTAAATCCACCCAAACCCCTTACCGCCATGGTGCTAATACCGGCATCGCGGACCACCCGTTAAGAGGAATGAGCAGTGTTCCCACCTGCCACAGGTGGACACAATCAGCACAGGTTGAGGCAATGGAGACTGTGGCAGCTCAAAAGGAGCACACCACACCCCGTCCCACACCCCTTCCCACACAAAGATGGTTCCAATACTGGCAGCAGTACATGGCCTGGGGGAGCTCATTGCAGCGCAGCTGCTACTACAACAGGCAGCACAAAGGAGACGCAGGAGGAGGAGGAGGAGGAGGAGGAGGAGGAGGAGGAGGAGGAGGGCAAGACAGGCACAGCAAGCACCACAACGGCACCTATTCATACCACAGAGGCACCCACCAATCCCCAGGATCAGAGCCAGTCCATTCAACCTAACCCCTGAGCAGATACACACCCTGTACCGTCTGGACAGGGTTACCATCACCAGCATCGTGGACATGATCCACGACGACATTGTGAGCCTCATAGACATCAGAACTGCCATCCCCCCGCTACTGAAGGTGGTGAGTGTGCTCCACTTTCTGGCCACAGGCACCTACCAGCATACAGTGGGACAAATGCATGGCATCTCACAACCAGTATTCTCACGCACGCTGAACCAGGTACTCGATGCACTCCTGAAGCATGCACCTGAACACATATCCATGCCACGGACTGCCCAGGAGATTGCAAACACAAAAGTTGGCTTCTATTCACTGGCAGGCATCCCAAGTTGCATTGGGGCCATCGACTGTACACATGTGGAATTGGTGGTCCCACATCACAATGAAGTAGTGTACCGAAACAGGAAGCAATTCCACTCTATCAATGTCCAAATGGTATGTGACGCCAACAAGATAATCACACATTGCTGTGCCGGACAACGTTTGTGGCTACTCGGTGAGTAGCAGGGCAAGCACATGGCAACGTGATTGGGGGGGGGGGGAGAGAAACATACTGCAACTGGGAGTGATTGGGGGGGAGATACATACTGCAACTGGGAGTGATTGGGGGGGAGATACATACTGCAACTGGGAGTGATTGGGGGGGGAGATGCATACTGCAACTGGGAGTGATTGGGGGGGGGGATGCATACTGCAACTGGGTGTTGACTGTCGTCCGTAGGAGAAATGGACATACAGATGTACACCAATGTGCATCCGGGAAGGCCACGATGTACTTGGAATGAACCCACATGCAATTTGAAGCTGCACAACATCGACAACAATGCAGGTTGCAAAATATCACACATCCATCCACATTGAACATCCCACCACACCACATTTCACAAGAATCTGCAACATGGCGTCAAGATAGTAATACACAATCAGCGCAGCACAACATCAATCCAGCAATGCGCACTTGAATGCATGCAAAGGGATCACCCCTAGACATAGCACTGAACCACACACCTATAGCACCACTGAAGTGATGCCTCACAGCATGGCCACATTGGTGTCAGAATGTCAGTACACTCGCAGTGTGGTACCAAATTTGCCTGGGACAGGGACACCTAAGACCTGGCCTCACCCAGGACATGTCAAATACTGTTGGAGGCATTAATGTTGCATTACTACTTGCAGGGTCAACCTCCCCCTTGCACGTTGCTGCCACACAGACCATCTGCATGTATGCTGTCAATTCAGTACTTGAATCACAATGCAATGTCAATTAGTGTGATGTGAACAAGCCGCTCTTGAGGTGAACAGTAACAGGACCCTGTTCATTCCCCCATACAGGTGATGCGGGTTATCCCCTGAAGACCTGGCTCCTCACACCTGTACGGAACCCACAGAACAGGCACGAGGAGGAATACAATTGTGCACATACCCGTACCCGCATCGTGATCGAGCAGACTTTTGGACTTCTGAAGTCACGTTTTAGGTGCATTAGCAGGTCTGGTGGTGCTCTCCTGTATGGACATGAGAAGGTGGCCAAGATCACCATGGCATGTGTCATGCTGCACAATATGTGTATCAGACGGAATGTGCCACTGCCCCCTGACGTTGAAATAGAAGCACCTGATGAGGACGATGATGGTGATGAGGACGGAGGTGAAGGGGATGCAGGTCTTGCAAGAGGGGATGGGCAGGAGGGACGTGCTGTGAGACAGCATCTGATCAACCATATATTCTGAGGAACATGTTTTCGTACTGTCACATGGTAATGGGGAGTAATGCACTGGTGTATGTTTACGAGCACGCAATGGACCCTGTCCCCAATAAAGTACACACACACAATGAAGTTGTCCAAGCCAGTGTTTAGATCAGAAACCAGTGTATTGAGTAACATTAAGGTGTGAAAGTGCAAGTCCAAAAACATCCCACCACCCTTCCCACCACCCCCACAACAGACCCATAACACCCTTCCCCCCACCCCCACAACAGACCCATAACACCCTTCCCCCCACCCCACAACAGACCCATAACACCCTTCCCCCCACCCCCACAACAGACCCATAACACCCTTCCCCCCACCCCCACAACAGACCCATAACACCCTTCCCCCCACCCCCACAACAGACCCATAACACCCTTCCCCCCACCCCCACAACAGACCCATAACACCCTTCCCACCACCCCCCACAACAGTCCCTCATGTGTTTGCCAAGTTTGCCCTGGCCTATGCACACATAGGGATCCCTATCGACCCCCTATTTTCAATAGTCCTCAGGGGGATTCAGAGGGTTGGCAGATGTGCGCCTGGTGGTGCGCGTTGAGCGTCGGAGGGGGCTTGTTTGTCTCGACCCAGAAGATGAGGATGGGGCAGACTGGCCTTGTTGGGAAATGTGGCGGTCCATAGTGTCAGCCATGCGTACCAGGACCTCCCTGAGCCTCCCTATCTCATCGCACAGCCTGTTGGTGTTGGCGTCCATCCGCTCTGTGGAGTGCCTCAACGCCTCCACGATGTTCTCACTGCGATTGGCAGCCTCCTCAACATGCTGCCCAACCAGCACAGACAGCTCTTGTTGGCGCTGCAGGATGGTGGTCAATTGGTGGGC
The DNA here is from genome assembly GCF_040938575.1 of Ambystoma mexicanum. Taxonomy (NCBI): domain Eukaryota; kingdom Metazoa; phylum Chordata; class Amphibia; order Caudata; family Ambystomatidae; genus Ambystoma; species Ambystoma mexicanum. The sequence continues at coordinate 699,380,057 of NC_090936.1, forward strand.
AGTGCTGGGTGACTGTGCACTTGAGGCTGTGCCCTCGGATGCATCCACTACAGCAGGTGATGGCAACATGGGGGACATGATTGCAGGGACGGTGTCCTCAACTGTGGAATCAGACGCAGGGGTCTGGAATGGCACTGGCTCTGGTGATCCAGGGGGGCTTGGGGTGTGCATCTCCATGGCCTGGTCTAGGGTGTCCTCCAGATCGGATAGGGGGGCAGTGGCGGCTGCCTCACCAGTGGAGCTTGCCGCAGCTGATGGTGGGCCCTCGGTGTCTGGCATCGGTGCGGGTGGGTTCACCACCGGTGGTGGGGCCGCAGTTGGTGGTGCAGCTAGTACTGCCATGGCAGTGGCACTCCGACGAAGTTTGGCACTCGTCTGGTGCGGCCTGCCCCCCTTGCCCCTTGATGTTGTTGGGGTATCCGCCGGCTCCTGTGCCCTTGGCCTCTTGCATGTAGCTGTTGCCTGTGTTGCATCAGCGGCATCCTCCCCATCTGTATGTGAGCCTGTCAGGGACGAGACGGGGGATGGCATTGGTTGCGTTTCAATATACTTAATGCAGATTACATTAATTATGCAGTTGTGGCAATTGGGACTTAGTGGTTGTGGATGCAGGTGATGTGCCAGTTCAGTGCCTCATCCATGCATGGTTGTGTTTGGGACTTGTCTGTGGTGTTGTGTGCATGTGTGTGTGTGTGTGGGTCTGACACAGGCATGGTGAGAGATGGATGCATGTGTGAATGTGTGTCCATGCATGAGAGGAGTCTGTGCTCACATATGGGGGGTACAGTACATTCACATCGCATCCTGTCATGTGTACACTCACCTCCATCAGAAGTGGTACCCACGCCGAGCTCCATGCTGCCTACTCCCTCTATTGACTCGACGGCAATCATGTTAGCGCACGTCTGCTCCCATTCCTTCATCAGGATTGGGGATCCATCTCCACCAGCACTGGCAATGCGGTGGTTCTCCGCCAGGATGCCCCTCACCCGCAGCCTGAGGTCGTCCCACCTCTTCCTGCATTCGCGCACAGTGCGCGTGCTGGTGCCCACTGCACTGACTTTGGCTGCGACCTCCTCCCAGATGGCTTTCTTCCTCAACAGGGTTGGGCGGCGCATGTCATTCGCGAAGACCACCTCAGCATTCTCCGCAAGGGTCTGTGTCAACATCACCAATTCCTCATTGGTGTATTTTTCTTTGCGCAGCCTGTCAGTCGATTTCTTGAGTGCCTTGGGCATGATGCAGGTGTCCACAATTGTTTGGCACGGCTCACGAATCAATACAGGTCCAGGGGGCAGAGGATGGCAATGGATTGTGTTTTTAAAGATGGCCGCCGGGCTCTTTCTCGTTCCGGCGCGATGACGCTATTTCCGCTTCCGCTATTTTGCGGTCACCGCTAATAGCGGTGACCGCTAGTAGCGGTGACCGCAATTTGCATGTAGCGTGAGGGCGGAGGTGCTATCTGCACTTTCGTCAAAGCCGGTAAGGGACTTTTTTGGGACTTTTGCGGCATGGCGGTAGGGTCATTACCGGCATGGCGCTATGCTCGTGTCCGCGTCCTCGTAATGGTGCGTAATTAGCGCCCTCTTACGAGGGCGGACACGTTAATAGCGCCATGCTGCTAATATGCGGTTTTTAGCGCACAACGTGTAATGAGGCCCTTAATCTTGAACCACTGGGAGGAATGGCTTCATGCATCGTCCTGAATCAGTGGTTGCTAACGACTTGAGCCAGCTCATCAATGAAATGCTGCCTCATTGAACAGCACATTGGATCATCAGGATCATAGCCTCAAACCATAACTGGAACTCCACTTGAACTGCTGGAGCATCACTCACCGAACCTAAATGTTCTCTCACCACTTGGAGCCAGCACAAATTGTTATACCAGAACCTGAGTCATCCCGCACGTACAATGCTGTTGTACCACCCAAGAACAGCAAAAAGGTACTACTGACTCATACATGCCCCCCTGATCCAATGTTGGGCCCTTGAGACTGATTAGGCCACTTTTCATCCCTTTTCCATCTCAAGACATAGGCCCTCATTACGACCCTGGCGTTAAGGGGTTAACGGCGCCGTAAAAGGTGTCGGCGCCGTTAAACCCTTTGCGCCTGATTATGAGGTCCCTTTGCGGCTCCTGACCTTAACGGCTGGTCTGGACCAGCCGTTAAAGTAGGGACCCGCAAAGGGACTTTCGAGGTAATTATGGTACCGCAATTTGCGGGACCGTAATTACCGCCTTCCCCAGTCCCATTGAGCCCTATGGGGCAAAAATTGGAATAGGGAAGGGCCAATGGAAAATGGGGAATTACCGCCCCGACAACCTTGAAATGGGGTGGTAATTCCCCATTTACCATTGGCGGAATCGGTAAGTTACCGGTGTTAACCATGGCGCTATTAGCGCCATTGGTTAACGCCAGAGTCGTAATGAGGGCCATATTCTTTTATATTCATTGTCGTTGCTTATTGCCTTTTCACACCTGTCTCATTACCCTGCTTCATCTCTCTCTACAGGGGTGGGGTTTTATGTAGTGTTTTAATAGTTGATTGTACATTGGTGTTTAATTAAAGTGCATACATTTTTATACAAACTTGATTGGGCATTCCTTTATTTTGGATTGTTGTACTTTGGTGTTTGGGGTGCTAATGGATCACATGTGCACCCCTTCTAAGGCTATAGCCTTCCCTTGGCCCATGCTTTCACAAAAGTTGAAGTAGGTATATATCTTAGCTGTACCTTTTTTAACTTTATGATTGGGTTCACTTCTGTTTTGTAGAAGAGCTAGGGCTGAGTAGGCAATTTGGGTACTTCTCACTCTTGCACACCCGTGGGCCAGAAGTCATTGTGTCACAAGAACAATGGTTATTTTGAATTAAATCATTTCATGTTTAAAAAAACGAGGCCTTTTGGTTGTCAATTTCACAGAAATGTGCATTTGAAATGTTGCATGATGTAGGCACTAAAGCAGATTGCCAGTTTGGTTATACTGTATATTTGTGTTCATTGGGCATGTTCACAATAAGTGGCCTGGCATGTCCGTGAAGGCTTTCTCACGAAAGCATTTCTGATTAGATTACCATGTAACTTTATATTTTGTTGTTTGCAATTCATAAAAAGCAACCATGTAGCTGACATGTTATGTCATATAAAGAAGGCACTTTGAAGGTTCTTGAAATAACTCTTATTTATTCTATGCATATACATCTCGAAGACATTTAGTGTGAACGTGCATTTAAAGATATGATTGTGAGCTCATAGTTTAATTAATAATACATATGCACGTGTCTTGTATATGAAATTCCATTTTGGCCTGAAAGAGAAATAATTGAACGCTTCCTCTTCTTTTTGCCCAAGCTATAGTAAATATAAGTGCCTTTCCCTCAAGCCTTTCCTGAGAACTGCTAATGTTCAAACTATCATTGAAGTTATTAAGTCACTTATGAAGCAGTCTTTGGGCCTCATTACGTCTGTGGCGGTAAGGAAACAACAGCGCCGGTAGTGCTACCAGCGCTACTGTTACCCTGCCGTCACATTACGAGTTCAGTTCGCGGGTGCCGCTCTGGGCGCCTGGTCAGACCAGGCGTCCAGAGCGGCACCCGTGAGCAGAACATGATGGTAGCAACGGTACCGTTATGAACGGTACTGCTGCTACCATCCTCCCCATTCCCATTGAGCCGTATGGGGGCTCAAATGGGAATGGCGACGCACCGGCACGGGTCCGCGCAAGGAGAATTACCGGCCCTGCAAAGGTCGGAATGGCCCAGTTATTCCCCTTTCGCAATACCCCGCGCCGGACCCAAGTTTGGGGGTAGCCATGCCCTAATTTAGGGCATGGCTACCTCCAACCTTGTAATGAGGCCCATTGTCTCAGTAGGCAAATACATACACATTCCATGGTTAAAAAATCAGGACCTTCCACCCTGGCATAATTGTCATATATTTAAAGACCTGTTCCTATCGATTGTGTTTCATGATGTATGTTTAATTAGATTGTTCTTAAAGTTACCGTGAGAATGTAATATATGTTATTATACTGTATTTTGATGCTCATCATTTTAATGATGAATTGATTATTGTATAATTTTACTACTTCAAGTGGAATAACATTGTTCACTGGCTACATGAATATGATTTATTGCACAGTATTAATTAGTTATGGTTAATTGAAAGGGTACCTATCCATTTTCTGGCATTTTTCCATACATCTGACTCTGTTTTTGTACATTCCCGAATTGTTATGAAGGAACAAATAATGGTGGTTTTATTTTATCAATTGGATTTGTATTGTTTGTTATATGTGCATTTTTATGATTAGCACACTGTGCTTCACAACCTCTGGATCTCCAGATGTTTTGGAATACATCTGCCAGAAAATCTAGCCTGCATAGTCAATGATGATTGATCATGTTAGTTGTAGACCAAAAAATCTGGAGATCCAAAGGTTGCAGACCGGTAGTGGTCATAGTGCATTGTCTTAAAATTGTAATGTCACACAAGTATTTGATGTAAGTTGACATGGATATATACATTTATTACAGCTAGCAAGATAGCTCAGTGGGGTGAGTGCTCGCTGCTGTGATTTTTGTGGCATACGCAGGTCACAGGTTCTAATCCCAGCACGGACCATTTAGACTTTCATCCTTCCGAGGTCGATAAATGAGTATCCACTTCAATTGAGTTATAATTGTAGATAAATATGATCTATGTACAGCGCTTTGGCAAAAGCACAATATAAAGAACAAATCATTATCATTAGAGCGACAGTAACCCTGTTGTTATGGTTACGTTTGCTTTGTAATAGGATGAGCACTTTTTTAGGCAGCTAATAAGGTTGGTGCTCTTCCGTGAATTTACACAAAACTTTTCAAATGAAATACACTCGGACTCGGAATCTTTTTCGAAAATCGGCAAAGTTATAGTGGGGTGCCTACATTTTTGAAATCCTGATTGACTTGAATGTGAAAAAAATGTTGTTCACCCCGACTGGTTCCCCAAACTTGAGCAAGGAGCGATTACCTTGTCCCAAAACCATGCTTTGCAAATGTGGAGTAAATACTGAACCCGTAGGCCTTTTAAGCGAGGTAGCGCTCTATGGGAAGGATAGGGGTGCAGATTTTACTCTTAAACCAATAATAAGACCAACTCAGGAAGCTGGCAAAACAAAACTGTTTTTAATTGCAATTGTCTAAAACAACAGGCATCAACTGACGTCGCACAGTATAATCTCAATGCATTTCATAAAAAACATGACTTTTATAGCATAAACTCTTCATACTACGTGGCAACATTAGAAAACCTATGTGAGATTATGGTTTGTGTATGGGGAACATCTAGGTATACTTTCTATGGTGGGTAGGATTATGTGGGTAGGATTATGATTGGGTCTCTAAGGTCAGGTGGACATCTATGCCCACCCCTAGTGCAAGTCATCTTCGCTGTCATGAAATACACAAAGTGTCATTGTCTTTCAAACTATAGCGCTATTTACTATGTGGCCCCCTATGATTGTTTGTCACGCTTGTACCCTCGCTAGCAGCACGCAAGCTGGTACATCAGGTGCTGGAGGGTTGGACTTGACGATGCCTCCCCACCCAATTAGCCCATCATCACTCCTTCTGTCTGCCATTCTATTAGTCTTTAAACTCAGCCTTGCAAAGTATAACTGCGCATGAGAATAAAAGGGAGCGTGAGAATGGTCTTATCTTCAAGTCTTGTTGTAGCTTCCCCAATGTCTACTTTCATCTTGACAATGTGACAAGAGACTGTGTTTTGAGCTCTTTCTTTGCATTCAACACTATTAAATGAATAAAACAGGGCACTTCTAGTGTTTTTCTATTACACCTCAACAGGAGCTTGCCTCACTTCTCACGTTCACTGTATCTTTTCAAATAGATAACCAGCTTCTTGGCTGACCCAACCCTTGGCACTGGGCTAGGGAACCTTTTTCGAATATTCCCTCATTGTCAGCTGTTTTCTTCTGCTGCCCCATACTTTCATCTCTTCTGTTCAAGGGGTCCTTAGTTTGCTAAAATAAGTTGTGGAACATCCAGATTCTATACACACACACACACACATATATATATATATAATATAATAAGTGAAAAAACTTTGTTAAAGGGACGTTATGGTTCCAAGTAAAACTGAAATCCCTTGAAATTCGCCAGTTATGGTAAGCAAAGCAACGATAACTCGGACCACCACCGTGCACTGCTAAGAGTAACACCCACGACATCAACGATGACATCACAAATGTCATTGATGACATCACTGATGACATCACATGTGTATGTACTTTCCATGAAATATGTGTACAAGGGATTCTTATTATAATGTTGCGAAAAAAGTGTCAAGGATCATTGCAATAAATATCATACCCTAATTAGTGCATTGAACGATGCATTGATATAAATAGCATTCTATTATGGGGTTCTTTCTAGTATACTAAGCGACTCATGCAGAAACATAGCATTGTGTGTAGCGTACATGATGAAGGTATAATATTCGTAATGTTAATATGTTGAATAATGAAATGGTAATTGTTTTCTTAATAGATTTTTGTGTACTGTGAAATATGTAATAAGTAGCTAATAAAACCCATATATTACATAATTGCATTACTATAGACAAAACGCAAAGAGCACATACCAATATGGGTATATACAGGGAAAGTGAAGTTAGCAAAAAAGCACAAGAAGTAGCAGACACAATTCATGCAAATAAATGATTGCTCTGTTTCAAAGCTGCTATTTACCCTATGTATATGTTTCACTTGATGTGATTGGACCCTAAGGAAAGTAGTGTGAGTACAATGTATACAAATATGACCATATACAGGGAAAGTACAGCCATAAAAAAACAACAGAACTATCAGAAAGTGCTAATAAGTCTATTGATTATCTTTATGCACAAAAAGGATTGCTGTCTTTCAAGCTTGTGTCTTCCCCTATGTATATGTTTCATATAATGTGACTGGACTCTAAGGGAATTACTGTAAGAACCTACTTGAAGGATACGTCTACAAATAAAATAAAATGTTTAGTTTCTGACTGTTACTGAAGAAAACCATGTGGCCTAGATATGTCAGCAAAAGAAAAAAGAGTGAGCCAGACATGTGATGTCATCAGTGATGTCATCACTGACATTTGTGATGTCATCTTTGATGTCGTGGGTGTTAGTCTTAGCAGTGCACGGTGGTGGCGCGAGTTATGGTTGCTTCGCTTACCATAACTGGCGAATTTCAAGGGTTTTTCGGTTTTACTTGGAACCATAACGTCCCTTTAACAACGTTTTTTCACTGAATTTCATAGGTTTTTAGTAGCGCAACTTAACCATAATGTCCCTTTAACAAACTTTTTTCACTGAATTTCATAGGTTTTTAGTAGCGCAAGTTAACCATAACGTCCCTTTAACAAAGTTTTTTCATTGAATTTCATAGGTTTTTATTAGTGCAGCATCACCATAACATCCTTTTCAATAGATGAAGACCACTAGCATTTAAGGTCCTCAAAGTGGGAACCCCGGGTGGTAAAAAAAAGATTTTTCTTCCAAAACCGGGACGCCTGCAGTGTCCCGGTTAGGAAAGAACATATTTTACCAAGATGGCCACCATGGAAAGAGAAGGCGTGGTGTATAAAGAGAACACAACAGGGCATCAGCAGGGGGCGGGGGGGAAAAGGAGGGAGACACAGGGCATAAGCAGGGGGTGGGGGGAACAGTAGGTAGATACGGGGCATGAGCGGGGGGTGGGGGGGCACAGGGGAGACAAGGGGCATGAGCGGGGGGTGGGGGGGAAAAGGAGGGAGACACGGGCCATGAGCCGGGGTGGGGGGAACAGTAGGGAGACATGGGGCATGAGCGGGGGGTGGGGGGAACAGGGGAGACACATGGGCATGAGCGGGGGGTGGGGGGCAATAGGGGAGACACGTGGGCATGAGCGGGGGGTGGGGGGAACAGGGCACACATGGGGCATGAGCGGGGGTGGGGGGGAACAGGGGAGAAACGGGCCATGAGCGGGGGGTGGGGGGAACAGTAGGGAGACACAGGCCATGAGCGGGGGGTGGGGGGAACAGTAGGGAGACACGGGGCATAAGCGGGGGGTAGGGGGGGAATAGGGGAGACAAGTGGGCATGAGTGGGGGGTGGGGGGAACAGGGGAGACACGTGGGCATGAGTGGGGGGGTGGGGGGAACAGGGCACACACGGGCATGAGCAGGGGGTGGGGGGAACAGGGGTCACGGGGCATGAGTGGGGGGTGGTGGGAACAGGGGAGACACGGGGCATGAGTGGGAGGTGGGGGGGAACAGGGGAGACACGGGGCATGAGCAGGGGGTGGGGGGTACAGGAGGGAGACACCGGGCATGAGCGGGGGTGGGGGGAACAGGAGGGAGACACGGGGAATGAGCGGGGGGTGGGGGGTAATAGGAGGGAAACACGGGGCATGAGCAAGAGGAGGGGGAAACACGAGGGAGACACAGGGCATGAGTGGTGGATGGTGGGCAACAGGAGACCCACGGGGCATGAGCAGGGGTGGGGAGAACACGAGGGAGACACGGGGCATGGGCGGGGGGTGGGGGGAACACAAGGGAGACGTGGGGCATGAGCAGGGGGTGGGGGGAACATGAGGGAGACATGGGGCATGAGCGGGGTGGGGGAACACGAGGGAGACACGGGGCATGAGCGGGGGTGGGGGGTACACGAGGAAGACACGCGGCATGAGTGGGGGGTGGGGGGAACACGAGGGAGACACGGGGCATGAGCTGGGGGTGGGGGGAACAGGGCAGACATGGGGCATGAGCGGGGGCTGGGGGTACACGAGGGAGACACGGGGCATGATCTGGGGGTGGGGGGAACAGGGCAGACATGGGGCATGAGCAGGGGGTGGGGGGTACAGGGCACACACAGGCATGAGCAGGGGATGGGGGGAACAGGGGTCACGGGGCATGAGCGGGGGGTGGTGGGAACAGGGGAGACACGGGGCATGAGTGGGAGGTGGGGGGGAACCGGGGAGACACGGGGCATGAGCAGGGGGTGGGGGGTACAGGAGGGAGACACGGGGCATGAGCGGGGGTGGGGGGAACAGGAGGAAGACACGGGGTATGAGCAAGGGGGGGTACCAGGAGGGAAACACGGGGCATGAGCGGGGGGTGGGGGGAACAGGAGGCAGACACAGGGAACGAGCAGGGGCTGAGGGGAACAGGGCAGATACTGGGCATGAGTGGGGGGTGGGGGGTACAGGAGGGAGACACAGGGCATGAGAGGGAGGTGGGGGTACAGGAGGGAGACATGGGGGTGGGGTTAACAGGAGGGAGTCATGGGGCATGAGCGGGGGTAACACAAGGAAAACACGGGGCATGAGCGGGGTGGGGGGAAACACGAGGGAGACACGGGGCATGAGCAGGGGGTGGGGGGCAACAGGAGACACAGGGCATGAGCGGGGGGTGGGGGGAGCAGGGAAGATACTGGGCATGAGCGCGGGGTGGGGGGTACAGGAGAGAGACACGGGGCATGAGCGGGGGGTGGGGGGGTAGAGGAGGGAGACACGGGGCATGAGCAGGGGGTGAGGGGAACACAAGGGAGACACAGGGCATGAGCGGGGGCTGAGAGGAACAGGACAGATACTGGGCATGAGTGGGGGATGGGGGGTACAGGAGGGAGACACGGGGCATGAGCGGGGGGTGGGGGGTAACACGAGGAAAACACGGGGCATGAGCGGGGGTGGGGGGAAACACGAGGGAGACACGGGGCATGAGCAGGGGGTGTGGGGCAACAAGAGACATGGGGCATGAGCGGGGGTGGGGGTAACACGAGGAAAACACGGGGCATGAGCGGGGGTGGGGGGAAACACGAGGGAGACACGGGGCATGAGCAGGGGGTGTGGGGCAACAAGAGACATGGGGCATGAGCGGGGGGTGAGGGGAACAGGGCAGATACTGGGCATGAGCGGGGGGTGGGCATACAGGAGGGAGACACGGGGCATGAGCGGGGGGTTGGGGGTACAGGAGGGAGACACGAGGCATGAGTGGGGGGAGGTGGGAACAAGAGAGAGACACGGGGCATGAGCGGGGGGTGGGGGGAACACAAGGGAAACACGGGGCATGAGCGGGGGTTGGGGGGAAACACGAGGGAGACACGGGGCATGAGCGGGGGTGGGGGGCAACAGGAGACACACAGGGCATGAGCGGTGGGTGGGGGGTACACGTGGGAGTCACGGGGCATCAGCGGGGGTGAGGGGTAAAACAAGGGAAACACGGGGCATGAGCAGGGTCTGGGGGGTAACACAAGGGAAACACGGGGCTTGAGCGGGGGTTGGGGGAAACACGAGGGAGACATGAGGCATGAGCGGGGGTGGGGGGCAACAGGAGACACACATGGGGCATGAGCGGTGGGTGGGGGGTACACGAGGAAGACACGGGACATGAGCGGGGGTGGGGGGCAACAGGAGACACACGGGGCATAAGCGGTGGGTGGGGGGCAACAGGAGACACATGGGGCATGAGCGGGGGGTACATGCGGAAGACACAGGGCATGAGCGGGGGGTGGGGGGAACACAAGGGAGACACGGGGCATGAGCGGGGGACTGGGGGAAACACGAGGGAAACACAGGGCATGAGCGGGGGTGGGGGGAACACGAGGGAGACACGGGACATGGGCAGGGTGTGGGGGGCAACAGGAGATGCACAGGGCATGAGCGGGGGTGGCGAGAACACGAGGGAGACACGGGGCATGAGCGGGCGGTGGGGGAACACAAGGGAGACATGGGGCATGAGCGGGGAGTGGGGGGAACACGAGGGAGACAGAGGGCATGAGTTGGGGGTGGGGGGTACACGAAGAGGACACGCGGCATGAGCGGGGGGTGGGGGGAACAGGGCAGACATGGGGCATGAGCGGGGGGTGGGGTGGGTACAGGGAATACACGGGGCATGAGCGGGGGGTGGGGGAGTACAGGAGGGAGACACGGACCATGAGCGGGGTGTGGGGGGAAAAGTAGGGAGACACGGGGCATGAGCTGGGGTAGAGGGAACAGAGAAGACATGGGGCTTGAGCGGGGGGGAACAGGGGAGACACAGGGCATGAGCGGGGGGATGGGAGGAACACAAGGGAGACACCGGGAATGAGCGGGGCTGAGGGGAACAGGGCAGATACTGGGCATGGGTGGGGGTGGTGGGTACAGGAGGGAGACACGGGGCATAAGCGGGAGGTGGGGGTACAGGAGGGAGACATGGGGGGTGGGGTTAACAGGAGGGAGACACGGGGCATGAGTGGGGGGGTAACACGAGGAAAACACGGGGCATGAGCGGGGGTGGGGGGAAACACGAGGGAGACACGGGGCATGAGCAGGGGGTGGGGGGCAACAGGAGACACAGGGCATGAGCGGGGGGTGGGGGGAGCAGGGCAGATACTGGGCATGAGCGTGGGGTGGGGGGTACAGGAGGGAGACATGGGGCATGAGCGGGGGGTGGGGGGTACAGGAGGGGGACACGGGGCATGAGTGGGGGGTGGGGGGAACAAGAGAGAGACACAGGGCATGAGCGGGGGGTGAGGGGAACACAAGGGAGACACAGGGCATGAGCAGGGGCTGAGAGGAACAGGGCAGATACTGGGCATCAGTGGGGGGTGGTGGGTACACGAGGGAGACAGGGGGTGGGGTTAACAGGAGGGAGACATGGGGCATGAGAGGGGGTGGGGGGTAACACGAGGAAAACACGGGGCATGAGCGAGGGTGGGGGGAAACACGAGGGAGACACGGGGCATGAGCAGGGGGTGGGGGGCAACAAGAGACACGGAGCATGAGCGGGGGTGGGGGAACAGGGCAGATACTGGGCATGACGGGGGTGGGGGTACAGGAGGGAGACACGGGGCATGAGCAGGGGTTTGGGGGTACAGGAGGGAGACACAGGGCATGAGTGGGGGGAGGGGGGAACAAGAGAGAGACACGGGGCATGAGCGGGGGGTTGGGGGTACAGGAGGGAAACACGGGGCATGAGCGGGTCTGGGGGGTAACACAAGGGAAACACGGGGCATGAGAGGGGGTGGGGGGAAACACAAGGGAGACACGGGGCATGACCAGGGGTGAGGGGTAACACGAGGAAAACACAGGGCATGAGTGAGGGTGGGGGCAACAGGAGACACACGGGGCATGAGGGGTGGGTGGGGGGTACACGAGGAAGACACGGGGCATGAGCGGGGGTGGGGGGCAACAGAAGACACATGGAGCATGAGCGGGGGGTACATGCGGAAGACACGGGGCATGAGCGGGGGTGGGGGAACACAAGGGAGACAAGGGGCATGAGCGGGGAGGTGGGGGAAACACGAGGGAAACACAGGGCATGAGCGGGGGTGGGGGGAACACGAGGGAGACACGGGGCATGGGCGGGGGGCAACAGGAGACGCACAGGGCATGAGCGGGGGTGGCGAGAACACGAGGGAGACATGGGGCATGAGCGGGCGGTGGGGGGAACACAAGGGAGACATGGGGCATTAGCGGGGGTGGGAGGAACAAGAGGGCGACACGGGGCATGAGTGGGGGGTATGGAGTACACGAGGAAGACACGGGGCATGAGCGGGGGGTGGGGAGAACACAAGGGAGACACGGGGCATGAGCTGGGGGTGGGGGGAACAGGGCAGAGGGCAGACATGGGGCATGAGCGGGGGGTGGGGGGTACAGGGCATACACGGGGAATGAGCGGGGGGTGGGGGAGTACAGGAGGGAGACAAGGACCATGAGCGGGGGGTGGGGGGAACAGTAGGGAGACACGGGGCATGAGCGAGGGTGGGGGAAACAGTGGAGACATGGGGCTTGAGCGTTGGGGGTGACAGGGGAGACACAGGGCATGAGCAGCGGGTGGGGGGAACACAAGGGAGACACAGGGCATGAGCGGGGGCTGAGGGGAACAGGGCAGATACTGGGCATGAGTGGGGGGTGGGGGGTACAGGAGAGAGACACGGGGCATGATCGGAGGGTGGGGGGTACAGGAGGGAGACACGGGGGGTGGGGTTAACAGGAGGGAGACACAGGGCATGAGAGGGGGTTGGGGGGTAACACGAGGGAAACACGGGGCATGAGCGGGGATGGGGGGAAACACGAGGGAGACACAGGACATGAGCAGGGTGTGGGGGGCAACAGGAGACATGGGGCATGAGCGGGGGTGGGGGGAACAGGGCAGATACTGGGCATGAGCGGGGGGTGGGGGGTACAGGAGGGAGACACGGGGCATGAGCGGGGGTGGGGGTACAGGAGGGAGACACGGGGCATGAGCGGGGGGTGGGGAGTACAGGAGGGAGACACGGGGGTGGGGTTAACAGGAGGGAGACACGGGGCATGAGCGGTGGGTGGGGGTAACACAACACGGGGCATGAGCGGGGGTGGGGGGAAACACGAGGGAGACACAGGGCATGAGCAGGGTGTGGGGGCAACAGGAGACATGGGGCATGAGCAGGGGGTGGGGGGAACAGGGCAGATACTGGGCATGAGCAGGGTCTGGGGGGTACAGGAAGGAGACACGGGGCATGAGCGGGGGGTGGGGGAACAAGAGAGAGACACGGGCATGAGCGGGGGGTAAGTGAACAGAAGGGAGACACGGGGCATCAGCTGGGGGTGGGGGTAAAACAAGGGAAACACAGGGCATGAGCGGGGTGTGGGGGTAACACAAGGGAAACACGGGGCATGAGCGGGGGTGGGGGAAACACGAGGGAGACACGGGGCAGGAGCGGGGGGTGGGGGGCAACAGGAGACACACGGGGCGTGAGCGGTGGGTGGGGGGTACACGAGGAAGACACAGGGCATGAGCCGGGGGTGGGGGGCAACAGGAGACACACGGGCATGAGCTGGGGTGGGGGGCAACAGGAGACACACAGGACATGAGCGGGGGGTAGGGGGTACACGCGGAAGACATGGGGCATGAGCGGGAGGTGGGGGGAACACGAGAGAGACACGGGGCATGAGCGGGGGTAGGGGGTACACGAGGAAGACACGGGGCATGAGCGGGGGGTGGGGAGAACACAAGGGAGACATGGGGCATGAGCTGGGGGTGGGGGGAACAGGGCAGACATGGGGCATGAGCGGGGGGTGGGGGGTACAGGGCATACACGGGGAATGAGCGGGGGGTTTGGGAGTACAGGAGGGAGACAAGGACCATGAGCGGGGGGTGGGGGGAACAGTAGGGAGACACGGGGCATGAGCGGGGGGTGGGGGGAACAGTGGAGACATGGGGCTTGAGCGTTGGGGGTGACAGGGGAGACACAGGGCATGAGCAGGGGGTGGGGGGAACACAAGGGAGACACAGGGCATGAGCGGGGGCTGAGGGGAACAGGGCAGATACTGGGCATGAGTGTGGGGTGGGGGGTACAGGAGGGAGACACGGGGCATGAGCGGAGGGTGGGGGGTACAGGAGGGAGACACGGGGGGTGGGGTTAACAGGAGGGAGACACAGGGCATGAGCGGGGGTGGGGGGTAACATGAGAGAAACACGGGGCATGAGCGGGGGTGGGGGGAAACACGAGAGAAACACAGGACATGAGCAGGGGGTGGGGGGCAACAGGAGACATGGGGCATGAGCGGGGGTGGGGGGAACAGGGCAGATACTGGGCAAGAGCAGGGGGTGGGGGGTACAGGAGGGAGACACGGGGCATGAGCGGGGGTGGGGGTACAGGAGGGAGACACGGGGCATGAGCGGGGGGTAGGGAGTACAGGAGGGAGACACGGGGGCGGGGTTAACAGGAGGGAGACACGGGGCATGAGCGGGGGATGGGGGGTAACACAACACGGGGCATGAGCGGAGGTGGGGGGAAAAACGAGGGAGACACAGGGCATGAGAAGGGGGTGGGGGGCAACAGGAGACATGGGGCATGAGCAGGGGGTGGGGGAACAGGGCAGATACTGGGCATGAGCGGGGGCTAGGGGGTACAGGAAGGAGACACGGGGCATGAGCGGGGAGTGGGGGGAACAAGAGAGAAACACGGGGCATGAGCGGGGGGTGGGGGAACAGAAGGGAGACACGGGGCATCAGCTGGGGGTGGGGGGTAAAACAAGGGAAACACAGCGCATGAGCGGGGTGTGGGGGTAACACAAGGGAAACACGTGGCATGAGCGGGGGGTGGGGGAAACACGAGGGAGACACGGGGCAGGAGCGGGGGGTGGGGGGCAACAGGAGACACACGGGGCATGAGCGGTGGGTGGGGGGTACATGAGGAAGACACAGGGCATGAGCGGGGGGTGGGGGGCAACAGGAGACACACGGGCATGAGCTGGGGTGGGGGGCAACAGGAGACACACAGGACATGAGCGGGGGGGTAGGGGGTACACGCGGAAGACATGGGGCATGAGCAGGGGGTGGGGGAACACGAGGGAGACACGGGGCATGAGCAGGGGGGTGGGGGGTAACACAAGGGAAACGGGGCATGAGCGGGGGGTGGGGGGAACACGAGGGAGACACGGGGCATGAGCGGGGGGTGGGGGGCAACAGGAGCCACACGGGGCATGAGCGGGTGGGTGGGGGTAACACGAGGGAAACACGGGGCATGAGCGGGGGATGGGGGGTAACACGAGGGAAACACGGGGCAGGAGCAGGGGTGGGGGAACATGAGGGACACACGGGGCATGAGTGGGGGGTGGGGGGGAACACGAGGGAGACACGGGGCATGAGCGGGAGATGGGGGTCAACGGGAGATGGGGGTCAACAGGAGACACACGAGGCATGAGCAGGGGGTGGGGAGAACACAAGGAAGACACGGGGCATGAGCGGGGGGTGGGGGGACCACAAGGGAGACACGGGGCATGAGCGGAGGGTGGGGGTACAGGAGGGAGACACGGGGCATGAGCGGGGGATCGGGGGGTACAGGAGGGAGACACGGGGCATGCATGAGTGGGGGGAGGAAGGAACAAGAGAGAGACACGGGGCATGAGCAGGGGGTGGGGGAACAGGAGGGAGTCACGGGGCATCAGCGGGGGATGAGGGGTAAAACAAGGGAAACACGGGGCATGCGCGGGGGGTGGGGGGTACAGGAGGGAGACACGGGGCACGAGCGGGGGGGGTTGGGGGTACAGGAGGGAGACACAGGGCATGTGTGGGGGATGGGGGAACAGGAGGGAGTCACGGGGCATCAGCGAGGGTGAGGGGTAAAACAAGGGAAACACGGGGCATGAGCAGGGTCTGGGGGTAACACAAGGGAAACAAGGGGCATTGAGCGGGGGTGGGGGGAAACACGAGGGAGACACGGGGCATGAGCAGGGGGTGTGAGGCAACAGGAGACACACGGCGCATGATCGGTGGGTGGGAGTACATGAGGAAGACACAGGGCATGAGCGGGTGATGGGGTGCAACAGGAGACACACAGGGCATGAGCGGTGGGTGGAGGGCAACAGTAGACACAGGGGGCATGAGCGGGGGGTACATGCGGAAGACACGGGGCATGAGCGGGGGGTGGGGGGAAAACAAGGGAGACACGGGGCATGAGCGGGGGGTGGGGGAAACACGAGGGAAACACAGGGCATGAGCGGGGGTCGGGGGAACAAAAGGGAGACACGGGGCATGGGCAAGGGGTGGGGGGCAACAGGAGACGCACAGTTCATAAGCGGGGGTGGCGAGAACACGAGGGAGACACAGGGCATGAGCGGGCGGTGGGGGGAACACAAGGGAGACATGGGGCATGAGTGGGGATGGGGGAACACGAGGGAGACACAGGGCATGAGCGGGGGTGGGGGGAACACGAGGGAGACATGGGGTATGGGGGGTACACGAGGAAGACACGGGGCATGAGTGGGGGGTGGGGAGAACACGAGGGAGACACGGGGCATGAGCTGGGTGTGGGGGGAATAGGGCAGACATGGGGCATGAGCGGGGGGTGGGAGAGTACAGGGCATACACGGGGAATGAGCGGGGGTGGGGGAGTACAGGAGGGAGACACGGACCATGAGCGGGGGGTGGGGGGAACAGTAGGGAGACACGGGGCATGAGCGGGGGATGGGGGAACAGTGGAGACATGGGGCTTGAGCGGGGGGAGTGACAGGGGAGACACAGGGCATGAGCAGGGGGTGGGGGAACACAAGGGAGACACAGGGCATGAGCGGGGGCTGAGGGGAACAGGGCAGATACTGGGCATGAGTGTGGGGTGGGGTTAACAGGAGGGAGACACGGGGCATGATCGGGGGTGGGGGGACACACGAGGGAGACACAGGGTATGAGCAGGGGGTGGGGGGCAACAGGAGACACAGGGCATGAGCAGGGGGTGGGGGTAACAGGGCAGATACTGGGCATGAGCAGGGGGTGGGGGGTACAGGTGGGAGACACAGGGCATGAGCGGGTGTGGGGGAACAGGAGGGAGACACAGGGCATGAGTGGGGGGTGTGGGGAACAAGAGAGAGACACGGGGCATGAGCGGGGGGTGGGGGTACAGGAGGGAGACACGGGGCATGAGCGGGGGGTGGGGGGTACAGGAGGGAGACACGGGGGGTGGGGTTAACAGGAGGGAGACACGTTGCATGAGCGGGGGGTGGAGGGAAACACAGGGCATGATCAGGGGTGGGGGGAAACACGAGGGAGACACAGGGCATGAGCAGGGGGTGGGGCCAACAGGAGACATGGGGCATGAGCGGGGGGTGGGGGGAACAGGGCAGATACTGGGCATGAGCAGGGGGTGGGGGGTACAGGAGGGAGACACGGGGCATGAGCGGGGGTGGGGGTACAGGAGAGAGACACGGGGCATGAGTGGGGGTGGGGGGAACAAGAGAGAGACACGGGGCATGAGCGGGGGGTGGAGGGAACAGGAGGGAGACACAGGGCATCAGCGGGGGTGGGGGGTAAAACAAGGGAAACACAGGGCATGAGCGGGGTGTGGGGGGTAACACAAGGTAAACATGGGGCATGAGCGGAGGGTGGAGGGAGACACGGGTAGGAGTGGGGGTGGGGGGCAACAGGAGAAACACGGGGCATGAGTGGTGGGTGGGGGGTACACGAGGAAGACACGGGGCATGAGCGGGGGTTGGGGGGCAACAGGAGACACACGGGGCATGAGCGGGGGTGGGGGGCATCAGGAGACACACAGGACATAAGCAGGGGGTTGGGGGTACACGCAGAAGACATGGCGCATGAGCGGGGGGAACACAAGGGAGACATGGGGCATGAGCAGGGGCTGGGGGTAACACAAGGGAAACGGGGCATGAGCGGGGGGTGGGGAGAACACGAGGAGACACAGGGCATGAGCGGGGGGTAGGGGGCAACTGGAGACACACGGGGCATGAGCGGGGGGCAGGGCGTAACACGAGGGAAACACGGGGCATGAGTGGGGGTGGGGGATAACACGAGGGAAACATGGGGCATGAGCGGGGGTGGGGGAACATGAGGGACACACGAGGTATGAGTGGGGGGTGGGGGGACCACGAGGGAGACATGGGGCATGAGCGGGAGGTGGGGGTCAACAGGAGACACACGGGGCATGAGCGGGGGGTGGGGAGAACACGAGGAAGACACGGGGCATGAGCGTGGGGTGGGGGGACCACGAGGGAGACACGGGGCATGAGCGGAGGGTGGGGGAACACGGGGCATGAGCGGGGGGTTGGGGGGTTACACGAGGGAGACACGGGGCATGAGCGGGGGGTGGGGTGGAACAGGGGAGATATGGGTCATGGGCGGGGGGTGGGGGAAACACGAGGGAGACACAGGGCAGGAGCGGGGGGTGGGGGGCAACAGGAGAAACACGGGGCATGAATGGTGGGTGGGGGGTACATGAGGGAGACACGAGGCATGAGCGGGGGATCAGGGGGTACAGGAGGGAGAAATGGGGCATGAGCGGGGGGTGGGGGGAACACGAGGGAGACACGGGCATGAGCGGGGGTGGGGGGAACACGGGGCATGAGCTGGGGGTTGGGGGGTAACACGAGGGAGACACGGGGCATGAGCTGGGGGTGGGGTGGAACAGGGGAGATACAGGGCATGAGCGGGGGGCGGGGGAAACACGAGGGAGACACAGGGCAGGAGCGGGGGGTGGGGGGCAACAGGAGAAACATGGGGCATGAGTGGTGGGTGGGGGGTACATGAGGAAGACACGGGGCATGAGCGGGGGGCAACAGGAGACACACGGGGCATCAGCGGGGGTGGGGGGCAACAGGAGACACACAGGACATAAGCGGGGGGTTGGGGGTACATGCGGACGACATGGGGCATGAGCGGGGGGTGGGGGGAACATGAGGGAGACATGGGGCATGAGCAGGGGGGTGGAGGTAACACAAAGGAAACGGGGCATGAGCGGGGGTGGGGGGAACACGAGGGAGACACGGGGCATGAGCGGGGGGTAGGGGGCAACAGGAGACACACGGGGCGTGAGCAGGGGGGTGGGTGTAACACGAGGGAAACACGGGGCATGAGCGGGGGGTGGGGGGTACAGGAGGGAGACACAGGGCATGAGCGGGGGGTGGGGGGACATGAGGGACACACGGGGTATGAGTGGGGGGTGGGGGGCAAAACGAGGGAGACACAGGGCATGAACAGGAGATGGGGGTCAACAGGAGACACACGGGGCATGAGCGGGGGATGGGGAGAACACGAGGAAGACACGTGGCATGAGCAGGGGGTGGGGGGACCACAAGGGAGACACGGGGCATGAGCGGAGGGTGGGGGGTACAGGAGGGAGACACGGGGCATGAGCGGGGGATCATGGGGTACAGGATGGAGACACGGGGCATGAGCGGGGGGTGGGGGGAACACGAGGGAGACACGGCATGAGCAGGGGGTGGGGGGAACGTGAGGGAGACACGGGGCATGAGCGGGGGGTGGGGGGGTAACACGAGGGAGACACGGGGCATGAGCGGGGGGTGGGGTGGAACAGGGGAGATACAGGGCATGAGCGGGGGGTGGGAGGAACAGAGGAAACACAGGGCATGAGCGGGGGTTGGGGGGTAACAGAAGGGAGACGCAGGGCATGAGCAGGAGATGGGGGAACAGGGCAGATACTGGACATGAGCGGGGGGTGGAGGGTACAGGAGGGAGACACGGGGCATGAGCGGGGGGTGGGGGGTACAGGAGGAAGACATGGGGCATGAGCGGGGGTGGGGCAACAAGAGAGAGACACGGGGCATGAGCAGGGGGTGGGGGGAACAGGAGGGAGACACGGGGCATGAGCGGGGGCTGGGGGGTAACACGAGGGAGACACGGGGCATGAGCGGGGGTGGGGTGGAACAGGGGAGACACGGGGCATGAGCTGGGGGTGGGGGGAACAGAGGAAACACAGGGCATGAGCAGGGGGTGGGGAGTAACACAAGGGAGACACGGGGCATGAGCGGGGGGTGGGGGAACAGGGCAGATACTGGACATGAGCAGGGGCTGGGGGGTACAGGAGGAAGACACGGGGCATGAGCGGGGGTGGGGGTACAGGAGGGAGATATGGGGCATGAACGGGGGTGGGGAGAACAAGAGAGAGACACGGGGCATGAGCGGGGGGTGGGGGAACAGGAGGGAGACACGGGGCATGAGCGGGGGGTAACACGAGGGAAACACGGGGCATGAGCCGGGGTGGGGGGAACACGAGGGAGACATGGGGCATGAGCGGGGGGTGGGGGGTACAGGAGGGAGACACGGGGCTTGAGCGGGGGTGGGGGGAACAAGGGAGAGACACAGGGCATGAGCGGGGGGTCGGGGAACAGGAGGGAGACATGGGGCATGAGCGGGGGGTGGGGAGTAACACAAGGGAAACACGGGGCATGAGCGGGGGGCGGGGGGAAACACGAGGGAGACACGGGGCATGAGCGGTGGGTGGGGGGTAACGGGAGACACACGGGGCATGAGCGGGGGGTGGAGGGGTGGGGGGAACAGGGCAGATACTGGGCATGAGCAGGGGGTGGGGGAACAAGAGAGAGACACGGGGCATGAGCGGAGGGTTGGGGGAACAGGAGGGAGACACGGGGCATGAGCGGTAGGTGGGGGTAACACAAGTTAAACATGGGGCATGAGCGGGGGTTGGGGGGAAACATGAGGTAGACACGGGGCATGAGCAGGGGGTCGGGGGTACACGAGGAAGACACGGGGCATGAGCGGGGGGTGGGGGGCAACAGGAGACACATGGGGCATGAGCGGGGTGTGGGGGGTACACGAAGGAGACACGGGGCATGAGCGGGGGTGTGGGGGGTCACACGAGGGAAACACGGGGCATGAGCAGGGGGTGGGGGAACACGAGGGAGACACGGGGCATGAGCGGGGGGTGGGGGGGCAACAGGAGACACATGGTGCATGAGCGGGGGGTGGGAGGAACACGAGGGAAACACGGGGCATGAGCGGGGGGTGGGGGGTAACACGAGGGAAACACGGGGCATGAGCAGGGGGTGGAGGGAACACAATGGAGACACGGGGCATGAGCGGGGGGTGGGGGGCAACTGGCGACACACGGGGCATGAGCGGGGGGGTGGAGGTTAACATGAGCGAAACATGGGACATGAGCAGGGGGTGGGGGAACACGAGGAGACACGGGGCATGAGCGGCTGGTTGGGGGCAACAGGAGACACATGGGGCATGAGCGGGGCGGTGGGGGTTAACACAACACGAGGGAAACACGGGCTATGAGCAGGGGGTGGGGGCCAACAGGAGACACACGGGGCATGAGCGGGGGGTGGGGGGAACACTAGGAAGGCACGGGGCATGAGCAGGGGGTGGGGAGTACAGGAGGGAGACACGGGGCATGAGCGGGGGGTGGGGGGTACAGGAGGGAGACATGGGCATGAGCAGGGGATGGGGAAACACAAGGGAGACACGGGGCATGAGCGGGGGGTGGGGGGAACATGAGGGAGACACGGGGCATGAGCGGGGGGTGGGGGGGTAACACGAGGGAGACATGGGGCATGAGCGGGGGGTGGGGTGGAACAGGGGAGATAAGGGGCATGAGCCGTGGGTGGGGGGAACAGAGGAAACATGGGGCATGAGTGGGGGTGAGGGGCATGAGGGGGGTGGGGGGAATGGGAAGGAGACACGGGGCATGAGCGGGGAGTGGGGGGGAACAGGGGAGACACGGGGCATGAGCAGGGGGTGGGGGGAACACAAGGGAGACACTGGGCGTGAGCCCGGGGGTGGGGGGGAACAGGGGAGACATGGGGCATGAGCGGGGGGTGGGGGGAATGGGAAGGGAGACACGAGGCATGAGCGGAGGGTGGGGGGAACAGGGGAGACACGGGGCATGAGAGGGGGGTGGGGGAACGGGAGAGAGACACGGGTCATGAGCACACTTCATGGCAGCCAATCAGAGCGCACGTCAGATGTACGCGGACATCACGCAAGCGCTTGCCCAATCCCCGTCCTGTCCGCGTAGCGAACAGGGAAGTGTGTCTGCGAAGCGGACACAGATATCACTAATTGTTTGCACTTACATTTTTGTCATTTTTAAAAAACTACTGGATGGATTTACACCAAATAAAAAAAAAAGCTTTCGTCCAGCGGTTTCAGCTGTAGGCGTGAGCAAAGTTTTTTCCCATAATGTCTATGGGAAAAAAATAAGTTTTGGGACCCCCCCTATAACTTTGCCCCCCCTGGACCAAACCTCACCAAACTTTGCAAAAAAATTCAGAGTGGGCCATATATCTTTTTCCAACGTTTGGTGAGTATTCGTCCAGGGGGAGCAAAGTTATAAGCCGCCCAAAAAGTGCTCTTCCTATGGAAACAGCAACTTAACCATAACTACATGGCCACTGCCGTGGCCATGTAATATATATATATATTATATATATAGAGATCATTAGAGGCGCACCAGGACTGGATGGCAGATAGGAAGTCATGGATGATGGAGGGGAAAAACGGGCAGCAGAGAGTCTGAAGAAGAGCTGTGTGTCATCTGCGTAACACTGGAAGTTGGAGAAGGTGGAGATGAGGCATGCAAGGAGAGCAAGGTAGATTTTAAAGAGCCAGGGGGAGAGTATAGAGCCCTGGGGGATACCACAGGAATAGCTTGAACGGGTAGGAGAAAGGACCCATGATGACTTGGGAAGAGCAGTAGTGAGGAAAGAGGACAGCCAATCCAGTACCCATCCTGAGATACCAAGTGTATCATGGAGCCTTTGTATGAGGATGGAATGGTTAACTGTGCCAAATGCAGAGGAGAGATCGAGAAGGGTTTGGGAATTGGAGTCCATGGATGCGAGCAGTTCTTCATGGGTGTTCAGAAGAGCAGTTTCCGTGCCTCTGGATGCTCGGAATCCAGATTGATGTTCATGGAGGCCACAAACATGTTCAGTGTGGGCAAGTCCAGCTTCTCATGTAGCTTCCCCAGGAAGGGGGTCATGGAGATAGGGTGAAAGCTGGCAGGGCAGGTATGGTCTAAGGAAGGATTTTCAGGACTGGGCACACAAGGGACTGCTTGAGGGTGGAGGGGAATGATCCAGTGATAAAAGAGTAATAGCAGAAATCAGCGAGGGGCAAGAGTGCCAATGTTATCCTTGATGGTCCTGTATGAGCAAGGGGAGACCTGTTTGGAAGAGACCTTAATGGAGCAGACCACTCTGGTAACTTACTCAGGTGTGACAGGAAAGAAGGAGGAAAAAGAGGAAGGAGAGGGCAAGAGGGATCAGGAGGGGGGGTGATGGATGGGCTGTGAGGGAAAGTAGAAAGGGTGGTCAAAATGTCTTGAGTTTTGGTGGCAAAGTGTGAGGCCAGTGCATTACAGAGGGCCTGGGACAGAGAAGGAGACAATGAGACTGCAGAGGGGTTGGCTAGTTCCCTGAACATTTAGAAAAGTTCAGCCGAGTTATTGGATGGACCTGAGACCCGTGCCTGAATGTGGGCTCTTTTCTTTACACAGATGTTGGAGAAGGCGGCAGGCCAGTTTGTGAGAGGATGAGCCAGAGGTTTGGCACTTCCGTTTTGCTGTCCTGTACTTTCATTTCATGGCTGCAAATTTGGTGTCATAGAAAGTGCTACACTTAGAGGCAGGTTTCAGACAGATCCTCATGACTGGGGCAAGAATGTCAAGAGTGATGGTGATGGAAAGATGGAGGTTGCTGAGGGCAGAGTCAGAGGTAGAGTCAGATGTGAGAGGGTGAGGGGGTGAAGGTGGAGGTGAAGGCCGCTGCAGTCACTCATTTCATTGGGCTGATGTTAGTGAGTGAGGTTGGAGCTGCATTTGGGGGGGTCAGGGGCCCAACGGGACCCAGATGGGATGAGAGGAGGAAGTGGTTTGTCCAGGAGATAGGGGTGATTAATGGGGGAGAGAGAGAAGTTAGAGTGTATGAGGGCATCCAGACTGTGTCCAGCTGTGTGGGTTGGCTCAGAAGGGGGAATGGAGAGTGACAGTGAGAAGCAGAGGTTAGTGAATAGAGTAGATGCAGAGCCAGGAGAGCCCAGTTGAATGTTGAAATAACACGGGAGGAGAAGGCCAGAGCAGTGAGGTTGAGGCTTCTAGCTGATATTGAAGCTGTCAGGGAGGAGGTAGTCAAAGACAGTGATTGAGCTGACATTGAACTAAGTCTCAGTAAGAGCAAGAATGTCGAGGTACTCAACATAAGTACTCAACTCTTGTGCTAGCAGTACTCACTAGTCACTAAACTAAAATAACGTAATCCTACTACAGCGCAATGCATTGGATTATTGAGTAGTGGTACATTGTTTTGTGCTTGACTCTAGTGTTTGAGTCTTATTAAATATTCTACTTACCCTCTGCCTGATTCTCTATTTATTAACATGTCGTATCCTGAAATGGATAAAAGACTAATATTAGTTGCTTGTTTATGGGTTATACTGGTCATTTAGTTGCTTGCAATACATGTTTTATGTGTGGTAGGGGGTATGCCAATGCTGGAAATGTGTAGTTGTGCATTGTTATCATTTTTGATACCAGATGGTTAACTTAATCTAATGCGGAGTTAATATAGTTGTTGGTAGATCTAGTCTGCAGAGAATTGGTATGAAACTTGATAAAGTGCATCTAAAAGAACATTTTGTGCAGATACATTGTTGCATTCATGTATTTTGTCTCAGCAGTGTACACGATAAACCTATTCTGTGAAAATGGGTTTTACAGAGTGTGTGGGCTGTACTGGATTGCTGTAGATGTTTTTATTTACGAGATGGAAAGTGGGGATTTGAGTGGAGATTACAGTTCTAATTCCAATGTGGCTTTGGTTGAATATACTGAGAAAAAGTGTGGTATGATTGGTGTGAGGTAGATATAGTAATAGTTGGGAGCAATGGGTGAGGATATCATTAGGGTTAGTAGGATGCTCGGTATGTCAGCTGTAGGTTTGTTGTCAATCTGGAGGTGGACGGTTACATTGACTCCTGTTTTGGACTGAGATGATTGGCTGTTGTATCTAATGATGATGCTAAAGAGTAACATGCTTTGGCTATGCATGCTATCAATTAGAAATTGCAAGTTAAAATAGTATGTCAGTAAAGTGAAGGATTAAGGTAGGAGGTGAAGTTCAGAGAATAATAAGAAATTGAAGTAATAGAGGAATCGTAGTGATGGAAAGGTAATTGGATGAGAGGAGTTGTGTGTGTAATCTGAACTGGAATAATCAGTGGAGTTATTTATGCAGTGAGTAGTGCTTTATATGAGTGCCTAGGTGTGGTTGCAGTAGCCAATGAGGTTGATTGGATTACGGGCTGAAACTCACAATGCCAGGCTGTTTTTTTCTGATGAAACTGAATGCTGCTTATATCCCACCCCCATGTTCCCTTCTGTGCGCCACTGCTTCCCCGTGTGTTGTGCTGTTACCCCTACCTCTCCGGATCCCCTTTCCCACTTATCAGTTGGGTTGGCTGTGCCATGTTGCGTCTCTCATCATATTCCCCTATGGCCGCCATAAAGATGGAAGAGGAGCTTTGCATGGGGCCAGCCTTCCATTTCCATGGTGGTCATGTCAAATAAATGCATTGCTACTCGTACTCTGGATGTTAAACCCCAGTGCTAATAACAATGATGAACTTCTCCGAGGGCTTTACAGGTTGGTGATGGTACTGGGTCCCAGTGTTAAACCATTGCTTTGCTCGGGCCTACACATTTTGCTGTGGGCCATTAGTAGTCCGTGAGGTCTGTGGTGCAAGTCATTACTGCAAAAGTACAATGTGGAGATATGTTATAAGGATTGTACAGGAATGCGTATTACATAAATATACTTACTTTTTATGAAACGAAGGACATCGTTTTTATAAAAGAGATTATTATGAAATTTTTGGTTTGTGTGAAATGATTAACGAAATCCTGTTAACAATGTTGTGAAAATATAACAAATACATAATTGATACACAGCACGATATACATAGGGTGGGTGTAGCAGACAACGTGTTTTGGATTGTATGCAGAATCTTATGCGGCAACTTATTTTCCGAGCAAGCTGACAGCTGCTCGCACCAGCCTACCAACTTCTATTCGTCCCAATTTTTGTTTCCTAAATTGTGCTATGTCCTCTTAACCTCCTGTGCCTCTCTACTTGTAGGTTGTGGCAGCGCTTCTGAACTGTTCATTGCTCGGCTATCAGGTTGCCATGGATATCGAAGAGTATTTATCATGTAAAGCTCATTTCCATTTCAGTTGTGCTCCTGTTGGGTGATTATTTGATTTAAATAATCTATTGCAGTGAGTGCACAACGTATTCCTTAATCAAATCCATGTCTGTCAGCACTCTGGGATTAGCAATAATCAGATGACCCATAGGCTGCATTTGCTGGTAACGTTGCTCGGTCACATCGGTAAGACCTTTATTTTACTATGCCTGTAAATTGGGACCCGAGCCACTTCTGCCTGGTAAAGGGTGTGGGGTAGGTGTTTTACTATAATATCTGTGTACTTGATTAATGCAATGAAAGGGCTGTTATAGTTGTTGGTACATTGAGGGAGCATAGAATTGGTATGCAGTTTAAAAAAAAAAAACTTTTGTGCAAACAGGTTCTATTGGTCATAGGTTGGTGTGTCAGTTGGGCGCCAACAATTTGGTTACAGTACCTTTTTTTGTAGACAGTTTTGTTAAGAAGACGAAAGGTGGGGCTTGGGAGGACGTGATCCGAATATAATGGTGGCATTGGCAAATGGTAGTGTAAGGAGAACAATTATACTCCAAAGGTTTTGTTAGTGAGGAAGTTTGTGCTGTGGGTGGTAGGAGGTAGAAAGAGGAAAGGTTGATGGAGGGATTGGGGCAATATAGAGGTGTGGATGCGGGCACTGTGGGTATAAGCAACTAACAGCTTTATTTGTACAGTTGGATGGGTAGGTTGAGGTGGAATCTGCAGTCAGATGATTTGTGTTTGTGCCTGGTGAAGGAGACAGCACAAGTAGTGCACACTTTAACCTAAGTGAGAGAATGCGAGAAGTAGATATATATGTGGTTAGTGAGGGTATAGCATAGTAAGAGAATTTGTATGGGAAATTAGGGGTGGGAAAAATAAGGGAGTTGTTAGTTCAGTGGTGGCTTCATACAAGAAAGTGAAGAGTTACAGGAATACACATTGCATGGATATTATTACTTTTTTTGAAAAGCACGAAATAGTCCTTTTGAAGAAAGCTTTGTGTATAACTGCTGTGGAAATTAAAAAGAAAAGATGTGATTCAATTTCTGAAAATGGTGACACATGTTTGGTAAATGCATCTTCTATTTGACATTTTAAATGTTCTTTGCTTCTTCAATTTTAGGACACTTCTCTGCACATGAAAATGCACATTTTAAATATACAAATTAGATGCAATGTGTCATGTGTAGAAATTTCATTTTTACCTTATGATGAGAATAGATGCAGTGGGATAAACAAATTATGTGTTTGTTTGACAGTATTTTAACTGCTATAGCAGCACGTTTGGAATGCTATTGTTAGTATTCTATTGTTATTTTCAAGCGATATAGAAGGGCTCTAATATCTTTTTCTGTATGTTTGGATTTTTTCCTGTGGCACCTTTTATAAATATTAAAAAAAATTTAAATGTGCAGTTTAAATAATGTTAATATGAGCAGAATGTTCTTATTATAAGTTTTACAAAATAAGAACATTGTTTTAGGATTTGAAGTGGATGATGTTTGAAAATGTACAATTCTTGTAGTTTTCTTCTTGTAGTTTTCAGACAGCCCGTTGCACATGTAATTATTTATTTTGCAATGCATGTTGTAAAATGAGCTATCTGCAAATTATGCTTTGAGTAGGCTCCTTGTCATGTAACCTGGCCCTGCCACTCAACTGCTCCGCTTATCTTCAGTTTTCACACGTCTACTTAAGGACTGTAGGCAAACTACAGGCAGACGGCATTGAGTAGGCTGCTGGTCACCAGACCCTGCCACTCAGTTGCTCTGCCCATCTGCAGTTCGCGTGCCTTCCAAGCTTCTACTTAAGGCCTGTAGGCCAGTTCCAGGCATAGAGTATTCATTGGGCTGCTGTTCGCATGACCAGTCCCTGCCATTCAGTTGCTCTGACCACCTCTAGCGTTCATGGCTTTCAAGCCTCTACTTAAGGAATGTAGGCCAGCTCCAGGCTGACAGAATTGAGGAGGCTGCTGGTCCCATGACCAGTACCTGCCACTCAGTTGCTCCACCCATCACCTATTTAAACAGTGAGGCATACTCAGCAAATGACTTGCAAAGTCAAGCACATCGTCTGTTTGTGCCGGTTTGTGCCTGATAGGGCCAATGGCCTCACCGGATATCCTGCATTTCACCTACAAACTAATCACTGCTGCTGATACTCACCAAAACACATCACCATGTGTCTCCTCCCTACATAGCCCATCCCCAATTTCACTAGGGTTCAAAGAGGCAAGTCCCCTGGATAGCCCTATCACGCTGCCTTAATGAACCACCTCAATACTGCTCTTGCCCCAACCAAACACCCACAGACCACATGAACATGCCCCCTCATGTTGATCACTGCTCACCCAGCAGTCACTCACAGTACTCAGATTGCTGACCTCGTCTCGTACAACAACCTTGATGCACTTTTCATCACTAAAACATGGTTTATTCATCCTACCAACATGCTGTTAATTCCTCCTATCCCAAGGCTACTGCATCGAACATGCCGACTGGCCAGGAATGGCAGGAGGTGGAGTGTCAATCATCCATAGTAGTGATTGGTGATGCTCCATCATTCCCTCTCCCAGAACAAGGTAATTTGAATCACTTGCCTGCCGGTTCGCTCTATCGCACAAGAAATCCATCACCTTCTACCTCGACTACATGGGTGACTCTTTCATTTCAGACATCTCCAACTTACTCTCTTTTGCCATTTAGCACATTCAAATAATGTTTTTCTCTGCGATTTTAACATCCCAGAGTCACAGGCGGACAACCACACTCTAAGCACGCTTTTCACACTGACTGCTTCCATGGACGTAAAACAAATGGTGCTCTCTGACATGCACAAAAATGGCAACACCCTAGACGTGGTCTTCACATTTCCCCCGTATCACCTGTGCAGACCGTATCCCACTTGACTGGTCTGGTCATGCCGCCATCCCATTATCAGTCACCCACTTGACTATGGCTCTCAAAGGTCAGGCTATATGCCCCCTCACTCAACGCCGCTCATTCAAAACCTTCCTGTCACTGAGCTAGAAGCAAACTTTGCAGACTTCCCCACCACACAGAATGCCTTAGAAGTACGGGAATTATTCAGCAACTCTGCTGTGAAACTGGTGGACACTCATGCCCCTCTAAAGTCCAGCTGAGCTAAGACCAAACCATTCGCCTCATGGTGCACCCCCGAGCTAGCGTGAAACAAACGCTTAATCAGAGCCCTAGAGAAATGGTGGCACAAAAACCATAACTCAGGTGACCTCACAAACCTCAAAACTCTGCTTGCAAACCTTAGGTTTGTGATTACAGAGTCCAAAGGTGCTTACTACTCCACGACCATTGCAGCAGCCACTAACAGGAGCAAAACCATCTTTGAAGTAGTAAAGCATTGTACCAAACTCTCACCCAAACCCGAAAAACGTGACAGAATCAACTAATAAAAAAAAAAAATAGACAAAGTCCAAGAGACCATCGAACTAACCTCTCACAGCATTAGCATCCCCTGCACCACAGCATGCGCACTGCCCCTCTGGACCCAATTCTCCCCTCTCTTTCCCCTAGATCTCCTAAAAATGATTGCCTTCCTCCAGCCTACTTCTTACTCTGATGATATAATTTCAGCCTCCATTATTAAACAATTGACAGGCCCAATGTGCTCCCCAGCATCATCAATGCCTCCCTCACAGAAGGATAATTCCCAGACGCCCACACAACTGGTCTCCTACAACCTCTTCTGAAAAAGCCAACCCTTGATCCAGATGACCCTGCCAACTACAGGCCCATTACAAACCTAAATGACTATAAGTCAGGGTTCTGCCCAAAGTGTATCATCGATAATGCTCTCCAAATCCTGGATTAGTGCGACTCATGCCTCCTCATCCTCATTGACCTCTTGCCTGTATGTGACACCGTCAACTACTGCATCCTTCTCTACCTCCTTGCTGACAGGATGGGATTTTCTGGCACTGTGAATAGGTTTACCTTCTTCCTTTCAGGCAGACAACAGACAGTCCAGATTAACTAATTGCATTCTAACCGACTCCAGGTCCCGTGTAGAGTCCCCCAAGGCTTCATCCTCTCACCAATCCTTTTTATCATTTATATGGAGCCTTTGGGCACTATCCTCAAAGATCCCAACAATAGCCTTCCACCAATATGCAGATGATACTCACTTGTACATGAGAGTAAACAGTGCACAGGACATCATTTGTCTCTGCGATTACTTAGCCATCACCCAGCCCTGGATGTCGACTGCCTCCCTCAAAGTAAACACATCCAAGACTGAATTCATCCTCATCAGTCCGCCCACTAAAAGTCAGTTTGTGCAATAATGGCTCAATGATTTGCTCCTAGAATGATTTGATCCACAACTCTCAGACTCAGAAAAATCCTTAGGCCTCACCATTGACAGCAATCTGTCCTTGCAGAAACACATAGCCAAGAAGGTCCAAATAGCTTGGCTCAGAATATCTACCCTTTGAAAAATCAAACCCTTCACTCGGCTGCAAAACTTCTGGACCGTAGCGCTGTACCTTGTGGTCTTGTACATCGATTGGGGAAATGCTCTCCTGACAGGTCTCCCAGCTGCTCACTTGGCTCCCCTAAAGCCAGTCCACCACGCCACAGCAAGTCTTATTATGGGAGCACAGAAATTTGACTGAATTACCCACATCCTATGCAAACTACATTGGCTACCACTCCAAGCCAGGGTACTTTTCAAGACTGCATGCATCATCTAGAAAGCAGTTGCGAGTTGTACACCACCGTACCTGACAACTAAGCTCCACATATTTGTTGGTACATGCTCCTTGTGCAGAAAATTGACCAACTGCCTTGAGTCGTAACTCATCCACAAAGCGAGGACCCGCATACAATCCTTCTATTGTCATGCACCCACCCTCTGAAACTCAATCCTGTTGTCAGCGAGGAATTCCCCGACAATTCTCAAATTTTGCAAATGTATCAAAAAATGGCTCTTTCAACAACACTTGGTTAAAGACTAATTCCAATGGATGCACATACTGACACAAAGACCTCACAGTACTGCACTACTGTTAAAAGATGCCAGCCCAAATAACGGCGACCAACACTCTGTACAATGCTCCACTGCTCTTGAGGTAGGTCTGCGCTTTAAATAAAAAACAAATTATGGAAATAGGGTACTTGCATATGTTATTGAACATTTTAGCACTCAGAACAGTGGTATTTTAATGAAAGTATATGCAAATAATGAGTGAAAAAGACATTTTACATGCACTGGCAGATATTGCTAATTTACTAATTGACTTTTACTTTAGTTTAATTAAACTGTAATTTTGGAATTACAGTTTATACAGTGGGAGAGATTTATTTTGCATTCAATAAAAATGTAAAGTGCTACTACATAGTATATGTTACATGTATCTACTATATTGTATAACATACTTGATTACTTTTGAAAATGTTTTTTTAAAACATATCTGTAAGATGCATTCTTAGATGTTGATGCTGTACAAGTATTGAGAGGTTAGCTTGTGATAGAGCAGGCTCTGATTCACAGCACAAATGCACTCTCATAATATAAATAAACATCAGAACTGTTGTGATGATATTAGAAGACTATGGGAAACAAGAGAAGAAAGGATGCCATTTGACCCTTGCCCAATGTCCATGAACACATGTGGCTGTTTGCGGATGTTTCGCATGTGCCATCCGGGTACTCTGCCATGCCTTTTCCACATCATGCCATGCAAATGGACTGCTGTGGTCACACCCACTGTTGTCTGTCCATTCGTAATGGGAGACACAGCAATTGGGCATTCCGTTTTTGAAATGGGAGTTGAACTTGTGTGCAAAAGACAGCAAGTGCATAGTTCTTTTTTGTGCATGGGGAAAGCATAGCCCTCAAAAAGAAGACTGCTTGGTTGATTGGTGATTGTTGGGTGTATTGGTTGGAGGTGTGTGCAATGTGACTTGGTATTTCAAATTAGCTTGGATTTGGAAATTTGAGATGAAGTGAAATCAGATGTTACCAGTGTGTCAGCATATGGTAAATTGCAAACACTAATAAATGATTAGTATTAATTGTGGCAGAAACAGTTTAAGATATGGTACAGGGATATCTTCAGTTTTCCATGAAAGATACAATTGGAAATTTGATTACTCTTTTTCCACGAACAAAAATGTATATTTTCCTAAACTACACAATGCCAGTGTGTGAACGATTGAAAGAATGGTGTCCTCAAATTAAAAAAGCAAGGCACAATCTTAATATAGCTGTCTGTACATTTCTTCAAGATGCTGGTATGGCATCTTTTAAAAATTCAAAAAGTCAACATGATGCCATGAATGTTTTTCATAAAAATGGAGTACATCTTACAAATCTTGGAAATTAGCTCTTTTTGTGTAACATTTAGGATACAGTGCATCCATTTTTGTGAGAAATGATTCTAGCACTGTCCAAATGGCTCTTTAACAGTGAACATTATTAAGTGTATTATTAAGTGTAACAATTAGTTTAATATTGGCAGTACTTCCATTATCTATTTTTTGATCACCTAGTCTGTGTAAATCTCTGCCCGTCTGTGGACATAGTCGAGAGGGGTACACAAAAGAGTACATTGATTTAAATATTCAACTTTTTTTAAATACAAAACCTGCTTCTAACAAGATTTTTTTTTTAAAGATTGTTGTGCTTCCTTGGTATTTTCTATTTTTGGAGGGAGAACACACCACCCACCACAAAAAATGGACACACTACTGTAGCACAGACCTCAAAATACTGCGCTACTGTTAAAATATGCCAGCCCAAATGCCAGATCGCCATACTCTGTACAGCGCTCCAATGGTCTTGTGCTAGGTCCACACTTTAAAGAATAACATACAAAGTAAATTAAAATAAAGAAAAGATAAGATAAGAGGAAGAGGAGGGGGAAGTGTGAACTTTCATTGGTGGAGGCACACCTTCTCATGTGCCTTCATTGTGGCCTTGAAGTTTCTCTAGAATTGCTCTCACAGCAAATGACTGCATACATGTATATACAGAGAGAGTTGTCCATTGAAGATATGGATCAACTGCCTCCTGTGTATACTGTAATAATGCAGAGGAACCATCTGACCAACTTATAGTGTGGTCAGATGATGATGATGTTGTTGAAGTTACTTTACATCCCTTGAATGGAATAGCCTTTCAAAAGGCAACCTAAGTGTGGGTGTGGCAGAGCATGGATGTTGTGCTAATATCAATGTATGTATTTGATGCAACCCATTCTTCCAAATATTCACCCAACATAATCACCAGGAAATGTAAGACACTGCTCCATGCAAACCCTCATTCCATTTCCTTTGGAGAATATGACAAGTGATAAATCATGATGCCACCAAAACTGATAAGTGGGACATGTGAGCAGGAGAGGTATTGGTAAATGTAGCAGAAAAGCTCCTGTAGCTGGGCTCCTGCATCTCACCTACACTTTATAGCCGGTTTGAAAGGCCACTGTTTTACATTTTGGACGCCTTAGGCATCACATACACCAATTATGCTGATGACACACATGTCCTCATCCCCCTGACCGGTGACTATGAGGCCAACATGGTAACCCTTAAGTCCATATACTTCACCATCCAAACCTGGATTGCATAAAACTGGTTGTGCCTGGAGAACAGCCACACAAATGCAGCTGAAGGGATTCAACCCTATGAACATTTTGGCAGCAGTTGGGATTTAACCCTGTGAATGTACTGTACACTTTTGGGATTTAACCCAGTAATTTTTGTTTTGGGTAGTATATGGGCTGGGAACTGGAGTGTGCACCTTGCCCCCTCTTGTTTTTCATGTATTTTTGTGGAGATCCGGACTCCAGAGGCTGCAGCATCGGGGTTATTATGCCCCACATTAGAGAGCCATATTTCTGGTTCCCCCTATCCCCCTATTAAGGGTAAGATGTGTTCTTCTGGAGGGGAGTCATTTCCTGGTCACCTGAATTGTTAAAATAGTTTCACTACAGCTACCATAATCCTTAGAGACTGCAATAGCAATTATATTGGAATCACCTGGAAAGATAGGCAACACATCCTCCCTGATGAATGTTGAAGACACGAAAGCGCTAGGAGGAGAGCAGCAGTGCAAATATAGCTGAAGGGATTCAACCCTGTGAATATAGACCACAGCCACACAAATGCAGCTGAAGGGATTCAACCCTATGAACATTTTGGCAGCAGTTGGGATTTAACCCTGTGAATTTACTGGACACTTTCGGGATTTAACCCAGTCATTTTTGTTTCAGGTAGTATATTGGCTGGGAACTGGAGTGCACGCCTCACCCCCTCTTGTTTTCATGGTGTGCTACTTGTGACTGCTTTGCACATGATACATGCAGTCTTGAACAATACCCTGGCTTGGAGAGGAAGCCAATGTAGTTCTTGTAGGATGAATTTCTGCATTCCTGTAAGTAGATGTGATATGATATGATATGGCATTTGTAACGTGCCTATACACAAGTGCACGTGTGGCAGTTTGGTGGCTTTTAGGGGAGACAAGGAGAGGCTGGGACCACTAACAGGCGGGAATTTGGGCCATCGATGTGTGAGACTACACAGAGACATTCACCTGCTCTACTGTCCCGAAATCCTGCAGAAGAATGAAGGGTTTGATTTTGTGAAGGGTGGACATTTGGCTGTGTGTTTCTGGAAGGACAGGCTGCATTCGATGATGCAGCCAAGGGATTCAGCTGAATCCAAGAGCTGCAGATCAAATCCTTTTAGTCACATATCATTGAGCCATTGTTGTACATGATGTTTAGTGGGGGGACTGATAAGGACGAATTTGGTGTTGTGTGGCATAAGTTTGAGGTAGGCAGTCTACATCCAGCACTATGTGATGGCTACGTAAACCCAGACATTACTGACGTCCTGTGGGCATTGTACTCTCTTGTGCAACTCTGTATTGTCTGTGTATTAGTAGATGGCTGTATTGGGATCTTTTAGGCATGTGACTTGAGGCTTCATTTAAAGGTTAAACGGGATTGGTGAGATACAACCAGGGGGCATTGATGACATGGCAGCCTGATCGGTCATCTCCCTTGCCACAAAATGTAATGGCAGCACACAACACCCCTAAGCGCTGGAGACCCGCCATGAAGTGACTTACAGAGAGAGGAGAGGGAATGGCTGCAATCTACCCCACAGCAAGCATTGGTGAGTATAATAAGTGTGGTGGTTGGTGAATGGAAGAAGCAGCCCTGTAGCCAACTGAGTGCGTGCACGGTAGTGGACTCCTTTGCGTGGCGGCACACCAGCAGACAACCTCCACCTGGGTCCGCAGAGAAGGTGAGGGCTGCGATGTGGATCAGAGTGCGCACGGCAGCAAACCAACCCGAATGGCAAACTCCCAGCAGACAGCCCCCATCCAATGCAAGCAGAAATGGTGAGGTCTGTGGCCGCGATGCAGGCACAGCGGGGGTAAATCGCCCAAAGGCACTGGTACCTGTAGGCAAGGGAGTCGGGGCAAGCGCATGAGTCCCACAGAACCCCCAGGCTGAAAGTATCAAGGTTCTCATGGGCACGGACGCTGCAGAAACAATGGATCCAGGCCACGGTATATATATACCTTTACAGTGTTTCTGAAATGGAACACGAGTCACGATTAGAAAAGAGGGATTCCTATGCCAGCACCCAAGGACAAATACTCCCTGCATAGTGCCCTGAAGCGTGATATGATGCTGTGTATCCATGCACCCATTGGAATGCGCATTAAGGAAGGACATTGATAACTGAAAGTGGTATCACCCTGAGCCACACATATGCCCTGGGCCTTTAGGTGAGATATATTAGGAGAAATAACTTTGCAAACGATATGGGGATGACACGTTGGCTGTTCCACGGGCCTTTGAAATACTGTACCCTGTCTGTTTAGTGTTTATAAGCCAAAGTCTTTGATGCAGGGGGGGGATAGAATTGGACACTTCACAGACTCACCTCCTGTTTTCCATTTCTGAGTTAATTTGTAGTTAAGAGAGGAGGGAGATCAAACTTTCGTGCTTACACAATATCGTTGACATGGCGGTAAAGGGGACTCCTCTCGTTGGCCTTAATTCAGCTAAGGCATCTCGTTATAGGGGCGGGGATGCTCCTGAGGCAGTATCTGGGTGGGAGGCGGAATGGTGTGGGGGGGGTGTGGATGATTCATCGGTGCTTACTGGAGAGAAATGTTTATAATGGGCAACTAAAGAAGGGCTCATTGTCCATGAAGGAAGGATATGGGGTAGGGAAGCAATTTTGGATGCAAATGCCCCTTTCAACCAACATTTGGGCTGTCTGGGTGCGATATATCACATTCTGTATTCAAGGTAGGAGCATTAATGGGATACAAATAGTTTCTCTGAATGTAAAGTGTTTCAACTCCCCGAACAAAAGGTCAATTGTCTTGAGGGAATTTAAATTGTCTAAGGTTGTTATTCTCTTTGTGCAAGAACCTAAATATAGAAAGGATGAGGAATAAACTGTTAGGAGTAGAGAGGTGGCGGGCGGCCTTTGGTCCTCTGACCCATGAAAGAAGCGGGTGTAGAAATGCTATATCGGAAAGCACTGGGTCTTGAAATCGCACAGTTGCATAGGGCAATGGAGGGACGACTGTTGACGTTCAATGAGGTAATGTAGCCTGGTTGGATCACAACATGTTCTCTGTACGGTTGGACGTTGGACGCAACATACCACTCGATAGTCGATGAGTATGTAAAAGTACTTTATATTGCAATCTAGTCTTCCAGGAAACTCTGCGCACCGAGATTAGGGATTTTTTCCCATAGGAATGATACTGGGGAGGTATTGCTTAATATTATCTTGGATGCAGTGAAGGCCACAATTTGTGGCTTGCTCATTTCAGAGGGGGCCGCAAAAAAGAGAGTGCAGCTACTGAGGGAAACAAAAATGAAACGGGAGATTAGCATGAAAGAGGCAGCCCTGGAGGGCGGGGGCTCTTTCAAGCCAGTTCGGATAGACTACCAGAAATTAGAGACCTGAGGTCTGAATTTAGCAAGGTATGGAGTGGGAAGGTCCTGCAGCAGCTCTGTTTTCTAAAGCAGAAATACTATGCAGAGTGAGGCAGAGTGTTACAGTGTTCCAGTTTCCAGAGTGCTGAGGCGGCCCCTCATGCAGGATGAAATGGAGGACCCTCAGTTTCCCATTTTTTCAGCTCGGATAAGACTCCAAATAAGAACTAAGGTGAGTGGAGGTGAGCCTCTCAAATAGTTGTCTCACCAAAGAGAAATAAATCCGAGCCTTGATAGTGTCGACAACCCTTTGTAAGCTCTTAATAGCAGACAGGCCAGACAATAGGCCTCATTACAAGTTTAGTGGTAGCCTTGCCTGTAAAACCGGCAGGCTGCTGCCAAACTTGCACATTTTTCCAGCTCCTGGCAATGGGGAAATAGAGGGCCATTACAACCCTGGCAAACCATGTATTTTCCCATTGCCAGGGGCCAGAAACTTTTACTCCCCATTTGAGCCCAATAGGGAGGTTGGATGCACCGGCCTGTGCATCCGACATGCTCTGCTCGCCAGTGCCGTTGTTCCCGCCGGGTCCGACCTGACCATAACTATCGTACCGGCAAACTCGTAGTTTGCCGGAATGATAATTATGGACCGGTAAGCTTACCGGTACCGTATTTACCGGACCGGCAAACTCGTAATGAGGCCCATTGTCTGTGCCTGGTCTAATCTTTCTAGAATGGGCACGGAATGCAATGGCCTACCTTGGCTCTGAAAATGAAACTAGTTGTTGTCAGTGATGAGAAGACTGTGGTGGTTCCACTTAAAATGTGCCCCCAGAGCTCGAAGCAACCTAAAGAATTGGTCCCCCTAACACATGAGGGGGTCTTTACTAACATCCTTGAATTTACTGATGCAAACATCCTTAAGGTGGTTGGGGGTACTGAATTTACTGAAAATAAATCCTCAAGG
The DNA here is from genome assembly GCF_040938575.1 of Ambystoma mexicanum. Classification (NCBI taxonomy): domain Eukaryota; kingdom Metazoa; phylum Chordata; class Amphibia; order Caudata; family Ambystomatidae; genus Ambystoma; species Ambystoma mexicanum. Next base: position 699,418,454 of record NC_090936.1, read on the forward strand.
GGTAATCTGCTGGATTCAAGGAATCCACCTGAGGGGAAGAATCCAAGACTGGGTGTTGAAGCCAAACAGAATAAAGCAAGGGGGAGCCAGGGAGAGTGTCTGCTCTTGAACTGCAACAGAACCCTTTGAGTGTCAGCACCCCTAGGCCTACCAAATCATCAGACCTGGCCTACGGTGGTGACCTAGGAAGTGAAAATACAATCCTGAAGGGTGATGACCCCCTTCTCACTGCCAATGGTAAGTATGGTACCTGGGAACAAATGCAGGACATTTTTTTGCCATAAAAAGGTGCCTCTCCTCAGACCCATTCAAATACTAAGGGGGGTGGGTTGGCAAATGCTTTGATGAGAGTGACCTATTATGCTCATGAATAAAGCAAGTAGATCAAAAGTCCCCGGACCAGATGGCATCACAAATATGGTGATGAAGCAAGCTCTGGTGGAGGAGTGAGCATCATTTATGCTCTCGCTCTTTAAACAGGTAATAAAAAGTGAGACAATTCCCAAGTCTTGGGAGTCTGCAGTGATTGTCCCTATACATAAAGGATGAGACAGGGATGATCTGGAAAATGATCGCCCCATCGCCCTTCTTGATGTCATGTCAGAAGATCTTGGGGGTTCTTGTTGTCTCATTTGCAAAAATGGATACTCGACTCAGGTAGAGCGAACCCCCGGCAAACAAGCTTCATAAAGGGTGTGGGGACAGATTTGAACTTGTTCCTATTGAACATTCTAAAGGGAAATGCAACTGGGAAAAAGACAAAAATCTTTATGGCCTTTATAGACATCAAGAAAGCTTTTGGTAGCGTGGATAGGGAATTACTCAGGGAAAAAATTGAAGCATGGGGATGCCCCAAGTCCCTCTTAGTAGCAATTAGAGCGCTATAGAGAAACACCAACCTTAGAGTTAGACTTAACGACCAGGACCTTTTATCCCAGTCAATTATTATGTAGAGAGGCCTAAAACAGGGCTGCTCCCTTGCTACTACTTTGTTTAGTCTTTTTTGGTCGGATTTGCCAGCCACTATCGAAGGAGTGAAGGCTCCCCCCCCCAAGATCAGTAATAGTAAGGTTATTGGCTATTATTTGCTGACAACCTTGTCCTTATGGATCTGACCCCAATCGGGGTGCAGCAGAGCCTAAATGTATTGCAAGATTTCTTGAGAGCTAATGGCCTGGAGATCAACCACAAGAAAACCAAAATTATGTTTTTTGGCTTAAACAACAAAAGGGGCGGCTCTGGTCATAAATGGTTCTTAGAGGGGACTCCCTTAATTGAAACCCATTTGTTGATCTACTTGGGGGCCCACATTAATAATAGGATGAACGATGGCCCTAGACTTCTGGCCTTAAAAACAGACCCCATGTTAACATCACAAGCTATGTTACTGCACAGGAAATTTTGCTTAGAGCCCATGATTACTTTCTTTGAGGCAAAAGTGACCCTGGTTTTGATCTTTGGGGTGTAGGGCTTTCTTTTTAAATCTTACAAAATATGGGCCTTTCTCAAAGGATTTTTTTGGAGAAACCTTCTGAAGTTACGCAGTGGCAACTTCAACCATAAGATATGAATAGGGTTTCATTTCATTGTATGCAAAGACAGTTTGAAAAATGCTGTCTTTATTTAACAAATGTTTGTTGGTGCCTCCTGCTGCACCATTTGAAAATTCTCAGTAAAGAATTGGGGGGGGGGAAAGTCTCTGGAACCCTGGGCCACTGGGAGCGCAGTTGTAGAGCGTTGCTCGAATTGCTTGACATTAACATTGAGGTCCTGCTGACAAACCCGGACAAGGTAAAGAAGAAAATCTGGGAGCAAGATTGGATCAGCATATTAGATGATAGAAATAACCACCGAATGCCATTTGACTTAGGCAAAGAGACCAAGGCATTTGGCGTAAGGCAAAAATACCTTAAGCTCTTCCCCTGCCACTGGTAAAGGACCCAGTTTATGAGAGTAAGACTAGACGTATTCCTTACTAATGAAAATGTGAAGTTGTATGGCAAATCAAAGTCTGAGAACTGTAGATTATGATCTGGGGAGGAACAGGTGGAAACCTTATTCCATGTTTTGGTTACCTGCAGGGGTCTGACGGAACTAAGAACAAGGTTTTTGGGCAATTGGTTAGCTAAAAGGCAAAGTAAGGAGGCTGATTTTTCGATTACCTTTGCAATAATACTGTTTCTAAAGATGGCATTTCAAACACAAAGAGGGGCTAACAGCCATCACTAGAACTTCATTGCAAATGGGGAATAATCTCAGCGCTAACGGCCAGCTGGTGTTGATTTGGCCTTTTCCTTTTGGTTGTGTTGGGGGGACGGGACAGGGCTTTGTGGTCATTTGGGCCAAATTAATGTGAGATAGATTGTGGAAGGTTTTGTTTGATAAAAGATTTTGATAAAAGTTTGTTATAAACTATTAAATCAAGAAAACAAAAAAATAAAACTATGAAAAAGGCAATTAATCTTACACACTTCTGGCATTCCACTTGAGAGGCTCAAGGGTGGACCGTGCAGTTTTTAAAATTAGAAACGACAGTTGGGTTCTCTTAACCCAGTCGTTAGACATTGCGCCGAGATTTGGCCAATTTTATTTGCACATATACTTCACAGAAGGGGCAGGGGACACTTTAGTAGCCAACAAATACCTTGCAAAGGCACCATCCACAGTGCTGGTACCTGGGAGCAGGATGTCGTAAAATGCGTCGATAGATGATACTAAGATTATGAACGTAATCGACAAATCAAAATGTTGAACCGCGGCAGGGCATGATGAATATACTTCGACCTTCTAAAGGCATATAACACACTTGTGGCCCCTTTAATAACCAAATAATTTAATGGGATCATGGACACAGGACACGCTCCTGATTCATTCATGCAGGCTAGGATTGTGGTGCTCCCAAAAGAAGATAGGGGTAACGTGGACCATGGGTTGTATCGGCCAGTATACTTGCTCAACGTTGACGCCAAAATATTTACAAGCGTCCTCGATGAAAGGCTGGACTGGATATTGCCCACATTATTACACACATACCAGGTGGGCTTCATAAGGGGGCGACAAAGTACAGATAATATCTGGAAAAGTTAGATCTTTTGGCAGGATTGAATGGAAGTGAAGCCAAGCTTGTCTTGGCTTTCCATTGATGCTGAGAAAGCATTCAATATGGTAGAGTGGGCCTTCATGGTGGCAGTCTTATGGGAGGTGGGTATCGGCCCTAGATGGTTGGCAGGTGCCTCGGACTCATATAGAGGTGTCAGGGCCAGGATGATTGTTAACGGGGTGGCATCTGATGAGTTTTCCTTGTCCCATGGGACCAGGCAGGGCTCCTCACTTTCCCCACTTGTTTTTGTTTTGGTACTGGAGCCACTGGCAAGGGTTATCCATGTAGATGGACAGATACAAGGATTGATGAGGTATGGTAGGGAATACAAACTTTCCATTGTTGCAGACGATAGACTGCCATATATCACTCCCTCCCCCAGAAAAATCTATCACAGCACCTCAACACTATTAAGGAATACGGTACCGTCTCAGGTTTCAAAATAAAGGTCACAAAAACATTGGCCCTTCCTTTAACAAAAGATATACAAGTGGGTTAACACTTTACTAATCATTGCATTCAAATGGAAGACACAAGTATTCAATACCTAGTGGTATATATCACAAGATGTCTTCGTGACTTATACGCCGCCAACTACTCACCACTCTAGGGTAGGATCACAAGGGATATATAGCAATGATACAAAATCACGATCTCCTGGGCAGTGCATTTCACAACTATCAAGGTGAACATCTTGCCCAGACTACTGTTTTTGTTTCAATCCCTCCCGATTGAGCTACCAAGGCATTTCCATGACAAGATGAAAGAGGCTCTTCTCACATTTTACTGGGCTGGGAAAAGAGAATATTGCATGCGGAATGGGTTTCCCCAACATGAATAAATACTTTAGGGCTTCTCAGTTAAGTGTATTGGTGGATCATCTGAGGGAGAGTAAAGATAAACAATGGGTGAAATTTCAAAATGCCCTTTTCACGCATGTTACACTGTGGGAGTGGTTATGGGTCCCACCCGCTCGTCCTTCGCTGCAGATGTGTAACACACCTAGTTCTAGCTGTGGTGTGGCAGTTGTGGAAGAAAAATAATGATATGCAGGGGTAACATTGTTCCTGTCCCCCGCTGTATATAGGCACCGCCCATTAGGGACAAAATTGTTGAGCCCTCATGTTTTCAAACATACCATGAAGCAGAAATTATCAGAGTGGGTTAGGTATGGAAAGATGGATTTTTCCTCCCGCACCTCAGATCCTTCCCCACCTTACAGTTCTTGCAGTTGAAGGGTTTCCTATCAGATGGACAATGAGGAGAAGCAATGAAGTGACCACTAACCCCTTTTGAACAGATCTGCCAGGTAAACCTGATGACTAAAGGCCTCATATCGAGTTTACATCTTATATTATTAACCAGGATCCACCTGAAAAACACCTAACATGCAAATACAATGGCAGAGAGACCTGGCACTTCCAGCAGATACTGACGTATGGCAAAAGATTTACAGGGCAGTATGGCATTCCAACATAGTCACACAATATAAAATGCATCATAGTAAGGGCCTTTTTAGATTGCACCTCACACCACTCAGGCTCTCCAAAATGTATACTTCCTCAAGCCCCCTTTTGCTGGAGAAACTGTAATGGTCTCTGTGATTACTGGCATATACGGTGAGAGTGTCCCTTGGTACAGCTATATTGGAAAGATGTCCTGGTGTGGCTTAAGGACCTAGATGGCATTGACAGGGAACTAACCCCCCCTGTTGGTGTTATTCGGCTTGGAGTCCCAAGGAAATGGCGATGTACTCTTATCACACATGCCAAGAAATGTGATGCTGGCCACTAGAGTCTCTCTTACCATTTGCTGGAATAGAAGCCACTTGCCAGGTAGAAGAGTGGGTTAATAAGACGTGTGATCTGTACGAAATGGAAAGTCTAACCGCGACTCTACTCAAATCCCATTTGCATATTGATATGGAGTGGCTTCCCTTCTTAAAACGATACAGAACCTGAGTGTCAGTGAGAATCGGAATGTCAGAATTGTTAAAGGAGAGCCTGAAATAAACTGCAGACCCAAAGGACTTTAATGGTAATCCTAATTGCAACTACGAGGCAGTTTGAGAGGGTCATCAATGGGTCCAAAAGATCTCTCCAGAGTGACTGAGCTTCGGAGAAAATGAATCCACTGATAAACATTGCCTTTGCAAAGTAGGGAAGAAAGAGAGGGGGGCAGGTCATGGGGGAAGAAAAAACTTGGTGTTGCACTGTATTCATTTTGGGTTAATGTGTTACTGTTTTTTTCCTTTTGTCGTTGATGGTAGGCTGAATAGATATTCAACAGTTGCCATTAAGAGCTATGAAGTATGTATTATTCATGTTAAAAATTAAATGAAATACATCTACATTGTTTTTAATAAACAGTTAGATAGCCTCTTTCAAGAAATCTAGGACGCATACCTTCTTTTTGTTTAATGAGTTCAAGAACATCAGATACCACTGCTTCACGTTCAAATAATTGGTTGATTGAGAGATTCTGGATGAAAGGAATCAGTGGAAACTGTTTTACATTAAATGGCTATTGTGGGCAGTGGGCTTGTGATAGAATGATGTTGTAAATATACGTACAATGAAGGAAATTGCAGCATCTAAAAAAAAGAATAGTTTGATAGCCAATGTTCAAAGTGAAGACAAGAATCTCATGAACGTTACTTGGATAATCAAGTAATATAAGCAATTGTTCACAAATACCATGCCAGATAACAAATATGCAATTTGTATAGCAGTACGACATATAGCAGTACGACAACACATGGTTGTGGTGTAAAGGTTTATTGAGGATGTTAAAGTGTGTCTTCAGTGATATGTTGGGGCCATGATTGCAACCTACCTCTAATCTGAAGGAAATGTTGTTTTTTTTTAAAAACAAAAGCAATTATGACAAAGGGCAATATGTATTAGTTCTATATTAAATGTGGAATGAAAGAATACATGGGACATTTGAAGTAGTAGCCATTCAATTACATGACTGCCATCTTTGTGTGATATTACTTAGTAAATACTTTTCACATCTATGCTGAATAACATTAAGCCAGCTGGAAGAGCCATCAGACTGAAGATCTGTAAAATAAAATGTGATGAATCACATAGATATGTACTTGTGGATTGCCCCACCTGTTGGAAGCATGCATCAAGACATATCCCTAAAGGTTCAAGCAAATGTCTATAAGCTTCAATGATACATTATAGATTCTGGAGGGATATATACATTTTAGGCAGTCAGTAGCACAGTGGCATATTATGATGATGTTAATAGAAATTGCTTAGTAGGTAATTTAATCCATTGGTTCTAGAAGGCTCTTTCCAAACATTGTGTAATAATCATTTTAACATCAATTGTTGGATCAGTAATTACAGGAATGCAGACGGTGTCATTTAGCTGTGACTAACTTTCAGGATTGTAGTTTGTTGTGTTAAGATGGAGAAGAGACACACTCCATTTGGTTAATGGCTTGATAGTAAGATAAGGGTTAGATGCCAAGCCGCAATGTACCTTTTGATGATCAATACTCAAAAGAATAACACGCACATGGGAGCAGGCAGGAGCCTCCACTGCAGCCTAGAGGACCCTTCTCGCCGAACGCACTACTGTAACAACACGAGCGGTGAGACAGCTGATCTGCACCGCTCGTCCCGCCTTCTCCCCAGCACCCTCGCCATAATTTGAATGAGCGAAAATAGTGAAATTATAATTTAATCCCGTTGGATTCATGCTGGATTTCATTTTATTTCGTTCGATCCATGCTGGATCAGCTTTCTTTGTTAGCCTGCCACGTTGCTGCCGTGCCTTAGCCCATTCCATCATGGCTGGCGCAACGAGGCACGAAAACGAGGCTAGGAGTCCTCGTTGCTAGGTGACCACGCCTACAATAGCCTATCGCCTCGACCGTAAGGCGGCAGCCGTCCGTGGCAAAGGCCAAGGATAAAGCCCTGTTCTGCACCTGTTTGACCTGCCCCTGTGCATCCAACTATAAAGGTACATTTATGCCAATACAATGGACAGTCACAGCACCTAAACTTCATATATTGGAGCACCCATATGAACTTTACTCAAACTCGGATGTTAGATTATAAATGCACATTTAATTAGCCTGCAACAAGAAGGATCAGTACCTAAAGCTTGTCAAGAGGTGCCAGGACCTGGAACTCTGCTAGTTCTCCTCCAATCTCCCACATGCTACCGCATATTCTGGTAAAATGCCCCCAACAATCTATACAATGTGCTATGCAATCTGCTATATGCGCTCCAAACCGAGCACCTTGTTACCTACAGCCTAAGAACCTTTGTGAACTATCTATATGCTTACTCACGCAATATATACTAAATTTTACCAAATTACTTCTCCTGTTCTGTATCTACAATACCTTGACTAGTATAGCCAAGCTAGCCACTCATGAACTGAATAACTGTCCGGCCTACGGCAAATCTGCCCACTCTGTATTAGCCCACTTGATCTGCTGCGTCCTGCATAACTTGTGTTGCCCACTGTGAACCCGGCGAGTTGGCCTATTGTGTCCTGCATAACTCTGTGCTGTCCACTTTGAACCTGCCCAGCTGGCCTATTGTGCCCTACATAACTGGTGTTGCCTACTGTGAACCTGCCTAGTTGGCCTAGTGTGTCCTGCATAACGTTTGCTGCCCACTGTGAACCTGCCTAGCTGACATATTGTGTCCTGCCTCACTCTGTGCTGCACATTGTGAACCTGCCCATTTGGCCTATCGTGTCCTGCATAACCCTGGGTTGGCCACTGTGAACTTGCCATTTGCCGTATTTTGTCCTGCATAATTTTGAGCCGCCCACTACTAGTCTCGCCGCCTATCGTGACTTGCATACTCCAGGTGGCCTATTGTGAATTGCCCACATGGGACCAGCCTACTTACATTGCAACCACCTCCCACCTCTCCTGACTAGTATATCCGGGCAGACTAAACTGGACTATAGCCGTTTGCTCCTCACTGCAAATATGACCATTGGTAACTTTTCTCAAATACCTTTAGGTGCCATCATTATAATAATCGTCCACCTGACTATCCTCACTAACTGCCTTACGATAAGCCACAGTCTAACTATCATGACTAGCTCCAGATCCCTCCCTTGCCCAATCCTTGATAGGAACAACAAACTTAGAGCTAGGTTACCTCGCCTCCATGAACCACGAGCGAATGTCCTATCCAAACAGGACAACTACCTAAACAATAACTGCTCCAAATGTAAACTACCTCACTATTCTGACAAAACAGCATCAGCTACCTTGCAGAAACCAACCAAAACCATACCTAGCTATCGCAAACCTACTAAAACTTTTAACAATGTCCACTCTGCCAACCTTAACATGGCCTTAATAAATGCCAGATCGCCGGTAGCACATGCTTCAGATATAGCGGACCTGATCACTTCAAATAATCTTGACCTCTTAGCAGTCACTGAATCTTTTCTACATGATGCAGCAGGTCCAGCCCTTGCCCTAGAGGTCCCTGATAATAACCAAATCCTCAGAGCTTATAGAACTAAAGCTAGAGGGGGAGGTCTTGCCATTATAGCGAAAACACAACTAGCAATTAGACTTATACAATCACCCCCAAATACATCCTGTGAAATGCTCACAGCTAAAATACCTATATCCAACTCTAAGACACTAACAATCTATCTAGTGTATAGGCCCCCAGGACCGATTAGATCATTCGAGGAAGACATTTCTAGCATCCTCTCCAACAATACAAAAACAACCTCTCAGGTACTTATCCTAGGGGATTTCAACCTTGGCTTTAACGACCAAACAGACAATGATGCCAAAATGATCACTAATATGCTTCTAGAACAAGGATTTACTCAAAATTAAACCAATCAACACACTCAAAAGGTAGAACCCTTCACTAAGTAGCTGACCTAAACTGCAACCTCGCTATTAACTCCAATTACCCATTGCCGTGGACTGACCACCATCTGATTACCTTCACTATGGTACTAGATATACAGCCACAACTCAATATGACTATAGCCTCTCCTCAACCTACGAGGAACAAAAAAGATATTACAATGAACAGACTCCTACCACTGATCCTGCCTTCACTAAACAATCTAACTTTATCTACAGACCCTAACACATTAGTTGATATTTACAATACGACTATGTCCAAAGCACTAGACTCTGTTGCACCTCTCAAATTGCGCAAAAGCAAACCACAAGCACATCTAAACGCGTGGTTCATCCCACATTTAAAAGAATTCAGACAAAAAAAAAAAAGAAAACTGGAAGCCATATGGCCTCATGCACCATCAGTAGAAAATAAAATGAACCTGACTAAATCTGCTGACTATTACAAAAAAGAAATAATCTAACCCAAAAAAGACCTTTACAACGACAGAATTGCTAAAGCCAGCTCCAATACAAAGGAGCTCTTTACCATACTACGAGAAATGGAAGCACCCATCCCCCCAGCTGATAATATAACTAAAGACAAAGCCTGGTGCACTAACATCGAGAATGCTTTAGCCAATAAAATTATACTCCTTCAAGGCAAAATTGCAAATAAAAAATCCTCTTTCACCAACATGATGCTCACTCCCAGACTGCTAAAACACCAACTAATAAACCAGACCAATTTAAATTCTCCAAAGTTTGTGTCCTTGAAGTGGAGAAAATCATCTCCTCCCTGAAGCCATCCAGATGCCAGGGCAACAACTGCCCAGCACAATTAATTAAAGATGCAGCAAGAGACCTGTCCCCATTTATCACCAAACTCATTCATGCATCTTTCTCAACTAACAACTGTCCCAAGCAACTTGAAAGAACCTTGGGTCCTACCTTTGTTGAAAAAACAAACGTTAGATCCAGCCATACCAACAAACTATAGGCCCATCACAATGGTTTCCTTCTAAAGATACTTGACAGAGTAGCGTACATTCAGATACAACAATATCTGGAAACAAACCACCTCCTCTGCACCCGTCAATCAGGTTTCAGGCCACAACACGGCACTGAAACTGCACTGATAGACTTAAAAATACAAATTGAGGCACTCACGGACAAAGGGAAAACTGCCATGCTGCTCTTCCTTGACTTGTCAGCTGCTTTTGACTTGGTGGACCATGAAGTCCTCTGCAAACACCTTGCCTCAGCGGCTCACTTCTCTAAGGACGTAGTAGCGTGGGTTCAGTCATTCCTTAACAACAGAACTATGCGAGTCTTCTCCCCCTCTGACTCGGCAGATCCTATCTCCATAACCTGCGGTGTTCCTCAAGGTGCATGCGTTTCTTCACAAAGCCACTGTTTGACAAATTGGACAATCTGGGTGTAACCTACACAAATTTTGCAGATGACACCCAGATCCTCATACCCCTTTCGGGCAATTACTCTTCTGACATGGCTCTTGTGAACAAAATCTACCTCCTCATTCAGGCATGGATGGCCACACATGGTTTCTGCCTGAATGACGACAAGACAGAACTTCTAATACTAGGCACCCCATCCAACCTGAAAAAACTCAACAACGAATACTCCTCCTTCAACATTGATGGTAACTCTATCAAGGTTATAAAGGAAGTAAAAATGCTTGGATTTTACCTCGACTCCACCCTAAACATGAGCAAACAAGTCAACTCCCTAGCATCCACATCAGCATACACATGCAAATTAATTAGGGCTTGCAGACCCTATCTATCCCCTACCAATTGCATGTCCCTTGCTAATGCCCTCATACTTTCAAGACTGGACTATTGTGACGCCCTCTACTTGGGGGCTAACAAGTACATCTTAAAAAAAATTCAAACGTCACAAAACAACACCTTAAGAACTGCACTAAATATCCCAAACAAAGATCACATATCAGGGAGTAGAAGACAGAACCACTGATTATCAATCAAAGACAGAATTCTGATAAAAACTACCTCATTGACCCGCAAATGCCTTAATAATGATGCACCTCGGTACCTGTCCGACCGGATAGCCAAAAAAAACTACTAATTGCCTGACTGGGTCTTCCAACTCATGCTACCTCAACATACCACGCATCAATTTAGCCAAATCTGGCGGCAGAAGCTTCCCAGTTGTGGCAGCACAAACATGGAACTCACTCCCCTACTCACTCTGGGCTGATCAAGCATACCCTAGTTTCAGACGTAACATACAGAAATGGATTAGAACCAATGACACTCACCCTACAACTCAGCGCTAAATAACCCACTAAGCGAGTATCCACCATCTCATAAGCCAGTAATTGAATTACACCTAGATTGCTTCTTTGTAATGTAACTGTATATATTGTCTGTAATTGTAACTGTATACATTGTACATCTGTACTGTAATTCTATGTATCAACAAGCTTAAAGTCTCCCTGTACTGCTTGCGCCCAGTTACCCTCGGGTTTTGGTGTGCCATACAAAAACAATAAACAAACAAACAAACAAACAAACAAACACATTAGAATGAATTGTACATTTTAATTCATCTTGCTCAGGTCATCAAACGATTTTTTGCAAAGTAGTCTAGAATAGGATAGCCCAAATTAAACAAGAAAATACTTTGAAATGTCATCTCTATGTATTCACATGGGTAATTTCTTGGTCAGCAATATAGAGTTTGTTTTATGTTGCATAACACATGGCACATATGAATCCTGGATTGAAAGCCAGTTTTTATATGAGGGCACAGATGAGGTTACCAGTTGCAGAGTAGCTGATTCAAAAAGGGTTAATCAATAGTTCCAAATATTTGCCACCAGGGGCCAGATTACAGACAGTTTGCACCGGTGCAAGGGCAAAGTTGCACAGTATTAGCACTAGGGCAAAGTTTGCCCTCTTTTTAAAAAAACACTAGGATATACTAGAAAATTATTGCACCATGACAACTGCACCTTTTACATTGTATAAGCACCTCGGCAAAAATTGCCCTATTGCAAGAAAGATACATTTTGGATGCCTTTTTTCACCAGGGCAAAGTTTGCCCTAGTGCTAATACGGAATGGTATTAGCACTAGAGCAAACATTGCCCTGTTGCAATAATGCCCTGAAAAGCTACCTTTTTTGGCAGTGAGCACTTTTTGCCCTGATGCCTATACCAGGACAAATTGCACTTGTCATGAAGCAATAGTTTTCTAATATGTCCCAGTGTTTTAAAAAATAGGGCAAACTTTGCCCTAGTCCTAATAATACCATGCAACTTTGCACTTGCACCGGTGCAAAGTTTCTGTAATCTGGCCCCTGGTGTTTCTTTGCATCTTTTGTGTAGTCATTCATGATGATTCTTTAGTTCACTATCTACCATACTCTTTTTACTACACTATTTTTTTATAGGATCACACTATATTTGGTTTTATTTTAGTAGCGTAGTAACCTTTAAATACACTTTATGAATATAGATGTCACAGAATGTAATGTGTTTTTGTTATTTTTGCATGATTTAAAGTTGTATAGTTGTTTGGCTCCTGTTAATGTTACCCCAACAAGTGGAGCCATTGCACTAATTTTGGATATTGTTGGTGAAATTGGAATATTCATTATTTGATTGACAAAAGAATGCGTTTTTCTATGGACCTTGTTTTCAAATAGTCCTTTGGAAGATCAGATTTGTGAAGCATTTTTGTCATTTAAAAATGTCTTTATATGCAAAAAATTAAATACAATGTTTTGGTGCGAGGATGTAGCCTTGGGGCTCTCCGCAGAGGACTGGGACAGTTGCAAAGTGAAAGCACACCAACCACCAAAAAAAGTGCCATCCCTCCTCCAAAAAAAGAAATGCAAAAAAAGACATTTCAAAATAAGTTTAATAGAGTTTCAGTCGCCAATAAGCACAACAGACATGGAGGCCACATCTTCCCATGCCAATGTGGTCCCAAAAATGTTTTTCTGATGTCCTCTCCAATCTCATATTAAATCTGAGAAGTCATTTTCCTCACTTGTCAAAATGGCCTTAGAAGCAATAATTGATTGCTTATTTTAACTAAAAAGTAATCAGTGTAGACTAGTCTTAAACCAAATGTAACCATTAACAAAATGACTTAAAAAATAAAAACAAAACTACGAAACATGCACAATGGCAATACAGATAGCTTCTGCAACTTTTGTGAAGGCGAGTGGTATCATACTATCACCATAGAACCACCATATATCAATCAAGAAGCCTACAACCAAGAACACAGGAATCCAACTGCATGAGATACATATGGTAGAGGCTATGAAATATTAGCACCTGGTGGGTGGTGTGGTGGTCTCCCAGCCAACCTGGAAGCTCAGAACGGGTCCTTTACCTCATGGTTTAGCCCCGCTCCAAGCCTCCTCTGAAGGGGGAGGCCGCCATCTCCCACCATGGGTTAAAGGCAAGTGCCTCCTCACGTATCACCATCCCCATTACCCCAGCCCCAGCATGCTGAATTTCACATCCCTCACCCACCCCCACCCTTGCGCAACTTAATAGGTGCACCGCTGTCTCTCACCGGCATTGGGAACACTCAGTATTACCAGTGTATCACCATTGAGGCAATGGCTCCTATGGAAAGGAAGAATGGACTATGTGTAATTCTCTTCTGTCTACTTCATGGTGGCCCTCTTGGTTTGTAGTTTTTTTTCTTGTTGAGATAAGGCAAAGACACTGTTTCTGAACTTCAAATAAAACCTTTTAGCATCCCAGTATAACTACTGTGGGTGGGGGGACTTTACTTGGACAGGTAATGCCCAGTCTCATGTTAAAGCCCTTGATGTGCTCGGGCTTCATACTGGCCTTGCAATTACCTTGACTGGTAAAGCCCTCGCCTGTTGGCGGTAGAAGAGCTATCATGAAAACAATTATCTTTAATTCAAAAACCTTCACAATAAAATAGTAAACCATACATGAGGTCTAGTTTACAAATGATACTGCAGCTCAATCTACAATGTTAGTAACACTACATTCAAATGTTTATGACCATTGCTATAACAATATGTAAAAGGAAAAGTCAAAAGTAGAATCAAAACCCTACAGCACATTTACCCCTGATTATGTGACATTCTTTGGACTGCATCAGGAACACCCTGAAAATGCACCTTTCATTATCTAAAACTGTTTGCAACACAGCACTCTCCCATGCACAATCTTGTGCATAAACTGCATACTGAAAAAGAAATCCTGTACTAGGTAAGTAAAATTCAAAATAAATATGTTGTTACTCAAATAGAACACTATGCCTTGTACCAATCAGTAGAAAATAAATATGATATAACAAATCACTTATTAGAATTCGCATATTGCAATAATAAGCTCAATGACAGCAAAATGCCAACTCAAGCTTCCAAAAATACAAAAAAGGTATCAGGCGCCCCTCTCCCGAAAAAACACGCCATGATAACCTGTTCAGAGCCCACGTCTGGTTGCCCCCAGGTAACTTAGGGTGGGACAAAGACTGATATGCAAATTAATATTTCCCATCTGTGAAAGGTACAGTGAGCAAAAAGCAGATGGCTGCAAACTCTCAAAGTGGTTAAAAACCACTGAACAGGTTATCATGCCGTGTTCTTTCAAGGGAGGGACGCCTGCTACCTTTTTTGTAATTTTGGAAGGAATTTAGGGTTGGTCAACCTAAGTTACCTGGGTGCAACCAGACGTGGACTCCCTGCTCACTGTGCTCAGAGAGACACAGCTTCAACTCACTGATGAGGCCCAACAAGACTGAAACACGTGTATGGGGTTGCTGTTGGTACTCTTGTTCAGAAGGGAATTGTCATAGCGTTTCGGTGCTGGACTGCCCATGTGGGTGGGACAAAGACTGATATGCAAATGAATATCTCCCATCTGTGAAAGGTACAGTGAGCAAAAAGCAGATGGCTGCGAACTCTCAAAGTGGTTAAAAATCACTGAACAGGTTATCATGCCGTGTTCTGTAATTTCGGAAGGAACTTGGGGTTGGTCACCCTAAGTTACCTGAGGGCAACGAGACGTGGGCTCCCTGCTCACTGTGCTCCGAGAGGCACAGCTTCAACTCACTGATGAGGCCCAACAAGGCTGAAACACGTTTATGGGGGTTGCGGTTGGTACTCTTCTTTAGAAGGGAATTGTCATAGCATTTCGGTGCTGGACTGCCCATGTGGGTGGGACAAAGACTGATATGCAAATGAATTTTTCCCATCTGTGAAAGGTACAGTGAGCCAAAAGCAGATGGCTGCGAACTCTCAAAGTGGTTAAAAACCACTGTCCAGGTTATCAAGCAGTATTCTTTCGAGAGAGGGGCACCTGCTACCCTTTTTTGTAATTTTGGAAGGAACTTGGGGTTGGTCACCCTAAGTTACCTGAGGGCAACCAGACGTAGACTCTGTGCTCACTGTGCTCGGAGAGGCACAGCTTCACCTCACTGATGAGGCCCAACAAGGCTGAAACACGTGTATGGGGTTGCTGTTGGTACTCTTGTTCAGAAGGGAATTGTCATAGCAGTTCGGTGTTGGACTGCCCATGTGGGCGGGAAAAAGACTGATATGCAAATGAATATTTCCCATCTGTGAAAGGTACAATGAGCAAAAAGCAGATGGCTGCGAACTCTCAAAGTGGTTCAAAACCACTAGACAGGTTATCATGCCGAGTTCTTTCGAGAGAGGGGCGCCTGCTACCTTTTTTTTGTCAAGCTTTCAATAATAACTTGGAAATATTTGCACTTCCAAATGCTCTCCACCAACTCAACCTATATGAGTTTTAAAGTGAAAGAGTGCACTTATTCCAAGCTATAATATGATTACAACCCAACACTGACAAATGACCTCTATCAGATTTACTTAAAGGCATTTGTGGCAGTATGGAATATTAACCATTCAATCTCAAAGACAACTTTGAAACGCTAGGAGTTGGACAACCAGTAAATCCATCTTTAATTAAACTGGTGAATGGAGTACCAACAAAAGACAAAATAGGTTGGCAACAACGAGTTGACAAACAAAGTCAAAATAGCTGTAGTATATCTCAAAGAGCAAAACAAATTCTACAAAGACATACAGAGAACAAACAATATAAATGAAATAACCATAAAATATGAAGACACACAATAAACTGGTCCATTTGAACATGTTGATCTTAACTCTGTGGACAACATATTAAACCACTAAACAACCCACCAATTACATTCAAGAGAAAGCATGGAAGACACTTTAGAAACATACAAAATTAATCAATCCAAACAGTTTAAGGGAAAGACAAGGTTAGAAAAAAACAATTTTTGACTACTCTTCCCTGCATCTGTGGTGTGATTTGTAATGTCATCATTGCTCTCATGCAACATGTAATTAGTGATGTCATCAGTGATGTGACCTGTGATGTCATCATTGTGGTTATAGTCTGTGCAACAGGGTGCGCGAAGTTAAGGTGGCTTTAGCTGAATTTACAGGTTTTTTGTTGCATTACGTTCTCACCTTAACAACCTTGCAACTAAAGTTGTTGCCTTGAATTTCAAGGGTTTTGTTATTCCATATATAATTAACATTAATAATACAGACAATTCGGCTAATCAAAACAGTGTGGTACGTCGAGAAAGTAAAATAAAGAGGAATTGTGCAATAACATTCCCCACCAAATATACCTGTTACAAAAAATGTGTTTGCATGTGAACTTAACTCAGTATTTACATGTATATGGACTGTTCATGAATAGTTATTAAAATGTTACAGTAACTGTGTAGAATGACTACACTCAATATATTTTAAAATAAATATGTACAAGACTACTGCCCATGTATATGTATATATATATATATATATATATTAATGGTTTTATAGCCGCATCTATTAATGATGCATGCACAGTTACATGCAGCAATGACTGGGGACTTACCTGTGTGTGTGAAATGAGCCAATGGACGTTGACATTCTTTTCAATGTGGCTAAGTATCTGCATGCCTATTACCAGCCAATCATATCACGCACTGCGGCTCCGCACCTACACTTGATTTTTATGTGCGTCAACAAACGATCCAATCAAACCTTGGGATGTGCTCACGTGAATACGCCCATGCCGTCTGACGTAACACACGTGAATGAAATGAGCCAATAGGACGTCAAACTCCTTTAACACATCTACTAATCTTTGCACATGATCCACCAACCAATGAAATCACTTGCTGCGGTTCCACGCCTACACATGACTTATACGTGTCAACAAACGATCCAGTCAAATGTTGTGATGTATTTAAGGAAGTAAACCCATGCCCGTTCCCGTGACCCGCGCATGTGAAATGAGCCAATAGGACTACAAACTTCTTTAACGCATCTACCAATCTTCACACATGATCCACCAACCAATGAAATTACTTGCTGCAGCTCCGCATCTACATGGGACATTTATGGCGTGAACAGATAAGCCAATCAAATATTGCAATATATTGACATGGCTGTGCCCACGCTGTTTGATGAAATCCGTGCATATGAGATTGTCAGATCAGACATTGCGGCAGTCTGTAGCTGCGAACAATCACCACACCAACAAAAAAGAAGTTCACATTTATCATTGCTTTCTGTACTTGCTAGTGAAAGGGTTTCTCAGTAACTGCAAGCACTTTACCCCTTAAAATTCCTTATCCTTTTTGCACACCATTCCCCAATCATATTTCCCTTTGTACCGTGATTTGTTCAGTTTGTGTATTTTTTGTTTTACTTTTTTTCTCTTTTTAAAACTTTTTTTTCTTTTTGGCAGCTTGATATTTTTTGCCTTTTTCCTTCCTACTAAGACATTCCAACATTTCCACTCCATCAAACTCCAAAAACTGTCCCCAACATGCCTTCCAGCCCCCCTCCACTCATTATAATCCTCCTCCACTCCCCTAGTCTCTTACAATCCCCCACTCAATTAATATAGGATCCCACCCCACCCAAAATTTTGGATAGTCGAGGCTACCACATGTCCACAAACACACAACGTTTCATTTCCTGAATATAGCCGTGGCTGCAGAGGAGGTGGGGGGTATCTAACCACGAATAGCAATGCCGCACACTGGGTGACTGCTGTATGGCCTGAATAATATCCACAGCACCATCAACCTATTATAAACTAAAACACACACACAGATTATACATACCCAGCTCAAACAAACTACTAGAAATTCAAATGAGGAATCAATTTCCTGGAAGCAGAGAAATACTGCAGATATCATGGGTGGTTTGAAAACTGTGTGTCTGATTGGAGACAGTTGCTCTTTTGTTTGCTGGCTTTTTGTTAGAAAATAAATATTAACATGGACCTAGTTTAGAGAGATATAACAATTAAATGGAATTTCTTGGTTTCAAGTTTTTCCAAAAGTGTTAAGTGTGAGAAGTACAGGGCACCCAGACGTCATACTAATTCATTGTTGAGCCAATGATTTGTGGAATGTACAAGGGGGGTCCCTTACTTTAACAATGAAACAAGACATGGGAAAAATGAATGGAACTATTTACTCACACCATCTTTATCTTTTCCAATCTCACTCAAAGTCAAAAATGGAGATGGACCAACAGATTTATTGGTAAAATTAAGAAGTCCCAGAGAAGGTTTTATTAAGCCATTTCAGTATTCATGATAGACCACAACCAATTATGGATTTCAAGCAACATACAGTTCAACATGGCCAATTTCTATAGACAAGACGGAGTAGACCTAACTGATGAAGGAAATGCAGTGTTACTTCATAACATCAAAACAGTACTCCTGATGTGCTAAAGTTCTACACTCAAAGCACCCCAACATAGTCCTTTTAAGGACTGCTCATCATACATAAAAACACAAATACAATACATAACACAAAAACATTTTTAATTATACCCGTGGCTACAGTTCATTGATATTTACCGTGGCCGTGGCTACAAAAAGTCAGTTAAAAGGGGACCGATTTCTGGTTTTATACTACAATCCAACTTAAATGATCAATAGAGTACAACACTACTCATGTGCGTATGTAAAGTAAATGAAAAATAAAAAAGCATAGAAAAATACATAGCAATAAACTAGATAGGTAAACATTTCACAGCCACACAATATAATACCATAAGTGGGAATACACACCCTAAATGCATTGTATGGCACATCTACAACTTGACTACAATTGGTCCTTTTTGTTTTAATTTTGTTAAACTATTTTCTTATATTTTTCTCCAAAGTCTCAGATGCTCAAAAGTCCGAAAACACACATCCAAAACAATAATACCCATCAGGTCACTGACCGCCAGTGATTTTTCAACCCCAACATCAGTATACCTATAACAATTACTTTTGAAAATAAATGAAAAACAGACACCCCCAAAAATATAGCTGCAAATACAGAACTACTCTTACCCGTGGGTATCTGTAGTCCTTCATAGCCGTGAATATCAGCAAAATGACAAGAAAAAAGCTTCCCTGCCCTCCCCAGGCCATCACTGAGTGCCCACCTCATCTGTGCCAGCTCCACCACTCCCCAGATAGCCACCTCATCTTCCCTGCCCTCTCCCTTTCACCAAAACACAAGCTGCTTCTGTGACACAGTTTGCTTTCAGATGCCAGCTATTCACAGCTATAGCTGAGGCTACAGAAATGCTTTATGCTGCGAACTCAGTCTCTGGAACCCCTCCAACTCCCAAATTTCACTCAGTGCACTCTAGCCATCCCCCCACATCTACCCTGATGGCATTTGTATGTCTTTTTACCTGCCTATAGCTTTTTACTCTGTTTCCTTTTCCCATAACATCGGTTATAGGAGCGAATATCTGTGGCATCTAGGGAAAAACAAGATAAAAGGTGTTTCATTTCTGAAAACAATGATCCTGCAATGCACCATTGGAGAGCTCTATTTATATAAACCCAAATATTACATTTCCAGCAACATTAAACAGAAATATTGCAGATGTTGATATTGGAACAAAGGCAACTACTACAGTAAATATCATTGTGAATTAACTAGACCTGTTTACACCAGATGTCAGGTAAACAGTTTCATGTCTGCTGTTAGACACAGCACCAAAGGCAAGCTTCGTAAAGACACATAACAGTAAATGGGAAGATGTTTGCAAGTATATACATGATTACCATCCCATAATTGCATTAATGTGGAATGCTAATATGGACATTCAATACATCACAGACAATTCAACTGCAGGTACAAGATATGTCACAGTCAATTTAACCAAATCTGAGAAAACTCAGTTTAAAGCTGAAAAAATCTGAACATATTCTCGGACCCTCCCGTGTTTATAATTACAGAACATTCTCTGGTTAAACATCATCTAAAAAATGAGTACTTAAATCATACCAATACATTGAATATTTAGCTAAAGAAAATCCCAATATCTAAGACATCTAAAAGAAGAAAGTCTCATTGACACATACTATCAATACACAAGCTCTTCTTTGGAAAGCATCTCTTTATATGAAATAGTACAGTACTACACATACAATAGAGTTACACCAAATGAAGCAGCTAGCAGATATGCAGTCTTAAATTGTGAAGGAAGTCTAGTAAAACTTTAACAAACCCAGTCTAATAAACCATGTCAAACTAACCTTCATAACTGCCGGCCACGAACAATTGTATTATATGGCTCTACTACAGTTATTCAAACCTTGCAGAAACGGAGAAAAATTATTAGGTGAAACGACCCTTTCAACTTATTTCGAAGCAGGTAAAACCAGCCTAACAAATTACACATTTAAACAATACAAAACAAGATATAAGATGAGTGTCATCAAGAAGAAAAGATAGAAACAGAAAATTCATGGGGAGTCAACCATCTGTTGTAGGTAGCCAAGAACATTTTGGAGACACCCATAATTCAAAATGAAGCAGAAATAGTGGTTGTTGAATTAGAAAACACCATGGTAGAATTAAAGCCATCTGAAAAAATAATACCCATCCTTATAACACATTTAAATGATGAGCAACTCAGCCATTACCTGAAATCAGAAATGGATTACACCATGAAAACAAAACTTACAATTTAATAATTACAAACCTCTGACCTTGTATGAAACTGGTTCTGGGAAATCTGTTTTCATTAAAACAATGTGTACATTCTTTCAAGAAAAAAACAAACACCTTTCAGCCCCCTCAGGTCTAGCTGGTTACAACATAGGAGATGTAACTTTACACTGACTACTATTCCTCCCAGTTGACCATCAAACTAGAGTATCACAACACCTCTGCAGAGCCTTCACTTGAAGAAGGCAGAACCGTATGACAATTGAAAGTTTTCATAATAGATGGGCTGAACATGGTTTCTAGCCTAGTGCATGTACTAATTTTCCACAGAATGCAATAAGTAATTAAGATTAGTATGACAGTGTTTCTCAGTTTTGGAGCATAATTATAAGAAATAATGTTTATACTTTGAGGGTCCCTATCTTCTGCTCTCTCCATGGGACTACATCTTTCTATTCCCAAAAATTGTATGTTCAACTTCGGGTCATTTGCATGGTGTTATGACCAATGCACTGCCAATTGGTACTACAGGTTCCTGTTGCAAATTGTTCTCGGATGTCCCCAATTCTTGTCAAACATTCAAATACCCTTTGAATATTGTTTGTCTGTTTGTACTCTCAGCGGTTCATGCTCTATGTTGCCCCATCCAGGTTTATTGCAATGAAATTGCTTGTGGGATTGCTCTGGCTCCTGTTTATAGATTTGCATGTGTTTCTTCTTTAAACTCCATATCATCCTCTATATTTTTCAATGCATATATGCTTGTATTAAATGGGAGAGGCAAGAGATGGTGTAATATATACAACAGTGCAACCATCCTATATTTGATTGGTGTCCCCTTCATAAAACCTAACATGACATAGTATATAAAAGCTAGTTATATCATATAAAGAATAGCAGAATTAAAATACCTAAGAGAATAAAGATATACAATATACTTTGTGAAGAAAAAAGCTACGCTGTGGTAGATACAATAATCACCAACAGAGAACTTAACTGTGCGAAAATGGATTACAAAATAATAACCAGCTATTAGCAATTACACTTCTGTAAACAAGCAGGCTCAACTCCCCCAGGCAACAATTCACGTAACAACAAAAAATACAAGTAAAAGAGAGTTCTATAAATGATAAAACATGTGGAGAATATTACAATTGATTGCTAACATATATTACAACTCAGAAAAGGAGAGAACATACCAAATGACAATTCTTAGAGGAGAAACAAATGAAAAGTTGCAATCAGTGGAAGGTCCAAAAGCACATCATTTCTCAAAACACCCCACACACCTTTGGTTGCCCAATGTCCCAAACAAATCATGTAAGAAATTCAGAACATAATAGCAAACACCACCAAGCACGTTGACTCATTTATCACAAACTAAAAAGCCTGCACCCAATAATTATTGATTATGTACACTATTTGCACTATTCAATCAATGCATAATTTCACTTTCAACCGCAGGAGATTTTTCAGACAATACTTTTAATGAAACCCTGCATTGTTCAAGAGAACCATGTGAATAATCATTAGGCAGAAATTAGCTATGTTGGTCAACACCTAATCATCCTGGAAACACTCACACATAATCATAGGAAATCTCCTTTATGATTGAAGTGTGATGAAAGTGCTATGTCCCAACTGTGGGAGAAGGTTCAGACTGCACAAAATCAATTGGCAACGAGGGCTGGTCATTTAGTGTCAGCATTGTTGTTTTGGTCCTACCATTGAAGTGAATGCGTTGAAATTTAGCAACTAACAAAGTTACTTAAGTCAAAGAAGCTACAGCCTTCTAGGTGACTGACATGGCAAAGGTGTAAGCAACACACCATGTTAGGTTTTCTGGAGACCTCAGCAGAACTGCCAACTATAGCTTATCTTAATCACAGAAATAAAATTAATCATAAAGCGAGTCCCGAGATATTTCCTGTGGTATATTTAATGGTCCTAGATTACCAGGAGAACATTCACCTCCACCAAAACATCTTCAAGAAGGTGATTTCCACTCTCCTTGCTAGAATCACTGATTCCTTTAAACATCTGCATGATGCGATTGTGCTTTAGCTATTCCATGGAATATGGCGATGAGACAAAGCTCTTATTCAGAATGTCAGAAAATCAATTAAGTGATTATAACCCTTTTGCCATATATATAGCAGCACTTCCCCACTTGTATGGCCTCAATGCGCTTTGTGGTTTGAACTCCCTCGGGGACCGAAGTCAGTGCATGGGAGATTCTAAGAGTTAACTTTAAGATGTGTGTGTGCATTCTGCCAGGTTACAGCTGAAGAGGGCTGGCTAGGCTCCAGTAAGCAGCCCAGAGGTCTGGCATGTGGGCAAGTGCTGTTGGTGTTTAGGATAGAGCGCTAGTGTGGGAGACCCGACGTGTGCCCAGCTAGACCAACATTTTTCATAGGTTTTGTTAAGATGGATTTCTGAACTCTGTCCTGGAGAGGCAGAGGTTCAGAAGGCCAGCCTAGTTTCTTGGAACAGGGTAACCTCTGGACAAGCCAGACCAATCAGGGTAGCGATGGCGGCGGTCAAGACTAGGTCTCAAGAGGGGTGAGGGTGACTGAAAGCCCGGAATGAGCACACAAAGCAAGGACGCTTACAAATCACTCCAAGCAGGTGTTATATTAAAAATATAGACACATTTATTACAAGGCCTTTGTAACATTGACCATAGTAAAGAATCACAGTAAAACTCAAGTAAACCAACACATCACAATCAGATACAATATATATACAATTACCGAAGGGTCTAAAGAGTAAGAAGCATGAAATATGCAGACCACCAAGATGGAGAGGAAAACAGACAGTGCAAGTAATCGTTAGGCCCAGTTCGACCTTCAGAGGCCACCTAACTAGAAGGAAGTCCGAGCCCTACGAAGAGTGGAGCCTTGTGCTCAAAAGTACCTGCACACGCTGGTGCCAATGGGCCAAGCGGAGTCTCTTCAAGGAAATCAGGCAGTTCAGAGCGGTGAACAAAGGAGGGCGAACAGATCTCCGCTACTCAAGCGCAGCCTCCACTTGCAGGCAGAAGCAGAGCGCGAGTACGAAAAAGGCGTGCTGTTTAACACAGCGAGGAAAAGCTACAGGCTACTGCAGGAGGGAGACCGGTTCCTAGTGTTGCTACTCACCGGTCCCCGATGCAGGCAGACCCAGGCTTCTCCGCGTCAGTTTCAGTGCTGGCAGGTTCAGATACGAGCAGGGGACGTCTCGGCATTGTGTAGATTCCGCGGCAGCAGAAGTTAGAGTTGAGGATGTCCCAAACGCAGTGAACCCGCACAGATTGTTACCACAGCAGGGCAACAAAGCGGCTGTGTGTATTTCAGCCCAATGTACACTTCTCACTTCAGACCTGGGAATGCCAAGTGTACGAATCATGTGAGAGTGTCAAGAACTCGGAATATAGCAGCAACCTGATGGCGGTGACAGAGCAAGACTCCTGGGTAGGCTGGTCAGTCCACTGGATGGCCCAGAGATGCTTCCGAAGGCTTACGTGCAGGAGTTGATGAAGATGCCAAGAATAGTTGTTCCCACTATTCCAAAGGGTCGAAGTACCAGTACAGGCCTTCTCGTTCGATCAGAGGCAGAATGGTCTCACAGGGTGACAGCAGTGCAGAGGAGCAGTCCTTCAGCGGGTCACCACTGATTCCTCGGTTCAGCCTCTTAGTTGCAGGATACTTGGCTCCTGTATCCGTCGTTCATGAGAACTCAGGAGATCGACATGGTAGTGGTGTTTCCAGCCTCTTCTTATCCAGAGTTCCCTTCGCGCCAAAACGGAGAGGACCCAGTGGGAGATATTCTCACAAAACACTCACACCATACGTGGACCTATCACGGACCACGGTGGACCCAGGCATTCAAGACACACTAAACTCTCTGGCACCCAGGATGTTTATTGGGACCAGACATCCCAGCCCACATCCTGGAGGCTCACACCAGGCCTGTAGAAGCACGCAAAAGCATCTGTGTTTCGCAGGAAAGTACATGCCCAAATAAGGATGGCCCCGGGTCAGCTCGACCTGGGGGAAGGTGAAGGGGCAAGACGGTCAGCGGACAGGACAAAGAACCTCGTGGCAGGGCCATTTTGGAAGCCAGGCCACCCATTTTGGCCAAACGCAAGAAGCGCTTTTAACAGGGCAAAAGAAAACGATCGCTGCCACCAGTCCCGTCCGTGACATGCTTGCACAGTTCATTATAAATCCATCGAGAGTTACTAGGGCCTGTAGAATGACTAGAGACCCAAGAGCGCGGTAATGTAAGTTATGGTGTACTCTTGTGCCATGTTGCGCGAAAGCTGCAACATGAGAAAAGAACTATGGAAAACGTTTCCCGGTACTGACTGTCTTAAGGGCATGTCCGTTTCCCCGTAAGAATGGAGCGAAAGCCCAGAGGAGTGCGGCGGAAGGCTGCGTTTCTCTGGCAAAGTCTAGATCAGGGTGTAAAACAACAGCAAAAGTTTGGGGGTTGCCATATGGAAGGAAAATTACCTACAATATGAAATCTTTCCTAACACTCGCCCCTCCCAGACTAAGGACAAGGGGAACTAATCCACCCCTGGATGAGTCTCTTGTTCAGGTCAGTTAAACATTCTGGACAACCCATCAGCATTGCTATGTTGGACACCTGGCCTATGCTCAATAGTGAAGTCAAAGCCTTGTAGACTTATGGACCACCTAAGCAACTTTGGATTCTCTCCCTTCATGTTCATTAGCCACTTTAAGGGCTTATGATCAGTTTGCACAGTGAAGTGGGTCCCATAGAGGTAGGGCCTCATCTTCCGTAGGGCCCACACAACAGAGAACATTCTTTCTCTACTTTGAACCATCTGAGCTCTCTGTCCTTAAACTGGCAACTAATGAACTCAATAGGGTGTTCCTTACCCTTCTCATCTATTTGCGATGGTACAGCTCCTATCCCAGTGTCAGAGGCGTCTGTCTGCACAATAAAAGGTCTTTGATAATCAGGGGCCCTGAGGACAGGGGCCTGGCACAAGAAGTCTTTTAAGCCGTTGAAGGCCTTCTCACACTCGTTGGTCCAAGTTACCTTCTTGGGTTTCTTCGGAGTGGTGAGGGCAGTCAGAGGGGCAGTTATGGTGCATAGTCTGCCATGAAGTTGCGGTAATACCCCGTGAGTTCTAAGAAGGCTCTCACTTGGGTCTGTGTAGTGGGGGTAGGCCAGTCTTGTACTGCTTGTACTTTACTGGGAAGAGGCTGTATCCTCCCTCCACCTACTTCATGTCCAAGGTAAACCACTGAGCTTTGTCCAATCTGGCATTTACTAGCCTTTATGGTCAAGTGTGCTTTCTGAAGAGCCTGTAGCACAATCCCGATGTGTTTCACATGGTCTTCCCAGGTGGCGCTGAAAACTGCTATATCATCCAGATATGCAAGACAGAATTCATCCAACCCATTCAACACATGATTCACAAGCCTCTGAAAAGTGGCAGGTGCATTCGTCAACCGGAACGGCATTAACCCTCAATTGGTAAAAACCGTCTGGAGTGGAAAACGCTGTCTTCTCCTTGGCATGTTCTGCTAAAGCTGTTTGCCAATAGCCCGCAGTGAGGTCAAACGTGCTGAGGTACTTGGAGGCACCGAAGGTATCCACCAGCTCATCTGTTCGAGGCAAGGGGTGTGCATCTGTCTTGGTGACAGCATTCAGGGCCCTGTAATCCACGCAGAACCTCAATTGAAAAGTGCCTGCTTTTGGAACCAAAACCACAGGGCTGGACCAAGGACTACTAGCGGGTTCAATCACCGCAAGATCTAACATTTTGTTGACCTCTGTCTTAATGTAAGATCATACTTTGTCTGACATCCTGTATCCTCTACTTTTGGTAGGAAAGCTGTCTCCTGTGTCTATGTTATGTTTGCACCAAGGTGTCAAACCAGGGGACTGCGAAAACAGGGGGGAAAACTGCCTAAGCAAACTTTTCACCTCAGCCTGCTGATCAGAAGTCAGGTGAGGGGCCACTCGGACACCCTCAAAGGAGCTATCTGAAGGACCGCTTTGGAACAGGTCGGGGAGAGGTTCAGACTCCTCTTCCTCAACATCTGAAGCCAGTAACAGTGCTGCGATTTCGACTCTTGGGACGAAAGTCTTCAGCCTATTTACGTGGAACACTTTTGGAGCCTGTCCAGGCCTTCCAAGGTCCACTAAATAGTGTCATGATGCCTACCCCTGGGGACCCAGACCATGTCCAGCAACCCCGGAAGCAGGCATCAAGTTATCCTAGGCAAGCCCAACAACCCCTGCTAGGGGCTATTTGGGTCCAGTCCTGGCGCCTATGACGCCAGGCTCATATGGAGAGTCAGTCCTGGCACCCTAGGCGCCAGGCTCATAGATTAAAACTTACCTGATGCAGACCATGCTGCAAACTTACCTGATGCAGACCATGCTGCAAGAGCTCCAAGCCAAAAGAGGCTTGGAAGGGACTACTTTATTTAGGGACTATTTTTTACTCGGGCGGGGCTAGGGAGGAATACTTACCTGGGACTACTTTGGAGGCTATTTAAACCACGCCCGAAGAGCAGCACACGCTTCATGTTATTCTGCATCCAGCAGCGTAACGCTCACAGTGCCTGCAAGTCTGCATCAAGCCTTCTGCCACGCCCGCTTCGAGTTTGGAGCTCCTAGAAAAAGGGAGAAAGAAGGAGAAAAGGTTAGAACAAGAGCAATACCTTTAATCCTTACCTGAATTCCCGATCCATCGTGCCTTCGTGCTGGAAGAAAGAAGTTATTTTATGCACGTCGCCTCGCCTGCTGCAGCGCCGCGCTGAACTCACCGGCCTTCGCAGCATCTTCACATTCCTCCGCATCCTCATACATTTTCCTGCCACACTCCGGCACCTAAGGAGAAGACAAGAACAGCAAGGTGAGGCAAGGGAATAAACAGAGGAATATTAGTTACCCCCCATAGACCTACCTGATTTTACCACCGGGGGTACTATTCCTCTCCACGGGTCGGCGCAGCTTCCACTGCATCTTCGCCGAACCCCGGCCCCTAAGGGGAAACAAAAGGACAGCAAGGTGAAACAAAGGGACTAACAAGGGGAACCCTCCTCACCACAATAGACTTACCTGATTTTACCACCGGAGGTATTATTCCCCAAGACTTCATACTTTCTCTCAGCGCCTGAATAAGGGAGAAAGCAACAGGTTACATATTGACATTATTTTATCGAACTGTGTTGGAAAATACAAATCCTTACCAGAATACTACCGGTTGCCACGAGGAACTCTTCAGTAGGGTCAAACTGCAACCTGCAAGGAATTGGACAAGAGTGAAAGTCAGGCATTTGAACTCTTACGAACTTTATACTTACGGCGTCTTGCCTGGAATTTCGGAGTCAATATTGTTCTGGAACTCACCAATTCCTTCGAGCCAGTGAAGCAACTGGTTATCAACACGCCCCTGCGCTCAATGCAGGATGGAGAGCTCATCTTTTCAAACCATCAGAAGAATATTCCTACGGGCCAAGCAAACGAAGCTAGGTGGGCCAGTCCAGTCCGTCATCTTAGCCCTACGCGTCACATTGGTGTAGACCGCAGCTGTCCAGTTCCGATCGACGCCTCTGTGCGAGCCAGGTGAGCGTAACAATAGTTGACCTCACCCAGGGGCTCCACCACTGTGTAAGGGCCTGACCATTTGTCCTGTAAAGTTCGAGGCCTTATGGGATTCATGATCAGGACTTGCTGACCAGGTGTGAAGTTGATGAGGGAAGCTTTCTGGTCATACCAATGTTTCACCAGCACTTGCCCGGCCTTCAACTTGTGACTAGCCAGACCCATCAGAAGTACCATCCGTTTTCTGAGCCCTAACACATAGTCGACTACGTTGGTAGTAATAGGGGGACTGGGCATCTCCCGTCCCTCCTTGACTATGGCTAAGGGTCCCCGCACAGGGTGACCAAACAGAAGTTCGAAGGGGCTGAAGCCAACACCCTCCTGTGGTACCTCTCGGTAGGCAAACACTAAGCATGGTAAAAGAAGATCCCATTTTCTTCTTTGAGGTTCTTCCAGAGCCCCAATCATACTCTTTAACGTTCTGTTGAACCGTTCCACCAGACCATTGGTCTGGGGGTGGTATGTGGAAGAGAACTTGTAGGTGACCCCACATTCCTTCCACATAGCCTGCATATACTTTGAAATAAAGTTGCTGCCTCTGTCAGACACAACTTCTTTAGGGAAGCCAACCCTAGTAAAGATGCCAAGTAACGCTTTTGCAACTGACTTGGCAGTTACAGTTTTCAATGGGATGGCCTCAATATATCTGGTAGCATAGTTGACCAGCACCAGAATAATTCTATTGCCTGGGGATGTTTGCAGGTCGAG
Organism: Ambystoma mexicanum; assembly: GCF_040938575.1. Taxonomy (NCBI): domain Eukaryota; kingdom Metazoa; phylum Chordata; class Amphibia; order Caudata; family Ambystomatidae; genus Ambystoma; species Ambystoma mexicanum. The sequence goes on from NC_090936.1 coordinate 699,447,774, forward strand.
GGGACCAACAATGTCGATCCCTACCCTTTCGAATGGTATTCCCACAATTGGGAGTGGTACCAATGGGGCTTGGATTGTTGAGCCACTCTTACCAGATAACTGGCAGGAGGCACAACTCCTGCAGTGACTTTCTAGTTGCACCCCCATCTTGGGCCAGTAGAAGTGCATGCATAACCTTTGCTTGGTCCTCTTAATACCAAGATGACCAGCAAGGGGCACTTCATGCTCCAGCTGCAGGAGGAAGGGCCTTACAGCAAGGGGAACCACCAACCTCCTATGGTCTCCTTCTGTAGACTCTGTGGGCTCACTATGCAGGAGTCCACCTTCCCAATAAATCCGATGCTTCCCAGGAGGGAAGCGGGGAGCAGGCCTGTCTCCTTAGATCTTCCAGAGATGGGCACTCACGTTGGCCTCTACTGAATTCTTCCCTGTCAGGACCACCTTCTACTAACAAGTCTTTTAGTTCAGGATGGTCATTGGGGTCAAATACTTCAGGTATCGCCGCCTCCTCGTCAGGTCCGGGCAATTGACCAACTTCCTCCACCGCAGTGGTAGGTGAGTTTGGGGGAATATTTTCTTTCCCTCGTTTTGATTTTCTTACTCCTTTAGCCTTGGGTTGCCCCGTTGGCTAGGGCAGTGCATTGGTCTTGGCCAATGCTGCCCATGTTTGAGACCGTGTGCAGGGTCTGTCAGCAGTGTCTCCCACGAGCCCTAAAGCTCTGAGATCGTTGCCCAACAAGACCTTTCCTGGGACGTTTCTCTGAATGCTCACTGGAATCCTGACTGCTGTACCATTTAAAGTAAGATTTACAGGTATTACTGGAAACATGCGAGGTGGGCCGTCAGCCAACTTAGTGGGCATCAGAGTAGCTCTGGCAACTTCCTCTGAGTCTACCAAGGTAGAATCCACTACAGTTCGACTGCACCCACTATCCCTAAGAGCTGGAGTATCTACTCCATTGATCAGCACACTGTCTTTAAAGTAGTGCTTGATATTATCTGGAATCCTAGCATAAGCCTCTGCGACTTTAGGCTCCCAGGTACCCAGGGAAACTAAAACTAACTCAGCTTCTATCCCACTGGGGAAGGAGTCTGAGGAGAAGGATGCTCCTGTAATCTCTTCTTCCTCGTAGGAGGAGAAGGGCCAGATTAGCGGAGTGGACCCCCAAAGGTTTAACCTTACACCGGGGATCCCCCTTCACATGGTCAGTTGCTCCACGAGCAAAACAAGATCCATTGGGTCTGTTTTCATAGGGAGGCTTATTATAACCAGAGTTCCGTTTCGGAGGCTGACCTCCACTACCCTGTGAGTTCTCTTGTGTCTTACCCTTATTTTTCTTTTTGTGGCCCTTTTGAGAAGAAGATTTATCAGATTCTCCACCCTCCTTATCTTTGGACTTTTTCCCTTCCTCCTGCTTACCAGGATGAGTTTTGTCCTTATGGGACACTCGATGTAACACCCATAAATCTGCTGCAATGGCAAGCTTCTTAGGATCTATCTCCTTTGAATCTGCCAAATGCTGCTTAAGCTCAGGGGAAGAAGATGCAAAAATATGTTCCAGCATGGCAAGACGTATCATACCTTCAAAGGTAGAAACCTTACAACTTTCGACCCAGCCAGTCAAGTTTTTTAAGGATTCGGTTACATAAGATACCCAAGTACCACCTTCTTTTTTCTTATACTCTCGGAATCGTTTTAAATATTGGGCAGGAGTCTTTCCAAACTTTAAAATGAGAGTTTGCTTCAACATTGCAAAATCTGATCGCTCAGCCTTCGACATTTCCATAATGGCACTGCAGCCAGAATGGGGCAGTCTTCTGAGTAAGCAGGCAATTTTATCAGCATTGTCAACTTGTTGAACTTCACATGCATACTCAAACGTATTCAGCCAGTCCATAATGTCATTCTTTCCCTCATACACACTGAGCAGATCTTTTGGAAACCTTGGATGAGAGGAGGCCCCAGACCCATGTCCAGGACCCTAGGATCCATTTGCAACCTGAAGCTTGGCCAGTTCCAACTGGTGATCCCTGTCTTTCTGTTTTTCTGCCTGTTCGATTTTTAGTTTGGCCATACTGAAATCAAGCTCCTTCTGCCTAAACAGCAGCTCTTGCTTCTTGAATTGGCAGAGGAAACATTAGACATCTCATCCTCCCTGTCCTCATGGTCGCAGTGGACCAGTGCAGCGGCAGAACTGTCAGTTCTACCAGTGAGAGCAGCCCCTCCTCCTTCTGCACTGTCCTCGGAAGCTATAGCGTCAAGCTGAGGTTCTTGCCACGCCACGATTCTTTGGGTCATATCCAATTTGGTGCCTTGAGAGGAGACACCTCTCTCCGCACACATCTTTTTCAATGTTTCGGATTTAGAAGCATTTAAAGTTAACAAGGTATTTGTTTCCATACTGTTAGATAGGACTATGGCCTTTTTAAAGTTATACTACGACAATTCACTATGTGTCCTGGTAGGAATAACTTGAAATGCCTTCGCTCGTGCACAACACTGGATACCTTCAGTCATATCCCACCGCTGTATACCAATTTGTTAAAATGGATTTCTGAAATATGTCCTGGAGGGGCAGAGGTTCAGAAGGCCAGCCTAGTTTCTTGGAACAGGGTAACCTCTGGACAAGCCAGACCAATCAGGGTAGCGATGGCGGCGGTCAAGACTAGGTCTCAAGAGGGGTGCGGGTGACTGAAAGCCTGCAATGAGCACACAAAGCAAGGGCGCTTACAAATGACTCCAAGCAGGTGTTATATTAAATATATAGACACATGTATTACAAGGCCTTTTTAACATTGACCATAGTAAAGAATCACGGTAAAAATCAAGTAAACCAACACATCACAATCAGATACAATATATATACAATTACCAAAGGGTCTAAAGAGGAAGAAGCACAAAATATGCAGACCACCTAGCTGAAGAGGGAAACAGGCAGTGCAAGTAATCGTTAGACCCAGTTCGCCTTCAGAGGCCACCTAACTAGAAGGAAGTCCGAGCCCTACGAAGAGTGGAGCCTTGTGCTCAAAAGTACCTGCACACGCTGGTGCCAATGGGCCAAGGTGAGTCTCTTCAAGGAAATCAGGCAGTTCAGAGCGGTGAACAAAGGAGGGCGAACAGATCTCTGCTACTCAAGCGTGGCCTACACTTGCGGGCAGAAGAAGAGCGCGAGTGCGAAAAAGGCGTGCTATTTAACACAGCGAGGAAAAGCTACAGGCTCCTGCAGGAGGGCGACCGGTTCCTAGCGTTGCTACTCACCGGTCCCCGATGCAGGCAGACCGAGGCTTCTCCGTGTCAGTTTCAGTGCTGGCAGGTTCAGATACGAGCAGGGGACGTCTCGGCGTCGTGTAGATTCCGCGGCAGCAGGAGTTATAGTTGAGGATGTCCCAAACGCAGTGAACCCGCACAGATTGTTACCACAGCAGGGCAATGAAGCGGCTGTGTGTATTTCAGCCCAATGTACACTTCTCACTTCAGACCTGGGAATGCCAAGTGTACGAATCATGTGAGAGTGTCAAGGACTCGGAATACAGCAACAACCTAATGGCGGTGACAGAGCAAGACTCCTGGGTAGGCTGGTCAGTCCACTGGATGGCCCAGAGACGCTTCCGAAAGCTTACGTGCAGGAGATGATGAAGATGCCGAGAATAGTTGTTCCCACTATTCCAAAGGGTTGAAGTACCAGTACAGGCCTTCTCGATCGATCAGAGGCAGAATGGTCTCACAGGGTGACAGCAGTGCAGAGGAGCAGTCCTTCAGCGGGTCACCAGCGATTCCTCGGTTCAGCCTCTTAGTTGCAGGATACTTGGCTCCTGTATCCGCTGTTCGTGCGAACTCAGGAGATCGACATGGTAGTGGTGTTTCCAGCCTCCTCTTATCCAGAGTTCCCTTTGCACCAAAACGGAGAGGACCCAATGGGATTTCTGCTCACAAAACACTCACACCATACGTGGACCTATCACGGACCACGGTGGTCCCAGGCATTCAAGACACACTAGACTCTCTGGCACCCAGGATGTGTATTGGTACCAGACATCCCAGCCCACATCCTGGAGGCTCACACCAGGCCTGTAGAAGCCCACGAAAGCATCTGTGTTTCGCGGGAAAGTACATGCCCAAAAAAGTATGGCCCCCGGTCGGCTCGAGGGGGCAAGACGGTCAGCGGACAGGACAAAGAACCTCGTGGCATGGCCATTTTGGAAGCCAGGCCACCCATTTTGGCCAAACGCGAGAAGTGCAGTTAACAGGGCAAAAGGGAGTTCAAAACACAAAGAAACGATCGCTGCCACCAGTCCCGTCCGTGACATACTTGCACAGTTTGTTATAAATCCATCGAGAGTTACTAGGGCCTGTAGAATGACTAGAGACCCAAGAGCGCGGTAATGTAAGTTACGGTGCACTCTTGTGCCATGCTGCGCGAAAGCTGCAACATGAGAAAAGAACTACGGAAAACAACGTTTCCCGGTACTGACTGTTTTAAGGGCATGTCAGTTTCCCCGTAAGAATGGAGTGAAAGCCCAGAGGAGTGCAGCAGAAGCCACATGGAAGGAAAATTACCTACAATATGAAATCTTTCCTAACAGGTTGGCGCTGTATACTAATTGCAGAGGTGTTGAAGCACGTCAGGTGTTACAGTGTGGATGGCTATGCGAGCTGCTAGACTGGATTTGCATAGCCATAGCTGCATTCTATAGTGCATGGATGGTAGGTTGTGCCTGCATCATGTGTCCACAGATGTGGTGCAAGTTATACATACCTTAACGCGGATGGAGTTCACCTTCAATGTTGCTTTCCTAGGTCCAATGTGATTATCTGGTCTCGCCAGCTGAGGATTCCCTGCATTGAGAGCCTGAGCAGTGCAAGGACCGGGAGAATGATGCAAGATCTTCTGGGCTGTGGGGGGGGGGGGCTGAGTATATCATAATGTGCTGCTGCAAATGCTGCCAGCATCCACAGTGGATTGGGGGGATAGGTGTGTTGTCAGGTTTGGGCCAGTGCTTATGAGCACATGTCAATCACATCATAGAGTGTGAGGAGATGCAAGAGGAGGAAGGAAAGAGCCAGGTTTTGATGGCCTTTCTGAATTTCTGAATGTCAATGTTGCGGACATGCAAGAGCTGAATTTTCCATATGGTTGGAGCTTGGATGGAGAAGGAGGATATGCCAGTCTGGTGCAATTGTAATGGGGGACAACTAGGAGAGACGCTGTGCCAGATCTGGGAGGTAGAGAGTGAGCTTGTCTTTGAGGAATTCTGGGCCAGTGTTGTGGACGGCACAGTGCGTGATGCACATGGTTTTAAAGGTAGTTCATTGACCAATAGAGAGCCAGTGGAGGTCTCTTAGTGTAGGGTTGATGTGTTCTCTGGGGGGAGAGAGGCCAATGAGCAGGCTTGGAACAATATTTTGGATTTTTTTTCCCTTTGCTAGAATGCCAGTGCTTCTAGATTAAGACAGTTTGCAAAGTCTAGGCAGGAGAGGATGATGGAGAGGATGTCAGAAGTCAGTGAGGATATATGAGGTATGGTAAGATGTGGCTGAGGATGCGTAAGTGGAAGAATCAGGTCTTGGAAATGGAACTGATGCTTTGGAAGAGGGATAACTCTGTGCCCAGCATGCATCCAAGGTTTTTCACCAAGGTGGAAGTTGCAGTGTGGACCTAGAGAGTGAGGCCAGTGGATAGATGGGGAAGGAGCACAGTTTGAAAGAAAGACTAGGATTTATGTTTTGTCAGGGTTGAGGAAGAGGTGGTTGGTCATCATCCAGTGCTTAATATCTGAGTGGAATGATGACAGATTTGGACGGGTGTAGCCCAGTGATTTGGGGCTGTCAAGTATGATCTGGGTATCATCTGCATAGTTGTAGTAGGTGAGATTGTGGTAACAGTAGAGTGTGGCGAGTGGGTTGTGAGGAGTCAGAAATGTGTTGCGGACAACTTTGTGAAAGTTTTTCAAAACATGCCCTTTTATTAACTCAAAGGTTGCATAAACACCTCACTATCCCTACTCTGACGAGGATTTCCATACAAGTGGCATGTTTCTGTCCCTCACACCAACTCAACAAGGTATACATGGCAGTTCAAAATCAACAAATATAATAGTTAAATTCACAATATGATAACTGCCTCTCCTTATAATCTGGCTGAATTTCCCTTTTACTGATTCACGCAGGATTCTGTTCAACAGTTGCAAAAAAATAATGAAATCCTGTTTTATGTCAAAGTTCTAATGAAGTTCTTTTGATTTCCACTTAGCAACAAAAGATTCCAACACTTCAGGATCCTTCAACAAGATTTCCTTCTCTTCTACTTTTAATAGTAAGGAAAACAATCTTCTTTGCCTAAACCCAGAACAATAACTGAATTCAGTAGAATTAATATAAATGATCTTTGCTAGAAGTATTTTTCAACCACCTTCTACGGCAGTTTGTGCAACACTTTCTTCAGCAATTAATGTTTGATAGGATGATTTGTGGACACCACTTCATAGCACTTCATCAACTTCCACCTGGTTTACTTCCATGCCAGGCCTGCTACTTCAATTACATCTGGTTTACTTCCATGCCAGGCTTACTATTTCAATTACACCTGGTTTACTCCCATGCCAGGCCTACTACTTCAAATGTTCTCTGTTCGGGTACATTCCCTTGCCCGAACCTGATAAAGTGTTATTACAACCTCTGACCTGGTCTACTCCCCTGCCTGTCCAGGAAATTATGAACACGTGCTTCTGTGGTTAAGATTAGCTTACAACAACTTTGCAATGTCTCCTGCTTCACAACACCACATTTTTGGAATTTCTTCACAGGAGACAAGAATCACATTGGTGCTTGTTGCTGCACTTGAAACATAACTAAAAGAGCAAAGTGCAGAGTCAAAAGTCTACCCCTTTCATAGACGCACAGGAGGTGCAGACCATCTACAGAAGGCTAGATTAAAATACAGTAACCAATAGATCACAAAGAAGTAAGTACAGGGTAAAACAAAATGTAATCATAATAGAATAATCATGTTAAAAAGGTCAGCGAAGGCTGAGCCATTGATTTTACATAAAGAAAAAGCAATCAGTTCTGTACGTTGTGTGAGTTAGTAACAACAAAGGTGCATTTTCATGTACTGCTGAACTATTAGCAGTACGTACAAGTTTTTTCTACTGGGAATGTTGTTTCATGTGAATTCTTTCCTATCACTTAAAGGAATATCACAAGGATAATATGAAAGAGCGTGTAACTGGGATTGTCGGAAGCGGCTGTTAGAGTATGTTTCTGGGTAGAATAATGGATTGGTCAATTAAGATGGAAGAAACCCACCACAGAATATTTGTGGTGGGACAGCCAATGCGAAACTGATATGTACGCTGCAAAATGGAACAATTTACAGCATCCAATTAGGAATGGAGAAGCTGGGTAACATGATGGTTAGGTCATTGGGCCTAATCATGAGTTGGGCAACCGCCCAACGTTAACCGCTATTAGCGCTGGATCACAGGTTGGCTGGTAATGGTAAATCGCTATTGGGTCCTTTGGAGCTAATGGGGCTGTGGGTGCTACGCTTTTAACGCTGGTCGTAAAGCACTGCAAACAGGGCACAACATGTGATTTTCACCTCCAGCAAAAGGCTGGAGGTAACACAGCCCATTTAGCGCCCAACTCGCGATCAGGCCAACCCTTAAATGTAGCGGTAACAGAGTTACTGCCGCATTTAGGGCTACTGCCCAACTCATGATGAGGCAAATTGTCAATAGGAGGTTATTAGAATGCTCACAAGGACTATGTATGGTATTGTACAGCTTTCTATATGGGATAATAGCCACTGCCCAATCAGTGAATGTAAATTTATATGTATCTTGAAACATAGTCACAGACAAGACATTCATTCCCATAAAAGCCACCATTTAATGATGAAATGTTGAATGATTTTTTAATTGTTCCCGACTGAGGCTGCATGTAATAAACATTTCTTTTTCTTGTGACTCGTACACTTTTATTGGCTCATTTGAATGATTTTTTGACTAATCGAATTTTGGGCCTAATTTACAAACCTCTATACATCTGCTCGGGTAAGACTTCTCTTTGACTTTCACTATCACCTCTTTGCTGTTGACACAGACAACCATTCCTCCTTTCTAAGTTTCTCCCATCAATCTCAGCAAGGATAACCAACTGTCTCACTGCAATTCATCATGGATGGCTCTCAGCTTCCTCATGTCTAGCTCTTGGTGAATGCAAATCTACTTTCTTCTGACTTTCAATGCTATCCCTCCCCTCCCACTCCAACCTCCTTCCTGCCTGACCTTCTTCCTTCTTTGTGATTCCTTGTGTTTTTCACACATGGCGAAGGATGTGAACATATCCAGAGTTGAGCAGCATGGAGTAGACGTGGAGGCTGCTGCAACAATGACTGTGGTCCCCCTCTTACTACAGCATCTGCAGGAGCAGAGAAAAATACTTGCCAGTAAGAGGGAATGCAGGTATAGATATGTCTGTACAGTGAAATACCTCAAAGGTTGTTTTCTGCTCATTATACACTACCTCTAATATCTGCAAGCTTTGCCAAATATATGTGATGTTCTTAACTACTGGTATCACGTTTTCTAAGTTCTCAAGTTGCCATGCACTACCTTTGGGCCATCCTTTTAAGAATTATACATGGACACATAGATTTTGTCTCTCCTGCTGGCCAATAAACATTAAACTGTCTAGCTCCAGTATGTAATACAAAATATATGCCTGTTGTAAGAACCAACATGAACTCCACACTCTTATTTATTTGCCCTTACAGAAACATGGCTAAATTCATCTATACCCAGCAATGCTACTTTATCTTTGCCTACCAACTATGTGATTTTACGAGCTGATCGAGAAAATAGTAAAGGGGGATGGTTGGCCCTCTTGTGCAAGGAGCAGCTTGACTGTCACACTATCCCGCATACCAGTCCTAACGGTTGTGAATCGTTATGGATTAAAGTCAAGACCTCGGAGAATTCCTCCCTAAATGTTCTAACGCTATATAGACCCCCTAGAGTTATGAGACATTTTGAGGAACAGATCTGTAAAGGCTCACTCCCCTTAGTACCAGGAAAAACCTGACACATCCCAGTAGGGAATGAGACTAAGAGAACAGGTTGCAAGGTGCACAAGCTTTTATGTAAATTTGGCATCCAGAGAACTCTGCTGCCTCCAGAGTGTTCTGGCAAACATTACAATTACACAAGATTATAACGCAAAATATCGTCATTACAATATAGGTTACAATGCTGGCACATGACTGGCTGGAGAGCAACGTCCCATATTGCTCTGTAGGTGCTGCATCCACAGGATAGGCTGCGCAGTTGGCGGGAGGGTGTGAGTCACAAGTTCCAGTGGCTGGTGTCCGGATGGGGTGAGGGTTAGGTCATGGCGAGAAAGAGTTGGCACTGACTAAGCTGGCATTAGAAACTAACATTAGACATATAATAAACAACAATCCCTGGTGTACCTTTGAGTAAATCTTGCCAACCTATATATTGCATACACATGATTACATCATCTTTCATTGGGACTTTTATGAGGTATAGGGCTTAGGGGGCTTGTCTTCCGTGATTACCTGGGTGACTGGGTGGCTCTCAGTACATCAAGCCAAGTGGGGAGTATAATGACATATGTTAGTATTAGGACACAATATACTGTGAACAGAGGTCTGGATTTAGTGGGGGCACTCTGGGGTGGGCTGCACATCAGGGTCACTCTTCTGGTACATCAATAGAATACCTGAAGAGGGCACAGGGTTAGTTTTGCAGTAATTTTCCAACAGCAGGGGTGAGAGGGCATGAGCAGGTTTGTAGAGATGGATGAGCTACAAGTCATGGCTCAGGTCAGTTCACACACAGGACAGTTATCTCAGAGGAAGAGTGAGGAGATACATTTAGTTATTTGTTTCAATGATCCCCAGCGCATTGTGAGAAAGGGGTTTGGGAAGCTTCAGACAGTGAATAAAAGGTGGGGGTCATGAGCATGCTGTGTGGGTGCTGCAGAGAGGAGAGAAGCTTTTCGTAGTATCGGAGTGTGACCTAGTCCACAGGTGGAGTCGAGGGTACACAAAATGAAAGCCAAGTTTATCCCGCAATAGTCCCACCTATGCTAATGTTAGCATAAGTGCAATGGAGGCGTCCCCCGCTTCTGCGAGAGCAAGTGGTCCATTTCGTATTGAATATACGGGGGGGCCCAAACAGCCCTTTATTCCCTCACAGATCATGGAGCTGCTTGCTCACATTATTAAATCTAAAAATCTGTTAATTATCTTGGGTGATTTCAACTACTGGGCTAATGACCCATTGGATAAGCAGGGCCTTTCTCTCACTAAGTTTTTCTCCTCTTTAGGGCTCAGACAATGGATGGATTTCATATAGGTGGGTATACTCTAGATTGGATGATCTCTCAAAACCTATCCATCTCCCATCTGCAAGTGCTTCCTTGTGCATGGTCCGATCATTTCCTGATCCAGGCCACACTTAATCTCCCCAAACCTCTAGCCAAAAAGAACATATTGCCTTGAGTTACCAAGTTCTTACATAACTTTAAAAATGTAACATCAGCCAGTCTCCTGCCCCACTTGTCATCCAGCCTAAAACCACTGTCTAGCTTTTCTCAGTCCTCATCTTTAGTGGAGCACTTTAACTATTCCTTAAAACAAGCAATTTCTGTCCTGGCCCTGTTGCAACAGAAAACTATTAAGTTCGAGGTGCACCAAAACACCTGGTTCATTGATGATGTTCTCTCCACTAGAGAAGCAAAGAGGGCATGTGAAAGAGCTTGGCCAAACAAACCATAATTTTACCTCACTATTACAGTACAAACAAGTAGTGAAGACATTTAAGACTGCAATAATCTCCTCCAAGTCTTCCTACTATAACAACTGGATCAATAATGATTGTTCCAATGTCAGTGAACTCTTTAGGAGCATGGCGGATTTCCAGGACTCCCCCTCTTTCAATAACGATGTCACCAAGGACTCTGCTTGGTGCCAGGAAATCCAAGATGGTTTCTTAGCCAAAATCTCTACCCATAGGGAAAGCATTAAAAACATTCTGACTACGCAGGAACCCAACGGCCACTTTGTCTGCTCACATGCTCCCAAGTCCGATACTTATAATACAACATGCTTTAAATGTTCTTTAAATGTTCTCATTACTCGGATGAACAAGTTACACAAATTATTTGTGATCTCAGACCCACCTCCTGTCGGGCTGACTGCTGCCCCATAGATATCTTTAAGGACACTTGAAGTCCTAACACCATGGATGACTAGGCTTATAAATCTCTCTTTTGATGAGGGTATGGTTCCGTTCTCTCTCAAGGAAGCATGGATCACACCTTTCTTAAAGAAAACTAATCTTGACCCACATGTTATTGATGATTACTGGCCTATCACAAATTTACCCTTCATACTTAAGATCATGGACAAATTGGTATACCTCCAATTACAAAAGCATATTGAAGACCACAAGATACAGGTGTGTGCATGCACTGGCCCGTCACTATTTTGTGGATCGATAGGTGATGATCCTTAAAGGGCTGCATTGCAAACTAAACAAGGCAAAGGGCAAACAATAGATCCAGTTATTCCTGAGGGTAACACACAATTTCGATAGTGTTGACTTTAAGAGGCAATTGATCTGTTCGACTATGCCATTGGCCTGAGGGTGATAAATTGAACATATAATTTGCTTTATGCTGAAGAGGGCTGTTATCTCCTTAAGCAGCTCATTAAAGAAGTGCGTGCTATTGTCCGATTTTAAGTGTCACACAAACCCCATCGAGGAAATACCTCTCTCATCAAGAACTGGCCAGCTGATTTAGAATCTGGATGTGTACAAAGACCAGCTTCAACCCAACGGGAGAAGGGGCATACCAACACATTGAGATATTGGTATGTGTTGCACCGTTTCCCCCAAGTAAGCAGAGTCAATATGGAGCTCTTGGAATGGCCCAGTAGGATGGGACAGGGTACCTCATATTGTCTGCACTGTTTGCTGAGTACTATAGCTCTGGCATACAGGCCAGTTAAAAATAAACACATTCAGCATGTCCTGCAGGTTGGGGACAGACCAGTCCTCGTGTACATCTGCAGCAATATGTTGTTTGGATACATGAGAAGGATAGTGGAGTTACTCAAATGCAATGACCATCAACTCATATGGCATAACCACCTTTCCTGTACTACTCCGCCTCCACAACAAGGCAGCAGAGGATTGTACACACATACTCTTTCTTTTCTGCCAAAACAGTTTCTCCTCTTGGGGAGCCCACCCCTCTAACTCAATTATCTTGATAGTTGGTAATGATGTACATGGTGGTAACAACTGCACTTGCATATTTACAACCTCTGGGTATTCAGCTATCTCAGGTATGGGGAGATACACTGCATGGTTTGCTGCTGCATCCACTGCAGCATTTCTGAGAGAGAAAATGTGTCGGTGTATTTAGTATGGGCTGTGCACTTCACCACCACTACTAATGTGGGCCGGGATAGGGTGTATATTAATCTGTTTAGTAAGGCAGCATGCTGCACGGGGGACCCATCTGCTCTTTTAAACCCCCTCCTTGCCATTAACTTTATTAGCCTCTGGAAAACCACAGACCCAGTACAAACCATCTTACATGGAGTACTGGAAAGGGTTAATACTTATCCCTTTTGGTCTGTTTCTCTTGGAGCATTGTTTTGTTCCCTTTTCATCAAGACTTGGCTGGTGGCAGTGGTAAATACCCTATTTTTCCTACCGCGGTTATCTTAAATAACCTTGGTATTGTTTTAGGCTATCTTGGTAGCCTCAAACTTAAACACGCTAGACCATATATGTTTTATTACGGTTCCGGCTGGGTTTATTCGCCATTTCCCAGAAAATGGAGTCTGAGTTGGGAAGTCTAAAAAACAAATCTGTGTCACTGCACTTAAGGTGCTGTGTAACACACAGTAAAAAGATGATGCCTATGGAGTAGGTGAGGCTCCAGAGTCTATGAACACAAAAATGTTAAACACACACAGCAAAACACATGTAGGAGTGGGAAAAAAGGCTCACACTCTTACCAGGTGAAAAAAAAATCCTTGAAATCCAGCAAAGCTGCTGAGGGACTTTTTAGGTAAGGGAAATGATCCATTCTGGAGAATTCTCCCTAACACTCGCCCCCCACCCTCCCACTGACTAAGGGACAGGAGGATGTAATCCACTCCTGGATGAATCTCTATCTCTAGTCAGTTAAAAATATCCTAGAGAGACCATCAGCATTTTGGTGGTGAGATCCTGCTCTGTGCTCAATAGTGAAATCAAACCCTTGTAGACAGAATGACCTTCTCAGAAATTTTGGGTTTTCACCTTTCATTTGCATTAACCATCTCAAGGGTTGGTGGTCTGTCTGAATCACAAAAGTAGATCCATACAAGTATGGTCTAAACCTTTTCAGCGACCACACAATGGCAAAACATTCACGCTCTATGGTTGCCCACCTTGTTTCTGGTTCCTTCAGTTTCCCGCTGATGAAGCAAATGGGGTGCTCCCTACCTATCTCATCCAGTTGACTAAGGACTGCACCTATACTTATATTGGAGGCATCTGTATGCACAATGAAGGGTTGGTTATAATCCGGAGCTCTTTGGACTGAAGCTTGAAAAAGGGCTTTCTTCAGGCTTTCAAAGGCTTGAGTGCACTCCTCATTCCATTTAACTTTTTCAGGAATTTTGGAGAGAAGATCACATTCAAGGGAGAATCTATGGTCCCATAGTTCTCTATAGAATTCCTGTAGTACCCAGTGAGACCTAGGAAAGCTGTTACTTGGGTTTGAGTAGAAGGGGCAGCCCAGTTGTGTACAGCTTGTACTTTGCTAGGCAATGGCCTTATTTCACCTCCTCCTACCTCAAGACCAAGGTAGACCACTTTGCTCTGACCAATTTGACATTTACTTACACCACAGTACACCACCCCCAGGATCAGGAAGCATCTGCCTTTTCCCTGGCCACACGGGAAGGGTCCCAGGCCAGGTTTCTGTGAGGAATCACTAATGATTCATCACAACCCCAATTCATATTGTTCTACTGTCATGCAGTGGAAGAAGTGGGTTGGCTAGACAATATAGTCAGTGGATTGACAAAGCATTGATCATGGTGGCAAAACAGTTATTGAAAGTTTGTAGAACTAGAAAGAGCCGTGAATGGAACACTGGTTGAATGAATCGCGGGTCTTGTCAAGCTTTGTGAAGATTATGCTTTACTTGCCTTTTTGGTCAGATGGGCCTGCTCAAGAGCTTGCAAAACATATCCTAGGTGATCAATATGTTCTTTCCATGTAGAGCTGAACAATCCAATTTCATCCAAGTATGCCATGCAGAAGTCCTCCACCCCATTCAGAACATGATTGACCATCCTTTGGAATGTGGCAGGTGCATTCTTTAGTCCAAAAGGCATAGCCTTAACCTGGTAGAGGCTTGCTGGGGTTGAGAATGCAGTTTTCTCCTTGGCATGGTCTGTCAGGGCTATTTGCTAATAGCCTGACGTCAGATCAAATGTGCTGAGGTAATTGGCTGAACCAAGTCTATCCACCAGTTCATCTATCCTTGGCAAAGGATGGGCATCAGTCTTAGTGACTGCATTTAGAGCTCTATATTCCACACAGAATCTCAATTCCTTGGATCCTGCCTTTGTTACTAGAACAACTAGACTAGACCATGGACTTGTAGATGGCTCTATAACCCCATCATCAAGCATCTTGTTGACCTATCCTTTGATGTGGGATCTCACATGTTCTGACATTCTGTAACCCCTGCTTTTGACAGGTAGACAGTCACCAGTGAGAATATCATGCTGGCCCCAAGGGGTCAAGTCTGGTGAAAGTAAAAACAGGGAGGCAAACTGATTTAACAGAACTTTGTACTCCTCCTGTTGTTCAGATGTCAGCTGAGAAGATAGATTGACTCCTTCTATTTTTTCATCCAAAGGTTGGCCTCTGCGGAGGTCAGGTAGAGGTTCACTCTCCTCCTCCTCTTGAGCTGAAGCTAGAAGAAAAGCTCCCACTTCTGGTCTCAAGACATTTGCCTTCAAATGGTTGGTGTGAAAGACTCTGGAAGCATCCTAAGGTCTTCGTAAGTCCACCAAATAGTCCACCTCTCCAAGTTTGCCCACAACCTTGAAGGGTCCTATCCATTTGTCCTGCAAGGCCCTCTGCCTTGTTGGCACCATAACTAACACAAGCTGGTCTTGAGTAAACTCAGCCATGTTGGCCTTCTGGTCATGCCAATGTTTGACCAGAGCCTGACCTGCTTTCAAGTTATCACTAGCTTTGAGCATCATGTGTGACATTCTCCTCCGGAGACCTATCACATAGTCAGTCACTCTGACTGGCTTGAGGGAAGGAGCACTCTCCAACCCCTCCTTAATCAGGGCCATTGGAACTCTGACTGGATGGCCATAGAGAAGTTCAAAGGGACTGTAACCAACTCCCTCCTGAGGGACTTCTCTATAAGCAAAGACAAGGCATGGCAGTAGAAGGCCCTACTTTCTTTTAAGGGGTTCCTCTAAAGCACCTATCATGCTCTTCATAGTACGATTAAACCACTCTGCCAGTCCATTTGTCTGTGGATGGCAGGCTGTAGAGAACTTGTAAGTGACACCACAGTTTTCCACATGGTTTGCATGTAGTGGGACATAGAACTGGATCCCCTGTCGGATATCACTTACTTAGGAAACCCTACCCTGGTAAAAATACCAAGTAGAGCCTTAGCCACAGACTGAGCCGTAACAGTTCTTATAGGTATAGCTTCTGGGTATCTTGTAGCATGGTCTACTACAACCAGGATAAACCTGTTCCCTGAAGATGTGGGAAGGTCAAGGGGACCAACAATGTGGATGCCCACCCTCTCAAAAGGAACACCCACCACTAGGAGAGGCACCAGGGGTGCCAGATTCTTGGGTCCGCTCTTGCCAGAAGTTTGGCAAGTGTGACAGCTCCTACAGAACTTGTCAACTTCTGAACTTATTTTAGGCCAGTAGAAGTATAAGGAGAGCCTTTCCTTGGTCTTTTTGAAACTCAAGTGAACAGTCAAAGGTATCTCATGGGCCAACACTAGGAACTGGAGTCCCCAGGGATAGACTCAGTTGGTTCACTGTAGAAGAGGCCACCTTCTCAGCTTAACCTGTGCTTTCCAACTTCTTGCCCATCAAGTTGGTTAGCAGCCTGTTGTCGAAGACCTTCAAGAATAGGACACACTCTCTATCCTCTGCTGAAGTCTGCCCTGTTGGGTCCACCTTCTGCCGGTAAAGACTGCAGGCCAGGATGGTCAACAGGGCCAAGATCTCCAACTAAGACATTGGGCCTCATTATGAGTAGCGCGGTAAAAACGGGTTCATTACCGGCATGGCGGAACGAGTGGGTCCGAGCTTGTATGGCGCCACTAATAGCGGGTGATTACGAGTGCGCGAGCACGCGCAAACCCCCATGCCGGTAATGGCCATACAGGCATGCCGCAAAAGGCCCTCCAACCCCCAATAGCGCCATCACGGGACGGACCACCAATACCGCCACCGCCTAGGAGGTACCCCTAAATTCCAACCCCGTAATACCAACATGCTAATACCGGGCTCGTAATCCCGGACCAGGAAATAACGTCATTGCATCAGAACGGGAAATGGGCCGGCATCCATCCTTAAAAACACAATACATTGCAATCCTCCAAAACCACCAGTTGATTCATGGAGAGCTCTGTGCCAATCCTTCCATAATGTCCAAGGCAACCAGGAAGACCACCCCCCGGCTGCGGAAACAGCACTTTTCCGATGCAGAACTAAATATGCTAGCTGACACCCTAGCTGCACACACAGATGTCATAAAATCCCAGAGCCTGAAGCATGAGGTGCAGTGGCAAAAGAAGGACATCTGGCAGGGGGTAGCCCGCAAGGTGTCAGCTGTAGGAACCACCCCACGTAGTGTGAAGGACTGCAGGAAGAGGTGGGATGACCTCCGCTTGAGGGTCCGTAACATTATGGCAAGCAACAGGAGGGAGGCCATGGCCACAGGCGGGGGTCTCCACTCTCCTGCAAAAATAACCACCTGGGAGGAGACCGCAAGAACCTTCATTAATCCAGAGACCATCAAGAGATTTGGGGAGATGGAGATGGGTGCGGCATCATCACCAGAAGGAGGTGAGTGACACTGCAGATCCCTGTAGGGGAAACCATGACGTATCACAAGTGATGTGGAAGAGAGTCTAGGCAAGGCAATGCATGTCCCAACACCCACATGAACACATACAAGCCCAGATGGTGGGCCAAACCCTGCCAGACAGAAATGCATGCTGAGTGCCAGTCCCATAACCAACACACAGCCAACACACATGGACCGTACCCATGTAATACATCACACAAACCCCAAATCTATGACATGCCACCTGCCATGCAGCAAATGCCAAAATGCCCCCTCAGACTACCCTGTGTGACACACCTGTAAGACATGAATGTATGATTAAATGAGTAATGAACAGCACCATAGTATGCTTCTGGCATGTAACACCATCACTGATGCCCTGCATCTTTTCTACCCCCCAGGCACCGATGGAGAAGATGCCAGCCAAGACACCACTGCCAGGGCATCCACGTCCCACCCAAAGAAAAGGGCTACTGCCACCGCCACCTCTGGGGCCACCAAGCAGGCCACACCTACAGCCAGTGTGCCTGACACTTCCAAGACACAGCTGACAACACCTGCTGCCAGTGTGCCTGACACACTCGAGACCCAGCAGCCCACACCCACACCAGTGGAAGGGGAATCCTCAGGGATTAGATTGAATGGACTGGGTCTGATACAAGGGATTGGCAGCTGCCTACGAGGGACTACTGGCTGCACTGGTGGTAATTGCTGGGCCTTTCTCACCCTCCTTCTCCTCCTGCGTCTCCTCTGCGCTGTCTGTTGTTGCTGCTGTAGTTGTTGTTGTAGTTGCTGTTGTTGCTGTAGTTGTAGCAGTATAGGCATGTCCTCCAGTGCCATGATTGCAACAGCTAGTGGTAGCATTTTGGTGTAGGAAGGGGTGTGGTGTGTGGGTGTCCTGGGCCAGACTCCATTGAGTCCACCTGTGGTGATTGTGTGCACCTGTGGCAGTTGGCTTGATTGCTGATAAATGTTTGCGGGTGGTCCGCGATGCCTGTATGGCCGGCATTGTTCAGCCCCTGATTACCGCCTTTGGGATGCCGGTATTTGCATGTCCGCGTGGTTTGTGATGTCCTCCTATTACCGGCATGCCGGTATTTGCTCCCTGAAGGGTCCTCGTGTACGCGCACAGGCCGGTTTGAGGGGGCACGGTACAGGCAGTGCTGGTATTGGCGAGTTGTTGGGTCAGAATGCCCCGGACCCATTAACGATGCCGCTATTACCACTCCGCCTTCCTTTTTTCATTACCTCCATTCTCGTAATGAGGCCCATTGTCTTCTTCCAGATCTGATTCTTCATAAACTGGCTCAACCACACAAGGTTGCACCTCACATTCTACCTCAGCAGGTGGAGGGATCACAGGTGTGATCTCTACAATCTTTGGGATGTCCTTGTTGATAGCACAGGGGAGCTGTCTGACTTTTTCCTTGAGGTCTTGGGTTTGCCCTTTGCCTCATTCTTCCTAGAAATCGCAGTGAGCAACTCCTGTGGAGAGGGAGTGATAGTTCCATCTATCAGCTCCTCTGGAGAGCCTCTCAAGGTCTTCTCCCTTGCAGGCCTAGTGAGCTCCAGTCTCCTCTTACTGGGAGGCCTCGGGGTGCTTGACACAACTCCAAGATTTTTCAGGTCAATACCCAACAGGGCTCTCCCAGGCACTTCACTCTGCACACTAACAGGTATTGTGACAGTCATATCATTATACTGGATGAGAGCTGGTAACTGGGGAAGCATTTGCACAGGGCCTCCAGCTAACTTGGTGAGGTGTTTGGGTGCCTTAGCCACATCCTGAAAAATGATTAATCCACCACAGTTATTCTGGCTCAAGTATCTCTGATGGCAGGAGTCTCCTGGCCATTCACAAGAACACTATCTTTATAATACTCTTTAGTATTATCTGGGATGGCATTATAGACACCTAAATTCTATTTTTCCCACAAGCCCAGGGACACTACAGAAACACTAGCTGAGACTCTCATGGGTTCATCAGCCAGGAGGTAAATGTTTATACTTGCCATAGGTACTTCTTCCTCTGGGGAGAAGGCTAAGGAGACAGTGTGGATCCCTGAAGGTTTACCCTTACATCTGGGATCCCCTTTCACATGGGCAGTTGACCCACAAACATAACATTTCCCAAATGTCTTGATGAATGGGGTTTGTTCTGACCTCCATCTGGTTTGGGTCCAGATGGTACACTAGCCTGATTTGGTTTCCCTTGTGGTTTACCCTTATGTTGCTGTTTGTGGCCCTTCTTTGGATTGGAAGTATTAGAATTTTCCTTGTTATATTTCTTTGGCTGCTTTCCCTCGTCCTTCTTCTGAGTTGCCCCAGAATCCTTGTGAGTATCCCTGTTAGCAACTCACAAGTCGGCAGCCTCAGCTAGCTTCTTTGGATTTATCTCCTTAGAATCAACCAAGTGCTATCTGAGCTCAGGAGAGCAGGCATCCTGAATTGTCTCTAACATAACAAGATTCCTCATACCTTCATAAGTGTTTACTCTGTAGCCCTTAATCCAACCATCTACGTTTTTCAAACAGTCACACACCCAGGTAGCCCAAGGGGTACCATCATGCTTTTTGAGGGTCCTACACATCTTAAGGTACTGAGAAGGGGTCTTCCCAAATCTAGCAATTAAAGATAGCTTCACACACCCATAATCCATCCTATCCACCTCGCCCAACTCCATTACAACATCAGATGCAACAATGGGTAGCCTAGAGACGAGCCAGGGAAGCAACTGATTCCCTGTAAGACCTTGAATCCCATGGTTATATTCAAACATTGCCAACCAATCCAAAATATCAAGCTTAACCTCATACATACCCACAATTTCTTTAGGCATACAGGGTCTCTTAGGACTGGAAGACCTAGAAGTCTCTGGGAGAGAAGCAGGTTATTTGGGGGTCGCCAGAGGTCGCATCTACGACCTCTGAGGTCTCCCTTGCGACCTCTAAAAAAAAGAAAAACTAAAAAAAAACGATCTTTTTTTTCTTTTTTCTTTTTGTAATGCAAGCTCCTGGGCTGTGGCTCTTTACTTCTGGGGTGGCTGGCTTTCTTGTTCAGGCCCCAATAAGAACAGGAGTGCCACAAGTATAACACTTTCAGCACTGGCCCTAAATAAGAAAGAATAGGAATACCAAATAATGTGTCTTTCTGGAATTCTATACAATAATTGCTTGGCCCATTAAATGTTTATTTCAGGCACACTTCAGGGGGTGAGTCACTGATTTAGTCTGTTCTTTAACGCCTCACTCAGCCTTTCATCATTCTGAGGTCGATAAATGAGTACCAACACAGGTTGGGTGATATTGGGTGTATTTTTCTATATAAAGCGCTTAAGCATAAGTGCTATATAATAACACATCATTATCATTTAGTTATGGACGTCAGCTTCCATTCACAGTAATTTGGTAATATGGGCCTATACACACTGATCTTAATGATACATATGGCGATCCATTCTTGTATGAAATGTAAATCACATAGTGATATCGTAACTATATTTTTCGTAGTGTACAATGCTATGTGATGCCACTTCCTGTTTAGTCAACGGGTGAAATGTCATGTTCCATCGCTACCTGCGATATCACTTTGGGGCGGGGTCAAATGACATCACTTCCTGTGATGTCATCAGGGGGTCAAGGGTTGTGTGATGTCACTTCCGCTACCCCTGGCATTTAGGTGAAATGACGTCCCTGGGGAGAAGCATTTTCAAGAGATAACCTTTTCATTTCTCATTCATGATTCAACTCAATTTCTCTGAGTTTAAGTTATTTGTGTTTTTGTTCAGTTTGAGCATTTAAACATTTGAATTCCAATTCAAGCCTCATCTTTTCTAGAGCAATGAATTCAGGACGGAGTGTAGGACCTGATGGGGTCCCAGTGGACAAAGGTTGAGGTTGCTGAGCAGACAAGGGAGCAGTGAGGCCTACATTAGGAGACACATTTACTTCCTCTAACTCATCAGTAATAGACACATTATCATCCTCATTATTTTCCACATTTGCTGGAGAGTCAGGTATTTCAGACCCACTCCTCAGACGTTGGTTCTTCAACAACTTTTCAATCAATTCAGACGTTTTGCCTTTGTCAGAGAGATTCCTTTCTCTGCAGAGATTTTTTAAAGAATCCACAGTGTAACTAAGGAGGGTCTCCTGACTGTAGC
Organism: Ambystoma mexicanum; assembly: GCF_040938575.1. NCBI lineage: Eukaryota > Metazoa > Chordata > Amphibia > Caudata > Ambystomatidae > Ambystoma > Ambystoma mexicanum. The sequence continues at coordinate 699,469,099 of NC_090936.1, forward strand.
TTTCCATATCAGACATGATTAATATTGCTTTTTAGTGATGTTAGCCTTGTGGTTAGTTGATCCAAGGTAATAGCAGCACTCTAAGTGTGATTGCTATACTTGATCCTGACTGCTGTACACCAGGGTTAGGTAGAATAATTTGCAGTACCATTTGGGAACACCACACACAATTAAGACTACAAGTGACAGTACAAATTCACCTTTGTTACAAGCCTGTACTACACAGTAAAAGTGGTAGTGATGGCTGAGCAGCCTGACCTATCTCAAGAGCAAGTGAGCAGTATCAATAGTTACACAAAGGACAGCAATTATTATGATTCAAACAAACACTGACTCAAGGGTTCTGAGTAAAAGAATATACATTTATTTACACATCAGTTGTATAACATTTCACCAAAGTAAAGCAGTTTAAAAATCACACTCTTAATACACCACTCCCAATAGGTTCCAGACAAGTTAAGATCACAAAATTGCACTCCAGAAATGTAAAAGGGAGAGAAAGACAAAGTTAGGCAGAAATTGAACAGCACCCACAGGTAAGTAAGCAGGGCAATCTAGAAAGAGGAACTACAGTGATGGAATCAAATCAAAAGGCTTAGGGCCAAAGTCAATAGGACAAAAGTCGTTTGCTCAAGATCACACAGTTCAGGTTAGTTCGTGGTTAAGTCTTTGCCAAGAGATCCGGATGAGGTTGGTCGGCAGAAAAGTTAAGTTAAAGAGTAGAGAAGGACAAGCCCTCAGATTGGAGAAAGATTTTACACACTTTCACCGCGGCTGAACGAAACGAACAACCAGATTTTAACAGTACCTTTCAATGGAGCAGAAGCTGTAGCTGAGGGGGAAGTTCCTGGTAGTTGCTGCAGGCTCACGGTTCCTGAAGCGACTGTCGGACTGACACAAAGTAGGAAGACTGGACGATCCTGCACTACCCAGGGAAGAAACCAGCAGCAGAGAAAAGCAACAAATAAAAGGTGAGCTCCTTAAAACCCAAGCACTGTCTGACCTCCCTGGATATCCGGCGCACTGTAGCTCTGTACAGCGAATTCGACCAGAGGAGGGTGTCCTGGCTTGCAGTTTGGCCAAACTGGTTGGTCCCACAAGCTCAGGGGAAGAAGATTCCTGGAGGATCTTCTCTGTCGTTGGAGGTTGAGGATTCAGACCTTCAGCAGGGCTTCACTGGGTGGTTCAGCTGTGATAGGGGTCCTCTTCCGTCAGCTTATCGTTGGTTCATTCATTCCAGTGGCGACTTTGCCTTTCCAGACCCATAGACCTGCTTTTTATGCAGTTTTCCCCCAATCACACATCCTGGCTCTCAATCACACAGCAGGTTGGCTGCCCCGCCGGGACAGTCACTACAGCCAATCATTTCAGAGTGCGACATGGGTCTCCAAGGAGACCCTGTGCAGGGAGTCGTAAACCCCTCTCTCACATCCTGTCCCTCCAGGCATACAGGCGCCTAAGGAGAGCTTCTGCGTAGAAGCCCGCGAAAAGACGATGAACAAAGGAATCAAACCTGGTTTGGCACACAGAGTAAAACACGAGAAAGACATTTTCAAAAAGAAATGGTGAATAAACCCAGCCAGAACTGTAATAAAACATATATGGTCTAGCGGCTTTAAGTTTGTGGCATCCAAGATAGCCTAAAACAATACCAAGGTTATTTAAGATAACCGTAGTAGGAAAAATAGTGTAGTTACCACTGCCTCCAGCGAAGTCTTGATGAAAAGGGAGAAAAACAATGCTCCATGAGAAACAGACAAAAAGGGATAAGTATTAACCCTTTCCAGTACTCCATGTAAGATGGCGTGTACTGGGTCTGTGGTTTTACAGAGGCTAATACAGTTAATGGCAACTTTATGTGTTCTGTGAGACAGTAGTCAGTCCCAGAAAATGGAGTCTAAGTTGGGAAGTCTAAAAGACAACCCTGTGTCACTGCACTGAAAGTGCTGTGTAACACAGAGTAAACAGCTGATGCCTGTGGAGTAGGTGAAGCTCCAGAGCCTATGAACACAAACATGTTAAACACACACAGCAAAACACATGTAAGAGTGGGAAAAAAGCCTCACACCCTTATCAGGTGAAAAAAATAAATCTTAGAAATCCAGCAAAGCTGCCGAGGGATCCAGTGGGTAAGGAAAATTAGCCATTCTGGAGAATTCTCCCTAACAGTCTGTATTCTTTCTTCATTGGCACCTCTTCTCGGTGTGTCACTTCTGCTTCATGTGGCATCACCATTCCTTTCTTTCATTCATTTTCACACTTCTTCCGGAATTTCCTTCAGGAGTCTGTCATTTCTCCTCGGATACATGTAGGGTTTTCTTATTGGATACCTTGTTTCAAGGGCTTTTCGCAATATATGCACCATTATTGGCGTTGCGCATGACACAATTTCCAGTTGCCAACATATAGTCAGAATACGGGTGGCACTTCCAATAGAGGTACTTGGCTCCTTCTCTACAATCCCCCCTATGGACGATTCATCGACCAGTCTCTCACCAGTCTTTTCATTCAGACATCCCCTTCTGAAGAAGTGCTTCTTGGAGTCCTTGGGCCTCATTACACGGTTTTACCAGGCGTTATGGAAGGGACCCGTTGAGGGACTTCAGAGCTAATAATGGGCCCGCTAATAGCAGGCCCATTATTAGCTCCATCCCCATTCCCATTGAGCCCTATGGGCGCTCAAATGGGAATGGGGAATGGTTCCCAGAATGGGGACTTACCGGATCCTCTAAGGTCAGAATGACCTGGTAAGTCTCTATTCCGGGAACACGGACCCGGAATTTGGTAAGGGGGTAGCCATGGCGCTAATAGTGCCATGGCTACCGCCTACCGTATAATGAGGCCCATATCTCTATTACTCCCTTCAGGCATCCTTCTGATTTCACATGTTCATCAATACTCCAGGTCGTAAGACTACATTGTCCATTCGGGTTGCAGTCGATCCATCTTCCCACATACTTCTTGTGGTTCCTTGGATACAGGAATTTTGTTCCCCCAGGTGCATAAATGCTGGCCTTAACATAGGGCCTCATTACGAGTTTGGAGGCAGCCATATTAGCACCATGGCTGCCTCCAAACCGGGCTCCATCACCGGGTTCCTTCAATGAGGAATAACCGGGTCATTCCAACATTGGAGGACCCGGTTATTCCTCCTTGAAGGAACCATTCCCATTTGAGCCACCATAGATCTCAATGGGAATGGGGAGGGAGGTACCAACGGGCACATTATGAATGGCCCGTTATTACCTCCCTCTTCCCCTCGCGGGACCCGGAAACGACGTCTGGTTTTACCAGACATCTGGTCCGGGTCCCGCAAAGGGAACCTCATATTCGGCACTCACCTAATGAAGGGTGCTGGCCCCGTACTGGCACCCTTCATTGCGTGAGCACCAGGGTCGTAATGAGGCCCTATCTCTGATTTCTTCATCTGTCAGCCCTTTGGGTCCAAACCCAGATTCGACATCAATCATGATCTTCATTCATATTGCTTACTTTGCAGTTGTTTTGCATTTTGCGATTCTTATTCTAACCACTCAGAATCCAAACATGATCATCACTAGCAGGGCTCCAAGGAACTTGAAGACTTTCACCATCTACTCTGGAATCCATGAGAAGATTGACGCAAACCAGCTGTCATCAGCAATGTCTTCCACTTCATCGTCCATCTTATCATGCAAGTTTGTCAGCATCGTTATTGCCTCTGTCAAGGTGCCATTCTCGTCATCATGAGAAGGTATGAATGTGCAACAAGATTCTCTGATATTGGCATAAACACATCCATCCATAGCTGTAAGCATATCCAGGACATATCTGTTCTGCAGAGTCATCAGTCGTATGGCCCTCAGCTCTTCCTTGATAGCATTGAATCCCTTTATGGTAGTGTTAGTCGTCTGCAGGAGCTCCCATCTGGTTATCTTTAACCATTTGGCATTTGCCATTGTCTGGATCCCTGGCATAAAGATTGTGGCAAGCACTAATGAAGTCTGACTGAACAACCTGTGTTTACACGGAATAGAATTAAAGGCTTCTATCGATTTAGCTGAGAAATAGTTCCCCCTCTTTGTTCGTACAAGGAGTCCAATAGAGCTCTTCTTGCTCAGATGGGCATCTGCTTTTGAAAACTTCCCAATGTTCAAATCACACTTTGGAATCATTAATGCTGGAACATGAACAATCGCCATAGAACACAGTTCCCCAATCTCTGGGCAGCTTCATGTATGCTCTGGATATGCAGGCCCAGTAGTGGTCCATTATCACTACTATCCCATCCTTCATTCCTGGTAAATTGAAGATTCGCCCACACTGCTGATTTTCTCCAACTTTTCATGTGCCATTGTTTCTGAAGCACAGTTCTGCACTAGCCAGAGGCACTATCTGCAACGGGCCACCTCTATCTTTGACACATGTCAGCAACTTCGCAAACCTCGGCCACAGAGGTTCGCATCCCTTTTCCACACGATCTATAACTGGTTTATGATGTCCAGTTACTGCCACAGCTCTGCATACAACTATGCCTTCTTCCCAGCCATCTGGAGAAAGTACTGTTCCACAGATCTTCATCTGGCCTCTTTCCTTGCATCTTTGTAATTGTTCATCAGTCTTTCCTCAGCAACGAAGCTTTCTATTTATTTCCCATTGGATTCCTGCTCCCTTCATGCCAGGCTGTTCGTATGTTATCACATGATCTCTGTGTGCGCTCTTGCTCTTGTCTTTAAATCTTGAACGTAATTGTATTCTTTTGGAGCTGTCCATTCAGTGACCCATACCAAAGATGCTGTTCGACCCTGGAATTTACCTCTTGTATTGCGGAGTGCAAGGTGAGTCAAACAATGAGCTGTTTGGACGTCTATCGCTATAGTTATTAATATCTTGGACTTCCCCTTAGCATAAGGTAGGAGAGCCCCAACATAGCAATCTTCCTCAGAGGTTTTCTTTCTTACCTCCTTCATGTGTTGATACCACATGTTGTTCCCCAAATGCGCTGTACTGTCGAGATAATCATTTAACTCATAATCATCTTCCCTTGCAATACTCTTGGGTCTCTTTCTCTCCAAAGAATCTTTGCAAAATGCTCATGGAGTACATCAGACATCATACTTCCTACCGGGGGAATCACAGGAACACTTGTCAGAGAAATGGCCGACTTCACATGTGTCCTTGGTGTAGGACCAATCACATATGGCCCCGGCCTCCTTACTACATCTAACTCTGCATAGGTCATTGGAGTGGGGAGGAGCAAAGGATTTTATGCCTTTCTGCAACCAACAAAGTATGCAGCGTGAATTAGCAGAAATAGAAAAACAAAGACAGATGCTGTGCACACGTAAATTATGCACCAATACATAAATCCCCACCATTGGTGTCTTTCCACATTTTGTTGAATCTGCTCACTCTCTGGAACTGCTTCATGCTCAATAGACCACATTGTGCCTATGTACTACTTCTAATGAAGTCAAACAACTTTTTTAATCAAGCAGCCCCATTAAATGATCAGGTAGCTGCAGAATTTGCTCATAATTTGCTGTCAATAATCTCTTAATCGTAGGGCCATTTTTAGGATCCTGCACACAAGTGTGTACATTAGTTCTATACCCAACAAGAGCAGGGTAAGCCCTGAGTATAAAAACAAAGACAGTGGCCCTCATTACGACCCTGGCGGAGATCCATGGTGCAATTTGCACCATGGACCATGGCGCAAAGCTGCCAACACCGCCATGGGGGTTGGTGGATTTACCGCCCCATTCCGACCTTGGCGGGGCGGTAAATCCCCAATCCCCATTTTGCCCTTCCCCATTCCCATTTTTGCCCCATAGGGTATAATGGGAGTGGGGTAGGCGTTAATTACGCCACCGTAAATTACGGTGGCGTAATTAACATCAAGGTCCCGTAGCGCCATGGATTTCTCCGCCCGGAAAAAGCAGGCGGGAAAGGCTCCATGGCGCTACGGGATCTCGTAGTACGGCGGAAGGGTCCGCCATGATTTACGCTGGCGTAAACCCTCTCCGCCAGGGTCGTAATGAGGGCCAGTGAGAAGGAGTCTATGGACATCGACATCAGACAGGACCATATGTGTGGCCTAAGAGAAACTCAGTGAGAACCGAATCAGGGTACTGCTCCCTTTTCCAGTCGTCAAAAATGAAGTCAAGATCTGGCATTTTTCTTCACATCAGTACTTTCTAAAGTCCAATTTTGATGAGTTCCTGTGGATTAAAAACAGTTACTTTCTCACTCCTGCTAAAATATCTATAAAGAGTGTCTGAGAAAAGCCACAGTCCAAATGCACACTTGCATTTATTTAATCAGCAATCTTAGCGTCCTTCCTCCTTGTCATCGATTGAGTCTGCACATGCTGAACTGCTTCTTGACTTGCTTCCAAATGCAGTCTCACCAGCATACATGATATGATATGATATGATAATGATATGATATGATATGATAAGGCATTTGTAACGCGCCTATACACAAGTGTTTCAAGGCGCGACGAGGCAGGGAGGGGGGAACAAGGGGAAGACAGACAACAATCCTACTAGGCCAGGTGTCATTCAGATCGGGCAAGTGCAGGGGGAGGGGAGAGGTGCATGGGGAAGGGGTGGGGGGAAGTGCAGTACAAGGTAAGTAGAATAAATAATAAAAGGGCCAGCTGGTGGCAAGTGCAAGGTAAGTGCAGAACAAGTGCTGGGAAGGGGGGGCTGTAGGGATACAGAGACAACCCCTCCGACAGTGCAGGGGTTGCCAGGGAGGCAGTGCAAGTGGAGAGTGGCTGGGCCCAGGACCGAGGTCGGTGAGAGTGGCCCAGTTGCAGATTCAGTGCAGTTTCAGTGAAGAATTAGCAGGGGAGAGGGAGAGAGAAAGCAGAAGCAAAGAGGAAGGTTTTGAGTTGCTTCCGGAACCGGAGATGGTTCTCCTCAAGTTTCAGGGGGGCAGGAAGGCTGTTCCAGAGGGAGGCCCCTGCTGCGGAGAGAGATCTACCCCCAGCTCGTTGCTTCGAGAAGCGGCTGACCCTGAGGGAGTTGGAGACGGATGAGCAAAGGGCTCGGGAAGGAAGATATTTAGGAAGAGAGAGTTGAAGGTATTTAGGCCCCAGGCCCCAGAAGGCCTCGTGGACAATGCAGAGGGTTTTGAACTTTATCCTCGCAGCCACTGGCAGCCAGTGTAGAGATTTCAGTCCTGGAGAGATACGGTCCCTGGGCCCTTCACGTTGTTCAGGTAAATGCAGGAACATCTTTTTTGAACTTTTACTGCAGATGGAGTAATATTCTCCACAATAAACAGACTATTAAATCGGGGCTCATGTCACTTTCTAGTGAAGTCGCAGATCAACACGGGATCTCCAATAAATGGTTTAGGTGCAGGTAATTCTTTGTATCCGGTTGCTGAATGGTCTTCATCTGTGTCTTGAGACCGACAACCCTTACGCTTGAGTTTATCTGAAATGAAAGAGATACTAGTAGTCATACATGTTAAATACGCATGTAGCTCATTTCCTAACAATTCTGCAGTTGACTGGGCATCACTTCTACTCTTCGTTGGAGGTGACAGGGGTGTTCTCATTCATCTTCCTGTCACTAGTTCATGGGGTGTGAGTTGGTGGTCCAACCCAGCTGATTCCTTAATGCATATAATGATAATGATGTGTTATTTATATAGCGCCTTAATCCAAAGCACTTTACAGAGCACATATATACATACAATATCACCCAATCGAAATTGGTACTCATTTATCAACCTCGGAAGGATGAAAGGCTGAGTTGGCCTTGCCGGGATTCGAACCCGTGACCTGCAGACCATGCTTAGATCGCGAGCGCTCAAACCGCTGAGCTATCTTACTGGCTTGAAAGGCAGCAGGCAATACAACCATAATACAAGGGGTAGGCAATACAGCCACACCTTCTTCAGTGTCGGTTTAAGTTTGGTGATTCTTTCTTTGAGAAGACCATTGAGTCTTTCACATAAGCTGTTCACTTGCGGGTGATAAGCAGCAAAAAAACATATGTTTAAAACTAAGCAACAGACTGATGTGTTCAAATACTTGATTAACAAAATGGGGCCCATTGTCAGATCTCAGCACCTCACATACTCCCCATCTAGGAAAGACTTCTCAGACTAAAAACTTTGCAGCACAAGTGGTATTAGGGTGTGTACATGGACCAGCTTTAATGCATCTCAGGGGCACACCACCACTATCATATATCTATATACACTACATACTTGCAGCATGTCAACATAATTGATATGTAAATGCTGAAAAGGACCATTTGGTTGAGGAATCACTCCTCTGATTGTTCACACTGTGTACCCAGCAGTAAATCTTTGACATATGATGTAGTTTACTGCATAAAAGGCAACAGGTTCTAACAGGTTTGGTTCAAACCAATCCTCTGCAATAGCTGTTGCGAGGCTTTCCCTAGTTAAATGCTCAGGGCAGTGCAGCTGTTCTACCTCTACCCTTCATAAGGCTACAGGCATCACCAGTTTACCAGTGCTGTCCTGTCGACACATTGCTTCTGAGGGGGATGAAGAACACCCCCTTCGTGTCATTAGCTCCTTTTCTTCCTACAGAGCACTAACTTGAACTTCCATCAACAGCGTTCTAGACAAATGATTCAATCCTTAATTTGCAATCATAATCATGACCATTTTTTCTTTTACATTAGAAGTATCAACACTAGAAATACTCGGTGAATATGCAACCCTTTTGGCCTCTTCGTCTGCGGCATCGTTGCAGTGAAAAATAGAATCAGTTCTCTTAGTAAGTGCTGCTCATTTAACTTTTGCGATGGCTACTGAGAGTTGTAGTGTTTTAATAAGCCTGTCCAATAATGCAGTGTGCTGCACTGGAGTGCCGTCCACTTGGAGGTAGCCCCTCCTTTTCCAATGTGCTAGCCCTGCATAGGCGGAGTCACTGTACACCGTGACTTCCTGTCCTGCATGATTCCCGAGCGCGACAATAAGTGCCACAAATTCTGCAGCCTGTGCTGAAAAGTGAGACGTAGTCTCGCACTTACTGTCACTTCAAACTCTTTGTTAGCTCTGTGTATTACCACAGCTGACCCTGCATGCCTTTCCCCATCAGTTTGATCAATTTTTGATGACCCGTAAATAAAGAGATCCTCCCCCCTACTAGAGCATTCTCCTTTACCCTTGGGATCTTGTCATATCACTCCTCATAGTTAGAGCAATAATGCACTTGCTCATCCTCTGCCACCGGTTCGGCTACAAACATGGCAGGGTTCACTTTGTTAAACCTGACTATTTTGATTGCAGGATTCAATATAACTACCTCATATGCAGAAGCCCTCTGAGATGTCAGTGTACCCTTAGGTTTCTCCAAAACATCAAACAAAGCATGCTCTACAAATAAAGTCATGGAACACCCCATCATGATACTTGTAGACTTCTCAATAGAGAATGTGGCTGCTGCCAGCGATTGTTTGCGAGGAAAGTGCCCTCTCATAACTGGATCTACAATCCCAATATAATATGCCAAGTGCGATCCTCTGTGTAAGCACTACTGTCATAACTGTTTCATTCATGTGCAAAAACAGGATGAACTCCTCAGAATATTTGGGAATTCCTAAAAGTGGAATTGTACAGATTGCTTTCTTCTACTCCTCAAACCCTTTCTCCATTTCCCTAGTACATTCTATTTTCTCATTGTTCACCTGGATTTTCTTTAAAGCCTGCAAAAGGGGCCTTGTGTATGAATTATAATCTAATTCCCATTCATCTAGGACAATTACACAATCGTAGAAATTGCTGCATTTGCTTTATCATGTGCATTTTTGGTGTTTTCATGATCTCCTCAGCTCTTTCAGGTGTAACTTTCTTTCCCTCATGCGAGATTAACGGGCCTATGTTCAACACCTCCTCCTGACAATATTGCAATTTCTCCTTGTCTACCTTGTATCCCGTGTCTGCTAAAATAGTAATTAACTGCGTCAAGTCTTGTCCGCACTCATCTTCTTTCGTGCTACAAACTAAAATATCATCTACATACTGCAGCACAACAAATGCAAATCAATATTGCTTAGGTCCATTTTCAGGACCCTATTAAAGATCGATGGAGACTCACAAAACCCTTGGAGCAAACAAGTGCTTTTCATCTTAGTCTGACGAAACGTAAATGACATAAGGTCTTGAGAATCGTTATGCAAAGGGATTGAGAAAAACACATTTTTCAAGTCAATCACCATGAAATATCGTGTCCTTTTGGGGATACTACATAAAATCATTGCAGGATTTGGAACTATATGAAACTCTGCCTCTACAATCTGCTTGATTTGTCTCATGTCCTGAATTAAACGCCATGACCCTCCTTTCGATTTTTACACAGGGTACATAGCAGTATTACACAGTGATTATGACATCAACAAGATGCCCTGTTCCATCATAGCTGATATAGTCTTAAAAATACCCTCCTCTGCCTCTCAAGACATTGGGCACTGCCTTGCTCGATTAAACATTGCTCCTGGTTTCAGTTTAGTCTTACTCCTCCCACCTCTTCAATAGGCCTACGTCATAGGGCCTGTAGTTCATAAAGAACTTGGCACTTTTTCCATGTCTTCATCAAAAAATGCGGGGCACTGCTGCACTATCACCATTCACTGTGGGATCTCCCTTCTTTCTATTCTGATCCAATATGTAATACTCATCTCGAATATGAATTCATCGTCTGACGGATCATCCTTAAACATATCTTTGTCTGTGATGTCAGTCAATCTATACCCTTCCCCAATGGCAATTACCGTTCTCCATGGCCTGCCCTCATCATCAAATACTTTGAGCCTGGCCAATTCCCCTCAGCTATTGCTGCCTGCAGCGGTAAAGGAAAAATCTGTCCCCCCTCTTCATCCATAGGTATCTGTGGCCTGAGCAAAAATTCATCAGGTATCCTCATAATCTTTCCCACAAGCCACGTTAACAAAATGCCTACCCCATAAAGAAAGACTTCTGGCTCTAATGGCATTCCTCACAGAGCTATCTGCCCTGTAAACGCCATGATAAATTCACCCACATATAAATAATGTATCCCTGGTGTGGAACACACTATGCCTTTATCAGTAAAATAAATTGTCATATTGAGCTTCGTCATTAAGCCTTGACTCAGAATATTAACTGGTGTCTGTCTTGAATACAATAAAGGTACAGGCATATCACATTCTCCTACAGATTCTGGCATTTCATTGGTAAAAGGAACTCTACTTGTAGCTCCAGAGAAGCCTTGCACATTAATGGTATTTCCCGATAACAAAAATGTTCCCTCTCATATACATGAGCGAGTTGCCCTAGGGTCTACTAAAAAAGACAAAGATTTGCCTTCTAAGGTTACATCAACCCTTGGTTCCTCTTGAGGATTTGGTGTCACCGATCGCACTGAACACATCAAGTCACCCTGTGAGTTGTCCAATTACGGATACATGCTTATTCCTGTGCCTGTAAAAGGACTTCCTTCCGCGATAGTGACACCCCCTACTCTAGGAGTCAATAACTGTCTTGTGTTTGCACTTTGCTGTATCTGGATGGGTGTGTGCTGTGATTGCCTTTGTTGCAGATTCAATGGTGCTTGCTGTGGTTGCAAAGCATGATGCATTTGCGGTGCTTGTGCTTGATACACTGTCTGATCTTGGACAAACCCGTCCCTATTTTGTGAGCTATATGCTGGAGGATAAACAGTCATCCCTCTTGAGAATTGCTCATTCTGTACATACCTTTGGCTTCCACATGTTCATGCAATGTGCCCTGTCATACCACATGTCGAACATATAGGAGGGAGTCTTCTCATGTGCCTTCCTTGCATATTTTGATTGTCATTCTGCATATTCTGAAACCCGCCTTGCATATTTTGAAAACCACCCTGATTATTCTGGAGACCACCTCTTCCTCTGAAACCTGCTCCTCTGCCTCTCGGCACAAATGGATTACCTCCTTGATCCGGATTAGTGTTGATTATTCGCCTGTGGCATACCCACTGCTTTCTGCATTCTCAGTCCTTCTCTGCTTGTCAGAACCATTTATTCTATGGCATACTTTGATGATTTCTTCTGGACTAACTTAGCCTCCTCAAGCTTCCTAGCATCCTTCTTCGTATTATCTTTCTATTACACCAATCGGCAATGATGCACAATAGTCAACTGTATTTCTGTCCATGGCTTTGCTTCCATTCCCACTAGTTTCTTATGCTGTCTCTGTACCTGTTCTGGCAATCCCAGACACAAAATGTGGTTAAAATACTGGCACTGATTTTCCCAATAGCTCTTGAGTTTCCAAAGTCCACTGTTCCTCAACAATTTGAATATAAGCAAACAGCTCTTCTTCATCCTTCGTGTTACATGCCATAATTGCACCCATATCTGAGGTATCAGGATACTGTACCCTGAGCACTTTCCAAACAGCTGCCCTACAATTATTAAATGGTGCTCTGTCATGAGCTGTGCTCTGTGCCGTGACACTCAAATAACCTGCCCTCATCCAACTGTCATAATCTATTTCCCCAATAACTGTTGCTAGGAGAACCCTCATGTCTCCTCTAGCTAATATTTCTCCTGTCATCTTTTCTAGCTCATAAATCTATTCTCCTGCACCCACCGTTAAACTAGGCTGTTTGCATCTTAAAATACCTTGTCCATCTGGAGCCAAGGGATATACTGTGGTCGGGCCCATCCTTTCTCTAATAAGGGGATATTGCGTGAACCCATATCTGCAATCGCCTCCCATCGTCTGCCTATTCATATTGGGGACAATAGTTCCTGATTGCCTTCTACCTGGCAATGACCTCAACCTGTTCATATATGGTGGTGATTTCCCTCTCTCACTTTGCCATCATCCTTTAGGTTTCTCTGGGTATGCCATGGGGTCTGGCGTTCTATCTTTAGGTGGGTCTAAAGGCAACCATCTCACTTCCTTGTCCATCTGTAGACATCCCTCTGGATCACATGCACTCTATCCCTCTTCCTCACAGAAGGTTTCTCTGTCTTTGTCTGACATATCTAGTCCCCAACTAGTGTGGCTTTCATCTTTATCATCTCTGTTTAAAGTCAGCCTGTCTAAAGACAAGGATCTATGCTTGAGACTAAACAGACTTCCTTCTTTGCCTTGTGACTGTACACCAATGGATCGATCTTCTTTTCCCTTGCTTCTCGATTCATTTGTTGTCCTCATCTCCTGATAAGCTTGATCAATCCTATTTCCAATGCTTCCTATCTGGTCCTGGCATTTCTCCTTGCAATGGGATGAACTCCTCTATGTCGCCCCATGATATTACTGGACTCAGTTCCAACAGCGCTTTATGAATGTGATCAATGTTGTGTGCCCTCTGTCTCCTTTTTTGCTCCATTTCTTCATCTAGTTCCCTTTGCTTCTTTGCTTCCCTTCTAATTCTATCCTCCTCCTGTCTTTTCTCTTACCTTCTTTTGTTTGCTCTACGCACACCTTTGTCTCTTCGTCTTTGCATTCTTTTATCTCTTAATTTATTTTCCTCTTCCTCTTCTCTCTTCCTTTCTAGCCTGTCTCTTTCTTCGATTGCTGTCTGTCTGTTCTCATTCTTTCTCTGTTCGTCTGACCTTTCTTCCTTTCTTAGTAGCTCCTCCTGATACATTTGCTCTTGCCTTTGTCTATTCTTCCTTTTATGCTCATCATATTTCAATCGTTTCTCTCGTTCCCTGTCTTTTCTTTCCAGTTTGTCTTGATCTTCCCCTTGCCTCACTTCCCTGATACTTTTTCCATCGAGCTTGAGCAATATCTCTCCACCTATCCATTTGTTCTGTACGAGCGTAACGTTGTTAGCTTTATCCTTTTCTCCTTTCCATCTCTTAATCTTTTGTTCTACTTCTATGTATACATTTCATCATTCACTCTTCTCCTCTTTATCTTGTAAGACCTTAATGGTCTCCTCCTTTCCTTTAGTCCTTTCTCTTTCTGGGCTCTCTATAAGCAGGCAGTTCATGTATCGTATTACTATATCCTGTTGCCGTTTTTAGTTACATTAATGGATACAATCCTTCATCTGTTGTACTATCGCCATTTGCTTCAGGCATGGTAGGGGAGCAGAAGGCTCAACACATTCCTCCGTGCACAGATTAAACATCTAATAGGCTGTAGGAGAATCTTCGCTTTCCTCCTGGTACATCTTCCACAGCTCTAAGCTAGCTAACCTTTTCTCCAATTTCTTCCCTGTGTATGCAGCGTGCAAGTATGTGGTCATGTGTTGCAAACCCGCTTTTGACAGTGATCCCCTTGTGGCCATGGCATGAACATTTTGTCTATGGTACCCTTAACCCATTCCACTCTATACTGTTTAAGGTTAGGTGCATGTTTTGGCAGTTGCTTGCACACATTCATCAGTGGAGTAACATCTCAGATTGTGATGAGTCTTTATTGACTGTCGATACTTACCATTGCTTTACACAAAATATTTTTCAGAAAAATAACAAATATGAGCGCGCACCAACAGTCGCCGCTCAAAGCCTCTACTTCACAATCTACTCCAATCCACCTAGTTCAACCGGCACTGTGAATGACTAGACAGATAGATAATAACTTTTCATCTCTAATGAACACAACCTATTCTTGTCGCTCTTCGACACTTCACTTTTCTTCAATAAATAAAATACACAAACAGACAAACTAGCCGACTTCGACTTGCACTTCCTCAGTGCTCTTTGCTGCTTTTTACTTGCACATAAACTACTCTGATGGGAGTTTGAGTTATTCCCTCTCACAGACCTTATCAATGTGTCACCTAAGTACTCACTTTGGGTTTTGGAATAACTCCTTCTAGACTCTCCTTGAGCGTAGGACTCTAGACTTATCTAGACGTTCCTCGTCTTGATGCTCCTCATCCTATATTTACACAACCAACCCCCCCGTTACTTTCACTATTATCACATCCAATGTTCCCATATTATTTGCCATTATCCTCAATCAACTCACCATTCGCCTTTCGACTCTTAACACTCAGGATCGTCTCCTCCTCCAAACGGCCACTTTTTTCCGCTCAGCGCCTGTGGAAGCCAGGAGGGATTTCATGAATGAGGGGACCGTTCCAACTGGATCTTCTTTACTTGCATGTTTTCTATATTGGCCATTCTCCACAGGAAGCATTGCGATCCTCCAGCTAAATGGTGGAGGACATCTCATGTTCCACAATCTCTAAAAACCTACTGGGTCAATGGATCTTTCAGTAACCATCCTCTGCTACCAAGTGAACCCTGGGGAATGGGTCCTTTAAGACGAGCTAACAGTATCTGAGATGGATGGGGATGCAGATCTTACTTATACATCAATAATCAGACCAATTCAGGAAGTTGGCAAAAGTCACAGCTGTTTTAATAACAAGTCTTTAAAAACAGGGAGTACAACGGACGTTAATGGACGTCAACGGACTTTGCACAACACAAACTGAAAGCATTTCATGAAAAACATTACATTTATAGCAAAAATGTGTCATAGGTTACGTCAAACTACGTGGCAAAAAAGAAAACATTTTAGGGGTTGTGGTTGGTCAACAGGGAACATCTACATATACTTTCTATGGGATACAGGGACGTGATTGGGTCTCTAAGATCAGGTGGACACTTAAGCCCACCACAAGTGCAATTCATCTTCTGTGTCAGACTAATACACAACTTACTGTTGGCTTCTTAAACTATAGGGCTCCTTAATATGTGGACCTCTACAATTGGTTGGTATGGTTGTACCCAACTGGAATATTCCACTTGCTAGCAGCATGCAAGCTGGTATCCCAGATGCTGGGGGGGTTGGCCTGGTCATGCCGTCCCACCCAATTAGCCCAACATCCACCATCACTCCGGCGGTCTGCCATTCAATTAGTTATTTTGAACTCAGCCATGCAGAGTCTCAATGTGCCTGAGAGCAAAAGGGAGTGCGGCATGGCCTTATCTTCTGGTCTCGTAGCTCACCCAAAGGCTATTTTTATCTGACCATGTGACTGAAGACCACATTTATGATCTCTTTGTTGTATTTAATACTATTAAATGAAGAAATGTTGGCACCATCAGTGGTTTTCATTACACCTCAAACAGGAGCTCAGCTTGCTTCTCACGTTATTGTATCCTCTTGAGGAGATAACTAGGCTCTCAGCGGCTCCAGGTCTTGACACTGGGCAAGGAAAGCCTTTCTCGATTCTTCCTTCACCATCATCTATTCTTATTCTGCTGCGCCACACTTCCAGCACTTTCATTCTCGAGGTCCAAGTTTGCTAAAATGCATTGTGGAACATCCATATTCTATACATTTCTATATTAGACGGCCACGGTAGTGGCCATGTAGTTATGGTTAAGTTGCTGTACCATAGGAAGAGCACTTTTTGGGTGGCTTATAACTCTGCTCCCCTGGACGAATCCTTACCAAACTTTGATAAAAAAAAAAGAATATGGACAAAGTTTGGTGAGGTTTGGCCCGGCGGGAGGGAGTTATAGGGGGGGTCCCAAAACGTATTTTTTCCCCATAGACTGAATGGGGGAAAAATTATGCGCACGCCTACAGCCATACCGCTGGACGGAGTTTCACCAAATTTGCAGCAGGAACAGGGGCTTGGTCCCGAAAGCGTGCTTTTGTAAATTTGGTGTAAATCCGTCCAGTAGTTTTCTTTAAAACTATCAAAAAGTAGGTCTAAAAAAATTAGTGATATATATGTCTGCTCCGCGGACAGGACACCGATTGGCTAATGGGTCATGACCGCGGACATGCGACATGTCCGTCGATTGGCTGGAGTGAGGCGTGATGTGCATCAGATTGTTCGGATGCTCCCGCCATCTTGGATCCGCCGACAGCAGCGAAATGCAGTTTTGGGGAGTGTTTTGGTGTGTCAGAGTGCTTGGGGAGGTTTAGGGAGTAAGAGATGGGTGAAATACTGTATTTGTTTACGTGGCAGGTGCTACTGATGTATCCGCCATGCCCGGACTGTCCGGGATGTTTGTAATTACTGAAACTGAGGGGTGTCGTAAGGATAGTATTTCCGTCCGTGCTGTGAGCAGGCAAGTTGAAACCGTTCTAAGGACACACGTGGTGTCAGCGGACATTAAAATTGAGTATATGCCGCAGTTAAAAATTTTGATTGTATGGGTGTGATACTGAGTATAAGCCACTATGGGTGTGATATGCTGCGGTGGATGTGGCCAGGGCCTAGAGTCTTGGGTACATGGCCGCAGGCCTTAGGCTGTAGGCCATACACCCAAGACTCTAGGCCCTGGCCACAACCAGCGCAGCATATCACACCCATAGAATCGAATATGTATCAGGTGGTTGTGGGCAGGGCCTAGAGTGTTGGGTGCAAATTGAGTATATTGCACAGTTAACATTTTTGATTCTATGGGTGTGCTACTGAGTTATAAGCCACCATGGGTGTGATATGCTGCAGTGGTTGTGGCCAACTGTGGTCTTGGGTGCATGGCCTTCGGCCATATACCCAAGACTCTAGGCCCTGGCCACAACCACCACAGCATATCACAGCCATAGATACACCCATAGTATCAAATGTCTATCAGGTGGTTGTGGGGAGGGCCTATGCACCCAAGACCAAAGTTATAAGTACTGAAGTTATAAGCCACAATGGGTGTGATATGCTATAAGGAGGGAAGTTATAAGCCACCATGGGTTTGATATACTGTGGTGGCTTTGTCCAGGACCTAGATTCTTGGGTGCATGGGCCGAAGGCCATGCACCCAAGACCAAAGTTATAAGAACTGAAGATATAAGCCACTATGGGTTTCATATACTGCAGTGGTTGTGGGCAGGACATGCACCCAAGACCAAAGTTATAAGTACTGAAGTTATAAGCCACTATGGGTGTGATATGCTATAAGCAGTGAAGCTATAAGCCACCATGGTGTTGATGTACTGGTGGTTGTGGCCGGGACGTAGAGTCTTGGGTGCAGAAATCAATGTTTTTTTGGTGCACAAATTAAAGGAATGAAGCACACAGTCTCTTTGAGGAACAGTAAGAATATAAAGGTAGTATTGTACTTACTTTTTATGTGGAATGAGCAGGTTTCTTCGGATATGTTGTTTGTAGTTTAGATGCTGCTGATTTTCAGGAGAGTGGTCTTCACTGCAATTGTAAAGGGAAGAAGTTAGTAATTTTGTGTGTTTATAGCACTGATGTTAATGTACACATTGATTTTTATGTTTCGCGGTAGTATTCTTGTTTGATATCTGAACATAGTGCATGCATGCATTTCATTTGACTATGTGCAGCCTTTATATGTTATTTGCAATATGTTAGTTCAACCTGCTTCGCAAATGAGTAGAATTTTAAGTTCATGAAATTCACTTGTTTTTTTGCAGCTGTGTTGTAGATAGCAGAGAGGTTTGGAAGTGATAGTTCATTATAGTAGATGGGAAAAATTTGAATAATTTCATATTATAACTAGACATGCGAACAATCGGGAGCACCTGAGAGGGAGATTTAACCACAGCAATCGGGAACATTTATTTTTCTCATATGATTGCATTGGGATTAGCATTAATTTAGGCGGGAGACAGTAAAACATTGTGACGTTTTTTAATGAAAAATCGAGTTTCCCGCATAAATCTCGAGCATTGGCATGTATGTATTGGCTATGCAGATTTAGTGGCATTGCTTTGTTTATATGGAATCATAAGAGTTGTACATGTACACTGAATAAAGTATGCATACCTGTACTCTGTAATCATGCATGTGGATATGTATGGAGCTGTAAGTAGAAATCTTCGAGACTTGCACAGTAGTTTTTGTAGTAGGTGCTTTCCAATGATATGAGACTTGTATTCAGAGTGATCAACAGTACATTTGAAGTGCGGAACAATGACATTTGTGATGTCATCTTTGATGTCCTGGGTGTTAGTCTTAGCAGTGCACGGTGGTGGCACGAGTTATGGTTGCTTAGCTTACCATAACTGGTGAATTTCAAGGGTTTTTCGGTTTTACTTGGAACCATAACGTCCCTTTTTTTCACTGAATTTCATAGGTTTTTAGTAGCGCAACTTAACCATAACGTCCCTTTAACAACGTTTTTTTCACTCAATTTCATAGGTTTTGAGTAGCGCAACTTAACCATAACGTCCCTTTAACAAAGTTTTTTCACTGAATTTCATAGGTTTTTAGTAGCAAAACTTAACAATAATGACTTTGACTTTATATACATGTCATATGGAACTGACTAGATCTCTTCTTATGAACTTGATGTCCGCGAACTTATTTAATGTTCACGGACATGTTCGGAGAACAGTACCACTACCTAAAAACTGTGGGGGGGGGGTATGTTTGATTGTTATATCATAATATAAGAACATTTAACTAATTCAAAAAGCAGCACACAAACACATTATATATAGTAATACATAAGAAATGTAACCCATATATGTAACACACTAACCATTCATTTAAATACAATATGTTCTGAAATGGAATATACCACAAGAACATAAATTTGCTTCCAACATAATTACCTCACAGACACAACAGAACTGAGAACAAGACCAGACCCACTGAATACATAGGACTTATCTTACCAGAAATAGTAAGTGTACTTCATTTTACTCATATATTTATAAACTTTCTGTATTAGATTAAAAAATATATTATCTTTTCTTTTTTTTTCTCACAGAAATGTCTAGTACTCTGGAATGGCTAGAGGACAATTTCCCACATGAAGAAATGTCACAAGATAGTGAAACTAATGGTAAACAGTTTATAATATAAACCATTTAAATATTATTATTTTGTATACATTTAACATATATATATATTTTTTTTATACAGAGCATAACAAAATAAAAACTACCTCTGAAGAAGCTGTTATGGAAAACACGCTTGACAACATAAAAGAAAAAATTGATTTACTGTTGACCAATTTTAATAATTTGAAAACTTTTGTTGAAGATCATTTTAAAACAAAAACGTCATACCATTGCCCCACATGTACTTGTCCCTCCTCACCATATCCCATCAATTATCCCCAAACCCTCTCCATAATCCAAAACGTTTTGATGAGATTTCCATCCCTTCCTCACCTAATACTAATCATGTTGAAACCCCAAATTCTCCTGTTTTTGTTTCTGTTTCTGCCTCACCTTCTCTGTCATAAATTATTAATATATGTTAAATAAAGTTAAATTTTTATATTGTATTGTGAACAGTTTCCGTTTTTTTTAAAAAAAACAATAAAAGTGTCCGCGAACAGTGCGAGTGTTCTGAAATGTTCGTACATAAACGAAAATGGAGGTGTCCTGAAGAACACCACACCTGTCCGTACTGTTCGCTAGCAAGTTGAAACTGTTCTAAGAACACAAGTGGTGTCCTGAAATGTTCGTAAAGAAACAAAAATTAAGGTGTTCTAAAGAACACTATATCTGTCCGTAATTTTCGCTATCAACTTAAAACTGTCCTAACACAATTGGTGTCCTGAAATGTTCGTAAATACACGAAAATGATGTGTCCTGAACAACACTACAACTGTTCGTAGTGTTCGCTACCCAATTGAAAGTGTTCTAAGAACACAATTGGTGTCCTGAAATGTTCGTACATAAACTAAATTACACGTGTCCTGAAGAACACTATATCTGTCCTTACTGTTCGCTACCAAGTTTAAACTGTTCTAAGAACACACGCGGTGTCCTGAAATATTCGTTTCACGTGTGACGCACTTTTAATTACTTCAGAACCTGAACAGTGTTCGTAGGACATCAATGCGCATGCGCTAACCAATCTCCGTGCACTTGGTGTCCTGCGGACAGGCGCTTCCCTCGCAGACTAGTTCGCAAACAGATCATATGACCACGCCCACGCTCATCGTGTGTCCTGAAATGCGGACACTGTTCGTGTCCCCGAACAATTTAAAAGTACATTTTCAGTTAATCCAAAATATTTTTCAATAAAATCTCACCATGCCACAAGTCCCACATAGCAATCTTGAGTTTCTATATACCTTTTGAAACTTTCCGATCCTTTTTTTGTGTTCGATCTGTCCGCGCACAGTGCGCATGTCCGCGGACCGCGCACAAGCACCCCTATAAAAGACCACGCCCAAGAGCTTATTCCCATTGTGTTTCTGGCTATTCTTCAGAACACAGTGATTTTTGCTGCCACCTGCAGACTACACCATCATCGACATGGCATCCTTGGCTGCTGAACTGCCACTTGGTGCTGCACCTGCTTCAGCACCACCACCACCCCCTCCACCACCACCACCTCCCCAAGGGCCTGAAGAGGGGAACAGGACTGAGGATGCGGAGGAGGAAGAAGAGGATGATGAGAATGAGGTAGAGGAAATCCCTACTACCCGCACTAGGCGTGAGTCTTGGGTGTGGCGGTTATTTACCATTCATGGGAATGGTCCTAAGGCTCGTGCGAACCATGTTACCTGCAATGAGTGCAAAATGATACTCAGTCGCGGGAAGCACGGTAACTACAGCTTTGGGACCACTACTATGAAGCGACACCTGAGGTCATTTCACTCTGGGGCTATTCGCAGGGTTGTACCTTGCGAAGAACGTAGCAGGTTGATTTCCTCTACTTCATCCTCTGTTTCCGATCCTGTCACCACAAGGACTGCCTCTGTGGGACAGCGTCTTTCTCAAGCTGCCTCACAGGCCATACAGAATGCTGATGACCCTTGCCTTTCGAGGGTCACAGTTGTATGTATGTACTGTGACACAGTACTCTGCAGGGGGGAGCGACTTCGGAGTGCTTTTGAGACTATCGTCTCAGAGCACGAGAAGACCTGCTCACTACCCAAATAAAACCCACTCTACATCTTCCTCTCTCAGCTCGCCCTTTCTTATCCCTGTGGTTGGTGACCCCCCTTTGCCCTCCTTTACCCTCCTCTCCTAGTGTGTTGTGTCTGAAAAACCAAAAAAAATACAAAATTACAAAAATCAAAAAAAAAATAAGGCTCTTTTCAGAGCCGCCTTTCCCAGTTAAAAAATAGAAGTAAAAATAAATGAAGCAGGGCTCTTTGTATTTTTTAGAAGTCCGCGAACAGTTCGCGAACATTAAAAAAATTGGGTTACTACTCCATCACAAACATTGTAATTGTCTCTGGAAAGAAGTGGTGGCTCTGAAAAGAGCCTTTGGGTGGTGTTTGTAAGTCAAAAATTGTAAATGCTTAACATCTACTTCAAAATCGTTGTTGTAATTCCAAAAAAGGTCGCAATGCATTTTGTACATTTCTCAGAAAAATCTGATTGCCAGCATAAGTAAGATGGACTCCATCTCTGCGAAAAATGCATGTACTACAAAACATAATATTTTTATTGTGAAAAGAAGACATGCCAAAATCTCTTAGAAAGCCACAAACAGCCTTATTAACATTGCGCCTTGCTTTTTCCATTTGTGGACCAAATGAAGAAGAACAAAGCCACATTTGTCTCTGCGCAATCCGTGAAAATATCACTTGCGAATTAGGAAACATGTCCATAGCCTTCCTCAGTCCTTCTTTCATAGCAAATTGCAAAAAAATTCCAGTCACATGCCCTAAACTGTTCCCTCCACAATGAATTACAATTATGTCTGGATGTTGCTCTGTCTCCAAAGTAGCACAGAGAGGTAGCAAATCCAACCACTTCATTCCACGTAGTCCATGCCAGTGTACTTCCACATGTGGGAATCCAAGATCTACAGCTACTCCACAGCTTTCTGCATGCACCTTCAACCAATGTATCCACGAATCTCCTAAAATCCAAACAATCTGTTTTCTGAAACACACAGCCATAGCTATATTTTGTTCTCTCAGCAAAAAGAGTATCTCAGAAAATCTCTCCTGGCACAAAACACCCACCAAACTTTCCTGACCAATCCCTTTCAGTGCTTATTCTCATTTGCATTACTTCTGAACCCAAAAATCCCCGGATGTAACTCCCGATGTCCTGGAACTACCGCCATGCCTGCGGACATATCGTAACATGAACAGCCCTTCTACCATTTCCAATACACTCTCTCTGCCATTCCTTCATTGGATGTACCTCAAAAATCACATGACCATGCACCAATCACATTCAAGACCTCTACATCTAACTGCATCATCATAGATCAGCACTGCAAATGTACTCTGAATCTCTCTGAGTACAAGTGTCATATCATTGGCAAGCAGCATCTACCACAAATACTGTACAAGTCTTCAAGATTTCTACTTGCAGCTCCATGCATATCCATATGCATGAACACAAACTTCAGGTATGCATATTTTCTGTATAGTACATGACATAGCTCTCAACCATTTTTGTTTTACAGGCGGGTGAAATCACCCGATTTTGTTTTTAGCGGGTGAGACGCCCATTGCAATGAATGGGCGTGCAGGAGGCTTGGCGGGTGAGTCTGCCCTTTACAAGGCGTGTGACACCCGCCAAAAGCATGTGACTTGAGAGCTATGGTAGATGAACACATTTTCAAACAGACTTTTACCTTGTAAAATCTTTTAAATGAATTTACTGTACTTTTTTCAATTTCCTAAAATCAACTACCACTTATACACCTTTATACTTTTTACTTTCTTTAAACACACACACTCAAATCATGTTAAACTAACATTTTTTAAATGAAATATATAGACTACATATATTCAAACAAAATTGCATGCAAACACAATCTATGTTTAAACCTTTATAAAAATACTTATACAATTTCATATTTTTTGTTTTTATTTATTTATTTACTTAATTAATTTAAATTAGACATGACATTGAGGCGCTATTACCTAGACCAGTTGACTTACAGAAATAGTGGTATTCACTAATATATTATAAATTTCACAAGACATAGTAAAGATATTTTATTTTTGCTACAGTTAGTCATTCAATACCATTTGTTCATTAACCCTTTAAGTGCCATGGGTATTTCTCCCCAGTGCCAGAGCCTTTTTTGGTGATTTTGGTATGTGGCCATTCAATGGCTTGTAACTTTTTTGTTACACGAGATATCTCGGCCAAATTTGGCTCCTTTTTTTTCCACATGTAGGCGGTCGTAACGCCACCCAGGAATCCTAGGTTGCTGTAGGGGGGTGAGAGAAAATAAGGAAAAAGTGCGAAAATGTTGGGTTTTTTCAAAAAATGCCAATAAAATGATGTACAAAGAAGCCTGTTTTTTTTCCTTGTAAGAGCTAGGAACAAATGGTTTGCTGTGCTGAGTTCCCCAATGTGTTGGCTTTCAGGAACAGGTTGAGTAGAAATGGAAAAAAATTATTTTGATGGGGTTATCAACCGTTTTGTGAGAGGTAGGCGATTTTTGCCATTTTTGCCAATTGGACATGCATGGACGGAATGGAAGAAAAGGGCAGGAAAGCCAAATTGGAGGACAGAAAGGCATATATTTCTGAAAAGTAGACAAAATTCCAAGTTTAGGAAGGGGTGATTTGCATAGGTCAGGCAACAACTAGGTAGGGGAAACTGCCATCGAATGGGGGAAAAGCGGGAAAATGACTGAAAAAAAGGTATGTGTTGGACATGGTTGGCTTGGTACGGCAATGGCTTCTATGAATTTTGAGAAAAGCAATGCTCCGCTACATTCCCCCGACTTTTGCAGTTAGGAGAGCATACCATTTTTGTATTGTTTTTACAAAACAAGCAATACCACAAGCCAAACACTGAGCCATGGTACACAGGAGTTTTACGCTCACGGCCTGACCAGACGCACTTAGCATGTGTAAATTGGGAAAACCAATGTGGTGAGGAATGGCAGCCATAAATTTTCTGAAAGAGCACAGGCAGACCTTTTCAAGGGTAGGTGATTTGTGCAGGTTACAAAAGTGTATGGTGGCTAAAGCAGCGACTAAATGTAGGTCACATTTGGGAAAAGAAAGGGTTGTGAGACAAAGGGCACCAGCAAATGGGTCAAAACGTTATGAAAACCACACAAACACAACACATGGCCTACTGTCCCGCGTTCCCACAAGTGTCCCGATGAAAACGGTACCCCACATGTGTGGGTGCACCTACCTGGCCGCCAAGGGGAAAGCCTAAAACACAAGTAACCCCAAGTCTGTTTTCAGAGCGAAATCTCAGACATTCTGCCGACCGGCACAACATACAGATATGGGCCTCGGGTGTCCAAGCCATCGAGGAAAACAGGGAACCCCATGCATTTCCGAAAAGAGGACACCCGTGGAAATCCACAGAGGTATGATTTGCGCACATCGCCCCAGAATTTTTTTACCCAGACAGCCCCGCAAAGTCCGAAATGTCGGGAAAAAAACACTTTTTCTGCACATTTCGCTCGACGCACCCATCGAAACACGCCCCCAACAGCACATGGCCTACCGTCACGCTTTCCCACAGGTGTCCCGATGAAAACGGTACCTCACATGTGTGGGTGCACCTACCTGGCCGCCAAGGGGAAAGCCTAAAACACAAGTAACCCCAAGTATGTTTTCAGAGGGAAATCTCAGACATTCTGCCGACCGGCACAACGTACAGATATGGGCCTCGGGTGTCCAAGCCACCGAGGAAAACAGGGAACCCCATGCATTTTCGAAAAGAGGACACCCGTGGGAATCCGCAGAGGTATGATTTGCGCACATCGCCCCAGATTTTTTTACCCAGACACCCCTGCAAAGTCCGAAATGTGGGGAAAAAAACGCTTTTTCCGCACATTTCGCTCGACGCACCCATCGAAACACGCCCCCAACAACACATGGCCTACCATCACGCGTTCCCACAGGTGTCCCGATGAAAATGGTACCTCACATGTGTGGGTGCACCTACCTGGCCGCCAAGGGGAAAGCCTAAAACACAAGTAACCCCAAGTCTGTTTTCAGAGGGAAATCTCAGACATTCTGCCGACCGGCACAACGTACAGATATGGGCCTCGGGTGTCCAAGCCACCGAGGAAAACAGGGAACCCCATGTATTTTCGAAAAGAGGACACCCGTGGGAATCGGCAGAGGTATGATTTGCGCACATCGCCCCAGATTTTTTTACCCAGACACCCCTGCAAAGTCCGAAATGTGGGGAAAAAAACGCTTTTTCCGCACATTTTGCTCGACGCACCCATCGAAACACGCCCCCAACAACACATGGCCTACCGTCACGCGTTCCCACAGGTGTCCCGATGAAAACGGTACCTCACATGTGTGGGTGCACCTACCTGGTTGCCAAGGGGAAAGCCTAAAACACAAGTAACCCCAAGTCTGTTTTCAGAGGGAAATCTCAGACATTCTGCCGACCGGCACAACGTACAGATATGGGCCTCGGGTGTCCAAGCCACTGAGGAAAACAGGGAACCCCATGCATTTTCGAAAAGAGGACACCCGTGGGAATCCGCAGAGGTATGATTTGCGCATATCGCCCAGGATTTTTTTACCCAGACACCCCTGCAAAGTCCGAAATGTGGGGAAAAAAACGCTTTTTCCGCACATTTCGCTCAACGCACCCATCGAAACACGCCCCCAACAACACATGGCCTACCGTCACCCGTTATCACAGGTGTCCCGATGAAAACGGTACCTCACATGTGTGGGTGCACCTACCTGGCCGCCAAGGGCAAAGCCTAAAACACAAGTAACCCCAAGTCTGTTTTCAGAGGGAAATCTCAGACATTCTGCCGACCGGCACAATGTACAGATATGGGCCTCGGGTGTCCAAGCCACTGAGGAAAACAGGGAACCCCATGCATTTTCGAAAATAGGACACCCGTGGGAATCCGCAGAGGTATGATTTGCGCACATCGCCCCAGATTTTTTTACCCAGACACCCCTGCAAAGTCCGAAATGTGGGGAAAAAAACGCTTTTTCCGCACATTTTGCTCGACGCACCCATTGAAACATGCCCCCAACAACACATGGCCTACCGTCACGCGTTCCCACAGGTGTCCCGATGAAAACGGTACCTCACATGTGTGGGTGCACCTACCTGGCCGCCAAGGGGAAAGCCTAAAACACAAGTAACCCCAAGTCTGTTTTCAGAGGGAAATCTCAGACATTCTGCTGACCGGCACAACGTACAGATATGGGCCTCGGGTGTCCAAGCCACCGAGGAAAACAGGGAACCCCATGCATTTTCGAAAAGAGGACACCCGTGGGAATCCACAGAGGTATGATTTGCGCACATCGCCCCAGAATTTATTACCCAGACACCCCCGCAAAGTCCAAAATGTGGGGAAAAAAACGCATTTTCCGCACATTTCGCTCGACGCACCCATCGAAACACGCCCCCAACAACACATGGCCTACCGTCCCGCGTTCCCACAGGTGTCTCGATGAAAACGGTACCTCACATGTGTGGGTGCACCTACCTGGCCGCCAAGGGGAAAGCCTAAAACACAAGTAACCCCAAGTCTGTTTTCAGAGGGAAATCTCAGACATTCTGCCGACCGGCACAACGTACAGATATGGGCCTCGGGTGTCCAAGCCACCGAGGAAAACAGGGTACCCCATGCATTTTTGAAAAGAGGACACCCGTGGGAATCCGCAGAGGTATGATTTGCGCACATCGCCCCAGATTTTTTTACCCAGACACCCCTGCAAAGTCCGAAATGTGGGGAAAAAATGCTTTTTCCGCACATTTCGCTCGACGCACCCATCGAAACACGCCCCCAACAACACATGGCCTACCGTAACGCGTTCTCACAGGTGTCCCGATGAAAACGGTACCTCACATGTGTGGGTGCACCTACCTGGCCGCCAAGGGGAAAGACTAAAACACAAGTAACCCCAAGTCTGTTTTCAGAGGGAAATCTCAGACATTCTGCCGACCGGCACAACGTACAGATATGGGCCTCGGGTGTCCAAGCCACCGAGGAAAACAGGGAACCCCATGCATTTTCGAAAAGAGGACACCCGTGGGAATCCACAGAGGTATGATTTGCGCACATCGCCCCAGAATTTATTACCCAGACACCCCCGCAAAGTCCAAAATGTGGGGAAAAAAACGCATTTTCCGCACATTTCGCTCGACGCACCCATCGAAACACGCCCTCAACAACACATGGCCTACCGTTCTGCGTTCCCACAGGTGTCCCGATGAAAACGGTACCTCACATGCGTGGGTGCACCTACCTGGCTGGCAAGGGGCAAGCCGAAAACGCAAGCAACCCCCAGTCTGTTTGCAGAGGGGAATCTCAGCCATTCTGCCGACCGGCACAACATACAGATATGGGCCTCGGGTGTCCAAGCCACCAAGGAAAACAGGGAGCCCCATGCATTTCCGAAAAGAGGACACCCGTGGGAATCCGCAGAGGTATGATTTGCGCACATCGCCCCAGAATTTATTACCCAGACACCCCCGCAAAGTCCGAAATGTGGGGGAAAAAATGCATTTTCCGCACATTTCGCTCGACGCACCCATCGAAACACGCCCCCAACAACACATGGCCTACCGTCCCGCGTTCCCACAGGTGTCCCAATGAAAACGGCACCTCACATGCGTGGGTGCACCTACCTGGCTGGCAAGGGGCAAGACGAAAACGCAAGCAACCCCCAGTCTGTGTGCAGAGGGGAATCTCAGCCATTCTGCCGACCGGCACAACGTACAGATATGGGCCTCGGGTGTCCAAGCCACCGAGGAAAACAGGGAACCCCATGCATTTCCCAAAAGAGGACACCCATGGGAATCCACAGAGGTCTGACTTACGCAAATCGGCCCAGAATGTAATACCCAGAACCACCAGCAGAGACCCACATGGGAGAAGGGTGCCCAAGGCCAGGGATATTACCGCCGACTTTGCTGGAGCCCTGGCTGCCCTGCGTTACAGCTTCTCCCCACCAAGGAGTCTCGGCAGTGTGCCAATACCTCCCCGAAGGGAAAAGCTGTAATACAGCCCAGCCGCAACTCCAGGACAGTTGGAGGTGATCTGCCCAGACGGGCCATTCCCACCCACACCACCAACAATCCAGCCCCAGTCTCACCCACCCCACTGACAGTGGGCCCTAACCATAGAATAATAAAAAACAGTACTCACATAACGTTGCAGCTGCTCGGGTAGAAAAAGCTGTAAACAAAACAAAGAACATGTGTTACCTACGGTCACACCAGCAAAATGTAGCCCACCCCGGGGGCAGATAAGGGGGGGGGGGCTGTCCTGCTCTCCTCCCTGGGCTCAGGCATCCGTTCCTAGGAGCAGATATCTGGTCCCAGGAAGGGCTGCATGACTTGGCACCCACTCCATTGCGGGTGGGGGGGAGGGGGTCAACGCCCCATCCCATTAGAAAATTCCCTGACCCTTGGGGTGCCCCACCGCCCCCCCCTAAAAAGCGTTCCACCATTTTAATTTTTGTCCTTTGGTAACCCAACTCCCCTTGGTGCAGAGGGTCACATTGGTGTGCCAATCTGGCGCCGGGGTGCCCAAACCTTACTGCCCCACCCACTGGGGGGGCCTGTCCCACCATTTTTGGGGGCCCTCTCCCCCCTCACCCCAAATGGCTGGCGGGGGCACCATATGCAGGCCTCCCCGGGCCTCCTACAAACAGCTGCGTGAGGTACACCCCACCTCCATTTGGGGTGGGGGGGAGAGGGCCACCACAAAAGGTGGGGCAGGACCCCCAATAGATGGGGCAGTAGGGTTTGGGCACCCTGGGGGCAGATAGCCACACTAATGTGGCCATCTGCACCAAGCGAAGTTCGGTAAACAAAAAACAAAATACAAATTCATAGGCTGCTTTTTAGGGGGGGCTGAGGGCCACCCTAAATTGGCAGCGAATGATGTACCGCAACGGGGGTGGCCCTCAACCCCCCCCACCCCAAATGGAGGGCCCCACCTCATGTAACCCACCCTGGGGGCAGATAGGGGGGGCCCCACCTCATGCATCGCTCCCTGGGGTCAGATGCCCCTTCCTAGGAGCAGTGAGGGGGGACCTCCCCCTCACATAGCCCGGCGGTTGGATTACAGTTTTGCTCGATCCCTGCAACGCAGGGATGGAGCAAAACAGAGTGCCTAAACCGACGAGCCGGCTCGTCGGTGCCAACCTGGAGCACATGCCGCCTTGTAACAACTTTGATACAAGTAAAGTAAACGCTGATATTCCTTGCATTTTAGAATATAATAGACTTCGCTCACTATACACTCCCCATCCAAACACATATTCTGTTCCACAAAAACTAAAATGTTGTAAAAGAAAACTAAATCAAACTGAAATGCAACAGGACGTCACTGCAAATCCTCCAAAGAGAGTAAAAGAAACTAATACTTCATCAAGTACCACAAACAAAAAAGAATCAATTAGAGAAAGTAAACCAGGTAGTTCTTTAAAGAAGGAAGGCAAACTCCAAAAAAAGCAGTTAGATACAGAACTACCTGGACCATTTAAATTCTCAAATATAGTTGGTGTAAGTTGCTATGCAAATGTAGCAATGAATATTCTATTTCAATTACCACCAATCGTTGACAATATTTACTCACACAGTGCAGACCCATTGTGTTTGCAAATGTTAGTACTTCACAGAAATGCAGCAAACAATCCTGACAACACATATAGTTTTTTTGGAATAAGACGACAATTGGACTACTGTGCTGGAATGGTGAAATTCACTATAAACTCACAGGAAGATCCACAAGAATTTCTAATGTACTTACTACAAGTACTGGAAAACAAAAACATACCTATAAATGAAATCTTTCAGATTTCATACATGTGGAAACATACATGCACTCTCTGCAACAATGTGACACAAGAGGAAAATCCCCAATGAACGCTTCATTTATATATCAATACCAAATTGTGAATCCATTCCATTTCAGCAACTTGTACAAAATGCAAACCATGGTAGATTATGCTCTACCTGCAATTCAGATAATCGCTCCACGTTAGTAATACAAACACATAGTAAATACGTAATACTAATGCTTCTACGTTACAATGCAGATGGTACCAAAAACAACTGCAAGCTGACTGGATTCACACATGGTCAAATATCACTTGGTAAGAAAACCTTCACAACAATAGGTATAATCTACCACGCAGGAGCCACAACCAATTCAGGGCACTACACTGCATACATAAAAAAGAAATGTGGATGGTTTGAATGTAATGTTAGTACCATTAGTCTAAAGCAGAGATTACCAGCAAATCTTACAAACGCTTATTTGATGTTCTTAAAACCAAAATTTGATAAATAAACTGTATTTAAACCTTTAAGTAAATTTGTGTTACAAAAATATAAACTGTTAGAATACTCCAAAAGCTATCTAACTGCTCAAAGATTCTACAACAACTAATCAGATAAATGAATACCACTAAATTAGACCAAAAAATACACAGTTAGAATACGCCAATTGGTATCTAACTGTCCCAAAATTATAAATGTGTGTTAAAATAATATAAACTGTTAGAATACTCCAAAAGCTATCTAACAGCTCAAAGATTCTACAACAACTAATCAGATAAATGAATACCACTAAATTAGGCCAAAAAATACACAGTTAGAATACGCCAATTGGTATCTAACTATCCCAAAATTTAACAATATCCAAATAGGTAAATGAAAACCTCTAAAATATATTAAAAAAATAGACAGTTAGATTAGGCCAATTGGTATCTAACTGCTCCAAAATGTTATAATATCAACACAAATGAAGAATCTGTTACTGTTCCAAAAAAAATACAACAAAGCAAAGTATAAAGCATTAGCCCGAAACAACAAGGTCACACTGAAAACAAACAAACAAATAAACTGTAGCATAACAGAAAAAGGTTTTTTTTTAAATCCAACATGGATTTTTTGTTCTCCCAAAGACCCAATGATTTTAGCAACAAATACAGAAACTGAGCAAATTGCACAGTACTCTGATTTGTACTCTACTAAATATGAGGGTCGAAAAAAAATAAAAGTATATTGCTTATACAATGTAATAAGTCATTACAAAATACTAATACTAACATGCTATTTTCTTTTATCACAGAAATGAAGAAGAAAAACATGGACTCCCATTACTAGACCAAACAGTAAGTATACAATAATAAGGACAACCATAGCAGCACATCACATCCATAGTATCTAATACCTTTGTTCCTTATACATTTGTTTTTCACCCAAACTTATAAACAAATATGAATGTGATATGCTGCGGTGGTTTTTGCCAGGGCATAGAGTCTTGAGTGCATGGCCAAATGGCCATGCACCCAAGACTCTATGCCCTGGCAACAACCCCCGCAGCATATCACATCCATAGAGTCAAATATTTCAACTATGATCTATGGGAAACTTTTAATGTCCGCGAACAATGTGAGTGTTCTTAGAACACTTTGAACTTGCCAGCGAACAATACGGACACCGTTTTCAGGACACCCCCTACGAACATTTCAAAACAACGCGATAGTTCTAAGAACACTTTCAACTTAACAACGAACAATACGGACAGCGTCCTAAGGACACCCCCTACGAACATTCCAGGACACCGGGAGTGTTCTCAAAAACGTCTTCAGAACACCCCCATCTTGTTTATTTGCGAACATTTCAGGACACCGCGAGTGTTCTTAGGACACATTCAACTTGACAGAGAACAATACGGACAGCGTCCTCAGGACACCCCCTATGAACATTCCAGGACACCGGGAGTGTTCTCAAAAACGTCTTCAGAACACCTCCATCTTGTTTATTTGCGAACATTTCAGGACACCGCGAGTGTTCTTAGGACACATTCAACTTGACAAAGAACAATACGGACAGCGTCCTGAGGACACCCCCTACGAACACACCCCGGACACCGGGAGTGTTCTTAGAAGCGTCTTCAGAACACCACCATCTTGTTTATTTGCGAACATTTCAGGACACCGCGAGTGTTCTTAGGACACATTCAACTTGACAAAGAACAATACGGACAGCATCCTCAGGACACCCCCTACGAACACTCCCCGGACACCGCAAGTGTTCTTAGAAGCGTCTTCAGAACACCCCCATTTTGTTTATTTGCGAACATTTCAGGACACCGCGAGTGTTCTTAGGACATTTTGAACAAAGTTTCACCGCGCTGTCCGGGGACGTCCGCAAATCCAATATGGCGGGCGCTACCGAAAAATCTGACGCGCTTCATGCTCCACACCGTCCAATCAGCGAACACTTTGCATGTCCGCGAACATCACGCAAGACGATTGGCCAATCAGGATACTTTCTGCGGAGCGAACAGGGAAGTGTATCCGCAAACCGAACACAGATATCACTAATTTTTTTTAACCTAATTTTTGTTCATTTTAAAAAAAAACTACTGGACGAATTTTCACCAAATTTGCAAAAGCACGCTTTCGGGACCAAGCCGCTGCTCCTGGTCCAAATTTGGTGGAAATCCGTCCAGCGGTTTGGGCTGTAGACGCGAGCAACATTTTTTTCCCATTCACTCTATGGAGAGTGAGTATAATGTATACAAATATGAGCATATAGAGGGAAGGTAGAGTAATAAAAATAAAACTATGACAAAGTGCTGATAACCATAATGATTATCTTCATGCACAGAAAGGATTGCTCTCTTTCAAGCCTGTATCTTCCGCTATGTACATGTTTCATATATGATGTGACAGGACCCCAAGTCTACAAATATAGTACCTTTTCAATTTTTACTTCCTGACTGTTACTGTAGAAAACTATGTGGCTTCGATATGTCAGTAAAGGATAAAAAGGGAGAGCCAGCCATGTGATGTCATCAGTTATGTCATCAATGACATTTGTGATGTCATCTTTGATGTCCTGGGTGTTAGCAGTGCACGGTGGCGCGAGTTATGGTTGCTTATGTTACCATAACTGGCGAATTTCAAGGGTTTTTCGGTTTTACTTGGAACCATAACGTCCCTTTAACAAAGTTTTTTCACTGAATTTCATAGGTTTTTAGTAGCACAACTTAACCATAATATCCCTGACATGTAACATAGAACATACTAACCCCCTCGTAGTGATTTTCATGTCCGCGGACTACCGCCATGTCTGCGGACACATCGAAAATCTGAGCGTGGTGAATGTAAATTTAAATAGTGTGCCCCATTTCCCCTTTGAAGTTGGCTCTGAAAAGAGCCGTTTTTTTTTTTTTTTTTTACAGATGCTTGACAGACGCCTGTTATTTTATATTTTTTTTCTTGGTTTTTTTTCTTACTTTACTCCTAAAATCTTCACATAATCTTCTCCAAAGCAACCCTTACATTCCAAAATAAAAAGGCATTTCCGGTAAAAGATAAACAAATGCCATCTTCTTTAAAATTAACAGCATTACTGTCATCAATATTCTCATTGTTACAGAAGAACATACCAGCTCTATGCATGAATGCACACATGCTTCGGTTGATGACACGCCTAGCAATGTTTTGCTGAGGACAAAAAACTGAAGTATTGTCCCATATTGCCCTAGGTAGTAATCCAGAAAAAATTACTTTCGTATTTGGAAGGATCTTCACTATGGCTTGAACCAAGCGTTCCAAATCAGCCAACAAAGTAGGGGCACTGACGTTGCCCAAATGGAAAGCACCATAGTGCAAAACTACCGCATGCGGACTGTTCATCGTGGCCATATCCGCACAAACTTGTACAATTCCCTGTACATTGCAATCAGGCACAGTGCTCCACACCACCTCCACTCCTTTGACATCAAAGTTCTTTGCAACATGCCTGCATTCAGCGTACTGCTGTAAACCATGCACAAACATATCTCCGAGCACCAACACCCTGACTTTCTCCACTTCTGCCATCTTCACCACACACAGTCTCTTTCAACACAAATCCACAACCTCGACATCTGATTGGCTGATCCGTACAGTCTTCTTTCCATGTTGGATTTCCTGGAAAAACCCGGATTTACTACGCCCTGTCCACGAACAGCCGCGGTGTCCGCGGACGGCGTCCACTTTACTCTCTGTACCATTCCCTCATTGCATACAGCTAAGCAATCACACAATACGAATAATGTCCTCAGAACACCCCCATTTTGTGAATTTTCGAACATTTCAGGACAATTATCATTTAATTATTCTACATATTAACATTACAAATATTATACTTCTATCTTCTACTCTGCACACAATGCTATCTTTCTCCATTAGTAGCTCAGTATACTACATAGAATCCCATAATACAATGCTATTTATTGATATAAACATTATAATAAAAATCCCTAGTACACAAATTCCATGAAAAGTACATACACATGTGATGTCATCAGTGATTTCATTAATGACATTTGCGATGTCATCTTTGATGTCCTGGGTGTTAGTCTTAGCAGTGCATGGTGTTGGCGCGAGTTATTTTTCATAGCTTACCATAACTTGCTATTTTCAGGGGTATTTCGGCTGTACTTAGAACCATAACGTCCTTTAAACAAACTTTTTTTTAATATCACGCAAACAATATACAAACATGGCGTGCAAAAAGCAACTTCTACAGATGGCTTTACACAGATTGTTGCAAAGTAAGAATTTATGCTCTTTCACAGTGAAGGTCAGCTGCTTCAATTTTTTTCTCGGGCCCCGGAGAGGCTCACGAAGCAGACTATAAGGTTGTATTGTGTTTTGACCTTGACAGACAGAGATTGTGATGAAAGACTTCTCTTGAAGGAGTGTTGCTAAAACGTAAGAGAAGATAAAGATGAAATTTCTGAAACGAAACCACTTTTACATATTATATCACTATGCGAAAGATCGTTGGCACACGCGGAGTCGTATTTTGGGACTGCACCACTCGTAGACAATGGAAATTGCAATTGTACTGTAAGTAACCCTTTAGATTACTTTATACCAAATATAATTACAATAGCGTTGCATTAAAGACTGCTGAAGTTGAACTTGTGAAAGTGGCATAATGTTTTCTACCGCGCACTATCACCGCCGAATTGATCCCCTGTCGTTTGGAGGGCTCTGAAAAAGGCAGATGACACAGAGTGGGTTAATATAAATAATTTAACCGGTCTATAGGCGGTCAAGCGCTCTACTCGCTGTGCCACTTCACTGTAATTTGTCAAGTGGTACAGCGAGTACAGCGCTCGCTTTGACATCCGTGCACAGCTTGCTAACGCAAGTTCGAATCCCGGCAAGGCGAAACTCAGCCTTTCATCCTTCCGTGGTCGATAAATGAGCACCACACACTGTGGTTAATAATAAGCACTGCTTACATACCTCACAGTTCTTAGCGCTATATGAATGGGAAAATATTATTATT
The DNA here is from genome assembly GCF_040938575.1 of Ambystoma mexicanum. Classification (NCBI taxonomy): domain Eukaryota; kingdom Metazoa; phylum Chordata; class Amphibia; order Caudata; family Ambystomatidae; genus Ambystoma; species Ambystoma mexicanum. The sequence continues at coordinate 699,505,150 of NC_090936.1, forward strand.
TTATTATTAACATACTCTATTGCACTATCTTCGATAGCAAATAGTTTCACGCCCTAATAAATAAAATGATGATTTTTAATGAAGATCGGCTGGTGAGACTAATTTATGTTTTTTAAAACAGGTACGTGGCCCCGTTTTGTCTATGTCACGATTTACAGACTCCAGCGGATGGGGTCTTCAACTGCCAGGTGCAAGTCCAAATATGTAACTTCATGACCCTCACCATTTTATGGGACAATCGCCAAGGACCAATATGCCCTTACGCAGTACTAGCGGCTACAAACAACATACCAACCAATACGGTGGTCTAATGGCTCGTTGTTGGAGCAACCTTCCGATTATCAGAGAGACCATTTACTGCTTTTATCATAAACCAACAGCCCATCTACCGCAAAGGAACAACTCATGGCTCCAAATAAACTTTTGCTGATTGACAGCAGAGACAATAGCAAATCGCTGAATATTCACTAAACATTTCATGTGAAATAAATGTACTTTACCAAATATACAATCCTGCTGTTTACTTTTAAACCACAGTTTCATATTCCGAATTGTGGCGCACTGAGTTGTAACCTGATCTAACACTCTCTGTACCGCAAAGGAACATTGCATGTCTCAACATGAACTTTTGCGGATCGACAACAAAGACAAATGCAAATTGCTGAATATTCTCTAAACATTTGATGTCAAATAAATGTACTTTACAACATTTACAATCTTGCTCTTTGCTTTTAAATCACAGTTTCATATTCTGAATTGTGGCGCGCTGTGTTGTGACATAATGTGTGTTGTCTTCCGGGTTCTGTGTAAAGTCGCGTATTACTGGAGACGACTGGGCGCGTTTCATTACGCACCCTGTAACGTCACGGAGAAAGGCGGGGAATATGAATGCTTTGATAATATCAGGCTTAGGGGCGGGAGATATGATTTAGTGTCGCAAAAGCAAGTCAGCCAGGTCAATAGCGCCAGTCATAGGATTATCACATAATGTCGACGCACACCAGCCGGATTTATCGTTTCTTTAGTGGACAAAAAGTCGGTTGACGCCCCTAGGAAATTGTACTATTAGCGAACAAAAGGAGTGCTCTTAAAACACTTTCACCCTGACAACGAACAATACAAACAACGTTCTCAGAACACCCCCATTTTGTGTAATTGCAACCATTTCGGGACACTGCGAGTGTTCTTAGAACACATTCAACTAGACAGATTACAATACGGACAGCGTCCTGAGGACACCCCCAGTTTGTGTATTTACGAACAATTAAGTACACTGCGAGTGTTCATAGCTCATTTTTACCTTCCTTGTGAACAAAAATGACACATTCTCCGTTAAACACCCCACCATTTAGTTTATTTACAAAATGTCAGAACAGCCGTGTTCTCAACGGACAAATCGAACGCAACAAAAAGGTCTAGCACATAAAAAAAACAAAGCATTGAACCTATCTCATACTCCCCCACCCTCCCCAAACACTCTTACACACCAACACACGGCACTAAATACAATTTTTTATCCACGTTTCACTGCGCTGTACGTGGTCGACTGCGAATACAAGATGGCGGGCGCCACAGAAAATCTGACGCGCTCCACGTCCCTCGCCGTCCAATCAGCGAACACGTCGCATGTCCGCGGACATGACGCAAGCCCATGGGCCAATCGGGGTGCTGTCCGCGGAGCAAACAGGGAAGTCCGTCCGCGAAGCGAACGCAGATATCACTAATTTTTTTGCCTTACATTTTGGTCATTTTTAAAAAAACTACTGGACGGATTTACACCAAATTTACAAAAGCACGCTTTTGGGACCAGGCCGCCACTCCTGCCGCAAATTTGGTGTAAATCCGTCCAGCGGTTCGGGCTGTAGCCATGCGCAAAGTTTTTTCCCATTCAGTCTATGGGAAAAAAAAAAGTTTTGGGACCCCCCTATAACTTTGCCCCCCCCTGGACGAATCCTCACCAAACTTTGCAAACAAATTCAGAGGGAACCAACTACTTTTTTTGCAAAGTTTGGCGAGGATCCGTCCAGGGAGAGCGAAGTGTAATAACATATATATATATATATATATATATATATATATATATATATATATATATACACAAATTGGCGCATTGCTTGCAATCTATTCACTACGTAGCCAGCCTTATGATTACTTTGTCTGGTTGCGTTACTGCATCTGTACATTAGTAAAATGGTTTTGCCATTTTCTGTAGTGCTTCTCTGCAAGTTCAATCTTCATTGTGCTCCCGAAAAGTTGCTCACATCACGACTTTGTCATCAGGTTCAATAAGGTCCACATTTGTTCTTCATTGGCACCTCTTCTGGGTGCGTCACTTCTGCTTCATGTGACATCACAAATCCTTTCTTTCATTCATTTTTACACTTCTTCTGGGATTTCCTTCAGGAAACCATCATTTCTCCTCGGATACATGTAGGGTTTTCTCAATACCTTGTTTCAAGGGTTTTTCGCGATATAGGCACCGTTATTGCCTTTGTGCATGTCGCAATTTTCCTGTTGCCAATATATAGGCAGAATAGGGGCGGAACATTCGGTAGAGGTACTTGACTCCTCTTCTACAGTCTTTTAGAAAGGAAGGAGGTAAGCCACGCAAATGCCCTGTCGGTGATGCCTAGGATATCATGGATGTGGTTTATGATGATGGAGTAGTTGACTGTGTCAAAGGAAGAAGAAAGATCGAGGAGGATCAGAACAGGAGGTGTGTTTGAGTACAAATTAGAGAGTAGGTCTCCATGGATGTTCAGGAAAGCAGTTTCTGAGCCTCTGGATGCCCACAAACCAGACTGCTGGTCATGGAGGCAGCTGCCTACAACAGTATGCAGTATGCAGGGTCAGTTTAGATTTAACAATAAACTTACCTGGAATAACCAAGTGGCTAAATCAGCTCCAATGTAGCACGGTATCAGGTAATATTATCGCCACCAAAAATATCGCCGTACATATGGTCATCGGGAACGGCCATAGGCGATATTTTTGATGGGGATAATTTATGGGGTAAATGGATGGGGGGCTTGCGGGGGTGTCCCCCGCAGGTTCCATGGGGTAATATCGCCGCAAAAATATGGCGAAATTTTTGTACGGCAATATTTTTGTGGCAATATTATCACATGGAACCTGTTGCACCAGGTTTCTGTTGGCATTTTTAGATTTGCTACACATAATCTGCACTATCTGGTCGACCAGATGATGTCCATATACAGAGGCAAAGCAAATCCAGCAGGTATATATAGGAGTGAAATTTGGGGATATGGAAATGGGAAAAGTTCACAGATAGCTGAAAACCAATTCTTTACCAGGGTACTGTTTTTCCCCCGGCGTCCACCCCAGTATGACCCACCTGCAGACTGCCTCAATATAGCCAATGGGCCTTGTTTGTTCCTGACCAATCTTATTTTGGTACACCTTGTGGACTGAAAATGTAGAGAACTTGACCAAGGACCTAGTTAGCAACATATAGTCACTCGCTGGTTGGAGTAAAGTTGGATGACTTGCTTTTATTAGATCTCTGTTCTAGAATTTGGGCATGGGAGCCTGTTTTGAAGACACTAGCTGTTAGTTAAGCTATCTCTACAGATTCTGATTATCCAGATCTATCTTAAAGGTGGCCATGCACCTTGGAAAATATGCTCCAATGTTACATGTGTGTCTCATGAGTTTTATTGAGTTCCTTACATAGATTATCAAATAAGAAAATAGTTTTAGTTATGTGTTCATTGATTTACTGAGTTAGTTAATAGATGCTAAATCTACACATGCGCACATACTATTGTTTCACCACACCTGTGGGCTTATCAAGGTGAATGCATAACACAGTTGAAACAAAGCCTAATCTAATTGCTCACTGACATGCACATTTCTTTTTTTTTTAAACCTTTTATTTATTCAGCTTGGTAACACAGGTACAGGTGAGTTACAATCAGAGCACGTACAATCAAAGCAAAATATAGACAGTACAGATAAGTAGAGTGAATGAAAATATCAGTCAATACACATGGGGACACGCACAGGGTGGTCACAGGGCTGAAGTGTAGGCAATTCAGGAGATAGTAGGGGAGTGGCAAGGAGAGAGGGCTGGGGACGCAGGGTCTGAGTCCGTGTCAGCAGGGGACATGAAAGAGTGAAATTATGACCAGATATCTCTAGGTCTGGAGGGGCGGGCTGTTGTATGGCCCAGGATTCCTCGGTGTCTGAAGCCCACGTGACTGCCCTGAGCCACTATGCATGAGTAGGTGTAGTAGGGCGGAGCCAGCAAAGTAGGATAGAGCGTACTGCAAGCAGCATACAGAGGCCAGCCAGTCTCCTAGAGTTACGGTGTAGTTCTGGGAAGTCGTGAAAGAGACACCTCATTGGGGAAGGGGTAATAGGGTGGTCAAAGATAGTTGAAACGGTGTTACATACTGCGTGCCAGAATTGAGTGAGTCGAGGGCAGGACCAGATCATATGAATATAGCCAGCGTCGTCAAATCCGCACCTGGGGCACCTCGGGGAGAGCTCATTGGAGATGCGGTGGAGTCTGGTCGGGGTTTAATGGTACCTGTGGAGCAATTTGAATTGGATCATTTTAAAGCAGGAATTAAAGGCGACCCCATGGGTGCGTGCGCACATATGGGCCGATCGTTCGTCGGTCATTTCCAGTCCGAGGTCAATCTCCCAAGTGTTTTTTAATTTGGAAAATAGGGGGGGTGATCTGGTCTGCACCAATGTGTAGAGTCTGGAGATTTTGCCCCTCATAGGAGAGGGTGAGGACAGTTCCGTGATCGCGGGCTCATCTGGTGGTAACGCAGGGACGGTCGGGTATTTGTGCTTAAGGATTTTCCGGAGGGCCGAGTATTGGAGCCAAACGGAAGGTTTCCGCCTCAGAGACGGCGGAAGGTCTGGCCACTCTATAAAAATGCCCTGTTCGAAAATGTCCCAGAGCAATTCGTAGCCAGCTTCTGCCCACCGGCGAACGACGGAGGGAGGAACTTGTGGGACCTTTGGTAGGAATTTCCAGAGTGGTAAGTTACCATGAAAGGGATGGGTGACACCCAGTAATTGCCACGTTTTTGATAAAGCCAGTTATGTACAGGTCGCTGGGTCAAGTGAGTTTAGCATCTTTGGCATGGGCGCGATCACCATGGAACGGATGCCGCGGTCACTCACTGATAACTTTAAGAGCCTGACGTGGGGCGGAGGATCTGAGGTGTTAAACCAGTATGCGGTATGTTGAAGTTGAGCCACCAGCCAGTACACAAGGAAATCAGTAGCTCTGAAGCCACCAGCCTCCATCGGGTCAGTTAGGGTTTTAAGTTTTAGTCGGACCGCACCCGTATGCCAGAGGAAAGTGTTAAGGGTGCGTGTCAAGTCCTGAAAGAACTCCCTACCCGGCCACTGTGGGATATTGTTTGTTTGTTTTGTTTGTTTGTTTTGTTTATTTATTTAGTATAGCGCGCAAAACCCAGAGGTAACAGGGCGCAACAGAGGTCAGGAAGATAGGATTACATAAAAACTTGGTTACAGAATAAGATAGGCATGAGAAAAAGAGCATTACATTTACAGTTACATTGTGTGAGATGTGCATATATACATATAATTGAGCGAAAGCTTACAAATTTAAATAATTAGTGCTGTGCATAGGGGCAGTTCGGTTGCATTTACATATTTACATATTTAAGGCTGTGCATGGTAGTCAGGTTATAGCACTGGCATGATCAGATTAGATGGCAGGGTTAGTCGTGAGGATCATTGGCCCGCAGCCAAGTGAGGGTGTTTCGCCTGAAGCTATAGTAGGATTGGTCTGTCCTAATGTAGAGTGGGAGGGCGTTCCAGTGTTGGGCTGCCAAGACAGGGAAGCTGCTGCCGCCGGTTTTCTTTTGTCTGAAATTGGGTACCTGCAGGCAGTAGGAATTAATCGATCTGGTGGGGCGGGTGGACGTTTTTTTCTTTATTCTGGATGCGAGATAGGGGGGGGCTGCGTTGTTTAAACATTTGTAGGTGAGTGATGCCGTTTTGAGGGAGATGCGGTCGTGGATTTTAAGCCATTTGTGTTCTCTCCTTTTGTTGGAGATGTGTTCCTTGGAGGGTAGGTTGAGGGCTGTTCTGAGAGCGTTGTTTTGTAGTGTCTGTAGTTTGTTGGTTATGCATTTGTTGGCTCCTAGGTACATGTTGGCAAACCTGTATAGGAGCTGGGGTAGTACTACCATCTTCAATATTCCTATTTTGCCGGCCAGTGAGAGCGGGAGTTTGCTCCAACCCTGTGCCCTTACTGTAAGATTGGTGAGGTATTTTTGGTAATTCTCATCGAAGATCCGTTCTGAAGGGGGGAGTGTCTGAAGGGGGGAGTGGGCTGGCCGTGAGCGGGAACAGGGTAGATTTAGAACAATTCACTTTGAGACCAGAGAAACGACCAAAAAGGCCGACATCTTCCAGAATCGGGGCCAGATTAGTTTCAGGGGAATGGATGAAAAGAAGGGCGTCATCCGCATATAAGGAAACTATGTCCGAGGAACCTGAGGTATGCAAACCCCTATGCACGTGACATTGGCGTAGCATGTCCACAAATGGCTCAATTGCCAGAGCAAAGATTAGAGGGGAAAAGGGGCAGCCCTGTCTCATGCCCCTGGCTACTTGAAAAAGGGGGGAGTAACGGTCTTCAGCGCAAACTCTGGCTACAGGGTTGAAATAGAGTAACCTGATCCAGGAGAGAAAGGTGGGCCAAATTTACATTTATCAAGCACACGCCAAAGATACTTCCACGAGACGGAGTCAAAAGCCTTTTGCATATCAAGTGTTGCGGCTACCGCATGGACATCTGGGCTCACCCTGCTTATGATGTTGAAGAGGCGCCTCAGATTCAAGGAGGTTGAGCATCCCGGGATAAATCCTGCTTGATCAGGGTAAACAATGTGTGGCATATAGGGCGCTAGACGTAAGGCGAGTAGTTTGGCAAAGATCTTGACATCACAATTGAGAAGTGAGAGTGGGCGGTAGGATGAGTGGGGAGTTTGCCAGGTTTTAGCAAGACTGTTATTATTGCTTCACGGAGTGGGGGGGGGAGCTGACCTATTACCACTTACTCTCCAAATAGGCATCGATTTCCGAAGTTGTGGCCCTGTCTGTTTGAGCATATAGAGATTCATAAAAGGAGAAGAATTTGGAATTAATATCTTGGGATGAGGTGGCCAGGGTACCATCAGGCCTCTCTATCCCAGGGACTGGGCGGGGCTCCAAACTCTCGGCAGAGAAGCCTAGCCAGGAGGCGGCTTGGGCGCTCACCCTCGCCATATTTCTTCACGAGGCCTGGGTTATCCAAAAACCTTAGTTCACGATCCACCAGAGAGCGGAAGGTGTCCAGTTCTGTACCGATTATCGCAAGGGTTTCGGGGGTTTGTTGAAGCGTGTATTGGGTCTCAAGAGCGGACAGCGTCGCCTCGCTCTCGGCCATTCCCCTTCGGATGGTTTTGAGGATGCCGTTTTCCTTGGAAAGGGCAATACCCCTAATATAGGCCTTGAAGGACTTCCAAAGGGTGGCCTGCGAGGATACCGTGTTAATGTTGATCTTGAAGAACTCCTCGATTGCTGACTCCAGCTCAGAGCTGAAAACCGGGTCGAGGAGGGACTGCAGCTTCATTCTCCAATATCTGGTCTGACTGTGAGTTGACAGGGTCTAGAGCCAGATCTGTCAAGGTCTACATTGAATATAGTGTTGACGTCTCCTCCCCAGAGGATTGGTAACAGTGGGAAACTATTGAGGAGGGCATTGAGGTCTGTATAGAATTCGGGATCGTCAATGTTGGGACCGTAAATGTTTAGCAGGACCACCTCTTTGTTCTGCAGAATACCAAGGACTAGCACATATCTGCCCTGGGGGTCAATCGATGTAGTTATGGGGTTAAACTTAAGGCTTCTGTGAATCAGGGAATAGAAACAAGGTTACAGACTGACTACCCCTCTCTCTTAAGTCTAACGACACACCAAGAGCAGGTGCTGAAAGAATGGTGTCTAAATCACCAGCAATTACCTTGAGGGAGAGACAGTTTATAAACAGAACCGTAATAATTGTATCGATAAATCTCTTTAATAGGTTTTGTTAAAAAAATATACTAATAGGCTTTATCATATCTCACTCATACCATTCATATCAGTGCAATCATTCTGTGACAGTCGGGTGCGGAAATTTACAATTTCTTCAAACATATTGGTTATTGTTAATATGAAAAACAATGCGAAAAAACACAATCGAATTTTCTATAGGTCGACATATGTTTCGGCCCCTTTCAATAATCCCATCGTTGTCTACGGTGGTCTAAATAGTTAGTGCTGGGCCATCTTCAGGACAGTGATGATTTAATACAAGCTTAACGTCTTCACCCTATTTCCATATGACAAGCCAAATCAGTGGCCGAAAAAATAGTAGTAGACCGCGGAGAAGGAATTGAAGGGTATCTTCAGTATTCCCCTGATATATAACCAGGTGTCCCTTGGGCAGTGGGTGGAGCTTTAGAATTCTACAGCTCCCGCTCGTGTCATGGACAGGTTCCCGAATCGAGTGGCTTTCTTCAACACTCGACCTTGTGGTGTCTTGTTGGATCGTTCTAGCGATGCGGCGTTGTTGCTCGAGCAGCGTCTGCTAGCTTCTGAATGAATCAGGGTCATGAGCTGAACCTTCTGTGAATCAGGGTCGTGACCCCCCAGCTCTGGGTGGAATAAGTAGTATAATACCTCTGAGGACCCCATGCTTTAGCAAACCTTTCACAGTACTCGGTGCAGGCATGTGTTTCCTGCAGGAACAGTATCTTAACCCCATGACGTTCAGCATGGAGTTGTAGTAGCCTCATTTTCTTATGGTTTCCCAGACCCCGAACATTCCAGCTCATGAATGTCAGGGTGTCCTCACCCAACAGCCCAGGGGCAGTCATCAGGGATTGCAGGTGAATTGCGTAGTGCCCCCCATGATCTGAATATAGCACAGATGTATCTGCAGTACCATTGTCTCCACAGCACCCTGCACTCTACCTCCTCTGTTGATACCAAGCCTTTTTTAACATAGAACCCAATTCCCCCAACCCCCTCCCACATTCCTCCCCCCAAACAGAGGAATGATAACCCCATAACTAAACAACCAAATCCAAACCAATGGCATCAGCGCCTGGGGGGCCTGTGAACCGGCCTGGCGGTAACACTCCAAATCGGGAGGCAATATTAGGATAAACTTGGTGCCCAGGACTGTTGTCAAGTGGCACCTGGGGAGAGTCCCCCCGGGGTAGCCCAGGCACTGTCGTGCAATCAAGAAACAGTTCGCTCAAGACTGGGTTCATAGTTTCATAGACAGTCGGATCTTGACAGTATGTGAGTTCAGCTACACACATGGAGAAGGTGTTATAGTAGTAGATCCTCACAGCCGGAAGTCTATACTGTAGTAGCTCAGTGTCTCAACACATGGACAACATAATCAAGGAGCTAAACATTAACTATATTTGTTACGAATGCGGCGTTGCCATGATAAGACAAGAACCCAATCATGAGCAACCAGTTAGACGTGCACATTTCAAACAAAACCTACTCTAATCACTCAATATAATGCAACAAAACATGAATGATCCAATATGATATGCAAAACAGGGGGTTCTGGGAGTCTCTTTACCGTTTTCAGTCTCAACCAGATTTTTTAGCTCACTGTCCCTTACACAGAAGAGAAATATCCCCAACATATCAGTCTTTGTCCTGCCCAAGGGCAATCCAGCACCAAAATGCTATGCAATTGTCTTCTGAACAAGAGTGTCAACAGCAACCCCAGACAAGTGCTTCGGCCTGGCTGGGCCACATCAGTGAGGTGGAGCTGTGCCTCTATAAGAACAGTGAGCAAGGGGTCCACGTCTGGATTTCCCTAGTAACTTAGGGTGAGACCCAAAGTTACTTTTAAATATAGACGTGTCTGGGGTTGCTGTTGGTACTCTTGTTCAAAAGAGAATTACCTGGCATTTTGGTGCTGGACTGCCCTTGGGCAGGACAAAGACTGATATATAGTGGGCATTTCTAGTTTGTGAAAGGGATGCTGAGCTAAAGAATCTGGTTGAGACTCAAACCTGGGATATGGAGCGGTAGAGAGAAACTCTCAGAACCCCCATTCCAGATCTAATATGATATCCACAATTAGTAAAACTCCATAATGGGTCCAGTGACACATCCAATACTAATACATTGAAGGCGAATAGCCACTCTCAACAAGTGTCAATCTTAATTCAAAAAGACTCTCAATGTGTAGTTACATTTACATGATTGGCACATTGACCCATCCAAAATTGGTACATTGAAGGCTACAAGACACTAAAAACATGAGTCAAACTTGATTTAAAGCTGATCAACGTGTAGTTAACTTATTTGTAATAGTAACCAATCAGATGTCCCAGAGGAAGATGTTCAAGGGAGAAAAGAAAGAAACAAAACACACCTGTTAGTCATTTTTCCTCAAACTAATTAGGAAATTACAATAATAATTAGAAGTGCAAAAGAAAGCATAATTTATCTTATTCTCAAAGTAAGTGAATCTCTTGACTTCGTAAAGGTGTACCACTAGTATCAACTAAAAAAACTGACGATAGAACATTTGTCAAACAAAATATACAACCTTCTGCTTAGAAACAACTTGTTACAGCTTTAACAATGTGTATCATGAATAAAGCAGGGAATGCAAAGCAAATAGAACAATTTAATATAAAAACAACGAATGTTAAGGTACTGGTGCATCAATTAATATAGCAATGTTGAAAACTCATACACGCGTTTTCTTTACAGTATATTGTTTCATATGCAATCATGTGTTCACTTTGATCTTTTGACTCTGGTGCTTTGGTGGTTCAGGTTTTTGTTTGTTATTATAATTCCATTTGTGTAGTGGATTATGGCGTTCATCTACCTTAGCATCCACAAGCAGCAGGAGTTGTTTTTTATAGCCCAATAGGGCAGGTGCAGTTAGAGAGTGGTTGTTGTTTGCCCCCCTTCTTGTTTCTTGGATGTATCTCAACACACATCATTGCGGCGGCCCCTTATTGTTAGCAATAATAATTAAGGCAGAATAATTACTTCCAAGAGATGAAGATAGTAAAGCCTTACTTGCACCAAGAGGTTCAACTAGTAACACTTTTAGGGTCATTACACAATCACAGGAATCTCTCAGACAACAACTAGAATGGCTGTCCACATATAAATAAACCCATTTTGAGAGCATAACACACTGCAGAAATATTTAGAACAAAAAAATTATTCCTAGCAGTTGCTGCATTTCTAATTCTTCCTGATTTTAATAACCTTGATGCTGACATCGCCCAAAAATGGGAGGACAACATTAGGCTCAAGGGTCATGTTAGAATATTTAATTAAAGATGCAGACTGTGAACACACTAGAACAGTCAGACATATTGACATATTGAAGTCAGAGATGGAAGCTAGGGATGCTCCAACACTTAAAAAATAAATAAATTACAAAACTATGTATAGCATCTTAAAAAAGCATCAAGATGGGGTGAAAATGAGAAAGTCTAGATTTCATTTTAGAGATGACAAGGATTACCGGGAGGACTGAGTGTGTACACTTCAACCCAAATATGATGACAACAGCCGCCCCACATCACGTCACAGTACACCAAACTCGTCAGCAGCAAGCTCAGACATTGACAGTGTAACAGCAACTAGTACTGATGCACAATCTCATACCAGCATGAGGCCACAATTGCTCAACAGCCCACGAAAAGCAATGTTTTAGAACAGATCAAAAGATTCAAGAAAGGAAATCTGAATGCTCATACAAAACATGTTAATTTCCAAGAGACACTTGAAACAGAAATCTCAACCGGATAGGACACAGAACAGGAGAGCGAGGCGGCAGAAAACGATAAAGCTCCAGACCCAGGACCCAGACAGAGATCGAAGAATTACCAAAGCATGTTACCAGAGATTGCAGAGACAATGGACATCCATGTCAGACACGCATTTCTCATAGTCCGAAACAACACTCTTGAATAGATGAGTATTGTTCTCATGTTCTATAACCACTAATTTTGTGGATTTTCAAATAAACGTATTAAAATTCACCAGAAACCTCAGACTTAAGAAGTGTTTTGCTCAAAAAAGTCCTGCACCATAATCCATGGAACTAGTTCTACGTATAACAAATACTACCATCAATGACATTCAAAACACTGAGTTATTGATTTCACTTGAAGACGATGAGGCTCACACAGAACTTCAAGTTATTCATGAAGAAAGTGTGCTTAACATATCAGTTGATACTAGTGATACACCTATATGAAACAAATTGAAATTCTCCTCACAGATCTCAAGAGATGGCAAAGGGTGGGACCTTCACACCAAGTCTGACCAATGATGTGCCCTGTGGACATCAGCAAGGACACTGTACAATGTTGCACCTTAGGGGCACCAAAACCTATCTCTGATGATTGGCTCCCTGTCGCATGCCCCATAACCCTTACCACAGCACTCTGGCCCCCGAGCTCGCTTCTCATGCACCGCTGCCAAATGTAGTGAAATATCTGTGCCACACCGTGGCTGGATTTGAATTAAGTGCATTTGATTTCTATTTCTCTGCCAATTCTTCTCGTGCAACCAGGCTCCTAGCTCCTTAGCCTTGTAAGTATATTTTAGAGTGGCTTTGATAGGACTGCTTTCTCCTGGGAAAATTCAGTCTTGCAACATTTCTGCACACTGTTTCTGCTGATTGTTCACAAAATGCACTGCAATTACCATAGCCTGAAGCCCTTTATTATGAGCTGTGTGTGAAAATGCTTTCCAAGGTGGGCCTACAAGAAAATGGCTTCTCTACGGTTCACTTATTTGTTAAAAAGCCCCCTATCATGCTATCGCTTGAGACCCCTTGTACCCTTACCTGCTGCCGACGATGTGCAAACTACCCCATTAATACAACAAATCGCCCATCCTCCACTGCACCTGCTTCCTCTGTGTCTTTGTGCGTGCAGCGCTACATTCAATGATGTTCCTAATCCCAATGTCACTCAACATGTCGCAGATTCATGCACCCCCACTTGGCAGCATTGAACCTGGACCCTTACAACAATCCATCCTTCCATTGATCTATCGATCAGCACAGCTTTTGCCAGAAGCTCTCTGCCCTTTTCCTGTGGTATTCATATCATGGTGACCCTGTGCAGGCTCCACCTTGTGCCACATGCTCAGAAATCCAATATCAAACAAGCCTCCTTAGCTGAGCAGTATACCCAAAAGGCCTCAAAGTTATCTATATCCAGGGGTGGCATTGTAAAAATTCCCGGGGGAACATATTCTGGCATATCTATTATTATTTTTGTGTGTCAGGGTGCAGTTTCCTTTGCCCCATCAACATCCAAGTGCAGCATATATGTCCCTTCTCCCCTGTATTCCTTACAGATTCTTAAGCCTTATTGACATGCACAAATGGTGATGAGAACCAACATGAGGATTGGGGCAGTTATCTTAAAAATGTTAGCCAACCACATGGGGACCCATGCAAAAATGAAGTTGATACAGTTGTCAGATGTTACTGTGCTTGGTTCTTTTGTCGTAGTCTCATGGAGTGTGTGCAGGTCCTCAATAACCTCAGACAAAGCTCCATTGGCTGCATTGTTTGCAGGCTTGAAAGTACAGCAGCGGCTGTTGATCTTCTAGCACACTCCACCCTCCATTGCTGTTAAAAAAAAAACAAATGTACCGGTTTTGAAGTGCAACCAATCTTACTGCCCTTGGCTCCTCCCTCACAGCATTTAACCTCTTTAGCTTTCAATTCGCCAACTACAATACTTCATAGCGAGTAATCTGGGCTGACCTCGAGTTTGCTGCTGCCTGGATGCACTAATGATGCAAAGAATGTAGACGCTTTATAATAAGTGAAACTCTAGTGGAATGGTGGCCAGTCAGTTAGATGACTTCTGAGATCAGTAATTTCTGTCACTCCAAATTCTTCTCAAGTTCAGAGATATGGCCGATCATGAATGCACCCCGCTGCTCAAATCTTTATAGCCTCTTTCCTACGAGATACAAAACATGTTAGCCAACAGCTGGAATTCATCCCATGGGAGAAACATGATATATTTGTTAACCTTGGACGTAATATCTTTATACACATGCTTTGAACACAAATCAAGATCAATTTCGTATAACAAGCAGAACAAAATTAATGTCTGGATACTCTAATTTATTTGAGAAAGTAGAAGCTATCACCCTACAAATAGTATAATTTTTGGCACACAGGAAAGGATAGCACTTGAGAAATCAAAGTTTTTTATTATGTATTGCAATGGTCACAATATAGGTGTCCACCGTGTCGACAACTAGACACTGTAAAGTAAGACAGATTCTCCCAGGAAAAAAGCCTATCTTATAACCAACATCTTTGTAGATAAAACATTGATACATTGATGATGTATTGATGATTTGGCAGGGTCAGCTCCAACAACTGGAAGAATGTGTAGCATATTTCACTACCAGTAGGTTTGAAATAAACTAACTTGACATATATTGCCAGAGCCACAAGTATTGAATTCTTAGAATTGAGAATTTCTGTGGATCAAGAGATATTAATCACACACACTTTCCATAAACCAACCGAGTTCAACTCAAACTTACATTCTTCCAGTTGTCACCAAAAATCAGTGACTGATAATATACCTTTTGGTGAAATCATAAGAGCCAGAAAGAATTGTAGTGATGAAGTATTCTTTAAACAAAAATGTGCCACCTTGGCAGAAAGATTCAAGGAAAGGGGGTGCAGCCCTCATTTTCTTAGCAAGGCTGAACAAAATGCATTGTGACTTAATATATGTGATCTACTCACTCCCAGAATTAGGCCCAATAGCAACATGGCAGAAAAGGTGAGATTTATGACAAGATTTAATGCTGATAGTCACAGGATTCACAAAATCATCAACAAGCATTGGCACAGTCTACTTCTTGATTCCGATATTAGAGGAGCACTCAATCAGACTCCAAGTCTTACTTACACCAGGGTCCCACCCTGAGATCTTCATTGAGTTCCTCATTTATAACAACCACATTGCTTTAAAAAGACAACTGGTTAGCAAAGTCCCAGACACAGGCTTTTAGAACGGTGGTAAATGTTTAATGTGCATGAATGCTCTACAAACTAAATGTTTTCCCATCAATAAAAGGAGTATTATATCCAAAACTTAATTAATTGTCAAACCAAATTTGTAGTTTATGCAATTGTATGCGTCTGCAAATTGATATACATTGGTAGTACAATTTGTGAATTGCAAACCAAGATTCAAGAGCACCTCAGTCTTATTGTGAGTCAAGATGACACAGCTGCGCACTGGCAGACTCACCAACACATGGAGAAAAAGGACATGAATTTGAAGGGATTGTGTCCTCCAACGTATTCCACATCTTTGACATGTAATGTCCACAGCTGTGTACTGAGAAACTTTTTCGGCAGAGGGCGTCCTGCGCCGATGGCATCGGGTCAATGTCCCTCGAAGGTCTCTGTCTAGGGCTACGTCACCGGATGTTATAAATAGGACGCACAGTGCACGTAGCCTCAGTTCCATTTTTTCCGCAAACTTGTTTGCTTTGGAGACTCAGCATGCCTTGTGTATTCCCCGTGAATATGTCTTCTTCTTCGACCCCTCCGGCTCTGCGGTCTGGCTAAAAGACTTGCCAGGACTGCAAGTCGAAAATGTCGATTACTGACCCGCATTGCATTTGTTTGTGGTGCTTGGAGTCACGACACCGACGACTGCTCCAAATGCCAGTTGCTGACTTCTAAGGCCTTGCGGGAGCATAAGGGAAAGCTTCAGGTAGGTAGGGGTTCTGAACCAAGTAAGTCCCATAAATCTAAGTCCAAGGGTATGTCCACCGATGATTCGAGGAGTGACTCTCCATGTCGGAAGGAGTCCCGGGGATCTCGGTCCCAGAGTGTTCCTGCCATTCATCCTCCTCGTCTCGGCATTCAAAGAAGCGCCATCACCATTCGCCTTCCCCATCCTCCTCGGAGGATGATGTCACAAGGAAAGTGGCTTGTCCAACAAAGACCTCGACTCCGGAGGAATGGGTTGCCTTCTGAGAGTAGATGATGGTGATTTTTCAATCGCAGGGCACAGTTCCGTCCGCGCCTTCTGATGAAGCCGGCAAGGAACAATTTTCGATCCGTGGCTCGTGCACCTTCGGGCTACCGTCCTCTGCGCGATCCTCATCGGGAACCTTTGAGGTCCCATACGGACAAGGATCAGGATGGTCGCAAGAGACTTCCTTCCAGGTCTCGGTCCTCGCCCCCAGCAAGACCGCAGAAACCTGCTAAGGGCTTGAGGTTTGTGTCGGCTCCATCGGCGCCATGTCCGTCAGTACGGATATCAAAGCTTTGCCTTCGGCCCAGCCCTTGGCACCCTCAGCGCCTTTGTCGACGTCAAAGTCATCGACACCCTCAGCGCCTAAGCCATCAGCGCCCTCGATGCCTTCAGGGCTTTTTGGCCAAAATTTACCATCAGAGATCCCTGGTACTGTGGATCCCCCAAGAAAGGCTACTTCCAAGTCTGTGAGGCTGGTTATGGACTCCAGACCCTTGGCTGTTCCGAGACAGGACTTTTACCTCCCTCTGGATGACATCTATGAGGAGGAGGAGAGGTCAGATTTTGATCTGGACCCTGTTGATCCTGATGCAGTGCGTGCCTGTCTTTTCAGGCGATAGCCAATTGGAAGATTTACGACAATCTCTTCATGATGCTAGTGGCTCGGACACTTCTCCTGAGGTGGAATTTGGCAGGCCTGAGCTGGGGGCTCATGCTAAGTTGTCATACAGGAGACGTATGGCTAGAGTAACTGAATACCTTGGTTGGTCCAGTCCCCCTTTAGCTTTTATTCAGGATGAGTTAACAGACATTTTGGATCAGGGTCCGTCCTCTGACCTGGTGTTGCCATTTCATTTGACCTTGCAGAAAAAGGTGGTGGCTGCTTGGCAAACTCCGGAATCTCTTTCGGCAGTTAACAAATTGTTTACTAAAAAATACCACCCTTCCGGTAGCGACCCCTGTTATTTTTCATCTCACCTCACTCCCGAGAGTTTGGTGGTTCAGGCGGCTACGGCCACCTCGAGGAAAGCAGCGTACCCTACCTGATAGGGACGTCAAACGCTTTGACAGTTGGGCACACAGGGTGTTTTTTGCAGGGAGTATGGAGCTTAAATCAGCCAACTCCACTTGTGCCTTGGCAAGATTTTCACACACTCTGTGGAACTGTTTTTCTCTTGCGGCTGAGCATATTCCCAAGGGGGAAGAAAGGGATGGGTTCCTTGCTCTCGTACAAGATGGCAAGGATGCCATGTGTGACTCCCTTCAGTCGGGTTTGGACACAGCCTAAGTTGTTAGCTGGTCCCTGGCTGTGAGCACTGTTATACACAGATTTGCGTGGTTGCGGAAGTCGTGTTTTGCTCTGGATGTGCAAGCCCGTCTTTTGAACATGCACTTTGATGGTGTGCATTTGTTTGGCAGCAAGGCTGACGAGAGCCTTGAGAGGTTGCAGACCTCAAAAGCTGCGGCAAAATATTTAGGCACAGCTGTGTGTCAACCTCTGCCTTTTAGAGTTCAGGACTCTCAATCATCAGGCTTGGTATCTGAAAGGTTGAGGTATAAGGATTGGGACCTCCCGGATGACGTGATGGAGTTTTTGTTTTCGGCCAGGAGGCCAGCAAAGAAATCTCTGAACCGTTGCTGTTGGCGTAAGTTTTGCGACTGGTGCAGAGGACAAAATGTTGATTCTTTTCAGTGTTCCATTCCCGTGGTTTTGTCTCTTTTGCTTTCTTTGGCCCACAGGGGCCTTCAAGTGGGTACCATTAAGGGTTACCTGGTGGTGCTGTCTATCTTCAAGCGCTCATCTGAAAAATGTTCTTACTTTAAGATTCCATTGATTTCCCAATTTTTTAAAGGACTCACTAATGTGTTCCCGCCGTCCCCTTTCCAGGTGCCGGTTTGGGATCTGAATTTCCTCATGGGTGCTCCGTTTGAACCTTTGCACTCTTGTCCTTTGAGATTATTGTCCTTCAAGACAGAGTTCTTGGTTGTGGTTACTTCCGCTCGCAGAGTGAGTGAATTGCAGGCACTTTCACCTAAGCCGCCCTTTAGTGTGCTCCACAAGGATAAGGTTGTACTGAGGGTACGTCCTTCCTTTCTACCTAAGGTTGTGTCTGAATTTCATTTGAGCCAGAAAGTGGTTCTTCCTTCTTTTAATCCTCCTCCTCATCTTGGTAAAGAAGGGCTTTTATACATCTAGGATGTCCAGTGTCAGAGTGGACGAGCAACTCTTTATGGGGTATGCTGGTCACCGATTGGGCAAGGCTGTTACAAAACAGACCTTGTCCATGTGGGTTATCCTCACCATTATGGAATGTTTCTGTTTGGCAGGCAAGGACCCTCGTGAGGGGTTGTAAGCTCATTCCGCTAGGGGCATGGCTGCTTCCACAGCCCTGCAGTGGGGAGTTCATATTAGGAATATTTGTGATGCAGCCACATGGGCTTCTATCCACACCTTTGTTAAACCTTACTCCATGGTCAAGCTATGGCCTTTGATAAGGCGGTTCTTTATTCTACCACCTGATTGGGTACTCTAAATTATTTTTCTGATACTGCTTTGGGAGTCTGTCATATATGTGGAATACTTTGGAGTACACAATACATTCGAAGAACAAGTTACTTACCAACAGGTAATGTTCTTTCGATTGGATGTTCCTCCAACGTATTCCACATCGCCCTCCCAGCCTGCCCCTCTGGAGAATTTCCTATGCAATTGCATCTTATGTTTCCACAAGGCTATGTGCAGTCAATCAGGCATTGGATATGTGCATGTCACACGTTATGGAGGAAAACACTTAAACTGAGGCTACGTACGCCATGCGTCCTATTTATAACATCCAGTGACGTTGCCCTCGACAGAGGCCTTCGAGGGACATCGACTCAACACCATCTACAAAGGACACCCTCTTCCGAAAATGTTTTCGAAGTACACAGCTGTGGCCATTACATGTCAAACATGTGGAATACGTTGGAGGAACATCCAGTTGCAAGAACGTTACCATTTGGTAAGTAACTTGTTCATTCATGGGATTGGCACAGGTCACTAGTGATGCCCGAGGAGGAGATCATGAACTGAAACTGCATCAACTGAAATCACAATATAATTGCAAATTCCATACTGTTTTACAATGCTTGAACATGGAACATGAATGCAGTGTCTTTTTATGATACGCACATTTTATTTTTTGCGAACAAAATTATGTATCTAAATAACTCTGTAGGTATCCTGCTTTTTCTCCCTTCCGTCAATTGAGCTACCAACATAGCTTGTTTAGTAATCACGAGAGCTCAAACATATGCATAGCTTGTCACTGTTTGAGACACAGTAACAACTCTTGTTCTCCTACTTTCATCAGTCTGAAAGTTTCATTAAACATGTAACAGGGAATGGTCTGAAGGGTTCCATTATAACAGTTCACAAAGCTTTATAAGCAAATCGCATGAAATGGAGCTTTTTTGCATTGAACACCAACAAGAACTTCATTTCATTAATTACTGAACCCTTAAAGGACCTAAACTCCCTGGTCAGTTGTTAGACTTTTTCTGGTTATCACTCTTATGTTTGTTGTGCCTTTTGTGTTGCTATTTAGATGGATTGAAGTAGGTGTGCAATGTATTGGTATGGACTTGTTCTTGTTTTAACCACATTCAGAATATTTAATTTAATCGGCATGCCTCCATGTAAGTTTTCTTTCCCTATCCATTTGCTGTTCACTTTTTCCTTCCTCCATTTTATTATTTCAGTGAATAGCAATTTGCAATTGAATTTTTCTTAGAGGAAATGCTTTTTGTTCAAATACTTTATTGAGTATAAAACCATAAAGTAGACATAATACATATTAAAACAAAAACATAAAATCATTTTCCATACTTGGAAATGTAATAACTAGTCATTTTAAAAATGTGCTTTTCCGCTTATTCATTCCTTACATTTCTAAACAGAGAAAACGATTTAAAAATAGTACAGATCATTAACAGTTCATGTTAAGTTGAGAGTATGCTCACAGACACATTAAAATACACCATGATTCATAGTTGAGTTCCTACAGAATGTCACTGCTTCACTAGTGGAGAATAACCTGGAATTTCAAAGTAATGGTCTTCAATACATTCTGCTTATATTTTTTTAATTGTATACAAAAAACCAGAAAATGCATAATAGTTTCCATGCAAGAATCACAGAGAATTCAGATACCCATCCCACCCATTCCCCAAGATTTGGTCAAAGAAGACAGAGATAGTGTCCCCATCCTAAATAAGACATACAACGATATTTCTGAAGATGGATACATCAAATCAAGTTAGCTCTCAAATCCAGAACCTGTTTTAACCTCAAGATAGTCTAAACCCAGTTTAAGAGTGGCCACAACCTAAATCATCCATTCTTATTTCCTTGCTGCAGCCACTTTCTTAATCCTGGGTAGAGCTAATTTGTCTATGTTTTCGGGAGATTTCCATGATGTACGCTCTCTCAGTCCAATTGATTGTTCTATAAAGTGTGCAACCCATGGGATACTTTTCCCACCAGCCAAACTTATTAGGTGTTTTAACGCATCTCAAAACTTCCTGAGGCCTTCTGTGCACCATAACCATATCTAGTAAAAAACTGGCTTTAGAGTCACCAGATCCCACACTGGACCAATATCATTTTCCAGATGCAATAAAGCTGCGGGCGAGCTTTCTAGTAACTGAAGCACACTTTTTAGGAACTTGTTTTCAATTGTATTATGGGTCTGAAGGTCTACATAGCCGCAGATTTAGGCTCCAAATGTAGAAGCAGGGATTGCCTGCATTTGGTACAATTCGACTGTCCATGTTTACAAAAAAAGAATTTGGTAAAATGTTTACAACTTGCCAAGCAAGGTCAATCTAGGACCACATTGTACCTTATGCAAGTTGGCAGTGCTTACAATCAGTGGATGTACATCTATTTGTTTGCACATAATTACTTCTCATGTGATCAGGAATCTATAACATATATAATGTCATTCTGCAACATATGATAAAGAGGTCTGTGGGACTTTCGTAAGCTAATGTTGTGCTCGATCTCTGCATAGAATTTTCAGTAAATCCAATAAAGGTATCAACATCGGTAACTTGTTTGATGAACTAAAGTAAAGATATTAAATTGTGAATTAACTTATGGTGCTAAAAGTTCTGAGGGCTCTATCCACCCTAATTATCCAACAAATTAATACATTTAAAACCCCAAATCCTGGAGTTGACCTCCAACACTCTACAATGAGCTTCCAAGAATGCTCTTTTAGTTGATCAATTAAAGAATTAAAAAGTAAATAATTTACCATAACGGTCTAATGTAAATACACTTTACTTATTTTAACAATTATATAGAACAGTGTAACCCAAAAATATATATCACAATTTTCAAAGTAAATTTGCTAAAGAAACCACATTTGTTTTCATCAGTATCATGTTAAGAAGTTCTTCTACAGGAATGTTCACACAGTATAATTTATACACAATAATTTCAATATGCTTGTGAATTTTCACAAATCCAGAATGGTCTGTATTATTAGTCAATTTTTCAATACCAATGAATTCTTCATAAAAGAAACTATCCTTCATATTTTCTAAAATTAAATTAAATGTATTTGCTAAAGAAACCACATTTGTTTTCATCAGTATCATGTTAAGAAGTTCTTCTACAAGAATGTTCACACAGTATAATTTATACACAATCATTTCAGTATTCTCGTGAATTTTCACCAATCCAGAATGGTCTGTATTTTTAGTCCATTTTTCAATAGCAATGAATTCTTCATCAAGGAAATATCCATCATATTTTCTTAAATTAAATTAAATGTATTTATTATCATATATATTTAATTAGATAAATGGCCCAAATAAGACAAAAATATCATATTACTGACCTGATAGTGTAAATTCAGAAGCACTTGGCTAATTTCCGATATGTAAGGAATGTTTGTATTTGAAAGGATAACAAATATGCAAAAGAGGAATCAATTATACTCTAGTAAGGACATTATAATATATTAACTAAGCCGATGTCCAAAACATCATTAAAGTGATTACTGATCTTCATAAAGAAGTCATCTACTTTCTCTAGCAGAGTTTAAAACAGATTGTCCAAGTAGGAGATATAAGAATATCAATAAAAAAGTCCAAAAGTAATTGAACACTTGAAATTTGATTTACATCATAGCACGCAGTGTGGGGTGCTCTCTTACCTTCATAATGTGTAAAAAAACATGTTTAATGATGTCTTAAAGAAGCTTACCTAACTCATTTATCTGCATTAAATATTAAATACCTTATTCCACTATGCAAGAGTTCAAACATAAACATACTTCCAATCACATCCCCCAGAGGCAAAGGCCATAGAGCCTCCAAAACCTGATGTAGTTCCTAGCTTAATGTGACATCCAGTGTTAGGGTTGGTTCAAACTGGCACAATCCATTAGCTCAAGTGCAGTGACCTTGCCCCAGTCACGCAGGCCAAGCCAAATGTCCATGTTTAGCATTATGGGCGCACATGCATGGTCTAGATTTTTGCATTCAGCAATGTCTGGTTCGAATATGGGTAGATAGGCACCGTAGCCAGAGCCCACTAGAATTTAAAAGGAACATAATAAACACATGGGCTAGAGGTAGTGGAGTGTGAACAGATGCTGGTCAGAAAGAGAGACCCACCAGGCTGCAGATGGTGGGCCTTGTTAGGGTCAGCATTTGAGGTTAGTAGTCTCCCATGAGTATTGACAGAAGCTGTCATATGAAAATTTTTATGGGAAAAGTTGGAGCTAGTAATCACACAACAATTACTTCAAAGAAAGCTAATTAACTGAACGTGTGCTTTTACTGATCAAGAGACCAATCCCACCTTTCCTAGATAAGTGAGGAGAGTTGGAGAAGGATTTAACTAAATTGAACAATTGGCCTCTTGAAAGTCCTTTTGTATATGGGTGTTCCAGTGTTCAGTGATGAACATCAACGTGAAGTCAAGGACGCAATAGTAAAAGTGGAAGTGTAGAAAATGCTCCTAATAAAATGCTCCTGTTACAAAGGGATATGGAAATTTGGAGTACAACAGTGAGGATGGTTTTGGATGAGAAGGCTGCTCCAAAACTTCAGATGAAGCACTTCACTTGTGTATAAGCGCTTTACACATAAACAATTACATTGACAAATAAAAAATTACAATGAACACATTCTACCCACACATGAAAGTGAGTGCACATATGTTTCTATTAGGAGAAAATGCAAATTCTATACCCATTTCCCCACTGTGGCGAGAGTTGACACACATTTAAGACATGATATTCCTTTATACTGCAATAGTTAAAATTAAGATTTTACTTATCTCTGAGATGTAAGTGGTATGCATTGTACGAGTGGCTTTCTGTTTTTTGAGAGCAGATAAACAGTTAAGATGTGTAGATAGTTTTTCAGTGGGTAAGGTGTTATAATTTAGAGATAGTGTTGTACTGTATCAAGACTCCAGATTTTGTCTACAATCTTGTGTTAATTCCGTGTTTGTTTTGTTTGTTTGTTTTGTTTTATTCATTTGTATTGCGCACCGGACTTGAGGGTATCAGGGCGCAGGGACAACAAGGTTATTCTCAGCTTGGTTACAGTGCTGTACATAAATGTACAAGTGTATACATGAGTAAGTACAGATACAGGTACATTAAAGACATTGAAGAACAATTCACAAATGTACATAAGGAGGGCAAGCCTGGTCAAGTTAGTGATATTTTCCTTTATCCACTGGATGTAATTGTGCCTTAAGTGGGGGTAGGTTTGGGGTGTCCTTAGGGCAGGAGGGAGGGAGTTCCAGTGTTGGGCTGCTTTCACCTGGACGCTATTACCGCCGATTTTGGTTTATTTGAATCTGGGGATTGTGAAAAGATTGGCAATGGCAGTTCTGGTAGACTGGTTGGGGGAGTATCTCTTAACTCTGTCAACAAAGTAGTGAGGGTCTGCATTATTGAGGCATTTGTGCATCAGAGAGGCAACCTTAAGCAGGATTTTGTTGGTGGTGGTGAGCCAGTTGTGGGCTCTCCTATAGTTGGAAATGTGTTCCTTTTTGGAGATGTTCAGAGATGCTCTGAGAGCATTATTTTGTAAAATCTGGATTTTGTTTGTGACATATTTATTAGCTCCTACGTATAGGGTGTTACAATAATCTGCCCTGCAGTGGGGAGTTCATATTAGGAATATTTGTGATGCAGCCACATGGGCTTCTATCCACACCTTTGTTAAACCTTACTCCATGGTCAAGCTATGGCCTTTGATAAGGCGGTTCTTTATTCTACCACCTGATTGGGTACTCTAAATTATTTTTCTGATACTGCTTTGGGAGTCTGTCATATACGTGGAATACTTTGGAGTACACAATACATTCGAAGAACAAGTTACTTACCAACAGGTAATGTTCTTTCGATTGGATGTTCCTCCAACGTATTCCACATCGCCCTCCCAGCCTGCCCCTCTGGAGAATTTCCTATGCAATTGCATCTTATGTTTCCACAAGGCTATGTGCAGTCAATCAGGCATTGGATATGTGCATGTCACACGTTATGGAGGAAAACACTTAAACTGAGGCTACGTACGCATGCGTCCTATTTATAACATCCAGTGACGTTGCCCTCGACAGAGGCCTTCGAGGGACATCGACTCAACACCATCTACAAAGGACACCCTCTTCCGAAAATGTTTTCGAAGTACACAGCTGTGGCCATTACATGTCAAACATGTGGAATACGTTGGAGGAACATCCAGTTGCAAGAACGTTACCATTTGGTAAGTAACTTGTTCATTCATGGGATTGGCACAGGTCACTAGTGATGCCCGAGGAGGAGATCATGAACTGAAACTGCATCAACTGAAATCACAATATAATTGCAAATTCCATACTGTTTTACAAGGCTTGAACATGGAACATGAATGCAGTGTCTTTTTATGATACGCACATTTTATTTTTTCCACATGTGTGTTCATTTCTTTAGACTCAGTGAACATGTGTAAAAAGCACTTATAACACACATTTTCATTTGACACTCCCTCAGTTTAAAATTCACACTATTTCTTTTTATTTTGTACTAGCTGGGGTACCCGGCATTCCCTGTCCTGATTGAGTGGTGTCTCTCGTGCCCTGGGGGATGTTGCTCTTGTCCTCTTGTCGGCAAGTCGTGCTGCTTTTTGTCGTTGTGTAACAGAAGCTCTTGATATTGACCAACTGATGTTCGTTTTTTGTGTGCCATGTTTCAGTCACTCAATGACTTGAGCACATTTGAGAAAATGTCCAAGAACGATTGATTGATTGTGCTCTCTTCTTGTGAATGAACATAAGTAAACTACAGCCTTGCCATTCACCATATTTGGAGTGGCATGATAAACAAATATTTTTTTTTTAATTTCCTTTAAAAATGCTTTAATAAACATGTTCTAACTGTATACAGTAGTAATACATTTCAAAGGAATAACCAACACATCCAGCATTTTGCTTAAGACATTTTTCCACATGTTGCCTCCTTCTAGTACCTATTGTAGTGAATCAGGGAGTGCATCAGTAAATTAGGGTGTCTACGGAGTACATTTTTTGCATCCAAACATAGACTATCTTTCCCCAGACAAATGAGGAGTGGGTGCAAAATTTGGTAGCAGTGGGTTCAACGGTGTCAATCTGTATAGCCGGACAAACACATACACACACACACACATGCAAACATTTTTTGCAGATAAGATTTGTGCATCCAAACATAGACTACGATCTTGCCCCAGACAAAAGAGGAATCCATGCAAATTATGGTAGACGTGGGTTCAACAGCGTGGATTTGTATAGCCAGAGTAACATGCACATATACCTACATTCAGCTTTATATATAAATATTCAGAAAATATAACATCTCTACAAATATGTTCTTTTCTATGCGTTTCACTATTGAAAATCAAATGTCACAATAACACATGCCACTTAGTCCCTGTGCACTCTATATGGTAATCCTTTCACATTCTAAATTACCTTCATATACAAACAGGTATAGCAGTGCATACCCCTAACTAACACAATTAAATATCCCTTTCTAAAAACAGGTTGCAGGCAAATTACAATTAGCCATTAAACTACTGGTGCTTGATCATAGGCATATTTCACCTACCTACTAACACTTTCTATGGTAAAATTGCTTTAAAACCACATATAATACAATTGATGTAATTCTGTCACGTTTATTTAATTTGTGCCTGCTTAAAAGTACCCAATGCGTATAACTTCTGAGAGCTTGTGCAATCGGTCTGTGGGCTTGTTTGTATTGTTGCTCACTTTGGCTGCACACCATCACAACATCCGGTTCCTCCTTGTTTGTAGGGAGACTGCCCGCTACACTCTAAAATTTGAATCCCTGCCCTTTAAACCCAAGTGGCCTGCAGCAGTTGAGCATACATGCGTTTTGAAAATGGCCTGCTTTGGTTGTCTATCCATTCAACAAGGTGTTTATATTATCATAATCTATTCTAAAATAAATAATCTCTCATGTACCATAACATATCTATCTGGCTCCCTCTGGGTATTTTCTGGCGGTGCCCTAACCTCATATCCCCAGGTTGCACAATTTAAAATTGTGTTTTTAAGGAGCCACTGTGAGACACCCTGGTTCAATCTTTGCCTAAATCGCTCCTTTTATAAGCTCTCCTTGACCTTACTACTCCCTCTTTTTTTCTCTCTGTCTCTCCCCTTACCCCTTCCGATCTAGCTGCCCGGTTATCTTTCTGCTTTCTCTCTTCTGTCCTTCTGATGTTCACACTCTCTCATCCCTCTATTCTCCTCTCTCTTATTTGTTCTAAACTCTGCACTCTCTACTCTTATCTCCCCTCTCCACTTTACTCTCCCCTCTCTACTCTCCTCTCCCCTCTCTACACTCCTACACCCCTTCCCCCACTCAGTCACTCCTCTTTCTCGCACTCAATCAACCTTCCATTGTGTACCTATCCCCTCTAACATGATCTACCAAACTATCACTAATTCATAGCTTCACTCGCCATTCAGGTACCATTATATCCACACTCGCCATTCAGGTACCATTATACCCAACTACCAACATCGTACCTGCAACAAGCTCCCCCACAATCTCTGTAATACTCTACTGAACCATCCTTCCTCACCCTGGTCTCTCAGTCTGCCTCCACTCCACTAAACCGAACCTGAACATCCTTCACTCATTCTGGCTTGCACTGGGTCTATATACCCCTGACTTCATTTACCTTCCCTTACCAGGCCAGACATGTGTTCTCTCATAGCAGTTGAATCAGTCTCTGATGGTTGGTTTGGGTATTGGACTGCTATGGTGGAGATGCAGTGGGTCCCCTTTTGTTGTTTGGACATGCCATTCGGCTGACACGCCTTTTCTTGAATCCCTTGCGAAACCGGTGGCTTCATTCAGCAGGATGCAGTGACTTTTAGTAGCTGCATGGATTTCTGAGACTCATAGCCCTATAATGAAACATACATATTTCTGGCTAGAATAGGACATGGCAGGCATTGTCTGATTGAAAGTGGCACAACTTCCTCATTCTACCCTTGGGGCAGCACTGGCTCTGGTGAAAACGATGGTAGACCTACTGTCCCAGGTTGGGAGGGTTCCTTGCCCCCCACACCCTGAAAATGTGGTCATTGTTGTGGGCTGCCTCCGGTCTCCTGGGCAGCCCACTGATGCCGTCGGGATCACTCGATGGCGGAGACACGTCGGTGGACGACCAGCGTGTCTCGTGTAGGGAAGGCACCCTACGGCGCCCGGTGCCACCGGGCGCAGGCTCCACAGTGTGGGGGTGTCACCCTCAGTCCTCAGCGGTCGCGGATCCGAGGGCACTCAGGCTGCGCCGTACACAAGGCCACGACCGCGTGGCAGGCCCACAACCTGTCCCGACACACAACACACAGACACAAGTTGCCACTTCCTGGGGCTCTGCTGCTCTGCCCTCGCAGCGTCAGCAGAGCCCCTTTTATTAAGTGAGCACGTGAGCGTCATGACACAGTCACGGCGCTCCCGTCGGCCAAAACACTAGACCCCACACAAAAGTCATGACCTGGAACCTGCTACAATGACCGAACTTCGGCAGGAGTACATTTCAAATGATCAAGTCCTTTTTTTCAAGGATTAAATGTATCACTTGTTGCTCTGAAAAGTTTTGAAGTTATAGTCAAGTATATCCATTGCTTCACACTTCAGGCCTATCACCATCATTTATCAGCTTACCTGTAATCATTTCAGGGTGTTGAGGTGCATAGCTTGACTTCTGGGAATATTCCAAAATAACAATTTTTATAATCTGTACAACCATATTAAAAAAGTGCACCAACTCATCTCCCACTATATTTGTAAATGTGATGAAAGGCCTTTATTTCACCAAGGAAAAAACTGTGGGGACATCTGTTGACCGTGACCTTCTATGTGCTTTCACCATGAATGTCATAATAGAAAAATGTAATCTTCTGTGACCATGTCCTATAAGCGTTAGACATGGGTGGTTTGCAAGCTAGGGCCTATGTTTACTCGCATAACAATAATCCTAACTTGGAGATAACATGTATTGCATGTCATAAATTAGTTTTCCTTGAACATATTTCCATAAGTGTTATTACAGATTTTGTGTGTATGCATAATATGTACTATTAGTTTGGGTTCTTAGGACATTCATTTCTTCAGTGTGCATGTTATGTGTGTACAGGTTCTGTACATCCAAAGTCAAAGTCCAAATATCTGCAAAAGAAGGTATTTTTTACATTGCATCTTGATGTCTGAGGTGGCTTGTGGTGAGCTCCGTAGTGTGCTTCGCAGTAAGTTTTAGAAACTCTTTACTTGAATTGCAAAGTTCGACTTGCATGTGTCTGTTAAAGCGTGTTCCTATTCAAGAAACTGCACACGGTGAGGAGCCACAGGATTAAACAGTTCTAAAAATAAACTAACAAATATCCAATAAAATACTATGACTATACATATGCAGTCAGGGCCAGGACTCCAATGGGTCCTACTCTACTGCTGCTGCCCTGTTTCACATATCGCATGTGGCCCAGGAGATTGAGACCCAGAAAAAGTAGCACTACTAATATACTACAGCCACGTGGGACATAGAGGCAGCTCTTGACAGGCTGCCTCGCAAGAGGGACCCATTATACATTGTATTGGTATAAAGTACACTTTATAGACCTGAATGATAGGGTTAGATCAGAGTTTTTTTATTTTAAAAAATGAACCTCAAATCTGCTGGTGTACTGGTGAGACCTTGCCCTCTCTGCCCTCTCTGCCCAGGGTAAAGGCAGTGAATGTGTTGATATAATTTCCTGTCATTAAAAGACACCTTTTATCAGCATTACAGTTGTCGTCTTACCCTCTGGTCACCTTGTATATGTTACAAAGTGTCCCATCCCAGTGTTTGCCTCATCATCATTCTGACCCAGCCTTCTTCCTGTGTGGCACACCCTGGCCGTCATTTCAACTCAGGTACAGCAGAGTCACAGAAGATAAGTGTTTATCTTGCCTGTCCCTCATCAAGTGCAATACATACCCCCCCACCCATTTTATGTGGAAAATCAAGAGACAGGCACATGTCCTTGATATGTCTGACTAAGGTAGTGTAGGGCCAGGTCTTAAAACCTGATCCATTCTGGATTTTCCCAGAGTCTAAGCCACTAGTAAACGGTCTGTATAAGAGCCTGTTGGCTTATCCAATACCAATTCAGCTCCAGATGTATAGTTGAGTTTGGGGCTGATCTGAAAGGCATGATACACGTTTAAGACCAAGATTCTTAGAAACAACTTGTTCTGCTAGTTTGTTCTGAAGAAATAGCCCGGCATTTAGGTCCCAAAGTGTGCCATCTATAAAGCCTGCATACTGTTGACATCCAGTGAAAGCCCTATCCCAGACCAATGGCTCTGCCAAGTGACAGGGAAGGAGACTGGATAGCTATGCCGTGTAACACACAGTGATGCAGCTTCCCAGCAGGACCTAGCCTTGGAAACAGGAATCAAGGGGCGGACTCATTCCTAAAGGACTAGGCTCACACCAGGGTAATGCATACCAAAAGTACCTGTTGTAATGTAGTCTTGTCATGTGATGTCACTGGCCTGGTGTGCTTGCTGTCAGAATGTTGATGCATGAATGCAGCTCAGGAGAATGTTGAGAGGATCAGTGAGTAAATGTTGGATGCCTGAGCTGGGTTGTGAGGATGGCCGGTGGGTTCTCTCCTGTGTATGTAGGTCCAACACCCCTCCCTGTCCTGTATTTCACGTCATGTACATAGTATAAGAGTAACTGGATTGGTGTATAAACTGTACATCTGTAAAATAAAGCTTCCTGGAACTACCAATGACTCCACAGCAGGTCTGTGTGTGAGTGACAGCATTGAATGATCATATCCAGACATTATAACAGTACCTTTGATACTATTAAAAAGGGAATGGGACTGAGTTAGTGTAGACAGCGGAAGTTTAGAACAGCTTCAGGAATTTTCCACCATCTTGTTTTCTCTCTGCATCCGTCTTCCTTCCTGTCCCCAATGACTTGCTTTAACACAAATAACTTTGCGTATGATGCCAGACAGCAAAGCCCACTTGTTCCCAGAACAGGGTTTGGTCCGCTAAAGCACACGTGATTTAGTCCAATCACATGTGAGCTTTTGCCTTTAAACAAAATGGTCTCCCATTACCTTTTGGATTCACTTTGGAGCAAATACCATAGGAAGAATGTGTTGGACCTCTGTTGGCAGAACTGACTTTCCAAAGTCCTCCTCCAGTGAGGTCAAAACTGAGTGTCCAAGACAGAGACAAGCTTTGTTCCCTACCCATCCCCAGGGCACATTGTGGGTGATATAATTCTGGAACAAGACCTGCATCTCTGCTAGCAATACTAAAGCACAGGACCTTGTGTTGCAGGACTTCTGAACATTTGTCCCAGAATGCCTAGTTTTGGAACCCATGAATAAGGACTGTCCTTATCCCTGAGACCCCCGAGCAGGACGCACAGAATCCTGAGAGCCAAAACAGCCAAGACCGTGTTTTTTGTTGCCTCAAGAAAATTTAACTGCCTTTGAACTGTGGTCAGAACCTTTTGAACCTTACAAGCTGCCAGTACTGCTTTTGTCACTCAACCAAGCCTTTGCACCTATGTGCTTGCAACTTCAAACAAACTTGATGCTACATCATGCCTGTCACCTGCTTTGCTCAAATCAACCACTCATCATGAGAACCGCCTCGAGCCACTGGAAGGTCACTCAGGTCTCAAACCAGCAGTTACCTGAATGAGTCGACCTGGCTCGACCTTAAAAGGCCTCTTCATCAAACAGCACACTGAAACATCAGGATCACCAAGCTGTGTCTTGAACTGCTGGAGGAGCATCAAGCATTGACACTACCCAGCAGTTGCCACATGTCTCAAACTAGTTCGACTCCGAATGGATGCTGGTGAGCACTCCGACCTGCATCACCAAATGCCTCAGTCAAACTGCTATGAGACTAACTTTGATCATGTCTCAGCAGCATTCATTGTCGCTCTCTGACACCAGAACCCTTGACATTCGATCTTCTATGGTGACCTTACCATCCTTGTTTCTGAATTCTTGTTGCTTCCTATTTTTTGTCCAAATGACGTAATACCTCTGGGTTTAGGCTTCACATCAATGCTATAAATAAATAAAATAAATAAGGTACCATCGACCCATAACTGCCCCTGTCCATTTTGGGAACCTGAGAGTGGTTAGGCCACTTGTGCACCTTTTTCATCCTTTTTAAAGAACATTGTAGTTGTTGAATTGTGTTTCATCCCTGCAGTGCTTCATCTCTCTTTCTTTGCATATTCTGTGCTCTTTTCACAAGGGTGTGCTCCGTACAGTGTTTCTCTACTTAGTTATTATTGAAGGGTGTTTTTTTTTTTTTAAAGTAAACTGTGTCTATTTGGCATAGACCATTTGGACAGTCCCTTTATTTTGGACTGTGATACGTTTCCTTTTGCATTGCTACTGAATCATATTCACCGCCTTTTGAGAGTATAGCCTTCCCTGTGCACTCATTACCACAAAAGGCAAAGGGGGTACTTTTATGGTTGGGATAACTTCTGGTTTGTAGAATTGTGAGGGCTAACGAAGTGGTTTAGGTACTGCTCACCCCAACAGTCCTGCAGAGTAAAAGTCACACTGCCTGAGTGTACATCCTCATGTTCGTTAAATCCAATCCCCACGCACAATAACCTTGAATTACCTCATTCAAACTGCTCCTGACCGTACTGCCAGCTTAACATAATACTATTGCTGTACTGCTGATATGCTTCAATTGCCCCTCCCTACACAGCAGAGCAGAAGACAACAGAAAACGAGGCATAGTCATGATCCTGATCATATTAATGTTGCCAATCAATGACAATCTGAGAGCAGCACATCAGTCCATTGATTCTGTGGTTTCGTTAATTTCTTTGGAGATGTCAGCCAACAACCATTCTGGATATAACATGTCATGTGTGGGCACATGTACTGAAAAGTCACTTTCAGATAGAACAGGATTATGTTGAAAGGACATACCTAAGGGTGGTATGCTTCCCCGTGAATATGAATACATTCCTCGTGCACTTGATAAAGGCAGAATGTTTCCAAACATTAAGCGTCAAAAATATAATCCTAAAGGAGGCAGGTTGATAATATTCTGAACACCAAACACACAAATGAATATTTGAACTTAACAATGAAGCATTATTGTTTTTTTGTTTTTTTATTCAATGGATATAGGCTATTGTATCTACTGTATTAAAAGAGTAAATCTGCTCGCCCTTGTGTGAGTTGATGGCAGCCTCTTACGCTGTTGGAATTCCGTGCGTATTATGACATGTGGGAAAATCTTAATTGCAGTGTAAGAAAATGGCAATACAAGGCTATATTTAAACATCAATTTTCCTTTTGTTTCCATCCACCATTTCGCCCACCTCACTCATTCAACCCCCGACATTCTTTCAAGCATTTAGTATAAGCATTGTCTGCTTTGTTAATTCTTCTCATCACACTAGCAGTGTTAACAGGATTGCAAAAGGTGGCATATGTTAAAACGACGTCCTTTTTAGACGTGATGACCTATGCGATTTGTTTTCTTGCACGCGGTGCACTAAAGCAAGAACACACGAAAAGTAAAGAAAACTACATTGGAACACAAATATTGTACAGATGTGACATAGGAATATTAAGCATGTGAAACCATATTTTTATGCCCAATGTGTAATAAGCCAGCCTGACTTAAGTTTGTGAGGATTGTTTTTACATTGAGAGTCTTTGCATGAATAATATCAACCTCCAACAACCCTGAGAAGTATGAGCAGCAGAAAACATTGATCAGAAAAAGGTGGAGGACAAAAATGAGGACACTGATGTCAAACACCATTTCCGGCCCATATGCATCTTCTGTGTTTGGGGACGTTCTGCTGCCTGAAATGTGTGGATGTGTACAAAACCTGAATATCAAAGCAAGAACAATAGTTCAAACCATGGGGGCCACCAGCTGACGTAAAATTCCGAATTGTTTCTCACGTGGGGAAGAGAGGAATTTTGACCTATACAAATTGTCTGCTACATTGAAATGTTTGTTAATTTGTATTCCTTCAGAGTTGCCATAAACAGTACAAACAAGCAGTGGAGGCAGTCCCAATTCTGGGTACCTTAACATATTTTCTGGAAAAATATGTGGGTAGCGGCAGGCAATATGTTGTATGGGTCGGTTGTGGGGACATGAAAAGAGGGCAACTGACAACAAAATGGTATACACAAATATACACTACACTAGGAATTCAGCATTAAGCCAGCAGTTACACATGCACTCATTTATGTATTTATTTATTTATTCGCCTTTGTTCAGCGCACATCAGACCGAAGGCATCGTGGCGCTGGTTACAGTGTTTCTTAAACTTAGTTACAAACAGTTGAGCCCTTGGTTACATTGGGCAATGGTTATGCTTAAATACATGTACATGGTGAATACGTGAGTAGTCAGGTGCACTTGTTAGTTGAAGAGAGCAGTTTTAAGTTGTTTCCGGAAAGAGAGGAGGGATGTTTCTGCTCTGAGGTTGGTGGGCAGAGCGTTCCAGAGCTTTGTTGCCAGGTAGGGGAAGCCTATACCTCCTGCTTTGGATCTACTAATGCGTGGTATGGTGAGACGGTTGCTGTATGTAGTTCTGGTTGGTCTTGTGGACTGGGATCTAGACAGGGTGTTGGATAGGT
This sequence comes from Ambystoma mexicanum, assembly GCF_040938575.1. Lineage (NCBI taxonomy): Eukaryota > Metazoa > Chordata > Amphibia > Caudata > Ambystomatidae > Ambystoma > Ambystoma mexicanum. The sequence continues at coordinate 699,539,461 of NC_090936.1, forward strand.
AAGATGGTGCTGTATGATTGATGCATTTGTGCGTCATGGTGAGGATTTTTAAAGTAATCCTATCCTTAACTGGGAGCCAATGGACAGCTTTCCTAGCTGTGGTGATGTGCTCTCGTTTTGGTATGCTGAGTGCTGCTCTGAGCATGTTATTTTGGGTGGTTTGGAGCCTTACTAGGTTGTTCTTGGATGTGCCGGCTAGGAGCGCGTTGCAGTAATCTAGTGTAGCTCCAATGGTGGCTCTTGCGATGGATAAGCAGTTATCTTTTGTTAGGAATGGTTTTATTGCATTTATGAGTTTGGTGCTCAGTGCCGAGGCCGAGACTATTGCGCTTACTTGTTTATCCATAGATAGGGTGGCATCTATGTGAACTCCTAGTGTTTTGACTGATGATAGGACTGGGATAGAGCAGTTGTCAATGTTAAAGTTAATATAAAGTGGGTTGAGGTTGGCGAGGGTGGGCTTCTGGCCTAAGATGAGGATTTCAGTTTTGTCGCCGTTAGTGGCCATCCAGGCTTGTATGGTGGAGTAGATTAGTTGGAGGGAGGTGGAGTCTTGATGATAGTTACCAGTCATGGGCAGGAGTACCTGTGTGTCGTCAGCGTAATTCGTGTAGGTGATCCCCATTGAGTCCAGTTTGTCGAATAGGGGATTGGTAAAGAGGTTGTATAGCGTTGGGGCCGTGCAAGAGCCTTGAGGAACCCGCAAGTGGATGATAGATGGCGCTGCATGAGCTGTGTTTGAGAAGACTTTCATCGCTCTGCCTTGTAGGAAGGAGGTTACCCATGAGGCAGCGTCTTTGGAATGGGGCAAAGAGTTATTAACAAAGGGCAGCAACAGCTGGTGCAAGACAACACTGACGCATTAGCAGGTGCCACCTTAGTCTGTTCCTGTCTACCTCCACTTTCTAGACAGCCTAGTCAATGGGAGATAATTCCAGTGGTGAGGGAGGTGCAAGCAAGGCACGAGAGTGGACAAGAGAATCAGCGCAAAGGGAACATGGGACACAGAGATAGTTTGAGAAATTGACAAATTAATCTACAGAGCAGAGAAATGGATTAATGGATCGATTTTGGAAGTGAGGGGAGGGGCTAAGTTTTGATTTTATTTTATTTGAACATTTATAACGCGTCTAACCTGTGTAAAGGCACAGATGATTAAGCATAACACGATCATGTCCTGGATATATTTGTAAACCACGAGCATAACACGGAAAATAAAGGGATTCTGCATGGAGAAATACTGGCCATGGTGAGGATATCATGAGGTGAGAAAGAACATAGGTAGATTGCAAAGGCCGCAAGTGATAAACTTGATAATTTGATTGAGGAGAACACAAGAGAAGAGAAGGAAAGTAGTTTGGAGCATTATTCCTGAGTCCTGAGAACAAGGATGGAAAATAGAGTTTTGGCAAAGGGATGGGTGTCATGCTGGTGGGTCTTCCTGATATCTAGAAGTTTAATCTGGGCCATGGAGGTAGAGACAGAATTATGTAATATGAGTTTGCTGTCAAAGAATACCATAAGGTTGTGAGAATACCCTAAGGTTGTGGGCCTTGGATGATCATGTGAAGATGCCAGGAGGAAAGCAGACGGGCATGACAGAGTGGGGTTGGCATTGGAGGCCACGAGAAAGTTGGCTTCAATATTTGATGACATTGCATCAGACAATGCATCGCCACCCAATGCCGAATAGCAAAGAGACAGCTGGTGATTTTCACAGAGATTTCTGGAGTGCAGGAGGGAAAAGAGAAGAAATAAACTGCTTTATACCAAACCAATCCATGAGAAGACCCAAGTACCCCCACCAAAAAAGAGGCAAAACATGTAGAATAATCATGCTGTTTGGTAGCTACAAAATCATGGCTGCTCTCAGGCCCACTGTTGCCTTGTCGGTATGCACTAATAGAGTCCCAGCCAAGCAAAAGTTTCAGGCTGAGAAAAACCTATTAGTGTGTGTCACCTTGTGATCAGGTTGAGTTTTGCACGGCAGAAGCTGCATGTATCACTTGTAGTTAGTGTGGACACATAATAGATACTTCATACAGCAACACAGAATGAGCAACACATGTATTAATTGTGCAGTTTCAGAAGTCATAGATAGGGTATTGTGTTATAGACCCTGTGTTTAGAAGTATTACACAAAGTTACATTTTCAGTGCGGTGTGAGGAGAGAGCTGAAGTAGGTTGAATACAGAGTCAGAAAGGTACTGTGATAAGAGTGCAGTCAGGGGGTTGACGTGGCTGGAGTGCTGCCATATTACATTTAAAAGCCTAGCACATGATGAACAGAATAAAGGACCTGATGTGAAGCTGCAGCTCTGTTTATCTCTGTCCCAAGAGAAATCCCATCTCTATTCCCAAGAGAGAAGCAAATGTCAGAGGCACCCGTGTTGCGCAGGTAAATGCTAATTGAATTCAGGTGCAGAGCCTGAATGGGATGGGAATGGAATGTTATCTGTGGGCAGGGCAGGTAGGCATGTGCCCTTTCAATAACAAACTCCTGAGAATAAGGCACAAGGATTAGTGATGCCAATAGGCCAGTCAAAGATTTAGAGCACTACTGCCCTCACCCAAGAAGCGATCATCCAATTTGAATTGATATTAGATGCATAACCAAAGTAAATAAATCCCTGAAATTCAGACTCAGAGTGGTGCCCTGGTCACGTCATTACTGGGCACATGGGGTTTGAAGGGGTTACGGGGGGAGCCGTGCCTGGAACGGTCCAGGTCTTGCTACAGGATGAGCAGAGTTGAGGCCAGTAAGCTCAGTAGACGGTTGGGGGTTGCAGCTTGTGTGCACCACGGTGTCTGTTATGATGAGAGGGTCCATTGTCTTATCAAAGCAGAGTTGGCCTCAACAGTCTTACTTTGAACGTGTCTAGGTCGGAGGGGTGCACATCACGTGACAGTCACGATTTATTAGTGTATCTATTTGGATACTTGGAGACATGTCACGGCAGCCACAGTGCTATGTAGCTTTTGTGAGGCTTGACCTGTTTCTGCAACACTATGTGCTTTTCTCTAGTGTTTTATTTGGTGCTCGGCTCGTCTTGGCATGTATGCTCCGGTGTGTTTGCTCATTGGAGCTATTGACATTTTTTTTAAACTGCTGTTATTGGAAGTCAAACCACATCCAAGGTCGAGATGTGTTGGTGGAGGGGGCTGCTTCTGAGCCGTCTGTATGTAACACCACTTGGTACGGTGATATAACAGCCTGATTAATGAGGGTGCCTGCTGTGAACTACGGACCCTTTTAACTCACATGGGACCTCACAACGGTGATCTGCAGGCTAAAAAGCCAGCGGGCAGGTGTGTGTTCAGCGTGGGTAGAAGCAGGATGAAAGTAGTGCAGGTTGACGAGTGGTGAGTTAAACTCCCAAATAATTAGTGGAGTGCGAGTGGAATTGCAGTCACTGCTGTCGGTGGAGGTGGACAGGGGATTGGGGTGAGTCTCTGTCTGGGGGCCACTTATACCCGTTCAACGTGTTTGTCTGTGCTCTGTATTGCATCTGGGAAATATTACCCTGCAGGAAATAAACTAACAACATCATTTGGTGTTGTTATTTGAGAAGGGGGTGGTTCTTAATTTTGTCAGCTTTCATCTAACATCATGAAAGGCAATAATAACATATAGCACCTGCAGAGTGGCTCCCTGAATGATGATTTGCGTGCACCTGAATTGGATAATGGTCTCTGCCAGGAAGTTAGTTCACCTGCATACAAGTTCAAAATACCTAAAAGGTCTAAGCTACTATCTCAGATGCTGATTTCCAACAGCCATGAATATTGTAATTTATGTAATACTCTGTCCCAAATTGTCTAAATCAAGAGTCATAAGTTCTGGCTTCACCAAGATTATCGGAACAGGTGCAAGCAGTATAGTTGAGGAGTTTGGAATTCACTGTGACAACACAAAAAATAAAGAAAAAGATAAATTAGTGCTTTAAGTCACAGAAATGTCAAAGCACAGGTGATGTTTCCATGCTAGAGTCTCATGGTGAGTTAATTTCAGCGGCTGAAAGATAAATATTTAACAGTGACAATGCATGCAGTGTTGAGGTTACATTTTTAGATCCGTTTCAATTTCCAACTTCCAATATAATTGAAAAATCGATGAATACGGGGCTGTAAATCCCCCCATCATCGCTGCTGGTTTTCCCTCCTGTGAAAACGATAAATGAAGAGCATATAAAACAGAGTCAGGGGAAAAACCTAAAAAAACCTAAAACATTGTCTGATGTGGCTGTATCAGCATTAAACTTCGTCCTAACATCTTTGGTAAATGTCTTTGAATTGCTTAAAATGAAAGTTCAAATACACTCAGGTCTCCTTTTAGAACTGACTAAAAATAAGCGAGACACTGAGTCTGCCGTAGTTGGTTTGAGATCAGCATTAAATATTAATCTGACAGACTCAATTAAGGACCTAAAGCGTGAGGTGAGCAAGTCGGACTCAAGCGCGATGGAAACACATAAAATAGCCTTGGATAGCCTAGTAAGTCCTTACTAGTCACTGGGCCTAGTAAGATCGTTGTTATGTTCTTCACTGTAACTCTTCAATTGCCTTGTTGCACTCTGAAACACTTGTGTATGAGCACAATAGACATAAAATATCAATTCAATTCACTAGGTTGGAAAGCCATTGTAGTGGAAAACAGATTAAAGTCGTCCTAGAACAACAAAATCAGCGATGGGAAGAACCGATGTTGAGCTCTCCAACTATGGGAAGTGTCAGTGATGCCTTCAATGATATGTCATTATCCGATTCAGTTTTGGAGGAATTCAGATGGCTAGCAAAGGCTGTGGAAGATCCTGAAGAATGGTTTATGGTCTTTCCATTAAAGGAAATGCATCAAAATGCAAATCCATCGATGGAAATGCATCGAATGCCATTCCATTGAAATGCTATCTTTTACATGTAAAGGTGCATTTCCATGGAAACCAGTAAATCGAATATATAAATGGACAACTTTAGATGGATATGGACTTTTAATTGTAAACAAATAGCATTTAGATGCATTTTTTTGGAACGTTAAAACATTACATGGAGCTGTCCAGTGCTGAAATCTTCAAAGGTTTTTGGCATTGGCCAGCTTCATGTAACGTTGCATTTTTTTGTGTGGGTTGCGTTCCCTCCCAACCCGCCCCATATCCTAAAACACCCCAACCCTAACCAAACCCAAACCATAAGCATGCCACTAACCCTTGTCCTACCCCTTACCTTAACTCTAACCCTTGCCCTAACCCTAACCCTAACCCTTGGCCCACCCCTTACCCTAATTCTAACCCTTACCCTACCCCTTACCCTAACCGTAACCCTAAATCTAACCCTTGCCCTACCCCTTACCCTAAATCTAATCCTTGACCTAGCCCCTACCCTAACCCTTGCCCTAACCCTAACCCTTGCCCCACCCCTTACCCTAATTCTAACCCTTGCCCAACCCTTACACTAACCCTAAACCTAACCCTTGCCCTACCACTTGCCCTAAATCTAACCCTTGCTCTACCCCATACCCTAACCCTAATTTTAAATTTTAAAAATCCATCGAATTGCCATCAAATTATATTCAATTAAAATGCATTTCGATGGAAAGTATTTTCGTTGAATACAATTCGATTGAAAGGTCTTAGATGCCTTGGATTTCGAATCCAGATACCCTGAACAATCAGACGCATTAATTGCTAATGTGCATAATCCCAATGATGTAATACTGGTGGAGGATATTAACCAGACACATCTGCATAGGAAAGGTCAGAAAAAATACAAAGGAATAAAAAAGTCTAAAGCTGAGGTTGAAGCAGCTTGAAACACGGAGTAGAAATTCAAGAACAAAAAGGGTGAGAAAATAAAGGACATGACAAAAACAAGTTTTGTACAAGCATAAGGTCTTCCACATACCAAGACAGTTCAATCTGGGAAGTTGGGTGTTGACAAAAAGCCAACATTGCAGATCAATAGGATCCAACAAACAATGCCACCATCTCTTTTGGGTCTAGGTGAAGGCAACACAAGTTTAGGGCACTCCAAGTCTTCCCAATCTTTGGAAAAATCTCTATCTTTGACTAAGAAAAATAAACCCATTGGCTGATATGAGGAAGATGACCTGAGGAGGAGAAGAGAAGCCATGTGAGACTGAGAGGAAGAACTAGGAAACTGCACCAGGGAAGTCTCACAGCTATGTAGCATATGAAAGCGGACGAGCCTGAAGATTGGAGGGAGAAGCCTGCAAGTTACACATTTCCTCACAAGCAAGCACTGAGCAGAGACTGGATGTGCCTCGCCCTACATTTATGAGAGACATGCAGCATCTCACAATGAAGAAAAGGAGAGAAGCAGAGTCAGATGCACTGTGTCCTAGAAGCTGAGAAAGGAACAAGAAGAGGAATGGTGGTGTGACCACAAGAAACTTGTTGTGGATCTGCAGTCCTATAAACAAAACTGATAACAATCAAGCAAAATAGAACAAACCCGTGTTAGGCAGAATCATATGCAGTACCCTTTGGGGACACTACACACAATTAAGACTACAAGTGTAAGTACAATTTCACCTTTAGTTCAAGCCTGTACTACACAGTAATGTGGTAGCAGTGACTGAGCAGCCAAACGTATCTCAAGAGTAAAGTGAGCAGTACAACAAGTTACACAAAGGACTAGCAAATACAGTGATTCAAACAAACACTTACTCAAGGTTTCTTGGTAAAAGAATATACATTTATTTACACAGTCATTTGGAAAACATTCCACTATTAAGAGCAGCTCAATATCACAATCTAATATACTGCAGTACACAACCAATCAGTTTCTGAACAATTTCAGCTCCCTTGACATTGGAGCAAAATGTTGCTTCAATTACTTAAAAAAGGAGTAAAAAGACAAGGTTATAAGAATCAACATAACATATACTTTCATAGGCAGGGCAATGGGTTTCAGTTCACTACAACCAGCAATTCAATTCAATAGACCTGGGCCAAAGTCAATGGTTCAGAGTCTTGTATAGGATACCACAGTTCTGGTAGTAAACGGTTAAGTCTTTGCCACGGATCTTAGAAGAATTTGGTCAGACGAAAAGTTAAATGTTGGTTTAGGGAAGGACAAGCCTTCAAAGTCAGGAAATTTTCACAAACTTTCACCGCGGCCGAACACCGCACTTGCACAGTATTTTGTAAGTGAAGAAAAGCTGTAGCGAGGCAGTTGTTCCTGGCAGTTCCTGCAGATCTCATTGTTCCTGAGCTTCAGTCATGGGGACAAGAAGGAGGATGCAGGGTGGTTCCTGCACTGCCCAGGGAAGAGGCCACTAGCTTGGCAAAACGTTGGTTTAAGGTGTGAGTGCCAGAGTTTCAACAGCACTCTGGAGAAAATTTGACCAATATGGGGATGGTGTCCAGGCAGCTTATGAGTTGGTTTTTCCCACCAAACTCAAGGGAAGAAATTAACCTCGAAGGGATTCTCTGATTCTCTGTCGATGGAATTTCAGGCAATTCGGACCTGCAGCAGGGCTTCACCGGTGGACCAAGAGTTGCAGAAGTCGTCTTCCTTCAGCTCGTCTTTGGTTCTTTCATTCCAGTGGTGGACTCTGCTTTCCAAGTCCTCGAGACCTGCTTTTAAACAGATTTCCCCCATTCATTCCAGCCTGGCTGTCCCTCACACAGCAGTGTGGCTGTCCTTGCTAGACAGCCAGCCGGCCAATCACGCCAGAATACATTCAGGTCTTCTAGGAGACTAAACACAGGGAGTTTTGGGCACCTCCCTCACATCCTGTCCACCCCAGAACCTAAGGCGCCAAAGGAGGGCTTCAGCACTGTAGCCCGCCAAAGGCCAATGAACAAAGGGACCAAACCTGTCTGACCCGATCTTTAGCTGCCGGTGTTCGCTGTTGGGAAAACTCATGGTAGTTTGTTTAAAACCACTGCCACCAGCCATTTAAAGTGGGAAAGAGTAACATTTGACTGTTACATGAGTGTTTAGACTCGGGGTATGTTAGACTACCCCTCCAGCACTCTGTAGGAAGATAGTGTGTGCTGGGTCTGTAAATTTAAAGAGACCAGTAAAGTCAATTTAACTTTACATGCTCTGGGAGACAGTAGTCAGTCCCAGAGAAGGTATTTACACCTTGGGAAGTCTGAAAGACACCCCTGTGCCACTGCACTGAGGGTGCTGTGTGGCACACAGAAAGATATGATGCCTTTGGAGTTGTTTTAAAACTCCATATCCAAACACAAAAGTAAAACACACATCAAAATACATGGAAGAGTGGGAAAAAAAGGGTCACACACTAAAAAATCAAATTGTTGGGGGTCTCAAAAGGTAAGGGATATTAGCACATTCTTGAGAATGCACCTTAACAGGCAGTGTTTGTAAAGGGCAATCCATAGAGGGGACAGACTTCAATGGGGGAGCTCAAACAGACTGCCCTGTGATTTGTACTGTTTGGTGCAAAATGTGAGGATAACAAATGTAGGTCAACAGCAGGGATGCATGATGGGGACGCCAGAGTGTCTGGGATTGAACAAAGCTCCTCGCATTTCTGAGAGCTATCTTCATCTCAAAAGTATTCAATGAGCTGATGTCTAATTACCAGGTGCACATCATGTGGTCGAAACGCAAAAAGAAAGGATTTTTCATCTAATGAACCAATTGTGTTGCTCGGGTTGAACCTATTGAGGCCAAGTACCACATGGACGAAGATCGACACAAGTAACTGCAGCCAATCATCTGGTGGTTAACAAGGGGCCAACATTATGTAAATAGGGGCCCCACCAATGATAATGATGAGATGATGCTGTTTACTGTTTGCATCATGAGTGACATTGTTGTTCCTTAAAATGCTTTGTCTGCTTTAAACTAACCAGTGCGTTCAGTGGCAGTAGGGTTTGAATGCCCCTGCTGACATTTATTTTTCTCTTTGGAAGTAAAAACTTTGTAATCCTAGCAAAAGTTGTGTTGAACATTTTTTCCCTAGACGCATACATTTATTCTGTGTCTGGTTGTCAGGAGGTCTGCCACACAAATTTGGTGACTCTGACATGATCCCAGATTTTCCGCAGAGACAGGTGCTTCCTGGCCACACATCTGGAGGGGCCATGCTCACCTGCAGTGACCAGTCCATTGTGCACAACCTGGAGTGGTTTACAGGAGCCGTGTTGCCAGAATTCCTGTCTGTTATTTGGAGTCTGAGCAGCTCCCGGATGTTGCAAACCGATCATGGGACCCTGTGATGGAGGAACTTGGGCGAACAAACAGAAATAAGTGCACCTTTTGCAGGAGAAAACAACATGGGCAGGGAGAAAAAGGGGAAGGGGAATGCGTGTGGTTGTGGTTGTGGCTGTTGATGAGAATGGGAGAGTGAGGTGAGTGGTGCATTTGAGTGTGTGGAAAGACCATGTAGCAGTTTTTTTTTCACAATCATTAGTATTATAGAATAAGAGGATAAAGGAGTATTGGAGCCTTTCCAATCGGGGGAAGAAGACAGTGCTGTATTTTAAGGAGATAAAATAAAGGAAGAAGGGTAGAGGCTCCGTATATTTAGAGGGCTTGGGATCTCCTCATCCGATGTAAAGGGGGTGTTGAAACGATACGCAGTAGTTTTTGTGTTTTATTGATTTTGTTGTTGGTTTTTGCAGGACCAAGCAGGGGTCCTTGGTGTTGATGATGTGATGTATGGTGTGTGAGATGGAGGTCTGAGCGGTGAGGAGGGCGGATTGTGAGGAAAGTGCTGATATAAGGAGTGAGAGTGGGAAGAAAGAAGGGTGGGACACTGGGGAACAGGTAATTGTATTGAGAGGGCGACAGGAAGGTATGAGGGAGCTGCTAGGACAACTCTCTGATGGACGGGTATATTTTGGAGCAATAAAAGGGATAAGACAAGCAGCACTGAAAATTACTCTGATTACCCCGCTAGAATATACGTGTGCCGCTCTAGCTCTATATAAGGACAAGATCTTGAAATACCAGAAGCAGTGGGTGACTGAGACACAGGAATGGGTGTTTCAGCTTGGCCTGAGCAGGGTGCGAATAACAAAGATATATTGGGAAACATGTACACGTTTTTGGCATCTATATATAAGGGTAAAAAGCTCCTGAAGAGGAAGGATGCATTAGAATTGTGGAAGATGGTAGAAGACTTGGAGTAGGCCATCCCCAGTCAGGCAAAGTCAACCACAGGACTGGCCATGATCGAAAGTAAAACTGTCCGCGCAGCCCCACCAGGGCCTGCTTGTCCCACCACATACATAGCAGTGTAGTGACCGAGAAGACTGCTACCATGCCACAGTCCCTGCTAGGGTTCTACCCAACCTGTGCTGCCTTAGGATACACTAATCCCATGTATGTCCCCCTGCCTGACACTGCCCCGACCCCACCACAAGCATCATATCAAAATATTCCAAATACTATGTTCTCAGACACAACAAGGCCAAACAAAAGGGGGGCCATTGATATGAAACCCCAGAAGGAGTTAGAAGACACGTTAAAAGTGGCACAGGAAGAATTGGCTCCATTGAGAATAGAGAAGAGGGAGGGGCAGAAAACACTATGTGGACTGTACGTGTGGAGAGTGGCAGACATATTGTTCAGGATCAATAGCGCAGCCACAAACGATGTGCATTTGGAAAGGGAAGATAAGGGGATTGGAAGGCAGTGAACAGGAAGTTTTCATTACGGGATAGTGAGGTCGGAAGACAAGATGTGTGGAGACCCAAGAGAGGAAAATGGGGAAACAGTGGATGAGGTGGGGGAAGGAGAGGCCCCACCCACGATATCAAAGGGATTGGAAAGTTTATGGTGCCACCCATTACGGAAAAGATATGGGCGGACAGGGGTGGCTAAAAAGAAGGTTATGAAGAAGACAAGGAAGGTGACAGGAATGCAGCTCGCTTTACTGCAAAAAGGACCTGGAAGTGCGCAGTATATTCTGTGGCCACAGATGGACAAAAATAATTTGATAAAATGTTTGCAATCCCTTACTGCTGGGTGGGAACATGTATTTATGCATTTGAAAATCAAAAATGTCGGGTTACATTGGCTGTGGGTGATTTGAAGAGCGTATTTGCTGCTATAATGGGTGGCCATGCTGATGGGATTTGGGTAAAGGCAAGTGTACGAATAAGGGATGACATTCATGATGGTTCCCACTTTAATGACATCAGGGCATAGGTGAAGGTGACATTTCACCACTCTTATCCTGATACGCCCGATCTTCAATCAATTATGCAGCACACAATGGGAGACGATCAAGACCCGCCCAATATATTTTACAGAGCCAGGAAGTGTGGAGGGCTGAAACATAGGAATCTTGGGATCAGTGAATTCCATTCTTCAATTTCGTGGTCAAGAGGGGACTTCCCAAAGAGGTTCAAAAGGTACTCAACAGAATAGTAGGGATAGAAGTAAAGGGGTGTGGTGGAGATACAATCTGTTATCATACATCACTGTAAGCGGTTGAGAGAAAAGTTGAAGCAAATGAGCAAGCACAACTAGTACATAAGAAATTAGGAAAAAAATCAGTGGAAGGGCCCATGATCGCTACATTACATGATCCACAGACATAGATAAGGGTGGTACAGGTAGAGGGGAGAACAGCCCCTTCATGGACAGGAGGGTATGACTGGAATGATGGGTTTCAACCTCAATACCAAGCATTGGGTTTGCAGGCTCTTGAGGAGGACTCGGGGGCATGGGGCAGAGGGAGGGAAACGTGGGGCAATGTTGGACATGTGGGAAAATGGGACTCTTTTGTGAGAATGCAGAAGAAGGATTGGTGAAGGATACAATCAGATGCCCCTGTATAGCTAAGGAGCACCAGCCGCCTATGAAGTGACATATGCCCCCGGTCCTGCAGTGGCTCAGTACGGAGCACAACAACCACCTGCTCAAGCAGCCCCACCTCCGTCTCTTTCCTGCAGCAGCATGCTTTAAGTGCCAACAGTCAGGTGGCATATGCAGTACACCCCGCCCCCGCGCAGGCACTTCAAAAATAAAATAGTAATGTGGTCCCCAATGGTACGGTTAGACACTATCAGGGAGCAAGTGTGCTGGGGGGCACCCTTTTGTGTTCCCAGGAACAAACACCTATGCAGATTAGGAAAGCCCACAGAGAGTTCCTGAGTACCCCATCCTGTCGGTCACTGCCGAACCAGAAGAGTAATCCTTGATAGGTGTGGAGTTAGGCGACAAACCCTTTATTTTCATGGTGGACGCAGGCGCCACCAAATCATGCATTAAGGAGGGATGCTTTCCTTTATCAGGCAAAATCAAGGACATGCAGGGTTTCTCTGGGGCAGTGAATTCGGTTCCTTTCATGGAAGAATTGGCTATAAAGGTGGGGGACAAGACAATGCAAGCTCCCCTGCTGTTTTCAGAAACCTCCCCTGTTAACCTGCTGGGAAGAGATGTGCTCGGTAATCTCAACTTGACCATCTCTTTTATCGAAAGAGGAGTAGTGTGCTCCACATCAGGCATGTGCCACATAATTATTCATGCCCTATGGAGTGAACTGGTAGCCCGAGGAGTACCGATACATCCAAACCTGTTTGTTTACGGCGTGACAGTGTTATTGCATGCAATTCCTAATATAGGAAAGGGGTGGTAGAGAATACCCTTCGATTTTATTTTAAGACCTGCGGTACCTTAAGAGCACATTGGTAGGATGATCATCATGCTTGATATTGAAGGAGTGTTGGTGACAAAGACCAAATTTGTTCTGATATCGGTAGACCTGGAGGGAACACATTGGTGTACAGTGTTGTGCATTGATCCGACCAAGCCATTGAAGGCATTGACTGACACTGAGCTGTTTGAAGACAGGGATGAAAAAGGGGAGATAGTGATGGCAGTATGCACTCTGTGTGAAATTATGATCCTATGTCCCGTGCTTGTGGCAGGAAGTATTCTCTCACTTGTTCAAGAAGATCTGGCCCAGGTCACTGATGTTTTGTGGACAACTAACCCCCATGATGTAAGCCTTCTGCAAATTGCTGCCCAAATATATATCACACTCAAGCCAGGGGCAGTGTTATCCCAAGTCAAGCAATACCCATTGTCCAAGGAGGCAGAGGAAGGGATAAATGACACCATTAATGCACTGTTGCAACAAGGCAAAAAGTATACCTTCCAATTCACACTGCAATACAACTATATACCCTATTAAAGAATCAAAGGGGTCCAGTTGGAGAATGATTCAGGATTTGCACATGTTAAATGACATAGTCCATGCATAACTTCCAGTTTTCCTGAACCCCGCTACAATTTTATGTAATATAACATGACAGCTACACACTTCACTGTTATCAATCTAAAAATGCATTTTTCACAGTGCCACTGCACCAAGATTCTCAATGTCTTACCACATTTAGGTTGGTAGTGGCTAGAGCAAAAGGAATTGCTGGCTCATCTCAGTAAGATAGCTCAGGGGCATCGTGCTCATCTTCGAAGCTAGACGGCACAGAACAACACAGGTTCGATCCCCGGGTCTGTACTTAGAAACCTCTGGGTATTAAGCACATTATAAATAACCAATTATAATAATAATTGCTGTGCTGATCTAGTAGTTTCTCCAATAGTTCTTCCTGCTGCCTGCATGACGGTTACCAAAGGGCGATGCTCAAAAATGCCCTGTGTCGTGATTATTTTGAGAAAGGCTTTTGTTGAGAACCCCGTCGGTCCTGGCGCTGGGTCTGTAGAGGTGATACTCATAAGGCTTGTGCGTGAAGCGTATGCAACCCCTGATTACACTCAGGACTTCTATCTTTTCTCACACTCTGATGGCCAAATAATGACAGCTGTACTAACACAAAAAAGCACAATGGGCCATAACCCCATAGCATAAAACATTGGTCAGCTGGACTCCTTCATGCAGGGGTAATTTGCATGTGAGAAAGCACTTGCTTCTACTGCATTTGCCAGAGAGAAGTCTGTGACGATTACCATGGGGTGCTCATTGACTGTATGTGGAACACACACTTTTTGCTATTCTAGAGAGGTATAAATTTACTTTGACTACACAGCGAGCATCCGCATATGATATTATATTGTCTAGACACCACATTCACATTGTTCAATGCAAAACAATGAACACTGCAACCTTCTTAACTGAAACTATCACTGACCATGATGAAGTACATGACTGTGCCACCTATGAAGGATCAGAAGATGACACCCCAAAAGCATTCGACTATGCCCTAGATGAGGGAAAGGTGTTTTTCATTGATGGTTCAGCCACTACTTATCAAGAAACATTCAAAAGACATACAGGCACAGCTGTGGTCCACCTATTAGATGGGGAGTATGAGGCCCTAGTACAGAAGAGGTTGCCTGTGCATTATTCTGCCTAGGCAGATAAACTGATAGCGCTGATAGAAGCACTAGATATGTCTAAGGGTGCAGAGTGATGATTTACTCCAATTCAGCATATTTCACCTCTACTGTACATTCTGGTTTGGCTCAATGGAAAAGGAGGGGATTTAACAGAGCAGATGGGTCCCCCGTGCAGCATGCTGCCTTACTAAACAGATTAATATACACCCTATCCCGGCCCACATTAGTAATGGTGGTGAAGTGCACAGCCCATACTAAATACACCAACACATTTTCTCTCTCAGAAATGCTGCAGTGGATGCAACAGCAAAACATGCAGTGTATCTCCCCATACCTGAGATGGCCGAATACCCAGAGGTTGTACATATGCAAGTGCAGTTGTTACCACCATGCACATCATTACCAACTATCAGGATAATTGAGTTCCAGGGGCGGACTCCCCAAGAGGAGAAACTGTTTTGGCAGAAAAGAAAGAGCGTGTGTGTACAATCCTCTGCTGCCTTGTGGAGGCGGAGTAGTACAGAAAAGGTGGTAATGCCATATGAGTTGATGGTTATTGCATTTGAGTAACTCCACTATCCTTCTCATGTATCCAAACAATACATAGCAGATATACAAGAGGACTGGTCTGTCCCCCAACCTGCAGGACATGATGAATGTGTTTATTTTTAACTGGTCTGTATGCCAGAGCTATAGTACTCAGCAAACACTGCAGACAATATGAGGCACCCTGTCCCATCCTACTGAGCCATTCCGAGAGCTCCATATTGACTCTGCTAACAGGGGGGAAACGGTGCAACACATAAAAATGTCGCAATGTGTTGGTATGCCCCTTCTCCCGTTGGGTTGAAGCTGGTCTTTGTACACATCAATATGATAAATCAGCTGCCCATTTCTTGATGAGAGAGGTATTTCCTCGATGGGGTTTGTGTGACACTTAAGACCAGACAATGGCACGCACTTCTTTAATGAGCTGTTTAAGGAGATAACAGCCCTATTCAGCATAAAGAAAATGATATGTTCAATTTATCAAGCTCAGGCCAATGGCATAGTCGAACAGATCAATGGCCTCTTAAAGTCAACACTATCGAAATTGTGTGTTACCCTCAGGAATAACTGGGTCTATTGTTTGCCCTTTGCCTTGTTTAGTTTGCAATGCAGCCCTTTAAGGATCATCACCTATTGATCCACAAAATAATGACGGGCCAGCGCATGCACACACCTGTGTCACCAATTAGAAGTGCCTCTGACACTCACAGGGCTGCAGCAATCTTGGGGGATTAATTCAAACAGTATTTATCAGTTGTTTAGGCACTCAATCAAAATCATGTCACAACATATAGCACTGCGATGAGCGGAAAAGGAAACTGGTGCTGCACCTGGCACACGCAAGCTCACCTCATCCTTCAGTTATCACCTGGAGACTCAGTTTATGTTACAAACTTGCAGTCAAGGTAAAGGAGCTGCACTTTTCGGTGCACCTATCAAATGCACAATGTGCCCCCTATACCGTTCCCTCCTCCTCTAATGCAGTACCAATACCTGCTGACAAATCGTGTTGTTTTCCTTCATCTCGCATAAACTGTTACTTAAAGTAAAATAATCTGCTGCAAAAAAAGATAACACAAAAAGGGACTTTTTGTGTATATGCTTTCTTTTTCTAGTGCAACAAACATACCTCATTAGTACAACCAACGTTCAGTGTACTCATATACCCATGAACTTTACTATTTGTTGACATCATGAGTATTAGTAGAATACATGTTTCTTTTTCTGTACTATTACAAATGTACAACACGTTGAAAAGAGCTACTGCACGGTGCTAATCTCATTACAATTGTGTGATGTATATAATAGTGATGATAGTTTTAGTTTATCAGTTTTACTAATTATATATGGTGGAGACATATAAAGGGTGTGTGTGATAGCCATGACTGTTTAGATGTGGGTGTAGATGTAGAAGGGAAGTTAACAACAGACATGTATTCTGAATTGTTAGTCAATGTGCAATTAAGTAGTACTGTTATAGGGTTACATACAATTAAAAGTGAAATGGACACCAGAAGAAAATATGATGAATACAGGGGCCTTAGTTTAGATACAATTGAGAACGTGCACCAGTCTGAATTCAGTAACATGTGATACAACACCATGCAATGCATGGGTAAAGTGAGGGAACATGAGAGCTGATATTTGGGCTCCTTGATCCCCCACGCATCAGGGGAACCCAACATGTTAGTACCCCAAGAAACATTGTTATCGGACGTGTAGTGCTTAGTCCATATAGCGTTATGCCGAGTGCAAAGCTTGTTCCAGGTGCATGGGATATGACTTGTGTTGATGGCAAAAAACTGTGAAATGTGTGTCATGAATAATGAAGACCTGCAGTGTATGCCACATTCACTCATAAAAATTGATGGTATATTGTTTGTATTTGTATCAAAACCAATGGGAATGAGCAGTGGATAGCTGCACAGCACAGCTGGAGACCTGGTGGGGGTTGACGAAGAGGTCATATGATATGATATGATATGATATGATATGGCATTTATAAAGCACCTGTACAGAAGTGTTTTAAGGCGCACCGAGGCAAGGGAGGGGGAACGGATGGAAGACAGACAATGATCCTACTAGGCCAGGTGTCATTCAGATCACGAAGTATGGGAAGTAAACAACCTGTGTCAATATATCTGGATGGCACACATTTCTAAACTAACATGGATCGAAGCAAAAGAATCTTCAGTGAAGGTGATGATGCAAGAAAAATACAAGGTGTGCTTCAAGGAGTCATAACTGTTTCTGTAGAGAATAATAATAAATGTAACAAGACTTTGCATATTCCAGATCTCAAAAAGGAAACTTGAGCACTTATGGACATCTACTGGGTGTGTGGTCAGCAGGCGTATTCGGACCTCCCGCCATCATGGGGGGAACATGTTCATTGGCCACCTTGCATTCAGCTGTCATTGTGGTTCCTGAGGCCCATCTTGTGACAGCACCAAACACTAGCGAAAGACCACCCGGCTACTGTAGGATATTTTGTGTACATTTGGGGTTTGGTGATATTTTTCTTACTGCCATAATATGAGCGGTAGTTTGGTGGTAAACTATCCTTGCATCTAGATTGGGTTTGGCCTCATATAATTCTAGTGACCATACCTTGTTATGTTATATTGGAGAATCTAGTAATATATATTACGTGTGGTATTTTGTGGTGGTATGTTGTTTGCGGTATTTAGTGCTGAGCATACTTTTCTTCCCTACATTATGACCCCATCATATACAAAACCTTCCTTTCTATTAGAATACCCCCCAGTGATCTATAGAGAGGCTTGGACCTCTGCATACAATCAACCCAACACTTTTATATAGAGCGCCACCTAAAGTTTGTGACCGGTATCACTGGCTTATCTACACCAGTGATCTATGCGCCCGTGGGCATTACTGGCTCATAGACCTCCAGTAATCTATGTTATATTAGATTTCCCCCAAACAACCTGCAAGGATGACACACACACACACCGATTTTATCACTGCCTATTCTGGTTGTTAATCTACCTGCATGGGCAAATTACCAAAAAGAATGAATCTCCCCTGTGTCTTCATATAAAGTCCCAAATGCAAAAATGACACTAGGCAATTTGTTTTTATATTCTGATTATATTATATGCAACTACAATTTACAATTCAGTGCTTACCATGAGCATTTCGCCATCATCTGTAATACAAGAAAAAGAAACAGAACAAGCACGCTTTTTAAGAACATGGGTTACCATTTAACATTCTAAACATGACAAAGTAAAATGCAGGGGATTTCCTTTGCTATCCTGTCTATATGACATTCTGATTCAGTCATCCATACGATCGTACACAGTGACCTCACTTAAACTTTATATGCTTACCAGAAGTATTTGTTTGAAGCTCCCCCACACGTCCTTGCCTTGCACGCCTCACAAAGACAGGCCCAGTCAGCAAACTGCTCCTGTAATCTTGGGTGTTTGGAATGAGCGGCATGACATTCTCAAGCCAGCGCTCAGTGACACCAGGCACTTCTGTCTTCAGAGTCCAGTCAACCCGAACTAAATTTCTTTTTCCTCCCTTGTCATCAAGAGAGTTCTCCTTCAGCCCCTTTTTACATAGTTTAATCTGCCGACACTTTCCTCCAATCATATTAAAAAGGATTTTTCAACAGCACCCTTTCGTTTTCGAACAATGTGATACTTGCTCACCGAGCAACTGTATCAATTATTATTTCCTGCTATGCATGCTTTCTGCTTTCTGCAAACTGAACACAGAAGAGAGAAAAAAAATGCCAGTGCACTTTAAAAAAAAAAGGAATGATCTTTTCACCTCATTTTGCACATGAGAGTACATTATAGTGTTAAGGAAGTTAGAGTTAGTGCTTTAGTAAATGTTAATTAAAGTTAGTCAGTTATATATAAATAATGTAGTCTTCTATGCATGAGGTACTCTCTGTAGTTTCACATTGAGCTTTTACTGCATTATGAATCCTGTACCTTGCATTCCACCAGCAACATATTCACATGTTATACTGGCAACATAAAAATGACTATATGTGTGTGCCACATTACTACTGGCAATGACAAAAATGCCATCACATCTAGTGAAGCGCTATATATATATTATAAAGCGCTATATATATATATTACTACATACCCTTCCTTTTCCGACAATTTGGCAGTACTCAAATCCACAATTGGAGGAAACCCAAATTGTGCTCCTCTTTTTCTTTCCATCATAACAACTCCATACAATGAACATTTACATTTTTAATAATAAATCACAGTTCAGTTACCATAAAAGCAAAATTCATCTCAAGTGGGTTCATAAATTTTTATAAAATATTGTACATGTTTCTTTCCAACTGAAGTGTCCATATATTCAAATGTCTTTGTTCAATTGGGAAATCAACATTTCAAGTTAATAAAAAAATAATAAAATAAAAAAAAATAATAAAACAAAGAATTAACAATATTAATTAAAATAATTAAATAAAATAATAAAGTTGTGTGACTCCATCGCCCATACTTCCAGTCACATAGGGGATCATCTTCTCCACTCAGAACACCACAGAGTCAAGATCCTTGGCTTTTATCATCTGATTCATTCGGTGCAATTCTTTCATTCTGGCACTCTTGGATGGTTTTCCAGCGAAATCATCTCTTCTGGGGTTCCCCGTTACTTTGTCTTCACCTCCATATTTCGGTCCAGAGGCATTATTTGATCTTTATCCCATGGACTCCATCACTCCATCATCTCTCGTGTCCTCCGGTCCTGTGACCTCTGACCTCAAAATATAGGTTAGTTGTTCTAGATCAAATAGAAAAGAGACATATTAAGTACATAGCACAATACCAACTTCACCCGTTTTACCCTAAAAAATATATAGTCCAAAACATTTTGCCCTTTTACTTCTGGTTTCTGAAATTAAGCACATGTTAAAGAGAAAACAAACATATACTCAAAACATCATTATACATTAAATATATTTCAACATTGTATTAAAACACTTCAATCGGCTCAAGCCCCCTTTTGTTAATGTTTACCATATATGGTATTTTCATCTACTTTTATTTGTAATAATACCATAACTATGTATATTTTCTTTTTTAATATAATGTGGGGTACTATGAACACAGTCACCGTATCTCCCCTTCCATGTCTCCAGGATACTTAAGCTGTTTCTACTTGCTCAAGTCTCTTGACTTCATGTTTTGAATGACAGGGCTTAATTTTATTAACATGAACAAACTGCTCTGTTATTGTTTCACCCTCTGTCTTCAATATTTTGTACACCACTGGAGACACCTTTTCTACAAATTGAAAAGGCCCTTGCCAGGCCGCCAGAAATTTAGAATTGTTCTGTTTACCTTTTCCAAAATTAAATGTATATACCAGATCCCCTACATTATACTCTTTCACGGATGTCTTTCTATCATAATAGAATTTGGCACTGTCAGCAGCCCTTTCCAAATTTTGTTGCACAAAAGCAAACACATGTTGTAAATGCTTCCTCAGTTCTTCCATATTTGTGAACTGTAGATGCGCTTACAAGTGTCTGTTCATTTTTGTGTCCTGTCTAATAAATGTTGTGGTAGTACCATTTTCCTTCCTGTTAACACCTCATGAGGACTGATACCTGTTGCTTTGGCAGGAGTTGCCATCAAAACCAGGAGTGAACGTAAATCCCATCTGGAACCTGCCTCTGCTACACATTTCTTTAATATCTCCACAACAGACCTGTTGCAGTGTTCAATATTCCCAGATGAGGCGGGTCGGTATGCAATATGCAGTTTTCTTTTCACCCCGAGTATCTGCCACACCTTACTCACTAAAGTGCTTGTAAAATGACTTCCTCTATCTGATTCTATGCTTTGTGGTAACCCAAATCTTGAAAATGTATGATTTACCAGTAATGTAGCTGCAGTTTGCGCACTACAATCCGGTGCAGGAATACACTCTATCCATTTTGACATAAAAAAAACACGCTCAAATATAACGGTTCTCCCTCCTCGACCTTTTTACAGGCCCTACATAGTCTATTTACAAATCTGACCATGAAAGGGTTAATACTCTTTTCATCAGTGGAGCTCTATGCATTGATGAAGCAGGTTTAAATTGGGCACATACTAGACATCCCCTAGTATATAATTCCACATCTTGTGACATATGTGGCCAGTAAGCATAATCTTTCAGTATGTCTAGTGTTTTTTTGTGAATCTCTGTGTCCTGCAGTTATTGCATCATGTGCATGGTGTAGCATTAAACCTCTGAATGAAAGGGGTACCACCCACTGTATTTGTCCTGTTATGGATTCTCTAATCATGAGTCCATCCTGTAGTCTGATTCTTTTTTTATTCTTTAATAGCACCCTCAACTCTTCTTTTCCCGTATAATCATTTTCTTTTAAAGGATTTTGTTCAGGGTCTATCAAATGATTATACAAGATTCCCAAAATTGGATCATCTTTTTGTGCCTTAATCAGGTCTTGATCTGGTGTATCGTAACTCCATTGTACTACTGGATGTTCTAACTCTTTTGGAGCCTTAGAAAGTGTAGCTGCATCAATCTGTATTTCACCAATTAAGTGTTCAATAGCTAGCAACTCTCCCATCACAGCCCCAATTTTGGCTAAAGGATCTGTTTTATCATTTCCCTCCTTATCTTCTCATGGAGTTTTTAGATGTCCACGCATTTTCCTCCAATATATTGATAAATCATTCTTCTCTGACACTAATTTGTCTGTGGCCTGTATCATTTTTCCATGTTTGAGTGGCCTTTTATTATATGTGAGCATGCCTCTTGTTTTCCAACCAGGCACATATTCCACAAAGCTATTTCGTGCATAATCAGAATCAGTCAGCAGGACAATTTCACTAAATGTATTATCAACTGCAGTAGTAATTGCTTTACAAATGGCTGCCAATTCTGCTACCTGACTACTCCTAGCCCCAATTCTCATCCCTATGCTGGGAATGCCTTCACATTTCAACCAGACATTTCCTATTCCTGATACCAATTGTTTGTTACTGCCATGTTCAATGTGAAAGGCACAACCGTCAACATATACAGTTGGCAAATCCTTGCATGTCTTTTCATCAAAAGCTTTGTGTGGTGATTGTTCAAACTCCTGCAAGCTAGATTCCACCTCTACTTTGTTTGATACATGTTCAGCTGCACAGTCATGTAAATCTGCCAATCCTTGAGCAACTGGGCTATTTTTATTTTGGCCATACCTCACTTCTACAGGAAAGCCTTGCTTTGCCAATGTCCAATAAGTAATTCTGGACTGTGCTAGGTTACCCAACCTAATCCTTTTACTCTCTAAAAACTGTAATGGTTGATGCTCTGTCTCAAAGATTACCTTTTCTCCCTGAACAATGGGGCGGAAATGCTGTAAAGCCCATACAGTGGTCAAAAAGGCCTTTTCACATTCACTGAATTTAATTTCAACTTGAGAAAATGCCTTACTTGCATAAGCAATGGTTTTGTGATTTAAATCATGTTTTTGAGATAACACTGCTGACATACAATGTTCAGAAAAACCTATTTCTATAAAGACATTTGTATGGGGTATGCTAAACATGGTTCCTTTATGAGACATTCTTTTAATTTATCAACTGCCTCTGATTGCTTCTTTTCCCATTTCCAGGGCATATTCATCTTCAATAGTTTAGTTAATGGTTGAGTAATTTCAGCATAACTTTCAATAAACTTCCTGTTATATCCCGTCATTCCTAATAAACTTTTTAAACCTTTCACATTTCTAGGGTCTTTTAATTTCTGTATGGCCTCCACCTTTTTCATTTGTGGGTTTAGTCCATGTTCAGTCACTTCATGGCCTAGAAAATTCACCTTTTTTTTGCACCATTGGGGTTTCTGTAAAGATACTTTGGCACCCGCCTTTTGCAATTGGCCAAGAACATTTCTAATTTCATCAAAATGGCTTTTTAATCTTTCATTTTTTATCAGGACATCATCCACATAAACTATAGTTCCTCTTTCCGCTGCATCAGGCATAGCCTTTCTCAAAAATATACCAAATTCACTCCCACTATTAACGTACCCGAATGGTGTTCTAGCCCAGGCGTATTGCATCTTATCAAATGAAAATGAAAATAAATTCTGAATATCCTATGCAAGTGGCACACACCAATATCCAGATGTGAGATCTAATGTAGTAAATACCTTTGAGCCATGCACCTGAACAAGGCCTTGATCAATGAATGGCAGTGGCCATCTGGACACTTGTACTCTTTTATTTAACTCTCTCAAGTCTGCAGACAGACACCATTGACCATTTGGCTTTAACACACCCGAAATAGGAGTGTTGGATGTACTATGAATGGGCCTGATAATTTCCAGAGACTTCAGGTTTTTAATTATTTCTGCCAATGACTCTAAACATGCCAGTGGTAATCTATATTGGCGCACAAATACTGGATTTCTAGCACACCATTCGGTAATGTGGCAACATGTAAATTAGTTAGCCCGCAATCATATGCATATTTAGCAAAAACATCTTTAAATTCTATAAATATTTTCCTCAATTCATCTTTATCCTCGTCACTATCACATGCATCTGTTAAAAAATCTGCTCCTCTACCATTTTTGAGAATTCTGGGAAATCCTCCAGTGGAGGAATCTCTGTGCTTTCTTCCAACTGTGTGGCTGTGTCTCCCTGTAAAGCTTCTACTTTTAAATGTTTTGGCATATCATCCTCCATTTGAATGTGCTGATTTTCTATTTCATTTTCATTTAAGTCAAATACTATACAATTCTCTTGGTGACAGCACACTGTCTCTTTTGAATTATACGGGTACACAGATTGAATTTTAAAGATCCCTTTGGGCTGAAAATCCAGATATTTTGGCAACACACCCTGTGCATCTACATATCTCTCAGGAATATTCCCAATGACCATGTTATTGAAATCTGCAGTATAATGGGATTTTTGTATGGCCATTCCTAATGAAGAATTTTCCTCTAAATGAATATCCTGATGTCCTTTATTATTCACCATAATTTTGATAGATCATTCTCCAACATCTATCAATGGGGTGTATTCATAATCCAGGCCTTGATGATTCATGGACTCATTTAAGCACACAAATGCATCAGAATCTTTCACTTGCTGTCCATTCTTGCACTTTAGCGTTATTGCGACCTGCTTGTTGAATGCAGGAATAGTAGCATACTTCCTCACCTGTAATTCAACTGCATATGGGACCAGTTGTGCACAATGATAAGCCTTTCTTTTGTCTTCAAATTCATGTGCAGGCCCACCTACACGGGACCATATTTTCTGATTAAGGAAGTCTAACACCATACACATTCTGTGCATGATATCATTGCCCATGTAAAAATCATTTTGTGTTCCACTCACTAGCCACACATTATGGTAAATTGTTGTCTGCCCAATATTAATCTTCTGCATGAATCTCCCTGAAATTCGGTTTTCAAAGTCTGGATTGTTCAAAACAAAGACATATTGGTTTTTAATTCTAAATTTTGGGATCCCCTCCCGCTCCATTATTTTCTGCAGTCATTTCTCATTAATAAAGCTCCTTTCCTTTTCAAGCGCTAAGGGAGCTTTTATCACTTTAGAATGGTCATTTATACCAATGTGAACCCATGGTTGCTCATCTTCCATATGTATTTCAGCAAGAGTGGTAATGTGTGTTTCTTTGTCTGTTTTAAGAATAGTATTCTGTTTGCATTTCTTCTCTTTTAAATAGAAGCACAATGTGTGCTCATCTGTTTCAGTTTGCCATTTCTTCCTAGGATCCAAATAAATCTGCACAGATTGTTTTTCTTTTTCACTTTGCATTTTTTCTTGACACATCAAAATGACAGTAACACTAGGTACACAGCTATTCTGGAGGTTTACCTCCACTGCATCATCCGCTTTGGAAACGGTGTGGAATTCATTTATACTGCTGTTTGGTGATTTTATTTTCTTAGATCTTAATGTTTTTTTGTTAAGGACCACATTACTCCACTCACCCCATCTATGAGAGGAGACAATCTTTTCAAGCAATCTGTTCCCATTAGGAATGGAATTTCACAAATGGATGTGATCAATACTTCCTGTTTCATCCTATGTTTTCCTATTTTATGTCAACCTCAGTGACACCCACAATAGGTACCTCATCACCGTTAAAATTATGTACTGGACCTTCATTCTGCCGCATTGTGATCTGATTCAGTGGAGATCTCCCTTCATTGATACTTTTTACCAATTCTTTGGACATAATTGTGGCCTGTGCCCCGGTTTCAATCATTGCAAATGTATTACATTTCTCTTCCACAGTGATGGGAGCATACTACCTGTCTTCAACTTCCTCTAGTACACACAAAAAGTGTGAATTCTTACTGATTTCAGAACTCACCTTTCTCAGACATTTTTCACTTTTGGCTAAGCACATTGGTAAATGGAAAGACATTTTCCCCTCCTTTTTGCCCATTTCTGTGTGAGAGATTTCTTTTATTTTCCCATATTCATGGGTCCTTTGGAGTGTGGCCACTATTCGCCTTTCCATCCGGGGATCATCAGAGTTCACACTACAATCATAGAAACTTTACTTGGTGATTTGTCATTTCCTAATTCTGGGCATTTGTGGATATTTGGCATGGTACCAATCTTTTGAATTTCCTCAAACATCTGTGGCTCAAAGACCTCTTCAGGTGATTGATCTGTACCCTCCATCTGAGTATCTATTCTTTCTACCTGTGTTTGGTTAGTGTTTTGATGGTCCAGGGAAAGTGTTCTAGCATCACCACTTACTCCCTGTTCAATTGTATTACCCATGCATGAGTTATCTTTCTTAAATCTGTCCCTTTTTTCTTTTGGAATTTCAGGTTTTCATATTTTATTTGTACAAATATCCAACATTTGATTTAACTGTAGGTCAAACCGAACGTCTTTTTTAGCTGTATTTGCTAGTTCTGTCACATGTTCATTTGTCAGCTTTTTCCTTTTTAAATCATTAAGCACCTCAGAGTCATTATGCAAAAATAAATCAGGGCAATCTGTCTTTTTAGCATTGCAGGTATCACTAATTTTTAGTCATTCATTATCGGAAACCGCCTGGTCATTGCTATGGCCTTCTGCCCCCTCCTTTGATGACTGTATTTGTGTCATACAGAGCTCACAGCTTTCCTATTTGTTCAGCCAACATTTTCACTTGGGCCTTGAGACACTGGAATCTTTCAATTTCTCTAGAATCTTCTCTCTGTGGCCTAGGTCCATATTGGTTGTTTTCCCCCTGATTGAATCTATTCTGATATCTCTCAGGAGAATTATTTCTATTGGGGTTATTTCTGAACTCTTGATTCATATGTGGAGGTGAGCAAGGTGCACCCATCCTTTAGTTGTAGTCCCCTGGTGCTGGTGATCTATTGTATTGACGTGGGGCATAATTCATATTCTGCCTCATGTCCTGTCTCTCATTTTGTGAGTATTGTCCCCTATGCTGATTCCCATTTTCAGTAAATCGATCCACATATCAAGGTCTATCTTGATTACCATATATTATGGTATTAGGATCAAATTTGCTTTGTGTCCCCAATGTTTGGTAGGGACCATTATTCTTTTGATCCTGGCTTTGTCTCTGATTATTATTCGTACTTGACATGTCAGGCCGATATCATGCTTGGGGTCTGTCTTCTAAGTACCTAGGGCTAATGCAGCTCTCCCTATTACTTGGATCTTGTGAGTGAAACATTGGTGCAGGTAATGACAGTCTCTGTTGATTACCCCTTTGTTCAGGTGTCAAATTATTTTTATACCTGGTCTTTGAGCGGACTCAAGAGACATTTTGGCTGACCTGATCTCAATCACTGTTGCTGAGGGTTCTTTAGATTTTGGTCACGGACTAACTGTGATATGATGTCTTTCTGTAGCCCATAGAAGTAGGCAGTGTTAAACACATTGGAATTGGGGTCAAAAGACGTGTTAGGCCCAGCCGTAATCGTGTATGCAACCTTTTTTGCCTCTTGTAATTATTGGAAAGGAGAAAAATGACATCCAATCTCTTTTTCAAACTCTGCCCATGTCTTGTTCTGCTGTTCATTTAACACTCTAATGATACTGGCTGTGGGAGCATCGAAAGTCAAGTGAAAGTATTGCCTGTATTGTTCCTTAGGTATCTGGAGGGCTTAAATATATCATGCACCGCTTCTAAGTGGTCCTCTATACAGCACTCCCCTCCTTTTTTAAATGGTTTGATCAAAGCCTTGATTGATTTAATTATTTGTATGGTCTACTCGTTGCAATGCACGGAATTGCACTACTTTGTGATTCATCCCTGATTTCAGGTGTATGGGAATGGTGGCGGCCCCCAAGAGCACTGCAACCAAGTTCATTCACTGGCCAGCCACTCGGGCACTAGTTCTCTGTGTAGAAATAGAATTCACCTCAACTCCATTGAATGTGGTGCCCTGTCGTCTATCCTGGGACCTGGATATTTGCTGTTCCAAATCCTTGCACTTTTTAAGTAGCCTATTTGCCTCCTTACGCAAATAATTGTTTGCATCACTCATCTTATTAATCACCTCCTGCATATCGCTCATTTGCATTTGGCATTCATTGAATTCTTTGTTTCTCTTGTCTCTTTCTTGAAACAATTTATCCATTTTCTGTTCAGCATTTTGGAGATCACTTTCTTTCTCAAAATGTTCTTTTTGCAACACCTGCATTTCCAAAACAACTTCATCTTTATCTTGTCTAATATGATCTTGCTGAACCTGCAAATAGACATGCCTCACAACTGTTACCAAAGTTTGAAAGTACTGGAGTATGCATCATCCAGCAGATGCACTTTTCCATAATTCAACTGTAGCTGGGTGATTCCAGTCAACCCATTGGTCTGAGCATTTCATATTGCCTCTGCTTCCTATGTTCAATTAAGTAAGTGAGAGTTCTTCTGGCTACTTCAAACCATGTCTGCACATATTTCTGAAATTTGTTTTTTGGGGGTACAATGTTATCCTATCACCACCCCCGCTCATTGTGGGTGATATGAGCAGTGTGGCATTTGGTGAATATTTCATACTTTATAAAGCTCCCGAATCAATTTCCAGTGAAGTGTGTTGCACAGTCCCTATTTATTCTCTACAGCACTCAGAAGAACAGAATGAAATCTCTGATGATCACTTTTGCCACAGCTTGCATATGTACTTTGGGAGTTGGGTAGGCTTCATCCCATTTTATACTCATATCAACTCAAACCAATACATAGGGGGTCATTCTGAGTTTGGAGGTAGCCATGGTTGGCGGAATGGGGATTTACCGGGACATTCCGACCTATGCGGACCAGGTACATCCCCATGCCAAATACCATTCCCCATTCCCATTCGAGCCCCCACAGGGCTCAGTGGAAATGGGAAAGGCGCTAATAATGGTCCCGCAAATTGTGGGCCCGTTATTACCACCAAGGACCCTTAATGGGTCCCGATAAGAACGGCGGGTCAGACCAGCCGTTCCTGGTGGGACCCGCTAAGGGACCTAGGAATAGGGCGGTAAAGGGTTACCGGCACTGGCACCTTTACCGGTGCCGGTAACCCCTTACCCCCCAACTCGGAATGACCCCCATAGTCTTGGGAAGATAGCTCAGGGGCATCCCGCTCACCTTGAAGCAAAACGGCATCGGGCAACACAGGTTTGATCACATCTTGGAAGCACAATGACACGGAGCAGCACAGGTTTGATCCCCGGCTCTGTGCTTAGAAACCTCTGGGTATTTAGCGTGTTATAAATAACCAGTAACAATTACATGCTACCACTCTGCCACCTTGAGTGGTTGAATGAAATTGCACTGTGTTTTGATGAATGTCGTCTAGCGGGCTGGGTGTGCCCTCGTGGAGGCAACCTTGCTTCCCCCAGCATTTTTTCTGTTTGCAGCTGATCATCGCTTGCATTGCTGTTCAAATAATGACAGACACATGAGGCATTCTATTCCCTTTATAGAGGTCTCACCACACCCCTTTGCCTTTGTGTGCGTTTCCATGTAGCGCACAAGCAAAAACCTTTGTAAAATGAATCTGGTCATCACTAAAATACCACATTTGGATTGTCACAAATTGTCAGTATTGAAAATCCATTCTGTATTGCCACATCCAATTTCTATGGATCTGGAGCAAGCTTTTGTATTTCAGCAAGTTCATCAAGCATAGAATAGGGTGATTTCAATTTCTTCACTTGCATTTGAGTAAATAATTAGTCAGTCTAGGAAGCAAGGAAAGCACTCTCCCTCATTGCATTGTCAGTGAAGGAGTCTACCCACATGATGTCAACCCTAGGGGCCAGATGCGCAGCACATACACCTATTACTAGGTCTTTGGGCAATATTAATGAATTTTAATGGAGAAGAGAATAGAGATATGCCTTTCTTTAATATGAGCACCTGCTGCCCTGTTCCCTCTAGATTATTCTGTACTCATGCACACAGTCATAATACGTATTGTGATCCATTTTTTATTTCCACAATTGTACATGATCATGTTAAAGCAAATGGTTCTGCGACTTGAGTAGAGAACACATCAGGAAGTTGAGATTTTGCAATTACCTTATTTGCTTTGCAGTACATACACCAATTTGAGCTCCCTTTTTAATTTCTCAAACTTGGCCAACTACATACAATTCTTCCTCTGGATGTTGCAATGTGATCTCATCAACTACTTTTCAAGTCGTGTTAAGGACTCTGGCAAGTAGGATGCAATCATGGGGCTCATCATCCATAGATCTCAGTAGCAGTGAAGTGAAAATCTGTCATGTATAGTAGCTGGCCACGCATATTTGCAAATCTTGTATTTTTATGATGTTGTGTGTTTCTCTTTTTTTTACCATGATTGTTTAATGTGCTGTATTTGTATGATGACTTTTTATAGCTTTTCCAAAATAAACGTACATTTAACTAATAAAAATCCATTATCAATTGCCAGCAGTAACCAGTTGCCCCAAAGAAATCTTATTTGACAAATTGTTGTGGGCTTTGGCAATTTCAAGAAAGTTCACAGATGGGTGTTTGTTAGACACTGTACACCGACTGAGATTGTGCACCCCAAATCATGTATTTTTTCTTTAAATACTTGAAGCTATTTTGATTACATACTTTGCATTCTTTGAACTATAGCTGATAAAATCATAATGTTGTCTTGCTCTCATGCCACATATTGTGGCAGTACAAATCGGAAGTCATCCATATACTGGACAACTAACCTCCCTGGAAACTCTATATCATATGGGTTTTTCTTCAGCCTACCTATGTGGGAGCGCAGTACCTGTATACTGAAAGTCATAACAAGTAAAAGAGAATAGAAATGGGTTGTTAGTATGTATTGGGATCGAGAAATAAGCAGAGCATAAATCAACAACCGAAAATGAAACATTTGTAGCTTTTTTGTGAAATGCAGGGAAGTATGGTCGCTGGATTCGAAACTACCAGAAAAGAGGGCAAAAGCACTGAACTAACAGTTTGGGCCTCATTCCGAGTTTGGAAGTAACCACGCCGCTATTTGCGGCATGCCTGCCTCCAAACTCGTTCCGATTCCACCCTGGTGAATGGAGAAATTACCGGTCCATTCCAACGTTGGTGGGACCAGTAATTCCCCATTCACCACGGCCCTTCCCCATTCCCATTTGAACCCCCATAGGGCTCAATGGGAATGGGGAAGGCGCTACTAACGGTACCGTAAATTACGGTACCGTTATTAGCTCTAAAGTCCCTTTGCGGGTCCCGTCCTTAAAGCCTGCTAAAAGCAGGCGTTAAGGAAGGACCCGTAAAGGGAACTCGTAGTAGGGCGGTAAGGGTTTAACGACACCGGTCTTGTTACCAGTGACCGTTAACCCTTACCGCCCTACTTGTAATGAGGCCCCTTGAAAATCTTGTACAAATCAGTAAAATCTGTGACCAATGGCCTCAAGAAATAAAAAAAACTCTTGAAGAAAGTTAAAGGGTTTTTATTGGTTTGTATTCAATGAGTTCTCTGAGGGCCACCCCTCTCTTGCCGGTTTATTTTTCTGTTGAAGAATGCTGGATAGCTAGGGTATGCTGAGCCTTATGGGGATACCCTCACCTGCACCTTGGGTACAGCAAGATTCTGGCAACCTCTCTGATGATGTGAGGCATAGATTATAGAACACAGCACCAGTCAGACATTTCTGCTAGTCTGTGAGCATAACCACATTCATGCTTACAACAACAAAATGTGTATTGTACATTGATTTTATGGGTTCATGATGCCAGTCAGCATTTTATCCCTTATTATTCTCAAGGTTCAGGATCCCTAGCCCACCTTAAGCACATTCATTCAATGCTGAATAGGCACTATCAGGTTATGACAGGCCTTTCTCAATGCGGTTCCTCAGTTACTGTGCAGTGCATTACATGAGAATCAAATCAACAGGATAACATGGCATCTCAATTTGTCATTGCAGCATAACAACAAATACATATGACCTCGATAACATGTGCTGACTATTTTCATTGTATTTTACTACTTTTTATTGTATACAATAAAAGCCACTTATCAGTCACTTCTCAGAAACCAAAAGCCACTAGTCTAAGTCAAAAGAACATTTCTAAATTAAACGGTTCACATCATACTAAAAACAATTATTGAGCATTTAGCTTTATTTTGTTAACACATGATAGATGCTCTCCCACAAATCATAGCTGGCTTAAATCACCAGGATGCTTTGCTAGAAGCTAGTCTAGCATATGTGGTGAGTGATCCTCGACCACAGATATCTTTCACAATGTTGAACACAATGCTAAAGATAACAATCATCAAACAGCATCTTTGAGAAGGCAGTTGCATTTACTAGTGAACCTAATAAAAACCTAAAGCATCAAAAATGAAAAACAGGACTGTGCATCACTTTCTGTTCCAAAAGTGTTCAGCAAATATGCAATGAAGGTTAATGCAAAAGCAATGAATAATATAACTGTAAAGACCGGTAGGGGGTGTCTGTACTTCCGCTCTCTATATGGTAGAGGAGAGGAACAGAGGACCCCAACCAAGATTCTCTATTGTGGTAGCAATGGATGAGCAATCAAGGCCTAGCTTCTCAGGAGGTGATGAGGGCTGGTTCTTAAGTACAGTGTAGTCCCCGAACCCCCACAAAGGAATGTCCACACACTGTATTACTGAAAACACAGTCTTTATATAATTAATATTCAAAAGTATGTACACAATCACAATAACGCACTTTGTACTTGGAAGTCAATAATGATAAATATATACACATCTAGAGTGGTACCACTAATGTTATCAAATCTCATTAAAGTGCATCAACTGTACGGTTAAAATGTCACACAGATCAATAACGAGTAAACCAGCAATAGAGAAAGGAAGGAACGTAAAATGGTTGAAACACTAGGCAGAATACTGGCCCCGTACCCTGGACACAGTTCTGTGTGGAGATCCCCCCACCTGGGCAACCTGTAAATAAAGATATATAGCACACGCCCAGTCCAGATGTTCAATAGTCTTACTTCTTCCTGTTAAGGTTTTACCCCCCCAATGTACCTGGTGGAGTAGAGTTCTCCGACGATGCGCCGACCGACCCTTCTTGAGTGCCTCCCTTTCAGGCGGGAGCCACAGATCGTCGAGAGGTGTCGGGGAACTTGGCGTTCGGTGTCGGGGAATCGACGGCCCTTCTTGAGTGCCCTCCCTTTAAGGCAGGAGTCACGGGTCGTCGAACGTGAACGTCCGACGGTGAACAGGATGAACTATGGCAGGGAAGTGGCAGCTTCGTTCCTAGAGGTGCTCGTCGACGACAGAGCGTTGGCGTCCTGCAAGGAGGAGGTGTGCGGGGCACCTCGGTGACAATAGTTCTGGACCGCAAAGAGATGATGAAGAACTGTGGCCCAGCAAGGGCGTCGAGTCGTCGGCGTCTCTGCGGTCTGTAGGTGGTGGGAAACCCACCGGTGGATGCTCCTTGGCGCGTCGACGGTCGGGCCTTCTCCAGCGGGAGACAAGCGGATGGCGATGCAGACGAGAGCGTCCGATGATCAAGGAAAGTTCTTAGGCAAACGGGAGCACGGCGGCTCCGGTCGGCGACGGGGGTCATCGACAGTGGTGGACAACAGTCCCAGTGCTTCTCCTTGGAGTTCCGCAATAGTCCCCGTATCGGGTCGGAGGTCTGTCTACCAGCTAGCGTTGGCAAAGATCAGCTGTGCACGATGGTCCCTCGTAGCTTGGTAAGAGGGCGCCTTACCAGGTCCTCTCTGGGTCAGTCCTTGGAGGCACAGCAGCTTTCAGATTGTGAAGAAGAGCCACAGCAATTCTTCTCGTCCAGCAGGGCTTCAAGGTCAAGCGTCAGTTAATCCAGTTACTCGTCGTAGTGGACTTCTGCTTCTGAACATGATTCCTAGCAGTGAGAGGTCCCCAGATATACTGTTGATCTCTCATTCATTCTGCTGGGTCACACTCAAGCATCCAATCACGACTACGGGCATTCATGCAGGCAGGCAGCCAATCAGGCACACGAGGTATTCAGGCCATTCACTTCTCTCCAGACACTCACAACAAGTTATGTGTATTGGGACAAGTACCGAGCCATTCAACACTCCAAGCTGCATTCATACCGGTTTCGGGCAGGGTTGTCTCAGTCATTGTGTCAACCACCAGATACTAGACACCCACAACACAGAATGTATATTCGCCACACACTCTATTCACCCAGGTCCCACCCACAGGAGGTACCCACAACATACATCACCGGGAAGGCTCCAGCTAGTCTGACTGGGCCTTCACAACAACACCATCTATGGCACTTCCATCCAACAGCCAGTCAGGGGGAAGGGACAGAGTCAGGGCTTCCCAGGACTTTGGGAAAACAAGGTAATGGGTAATAGAATGCAAGAGGCCACCGGGGCCATCTTGTTTTCCATCAGGAATCAACTGATCTCAATGGCAGGGCCGGGGTATCCCCAAATGGAGGATACTCCGCGCACCTGTCAAATTCAGCCTGGAGCTGCCACCAGCCCATACCCTGCTCTGTAGGCCACCCACGGGTGCCCAAAAACATACACTA
Source organism: Ambystoma mexicanum (assembly GCF_040938575.1). Taxonomy (NCBI): domain Eukaryota; kingdom Metazoa; phylum Chordata; class Amphibia; order Caudata; family Ambystomatidae; genus Ambystoma; species Ambystoma mexicanum. The sequence goes on from NC_090936.1 coordinate 699,573,335, forward strand.
GGGGCACAGGGTTGTACCCACACCCATGGGTGCCATAAGGGTATCCCACGGGTCCGTTCACCAAACCAAAAGAAAGAGAGCTACACCGCCAGGAGTCCCACATGAACTCCTGCGTGGGAAACACGACAGAACACATGATAAAAAGCAGTAAAGGACAAGGATACAGAGGCCCTGTCCCTCCGATGCATTTCGAGCATCACAATAACCAACACCTCAGCAATGGAAAACTAAAAGCACCACTCTCTAATTGAAATGAGGGCTATTCAGAAATGCAGGTTCACAATGCAAAATTAAACTAATGCAAGATCATGCAAATTAAATGATATGATATGGCATTTGTAACGCGTCTATACACAAGTGTTTCAATGCGCGACAAGGCAAGGGAGGGGAACAGAGGGAATACAGAGACAATGGGCCTCATTACGGGTCGGGCGGTCCGGAATTAACAGTGGCGGCAAACTGGCCGCCACTTTTAATTCCGGACTGCCCGATCCCGAGTCCTACAGGCGGGAGGTGATCTTCTCGCCAGGTCTGACCTGGCGGGTTGAACACCTCCCACCTGCAGGCGGACGTGGAAACACCAGCACCATCACGAGATGGTGCCGGTGTTTCCACTTCCCCATTCCCATTGAGTCCTATGGGACTCAATGGAAATGGGGATTAACACCATTCCGCCTCCGTGACTCCCGGGACACCAGGGCTGTAATGCCCTGGTAATTCCAGGAGTCAGAGAGGCGGACTCGTAATGAGGCCCAATGATTTTACAAGGCCAGGTGACATTGAGATTGCGTAAGTGCAGGGGAGGGGGGAAGGGAAAAGTGCAAGGGGTAAGGGGGAGGGAAAGTGCAGTACATAGGATAAACAGTAAATAAATAAAAACAATAAATAAGAACAATAAAAAAGAAGTGTGGACAGCTGATGGCAGGTGCAAGGGTAGGTGCAGGCATCAGGTGTTAAGTGCTGGTAAGGGGCTGTAGTGATACAGAAGCAGCCCCGGAGTGCAAGGGCTGCCAGGGGGGCAGTGCAGGTGTGCAACTGGTGGGGAGAGGACCTGGGCCCGAGAACAGAGGGTAGCCAGGTGACCAGTGCAGTTTCAGTTTCAGCCAGAAATTCAGCAAGGGAGAGGAGGAGAGAAAGCATAAGCAAAGAGGAAGGTCTTGAGGTGCTTCCAGGACCCAAGATGGTTCTCCTCAATTTTTAGAGAGGCAGGGAGGCTGTTCCAGAGAGAGGCCCAAGCTGAAGAAAGAGATCTACCACCAATTTGTTGCTTGGAGACACGACTGGCCCTGAGGGAGTTGGAGGTGGATGAGTGAAGAGCTCGAGAAGGAAGATATTTAAGAAAAGAGAGCTGACGGTATTGAGGCCCCAGGCCCCAGAAGTTCTTGTGGGCAATGCAGAGGTTTTTGAACTTAATCTGTGCACCCACTGGGAGCCAGTGCAGAGATTTCAGTCCTGGAAAGATACAATCACTGGGCTTGAGGCCAAGAACAAGTCTTGCAGTCCTGTTTTGGATGAGTTGAAGAGGTCAGAGATTAGAGGCAGGCAGATTTAGAAAGAGGCTGTTGCAATAGTCCAGCCTAGAGAGAACCAGAGCTCTGGAGAAAATTAGCTTCTGGGGGAAACTGAGAAAAGGAAGACTACCTCTGAGGTGGTGCAGCTGGTAGTGTGACTTCTTAGAGACGTCAGAGATGTGAGGAGAGAAGGAGAGTGCAGAGTCGAAGATGACCCTGTGTTTTTTAGCCCCTCAAAGGTGGGACCAGGAAGAGGGCCAACAGAAGCCGGCCAAAGTATGACTGGAAAGGAGGGAGCGGGTGTGCCAATGAGGAGAATCTCAGTCTTACTGGCATTAAGGCAAAGATCACTGGCGGCACACCACTCCTGGATAGCAGACAGACAGTCAGAGATGAGAGAAGGAGATGAGGTTTCTGAAGGGAGCTTAAAAATGAGCTGAGTGTCATCCGTGTAGCACTGAAAGTTAGGGCAGAGAGTGGCAATGCAGGTGGGCAAGAAGTGCCAGGTATTGGTTGAACAATCAGGGAGAGAGGTTAGACCCCTAGGGAACACCACAGGTAGAGATAGAGATAGGGGAGAGGAAGGACCCAAGTTGGACCTGGGAGGGTCGATTGGAGAGGAAAGAAGTCATCCAAGCCAGGGCCTGATCAGTGATACCCAGGTTATCATAGAGACGGTTGAGCAGGATGGCATGAATGACTGTGTCAAAGGCAGAACAGAGATCAACTAAGATGAGGACACAGGGGGTGTTGAAGAGCAGGTCTTCACAGATGTTCAGGAGAGCAGTTTCCATGCTTCTGGCAGCTCTGAAGCTAGACTGATGGTCATGGAGACAAACAACAGATTTCATGTGAAGGTTAAGCTGGGAGATGGCCAGCTTCTCCAGGAGGTTGCCCAGGAAAAGGAGTGATGGAGATTGGGCTAGAGCTAGCATGGCAGGACGGGTCGGCAGAGGGTTTCTTAAGAAGAGGGTGAACAAGGGAGTGCTTCAGGGGGCAATGGAAGACTCCAGTGGTGAAGGAGTGGTTGCAGAAATCAGCCAGAGCAGGAGCCAGGGTGTCAATATGGTCCTTCATGGTTTTGGAGGAGCAGGGGTGAACCTGTTTTGATGAGACTTTCATAGATTGGACTTGTCTAGAAACCTTGTCTGGAGAGAACAGTGGAAAGGCAGGGAAGAAGGGAGGATAGGTGGCCAAAGAAGGACCAGAGGAAGAGCAGGGAGTAGAGGGAGGAGGGGGAGAGGAAGAGAGAGAGGACAGGATGTCCTGAGTATTTGAGCTGAAATGAGAAGCCAGAGCCACGCAGAAGTCCTGGGAGGGGACGGGAGAGGTAGAGACTGCAGCAGAATTGGTCAGTTCCTTGCAGATTTTAAAGAGTTCAGCCGAATTGTTAGATTCCGCAGAGACATGGGCTTCGGTGTGAGCTCTTTTCTTGGTGCGGACGGAAAACCGGTATTGCCTTTAGAGCAGGCGGCAGGTCATTTTGTCAGAGGATGTATAGGAAGCACGCCATTTCCTCTCAGCCACCCTGCACTTGCATTTAAGGGTGACGAGGTCTGAGTCATACCAGGAGTACTCTTGGCTTTGGGCTGCAAGCAGATCCTCATGACAGGGGCAAGAACATCAAGGGTATCAGATATAGTAGAGTGGAGCATGGAAAGCGCTGTGTCAGGGTGTGAGTCAGCCAAAGAGGGAGGTGAGAAAGTGGCGGGAAAGCCTCAACTGGAACACGCTTCATGGGTCGTATAACTGAGAAGGTCGTTGGCAGTGCTGGAGGTGGCTTGGCCTGAGGTGTAGAGAGGGTGAGCTGGGAGCAAAGGTTAAAGTGATAGTGACAATCATTGCATCTAGTTCAACCTTTACATGCTAGAATATATTTCCTGGAAATATGTAAATATTAGACATGGTATGAGCCACTGATCAATTCAAGAGCTTCTGCACCTATCACTTAATGGGTGTTTCCTGCTCTTGTAGCAGGAACACCCATTTGGAGTATGTATGTTGACAGAGCCCTTAGGACTACTTCTCTCTATCAGGACAGTCCCCCTTCAATCTGCTTGCCTGTCAGCCTCCAAAATAGAACTGCTTGCCATTTGTATACCTTATTCAAGGAAGTCCTGCAAAACTATATTTCTGATGTCTGCTCCTTGTATCCCAATGCCAACCTGCGTGGCAGAGGCTCTGACGCCCTGCTTTGTTCAAACTGTCACATCTCTAATCCCAATAATTGCACCCTCAATTTTTAGGTTTGTTGTATGAATGTCTCAGTGATGTCACATCAGCTGATGCAAGCTCTGTCTGCATTTTTTACTGGAGACGCCACCAGGGTATGTACTTTATCACGTCCCTGAAGAGATGTCTATGGGTTATTTTGGATGGTATATGTTATCACTTCTCCACTCATTTTTCTTGTACCGTGGCCCAAGGTTAGGGCACACTGTTCCCTCTTGTGAGCTACCGTAGAAATTCCCTTTTAGAAGGATTACATTAATGTTTTCCAGCTACTGACAACTGGGCTGCACGTGTCACATTTTAATATTGCAGTGCAAAATGGACATTTAGAATAAAGAAGAATTCATAAAAGGCCCAGGTTATTTCACTTTGGGTGAAGTACTCTTCCAGAGTATAGTGGTTTTGGCGCTTACCTGCCCATGCAAGGCACTACAGTACTTATATCAATAAGCACTTGGTGTTTATAAATCATATGCTAATGATAAGGATTTAGACACTATTGTCATTCATTAGAAACGTTAAAGCCTGGTTAGGAGCAGAAAAGAGGGGAAGGAATCCAGGAATGGTACCTCATATGCTCGTTAGTCCTCTTATGGGTTAGACTGGTCCAAATTACTTGTCACTCTCTCTCATTTGGGGGCAGGTGTTCCCTGCCTAACCAAGGCATCCCCCAACCCAGGATGATCACTAGAGATTGGGAAAACCTACATCTACAAAATATCTTCTCTAAAATGGATGGCCTTAAGTCAGAATGCCTTGTCTACGTAAGGCTCCCTCTGGGATCAATCTAGCCAAAACTTTCCTTAAGGTTTCCAAGAAGATATATTGTAAGGGTCTGTGCCTTTCAGACACTCTGGCGTGCAAGTGTATTGCCACAAGTTGCATCAATGCATCTTTCCATACCTGAACTGTCTCTCACTGTGATTGTTTCTCAGAGTTGTAATGCGGGTGTAAAGCAGCCACTTTGATCTTGGAAAGTGTGTCAAGAAATAAGACCATGGAGTATTTGGTGTTATCTTTTATTGAGAACATGTATGGATCTACACACCAGTTGTGAGCACATTGTTCAATGTGTTGTATCTGCCACAAATCAACCACATTCTGGGCTCTTCCCAACTAGAGACAGTACCTCAATGAGTGGTCCAGAGTGCTTGCTAATATGATTTTTGTGTGTGTTATTTATGTATTTGTTATTTATATCATGCAGGTTATGCCCTAGGCATCAGCGTGCAAGCAACTATAACAAACATAAAAGACAACAAGCAGGAAAATGACAATAAACAGAACAACAAATCCAAACAAAATATATAAGGCTAATGGCATAAAATGGCATAAACAAAAACAGCTAAGAGACATTACACAGTAAACCTAAATCAGGTACAGCACACATTCAGAAACTAAACCCTGCACATAAAAAGCCTAAGCAGATACCTTATCAGTAAAAATTCAACACTGTATTAACTAACATAAGCCATAAATCCTATGTAGACACCTGTACAATTTTCAAATTGGAAGCCTTATTGAATAGTCTTTTGCACATTTAAAAGTACAGAAGTTCAGATTGTCCAGAGCCTATCACAATACAATCTCTGTTTCTTGAAGTAGACAAGTTTGGGATATGAACTTTTGAAGAACTCTAAAATCCTGTACTCTAATACATCCAGGCTTTATTTTCTGACTTAACCAGGCTAGAGCTATGTTCCTGAGAGCCTGTCTAGTCTTGATCCTCTCTGGCCTTCCATGTTGGTTACGATAATGTCCCTATTATCCATGTCGAAGTCTATTAAGTTCATATTCGTAAGTTCATATTCGTATTTTGTATTTTATTTGTGTATTTTATTTTATTTTATATAGCGCCTTACGCCAAAGTGCTGTACATAGAATTAAAAATAGTAAAAACAGTGGAGTCAATATTTAAGACACAGAGGGCCTCATTACGAGCCGGGCGGTAAGGGATTCCCGGAATGGGTAAGGGCTCCGTTGCTGGTAATCCCTTACCGCCCTATTCCGAGGCCCCTATGGGGGCTAAAATGGGAATGGGGAAGGGCCATGGTGAATGGGGAATTACCACCCCCCACCAACCTTGGAATGGGGCGGTAATTGCTCCATTCACCATGGCAGAATCGGTAAGGTTTTGGAGGCAACCATGGCGCTAATAGCGCCATGGTTACCTCCGGGGTCGTAAGGAGGCCCAGAGTAATTCAATAATTGCAATAGGACCTTGCTAACCAGATGAAAGAAAATGAGAGTGTAGAGAAGCCTGAAAGGAGGAGTAAACAGTAATAGATCTGAGAGATAGAGGGAGAGTATTCCAATTTAAAGGTGCAAGAAGAGAAAAAGACTGGAAGCGAGATTGGGCACAGGGAGGAGAAGGGACTACAAGATGGAAATCGGAGGCAGACCAAAGAGGACGGGAAGGAAGATAGAAAGAGGCAAGTGAAGAAAGATAGGGAGGGGAAAGACCATAAAGTGCTTTAAACACCAAACATAAAAAATTTAACTTTAGATGTTTAGGAAAAGAAAGCCATCCAAGTTGAGACAGAGAGGAAGAGATTGAATGACAAGGGGCCAATTGACCAAGAACACAAATAGAAGCATGAAATACAGATTTAAGTGGTGCCAAGCGGGATATTGGAAGTCCCAAAAGTGTAGAGGAGAAAATTAGAGCAGACATCAATCAATTGTTGCTTTAAAAGTCATAAACAAACATGGTTTCCGGATGTTATAGAGATGAAAATAACAGGAGAGAGCAGTGAGTGAGATGTGGTGGGTGAAAGAAAGATCTGAATCAAGAAAAAGACCAAGATTGCGCACTGCTGATGAGATAGGTAGCTGAGCCTGAGGGAATGAAATAAAAGAAGGTAAAGAATCCAGAGAAGTCGAGTTAGAAGGAAAGAAAATAACCTCTGCTTCTGCAGCATTTTGAACAACAAATTGATCGGACATCTATGATTGGATAGCCAGTAAGCAGGCACTAAGTTTGTGTTGGATATCATCAGAGAAATGTGGAAATGAAAGAAAGAGCTGTGTATCATCACTGTAGAAATTATGCAAGAACCCAAAGAAGAGATAACCCCAGCTAGCAAAGAAGTGTAGAGGACTGAGCCTTGCGGAATACCACAAGTGAGTGAGTATGTTTCAGAAGAGACCCTAGCCCAGGAAACTGAAAACGTTCTCTGAGAAAGATAAGATTCGAACCAAGAAAGAGTGAAACCAGAAAAACCAAAAGAAGAGACGGCAGACAGCAAGAGTGTATGATCCACAGTATTGAATGCTGCAGAAAGTTTAAGAAGTATGAGAAGAGAAGACTGTTTAGCATGATGTGCCGATTGTAATGAGTCAAGAACAGAATGGAGAACCGTCTTGGTAGAATAACCTGGGCGAAACCCAAATTGGAATCAAGGAAGAATAGAATTTTGAGAGACAAAGTAGAAAGTTGAGTGTAAACTACGCATTTGAGGATTTTAGAGAGGTATGGAAGAAGTGAGATAGGACGGAAATTAGAAGGAAATATTTTAGATATAAGTACAGATGGTATAGGATCCAAAGGAGAGTAAGTAGGGTGGGCATGGGCAAGAAGACAGAGTGTCTTCATTGGTGATAGGAGTGAAGTTACAGAAAGTCACCTTTGGAGATTCGAGAAAAGGTACAGAGGGCGTAAAATTATCCTGAGCACTAGAAGACTCAATAGTTAATCGAAATGGGGGGACTTTAGTAGTAAAGTAAAATGCAAGATTTGTGGTAGTTGGAGTAGAATTAATTGAAGGATCTGGAATAGGAGATGTGAGCAGTCGAGAAAGAGTTTGCAAAAGATGTCTAGGATGAGGCGATTGTGAGTGAAGAAGATCAGAGAAATAGGACTGTTGAGCGGATAGAAGGCAGTTATCTTATAAAGTGTGAAAAGAAACATAAGATATATAGTTTTCTGGTGTCTTCAGTTTTAACCAACATCTTTCTAAGCGCCGAAAAACACGGAGCATAGCACAGAGATGAGAAGACAACCAGGGTTAAGGTGGTTTATGTGACCGGAGAAAAGGAGAAGAGGGATATAGTGAATCAAGAGACAGAAGTGAAGAAGAAAGAGTAGAGGCAGCTTCATCTGCTAATAAGTTAGAGAATGAAGCTTGAGATCCCAGTTTAGAAGTGCTTGTGGACGTGAATAGTGTTGCGTTAAATTTACATAGATCACAACGTAAAAAAGTAGGAGAGGAAGAATGAGAGGAAGAAGTAATACAAGGAAAAACAGCAGAAGAAAATGAGAACAAGAGAAGATGATGGTCCAATAAATAGACCGGAAGAGAGGGCACAGGAGATGCAACAATAGATGACATAAATAAAAGATCTAAACAACAGCCCGATATATGGGAAGAAGGTGTGGATAGAGGAGCAAGCAAATAAGAAACAAGAATAGAGAGAAATGGAAGAGTTGAGTGAGTAGATGAGAGATGGATATTAAAGTCACCTAGAACTATAAGAAGGACAGTAGTAGGAAGCAGAAAAGTGAGCAATCTGTCGATGTCCTTGCAGAATGAGGTAACAGGACCTGGAGGCAAATTTGTGAATACTTCACTTATGGAGGATTTCGTGCCAGAAGACCTTAAACAATCCTGGGTGACTCCCCTATTGAAAACAAACGTTCTTCTGATGGTAGAACCCCTCAATTACAGACCCATCACAAACATAGCATTCCTTTTAAAGATCTTGGATCGCGTAGTGTATAGGCAAGTTGCCCAACACCTCAATAACCTCCCTGTCCTAAACAGTCGGCAATCAGGATTTAGGGCAGGTTACAGTATGGAGACAGCCCTATTAGAGCTAACATCTAGGCTTCATGACAGTATGGATAAGGGACTCTCCTCCATGCTCATGTTACTGGATCTCACAGCCGCGTTCGACCTGGTAGGCCATTTATTATTTATTTATTTTGTATTTTATTTATTTATTTACATTTTTAAAGCACTCACGCAGCCTCGGGGCATCAAGGCGCTGTTACAGGAATATGTCTTAGTTGCGTATTTATAACATCCCTACTACCCAGAGGTTTCTAAGCACGGACCCGGGGATCAAATCTGTGTTGCTTCATGTCGTCTTGGTTGCAAAACAAGCACTTTGCCGCTGAGCTATCCTCCCTGGACAATTAGTCTCCAGACTCGAAGACATGGCACATTTTTCCCCAGCTACATCCTTCTGGGTAGCGTCGTTTCTGAGTAATAGAAAAATTAGCATTTTCTCTGAATCTGCAGAGGCTGCTACAATACCGATAGAATTTGGTGTTCCACAGGGGGCTAGCATTTCCCCCTCTTTATACAAGATCTTCACAGCTCCTTTTTTCACAATGCTGTAAAGGGAAGGGATAAGTTTCACCAACCTTGCTGACGAGACACATTGTGTCATCCCCCTGGCTGTTTGTCATAAATCTGACGAAGAAAGCTTGAACAAATCCTATGCCAGCATTGACAATTGGCTCTTAAGAGGCCCAAAACCGAACTCCTCATTGTGGGCACATGGCCCGCCTTATGTAAACTGAGCCCGGATTATGAGGCATTCCAATTTGGCGATGTGAAGATCATTCCATTGAAGAAAGTCAAGTCATTGGGAATTATTTTCGACCAGAATCTTTCCATGAAAGCCCAAGCAGGGCGTTTGGTCTTGGCTGCTGCTTATTATATTAATTGTTTTGCCCACCTACGTCCCCTTATTACCCAGGCCAATGTTGAGATCCTGGCAAGACCCATTGTGGGCTCCAAACTGGATTATTGTTGTAGCTTACTGACAGGTCTCAGTAAAGCAGAATCCAATAGACTCCAGGTCATACAAAATGTTGCTGTGAGAGTCGTCAAGGGCTTAGCTAAACGCAACCACGTTACAGAGGCCAGAAGAGCCCTGCACTTGTTGCTGGTGGAGGCACGAATCCACTTTCACCTCGTTACGATCACATTTAAGTGTATACAGGGCATCATGCCAGACTATCTTGAGAATCTAGTTGTGAAGAAAGATGCCAGCAGAGCCCTCAATCAAAACATATTTGTTATCCCCAGATTTAAATCGAGGAAGTCAGAAAAGGGGGCTTTCTCATTGGCTGCCCCATTGGCTTGAAACATGCTACCCCTGGATCTAAGGCTCCAGATTAAGCTTGAGCCTTTTAAGAAGAAACTGAAGACCTGGATGTTCGCCTAATTCCTCCCTCTGTGCCACGCTGCGGATTTCCCCCTCGTATTCTCCAATTCTGGTTTATGTTTGTTTCTTATTTATGTATTTTAGCACCCTTATGCCCACGGGTCCATTGTTGCGCTATATAAGTAATTAAAGTAAAGTAATGTACAGGAGGACGATACATTAATAGAAATTAGATAGAAGGCATAGAAGAAATAGCTGAGGAAATGGAGTAGGAAAATTCAAATATAGGAAATTGAGGAAAAGTTAAGTTATGAGAAAAAATTGAAAAAGAGGAATGGTACAAGATACCAGTGCCACCACCTCGAGAATAAACACAAGGGATATGGCAAAAAGATGTAGCAGAAGTAGACAGTAAAGCAGGTATAGCAGCATTAGTAGTCGAGTATCCAGGTTTCTGTAATGCAGAGAAATTGTAATTGTAACCGTGAAAACATGTCAAGAACTGATCATGATGTATTCCATAATGATCCAGCATGCCATAGACCAAGTTGGAGAGATGTAGTTTTAGAAATGGAAGAAGGATAAATCAGGTTAGTGTTATTCATAATAAAAGGCATTTGAGACTTTCCTAATCAAATATCCGATGACTAAGGGGAGCTGAGTGTTCTTTGAGCAATATCTTCTGAAACTTCCAGGCTGGGTGAACTCATCAAAAAGTCATAGCACAGAAAAGACATAAGATAACAACTGCGCTGCCACTGACATCTTGTACAGAATACCCCATCTTAAGCTCCACTACGACTTTTGAAATAAACACCATTTGCATTGCACTACTCACTTAGCCAATCAAAGTACAAAGCAGAATTCCAGCAGGAGGCAATTGTTGTCTTCAAGTGGTTCTGTGCCTACCTGTGGAGCACCTGAAATTGGTAAAGCTTATTACTTGCAATGTTGGCCTGGCAGAGGTTTTAGCTGATCTTATGGGCCACAGCAATCATGCCCCTTATGGGCTGGCAATTGCAGTTCAAACAGCTCATCATGCTTTCTTCCTTGCTCTGCCTTGCTGTGCCACCTCTCTGCCTCGCTAGCTGGTCACCTGGCTACCCTCTGAACTTAACGGCACCAAGCTTCCTCCACAACCTGCAAGCACCTACACTGCCTCACAGCCTCCGTACACTTAGGGGCTGCATCTGTAGCCCTACAGACCCCACACCCTTTTTTGTACTTCCATACCTGGCTCCCCCAGCTACACTTACTTAGAGCAATTGCTGCCCTCACCACACTTCCCTAAATGCCTCCCCCTGGCACTCCCCCCCTGCACTTGCATGATCTGGATAACACAACGCCTAGTACGATCATTGTTTCATCCTCCCTATGTCTCCTTACCTTGTTGTGTTGTGCCTAGAAACACTTGTGCACAGGCGCGTTGTAAATGACTCGTCATATCATATCAGGTGAATAACAGCAAAGGCAGGACCATTCATGATCTTCCCAATTTGTAGGGCACCAAGGCTATTACACCACTTATAGAAGCAGCAAAGCCCACCCGCAGATTACATGGTCTTTGATATGGCACCCTGATCTGCTCCAGTGCCTCCCAGATGTCAACTATCCTGTGCCGCTTTACTTCAAATCCTTGTATATGCAAAGTCGCTTGGTCTCAGACTGCATGCTCATGCTTCTGTCTGGGGTAGGAGACCTCTCTTGACGAGGTGGTGAAAAGGATTTCACCCAGTTTTTGTGTCAGTTATATTCATATTGTCAATACTCTGCTAATCAGTTAAAATGTCCATGGTGAAGTAGATTGTCCGTCCATTGGAGTGATCTAGTGCCAGCACCTCTACAGAATGGACCGCACCATAAACCGCCGGCACAGATTTGTGTGAAAAGTAAAGTTGATAGGGAGTTTTGAGCCAGGACCATTTTTACTATTTTTGACAAAGGGTGTAGCAATAGATCAACAACCAACATTACCACCTTGTGAGCAGTCAGCAAACACACCATGTCATGCATCGTATGATAATTGTGTCCAGGCACAAATGTCTCCATCATGCTGACCTGGTGCTTAAGGGTACTGTCATTGTTGGGAGCAGAGATGGTGCACAGCTTCTGGAACACTGCTGGCACATTAGAAATGCTTTGCACAATGCCAGTATTTGCTGAGGGAAGAATGTGTATTGGCTGGGGGTGGGGGCAGCAGTTAAGATCTTGAGTATTTATCCCACTCAGAAGAATGGTGGCAAATCATGTGGGACAAAGAAGGTCCCAGGTCTCAGGCATTCTTGCACAGATTGGAGGTGATGAGATGTTGATTTGTGTCCTGTTTGAAAAAATCCACACTTAGGATTTCTGTGGTGGGTTAAGACATGACCCATTAGGCACATCTCACTTTGAAGGTGGTGGTGAAGATGGGGATTGTGCAGGTGACGTTGATGATCTGGTTACCACATACTGACATTTTGCACCTCCACTTCTTTCTTAAAGTGTTTGAAAAGGGCAGTCAGTACACCAGCACAAGAATAGCTAGATCTATTCATCCCTTCACTCTAATTGTGCATTGTACTCCTCCTTGGAATACATGGTTTTCAGAATCAAATGGTTCTGCTGCATTTAATCAGACCAAAAAGATGTCTAAGACTTTTCATTCACTAAAAAGAAAAAAAAAATGTGTAAGACATTTCTACGGAAGTATCAAGTATGTGAACTATGCACACACATGTGGTACACTTAATTACATTAACTGACTGTAAAACCGTGCATACCTCTGCCTTCAAATAATTATGTGATATATTTGTCTCAATCCTACAAGCAATGGCACATTTGTTATGCCATACAAATTGATCACTGGGGTTCTCTCCTTCTGGATAATGAGATGGCAAGCTTAGTTTCAGTCACTGAATACAATCTCCTTCCTTCTCCAAAGAATTCGAAGACTTTTCTATAAAAGCAGTAAGCATGGGTTGGATGCAAACAGATAACACTCTCAGTTAAAGCCACTAAATGCACCATTGAAAAAGATGTCTAATGCTTTTCATTGATAAAAAAAAAAACTCTAAGGGCGTAATTCATGGAACTTTTAGCGCGGTGCAACGTTACTTTGCACCGGTGCACTGCAAAAGTACTATTTTCACTGCATTGAATGGGCCAAAATCACAGTGCCAAGAATACTTTTACTGTGCAAAGTGTGCAAAAGTACTCTTTGCACTGCACTAAATGGGCCAGAATCACTGTGCAAAGAGCACGTTTACAGTGCAAAGTGACTTTGCACTGCAAAAATACACTTTGCACCGCTGTGTGAATCAGTATGTTTGTTCGCAGTGCAAAGTCACTTCGCACTGTGCTAAAGATTCCATGAATTAGGCCCTAAGGGCCTGATTCATGGATAAGTGTGCATTAATCCCACAAAGGCTGTGTGCCGTGAAGAACACTGCGCGAGCCTGCACGCTGAATAAAACATGCACAGCCCGCAAATTTCATGGAATTTCCTGGACAAAGTAACTCTATACGCAAGTCGCAGATGGAACGATCCCGAAATGGCCCCACGCAAAGCAAAAACAGCCTTAACAGCTACCTTTGCATGCTGCCCTAGGCGTGAATACACTCACCCTTCAAACAGTGCGTGGGATCCCTTGCAAGCAGGCATGCAATTCGTAGACCCTGCGCTGGATCCCCCTTAACTGGTACCGGCACCCCGACAACACGCGTGCGATTTCTCATAACTCTGGTAAAACTCAGAAAATATTTGTGCGAACCCCGTTCCTGCAGCACACTACACTGCATACGCAAACACCTAAGTATGATCAAATCCCGGGCTGCTTACAGGCACCCCTAAATCCGACATGCAAACCCACCTCCGCACTCCGATTCCTGGGCACAGGTGTCTGAACGCCTGACTTCGGGTGTCAGATAGATCGAGGGATTTGCGTGGGCATTTTGCAGGCGAGAGGTTGCACGGTCACATCCATTAAAAAGGCTTTGTTGTGTGCATTTGTAGGCGTGCTATGGACTGCCTGCAACCCGTCCCTCGTAACGCCCACTTTTTCCCTTGTTCTTCCTCATTTACGAGTTCTGCCCCCTACTCTGTCCACTTGCAGAGACGTGCTGGGCCTGTGCGGAATCCTCGCAAGTCCCAGATGAGTCCCATGCATTTGTTTCCATGAATCGCAAATCCCAGATTTTACATGCATATATTTCCATGACCCTTGCCCTAAGTCTTTTCATTTGCATACAGATTTCTAAGTTGTTAGTTTGCATAAATATTTCTAAGACATTGGGCCTCACTACGAGGTCGGCAGTAACTTGCCGGTGCCACCGGCACGTTGCCGCCAACCCCGATCCTGTGCCTGACTTCCCTGTGCAACCAAGGCATTACAAGTCTCAGCGGTGCAGGAAGTCAGATGTCGGATATGGTAAGTCCCCGTTCCCGTGGAGTCCGATAGGACTCCAGGGGATGGGGACTCAGAAACACCGGCACCGTTGAAAACAGTGCCGACAACTCTGTGTTCCCGGGGCCATTGCATCCAGCAAGGTCAGACCTGCCGGGCACAACGGCTCCTGTAGGCAGACTTGTAATGTGACGGTCTGGAAACAAGGGACCCAGTATACTTACCAGCACCCTTGTTTGCAGACCACCACACTCGTAATGAGGCCCATTAACTGCCAAGTGATTTCTAAGAGTGTGCCTTGCCAAAATTATTTCTAAATCTTTTCATTTAGAAAATGATTTCCAAGACTTCTCTACACAACTATGTGGACCACAAATAGATGATACACTTAGTTCCATCCACACAATGACCTACATGCTTCTGCCTGCAAACAATTGTGCTATCATATTCGTCTCAGTCTAACACGTAATAGCACATGCATTTATATCATGCATGTTGGTCAGTGGGATTCTCTCTTTCCTGATACTACAGGGGAGAACTCAGTTATATGTACTAAATATACCATCCTCCTGAATCTCAATCATATTATGTGTTTTCTATTCGGGCAAATGTTATGTGGACTGGACACAGAAAGATGACATATTCGGTCACTGAATACACTCTATTGTCTAAAATATTACTACGAAATTTCATTGGCATAAAGATTTCTAAGACTTTTCATTTGCAAATGTATGTCTACAACTTTACATAATATAAGTTATTTCTAGACTTTTTGGCAGAAGCAACAAATATGTGGACGGTCCAAAAAAATATGGCAGACAGTGAATGGAGTTTGTTGTGTATGTATGTATATATGAAGTGTGCTTCCTTATGAGTCCAACTCTGCTCTGTAAAGTGAACTTTTTCTTTACTGTTTGTTTTGTTCATGAAAGTGTGTCTACAATGAATTGTTGTGATACCATACTTCTTTTGGTTCCATGTACATTCTTTGAAAAAATACGTTTCAAGAAGGTGTTTCTTGGAACACAGGTATGCCACTGATGACTTCTACTGAAGATTGTCAGGCTGCCATCTGTCATTATCATTGTTAGCGATGTGAAAATAATTCTCCTGCCAGATGCTACAATTACTTCAATCATTTAAACAAATGTTTAACCTGAGCTGGATTTTGTTTGAACTCCTTTCAGAAGCAAATTCACAGGCCATTCAGAAGGTTCCCTGGCTTAACTAGCTTCACTGAATGTTACTGCGGAATGCAGATCGTCGGTTCCTTTGATAAATCACTGGCCCATTTGACAGCAATTTATCTCAGCACTTAAAACCAGTCAATTTACTGCTGAGTTGTCTGGCTTGGTGCACACAGTCACATCAGAACAGGGCACACAGATTTTCTTTGCAAGACCTCTATTATGATGTTGAATGTTTTCTTGAGACACATTAAAAACATTGGCAAATATAGTTCCCCCTTTTGCTACGGTTCAAAGCTTCAGCAGATGGGAACCCACGGAGAAGCAGTGAAACTGCATTGTGAATGTATTCTTTAAATAACAAGCAGTCTTAGCAAAGCCAACAGTAGTGGATTTTGTTTTGGGATTTTAGAGAAAATTGTCAGACAGGGGCCATTATATGACCAAACACTCACACAGTTTTCCAGACGATGCCATGTTATGCCCACATAGTGCCATCATTTTCTAGTATTACTATGATATGCTTTGGTAGTCACATCATATGGTGCATCATTTGGCATCTATTGCTATCATCCGTCAGGTATGGACATTGGCAGTTATTGCCTTTAGAACTCTGGAACTCAAACCAATGTAATCAGAAAGCCACACTCTATGGGCCTCATTAGACGGACGGCGGTGGGCCAAGGTGCTATTAGCACCTTGGTCCATGCCGGTAAAATACCGGCACTGCCTTGGAGGAAAACGGAATTACCGCCCTATTCCAAGGTTGGTGGGGCGGTAATTCCCACTTCCCCCATTGCCCTTCCCCATTCCCATTTTTGCCCCATAGGGCATAATGGGAATGGGGAAGGTGGTAATTACGGCACCGCAAATTGCGGTACCGTAATTAGCTCCCTGGTCCCTTTGCGGGTTGGTTTTTAACACCTGCAAAAAGCAGGTGTTAAATTCTCCAACCCGCAAAGGGACCTTGTAGTAAGGCGGTAAGGTTTTACTGGTACCGGTAAAATACCGGTACCGGTAAACCCTTACCGCCGTCCGTGTAATGAGGCAGTATATGTTTTATGTGTACCACAATGTGAAATTGCTGCTGCAGAATTACTGTATCAACACTTTATACAGGGCTGGCCCTCCATTCATAGTTAATATATTCAATAGCTACACAATTTTTATTTTTTTTAAATCTGCAGAAGAGCTAAAACCAAGTATTTAACAAGTTAGAATGGGTGGTACTGCTTTATCAGATAAGCCAGCACCAATTTCTGGAAACAGCTGTGGTAGATTGACATCTCACCTTCTGAAGACACTTCACGACTTGGGTCTTTCCCAACTAAACAAATTCTGTAATAGCTCCGTGAAGTGTCTACTCTTACTCCATTGCTAACATGTGTTCCTTTTTTTTGTTTGTTCATTTCTTACGATTCAGGAGTGTGCACCCTGCACTGTTTTCTGATGTGTCTGTATACCATTGACTATCACGCAATTGCAATACAATTTGGCACATTTTAAACCTCAAGAGTAAATAAATGGAGAGACTGCACTTTGAAGTTGTTTTTCAGAATCAGTAGAATGTGTAACTCCAGCAGTGTTAACCTAGAGGGCAGCACCAAGAGGGCACCTTGTATGTATGTATGCATGTATGTATGTATCTATACTGATTTGTAAAGCGTGGCAAAGACCCAAAGGCATCAAGGCTCTGGAGGAGTCAAAAGAGAACCAGACTCAAAACAGACACGTTTTTTGCTGCCTATGAAAGGCGGGTCATTCCTGAATACTCCTAACATGCAACAGAAGCGCATTCCACATTGTTGGGGCCAGCACTGAAAAGCATCTACCTCCCATCCATGAACAACGAAAGCGGGGAACAGTTAGCAGAAACTGGCCGGATGAGCGAAGGTCTCTCTTAGGATGATATAGGGACCGCCTCGACTGAAGGAACGTAGCGCCTGAAGCATGGATGGCCCGATGGGCCATACAAAGGATTTTAAACTCTACCTGAGACTTCACAGGGAGCCAGTGAAGGCTCCGCAATAGGTCCCAAGAACAGGCTAATATAGGAGCGCAAAAAGCCAACCTAGCTGCCGCATTCTGGAAAATGTGCAGTCATTGGAAGACCGCTGGTTGGCCTAGATAGATGGCATTACAATAATCAATGACACCCATAATGGCAGTCATGACAATTTTACTCCTTGCATTGATGGGAAGAAATGGGAGCACTTTCTTCAAAACCCTGAGTTTTGAAAAGCCACTGTGGCAAACCGCAGAGATCTGTGCCTCTCTGGAACTGGATGAAATAATCTTAATTCCAAGACTTTTCACTATACCATTAGGTTGGGTCAAAGGCCCAAACATGTGGGCCAATAGTCAGGAGTCCAGCCGATGGTCGACTGACCAATAACAAGTGTCTCTGACTTATCACGGTTCAGTTTTAGCCAGTTTTCAGACATCCACTGGCAGACTGAAGAGAGGCAGTCTCTCAGAAGAGACAAGGGGCTATCTGTCGGGCATTAAGATGAAAAAAGATTTGGGTATTGTCTGTGTACTTCTAGAAATATACCCCAAAGCTGGCAATGAGACGAGCCAAGGCAGCCATGTATAAATTAAAAAGCAAAGGGGAGAGTGCCTATCCCTGAGGCACTCCACATTCAACTATCATAAGATGAGAAGCGAAAGGTGGAAGAAATACCACCTGAGTGCACCCAGATAGAAATGAGGAGAACCATTTCAAAGGTATTCCCGAAATGCCAACATCCAACAGACACTCAAATGGTCAACGGTATTGAAGGCCGCTGAGATATCGAGTAAGATGAGAGCACTTGTCTCCCTGCGGTCTGATGCCAGTGCAATGTCGTCGTGGAACGCAACCGTCATTGACTCTGTGCCCATGCCAGGGCAGAAACTCGCCTGAAGCGAGTGAAGATTATCATTAGCCTCAAAGTAGGTAGAAAGCTGAGGGGTGACAATTGATTCCAAAAATGTATACAAGGCCGGAAGAAGCGATAAAGGATGGTAGTTTTCGGCTACCTAAGGACCTAGATGGGGCTTCTTGAGCAGTGGAGAGACAACTGCACGCTTAAGTGAAGGGGCAATAAACCGAGTACTACATGAGTATTGGAGCGCCGCAGTGATTAAAGGGATTAGATTCAGTGAAGGGTCCTGCAGGATATTCAGGGGAATAGGATCCATGGGTGAGGCAGATTTGAGTTTCAATAGCACCTTTGTGACCAAGCTTTCGGAGATGGTAACAAAAGTGAACATGCTAGAGCATTTAATAACCGGACAATTCAGAGGATTAGTGATGTTAGAATTAGTGCTTCTCACAGCACAGATGTATTCTCTGATCGTGTAAAATTTACTTTGAAAGAAGGAAACTATAAGGTCACAGTGAGATTGAGAATGGGAGGCTGCAGAGGGAGACAGAACACGACTAGTGAGCTCCTTAGCAACCACAAAGAGCTCCTTGGAGGAGAAAGGGGCATTGAGGATCCGGTCAGCGTAGCGCTGAAATTTAGCTCTCATAACAGCCTCTTGGTAATGACTACTAACTTGTATGTATGCTAATTTAGAATCAGGATTAGGAGATAAATGCCATTTGCGCTCCATGTGATGGCATTTGTGTTTTAATGACCACAGTACTGGAGAGTACCACAGAGAAGAGGGGACCTTGGTGGTATTCAAGCATTATCTAAACATAAAAACAACCATCCACCATGAAACACCCATGAATTATGAGTTTTTATTATATTAAACTTGATTGTGTGAAGGGTAAAGCATGTTAATGGACCAGTGGAAAGGTACATGTGTAAATTCATACATTTGCACCAGGAGAGGCAGCTTGGTCCAGAAAGTGTGCTTTTGTAAATTTGCTGTAAATCCATTCAGTACTTTCTTTGAAAAATGTCCAAAAAGTAAGTAAAAGAAAATTAGTGATATCTGAGTCCGGTCTGCTGACCCTTTTCCTGATTCGTGGTACGCGGACAGCTCTGGACCAATCATGGTCTGGCGTGATGTCCGTAGACATCATACACGCCTGCTGATTGGACATTCAAAAAGTGAGCTCCATCATATTTTTTTGGAACTGTCGCCATGTGTGATCCGCAGACAGCCACCAGTGTCTGCGGATAGCGTGCTGAGGAAAAGTGTGCAAAACACATTTGGTGTTATTTGATGGCTGAAAGATGAGTTGAAAAGGGTGAGAGGGTGAAATAAAGTTGAGATAGAGCTGTTTTTATAGATGAAGAAAAGGTTTGCAGGTACCGTCGAATCTGTGGACATTACTGTTGACCGCAGACAGCACGTTGAGGAAAAAGTCTGTAAAACAGATTTCCAGTTATTTGGTGGCCGAAAGAGGACCCACAAAGGTTGTGGGGTGGAATAAAGTTGATATGGAGTTGTTTTTATAGGTGAAAAAAGGTGTGCAGGTGCTACTTGTCCATGGACAACGCGGTAGTGCGTGGATCCACACGTGCCATCTTGGTCTTTCAAGGATGCCTGGCATGGGAATAGGACATTGGGGGACTAACCAATTGGGTTCTGTGGTTGTACAGGAGAAGTTGAAGTCTACCGAAGTTCAGGATCGCAAGTCTTTTCTTTGTTGTGTGTAGTGAAGATGGCTATGACTATGGCCATGTAGAAGCAGAGTGTGTGGATTGTGGGAGATTCTTAGATCCATTCATTTGAGGTTTATACTGCATCTTGTGGCATCTCTGCTACTATTGGATTGGAAGAAGTGGAAGTTTCGTGGTACGCAGATTGTGCATTAAAGTGGACAAATGTATTACTATTTGTTGAGAGTATGGCTCACTTTAAACATCCAGATATTATTATTGTGCATTGCGGGGGCAGCAGTGTGGGCCATGTGACTTTAGGATATTTGCAGTTTGCCATGAAACACATGTTGAAAAGCCTAATGGAACTGTTTCCAGCTGCAAATAATACTTTTTCTGAAATCCATGAAAGTGGAATATGGAGACCTCCAAACTGGTTTTGTTCTGAAATGGAAGAAGGTAGACAGCATGTCAATAAAGTTGTATGTGCTTTTTTATTTGGTTTAGGAATGGCATCTTTTGACAACACACATATCAAGTTGGATGGTGTAAATATTTTTCAAGGAGATGCAATGCATTTGATTGATGTCAGAAATCAGATTTTTCTATATAAAATATTCACTGAAAATGAAAATAATTGTGTGAACTCGTGAAATATGTTGTGAACTATTTTTTAGTAGTTGTAGTATATAAAAAGCAGAAACCAGAAGTAATTTTTGTGAAAGTTAGAAAAAATTATTAAGTTCAGTAGAACATTTGTTTGTCCAGTATGTAAAACCCCCAAAAATTATAAAAAAAGTTCTTTTAAGAGCCACCACTTCTGAACAAAAAACAGGTTAATTGATTTTAATTCCCTCAACCCCATGACTGGACTTTTCCAGATGTCCGCAGACTTTCGTACTGTGTGCGTACTATGCAGACTGCAAAAGGTCCTGTGATATTTTTAGTTTTTTTAACTGTGAAAGTAGGTCCTAAAGGAACCTTATTTTTTGTCTTTCTGGCTTTTATATTTTTGGGGATTGTGTTTTGTTGTAGGAGAGGCAAGCAGGTAAAGTGGGGTAGGAAAGGGATGGGGGGGAAGATGTTGAGCATGACTTAGAGGTAGGTGGCAGTGTTTTTTGTGCTTCATGACTGCAGCCTTGAAAGCACTCTGAAACTGCTCCCCCCTGCAGAGTGGTGTGTCACAGTACAAGCAGAGTATTGTGACTTTCGAAAGGTAAGGGTCAACAGTGTTCTCTATGGCATGCAAGGCAGCTGGAGGGATCCTCTGCCCCACAGGAGTAGTCTGTGTGGTGGTAGGAGTGGTTTACAAAGATGTGGTAGAGAAAGATAACCTTCTTCTCCCTAAGAAAGGAATAGCCTTTCTTAGAGCACCTGTGGGGCGCATGGAGGTAGTCACAAAAGAGTGCTGCCCAGGTTGTCAGTGACTGAGTATGACCCTGCACTAAATGAATTCAGGCTTGGCAGCCTGACCTTTTGGTACACCCCCAATGGTCTTAAAGAACTGTCACACCCATGATTCTCTCTGGGTGCTGGAGGTAGGCACTTCATCTACCTCATCTTCCTGTTCCTCCTCCATATTGTCGCACTTGTTCCCCTGGCCAGGTGCTCCATGTGGTGATGGTGGTGGTGGCCCCTGGGAAGGTGGAAGGTCATGACAGATGTCATTCTTGAACTCCTGGAATTTGCTCGCAAAAGATGCTCTCTCCTGGTGTGCCAGATTGAACATTACTAAAAGTAATGGGTGGGTCCCTTCAAAGGAACGGTCTGCAGACCTCACAACTGTCCGTGGACTACCAAGTTGAAACTAGACCTTAAAAATAAAGTTGATAAATCAACTAAGAATATGTGTAGGAGCTCTGTAAGGGTACACTTTCAACTTTGAACATTCTAGAATAGCCATAAATGCAGTTTCAAACCGTCCGCAGTCAAGGACATGTCCGTGGACACGTTGGCACGCCACACGAGCGTGGTGACATGGTGAAGTCCATGGAGCATCCGTGGTGGTGGCAGGTGTCCATGGAAATCGGAGGGTGGAAGACGCTGGGCGCATGTGCGGGGATGTCTGCGACAAGGCGCATTGTCTGTGGGCTAATTTAAAATGCGTCATGCAAGACCGGACATGCAGGGACAGGGTGTGATGTCCATTGATGCCCCATTGAAGTAACGGACCCTTCCAATGGTTAAGATGTTTGGAGACCATTGATTGGGGTTTTAAAAAAGAATAAGAATTTATTAAACAATTATATAAACGATATTTATAGTATAAAAAATAAATGTATTTATGAAAGGGATGGGAAACATAAATGAGATAGTTTGGAATTTCGATAAAGTCATCATCTGAGGAGGGAGAGAACTTTCATCAAACCGTCTTTGATTTATGTTATTTGAATTTGATTGGGGTGAATGCTAGGGACAAGGGAGGCAGGTACAAGCAGAAGAGTGATAATCAACATTTTATAATAAAATAATTTTTACATAATTTAAACGTTATTTAAAGTTATGTCTAAGTTCATCCAATTTTGAAAACAAGATCATTATTTCATTCTGTAAAGTTGGGGTTTGAGATTGCATTTCTGATTGTTGGGATTCTTTATAATTAATCTATGGTGTAGTTTCTTCATGTAAACTGTGCATTATAAGAAAAGTAGAAATTATTTTTTCAATGGGCCCTCCATAAATTATAATATGATATTAACCAAATTGACCTTTTATAATTGACCTCCTGCACAATTGACCTAATTATAGTGGTCTTAATTGACCTTCAGCGCAATTGACCTTTATATTATTTTAGTTCTTTTATATATCTATTGTGTTGTCTTTGGATTATAAATAATATAAGGGTATTGGGTGAGGGGTTGCGGGGGTTCTGGATTGGGTGAGGGGTTGTGGGGGTTTCCCCCCACATATATGTCCTAATTGACATTCTAAATTAGGTTAATTCTCCCAAGGTCAATTCTCCCGAGCTCAATTGTGAAATGGTCAATTAGTATACAACCTATAATATTTGTTTAGACTCAAAGATGTATTATTCACCATTAGAGATTGTATCTTCACTCATTCCTTCTTTGGGAAAGTTTTCTTCTAGCCACTGAATTGTGTTTGCTATTTCTGCCAATATTAAGAAAAGGTGATATTTGTTTATGAGGAATGTTTATATAATGAATAGGTAATATCTTTGGTTAAGTTGCTCAATTTATACAAAGAGTACTTTTTTTGCAGCTTACAACTTTGTCCTCGTTTGACGAATAGTCACCAAAGTTTGCAGAGAGGCTTATGCCGATTGAATGTTTGAAAATGTGAGGTGCCTCATCATTTTAGAAATGGTTGCCATATAGGATGGGAGGATCATGGCCTTTGTATGCGCACAGCGCAGTGAGGAAAAGAAGTCTGGAAAATTATATTTTGGGTTATTTAGTAGAGGGCCCTGGAAAGGCTGGTGGATTGGACACTATTTGATATAGAGCTATTTTTATAGGTGAAAAAATCTCTGCAGGTGCTGCTGTATCTGCTGTTCATTTTTTTGTCCCTGGATGCTATTGGGATTGGGGGAGGGGGGTGGTATGTGTGAATCTTGTTATTTGAAGATGTATTGTACATTCTTGTTATCTGGTTTAATTCTATTGTGGTGGTTGTGGCCAGTGATCAGATTCTTGAGGGCATATCCATAGGCTATGGCCAGAATAGTAATATGTGTATAGTTATTATATGTGTATAGTTATTATAGGTACTATAGGGGGAGTATACTGTATTTGTAATACAGTGGAATCATATAATTGAAATGTATATGATATTTATGATCGTACTACAATTGAGGATAGTGCTACTTGATGTCTCCTCCGCCTTTGATATGTCAACCATTCTATCCTCATTAAACAGTTACATTATACCTTTGCCATAATGGACCTGGCACTGGACTGGCTGTGCTGTTTTCCTCACTAACCACCCTTCCCAGCTGCAACTTGCCAATTTCTACTACACCACCTCACCCTCTACCTGCAGAGTACCCCTGGGTGCTATCCTATCATTGTGGCTCTTCAATATCTATCTCATCACTCTGGCTCACCTGATATCCTTCTTATCTTCTCATTTCCAGTGTTATGGTGAGGGGGATAGCCCAGGGGCAACATGTTTTTCTTGGAAGCAAGACATTGCAGCGCAACACAGGTTTGAATCCTGATCCTGCTCTTAGAAACCAATCTCTGGTATTAAGCGTGTTATAAAAGAACAATTATGATATCATTCTAATGTTGATGATACATAGCATTTCCTGAAACTTCCCTTTACTAATTTCTTCTCCCCATCTTTATCCCTGATTGTCTGACCGCCATCCAGGCATTGTGTGCGCTAACAATCTCTCTCTCAATGCCAGTAAGATGAAGATCCTTCTTATTGGGACAACTGTGGGCTGTTTTCCTCCTACCCTCTGGCCACCCTCCATGGGACCTATGCTCTCACAATTCTGCTGGGCCAAACACCTTGGGGTCATCTTTGAGTCCTCTCTCTCCTTTACTCCTTACATTTTGGAGCTTGAAAAGAAGGCTCACTTTCAGCTTCACCTCCTTACAGACATTATACCATTCCTCACCTTCCCCCAGAAGGTCAACGTCTCTAGAGCCCTGGTCCTCTCTAGGCTGGACTACTGCAAGAGCCTCTTTCTCAACCTCTCCTTTTGTTGTCTATGCCCCTTTCGGCTGATCCATAATACTGCTGCAAGACCTATCCTTGGCCTCATGCCCAGGGATCATATGAATGCAATCCTTGGCCTCATGCCCAGGGATCATATGAATGCAACCCTAAAATGTGTACATTGGCTCTTGGTGGCTGCAAGGATGAAAATCAAGATACTCCGTATCACTGACAAGGCTTTCTGGAGCCTGGGACCACGCTATCCCCAACTTTGTCTCCCTAAATACCCCCCTGCTAGAGCCATCTGCTCCTCTAATTGCAATTATCTGCTTGTCAAACGCTTTCCGAAACAGAGAGCGAGAGGCATGTCTCTCTCTTTGGCCGCTGCCTCTCTTTGGAACAGCCTTCCTGCTCCTCTCAGATTTGTGCTGGGCTTCTTTAAGTCCTGGAAACTTCTCAAAACTCTGCTTTTCTCTTCCTTTTCCCTCAACGCTTCCCTGCTAACTCATAACACTGCCGCTAAGACTGGAGACCTGGTCCCTCGTGAAACTCACAGGTTCCAGGCCCTATATCTAGTGAACACTAGTACATTCCCCCTCCCCCTTCAGCAGTGCCCTTGCAGGTCTACTGCCTGGTGGCTGTGTACCCCATCCTTGGGACTCCTCTGCCCCAGCAGATGGCCAGTGGCTTCCCACCTTGGCATCGCTTGCCACTCTCGTTCTGGGCTCCTATCAGCAATTGGCCATCCGTAATACCCCTTCCATTCATGCACTTCCTTTTCTGCACATTGCATATGTGCATTTACAGCAGCAGTGTGTAGAATGTGTTTGTTTAAGTAAGGGAAATGCAGATGCAAAATATTTCTAGAACATTGTTAAGGGTCAGTTGGTGTGTTGAAGTTTAATTTGTTGATTGGGTTATATGTAGAGTTTTTGGAAGTGATTGGTGGATGGATCTGTGAAAGTTCGAAAGCAGGCAATGAGGGAGTGTTACATACATAAAGGTAAAAAGGGTAGAGAGCTGTCCTGTGTGATGGTGTGCACATGTAATCTGGGTCTTTTAATGATTCATGGCCTGGAAAGGGGACTGCGAAGACCGCGGATAGTCATGAATGTCCATGGATTATGGTCCTTATTGTATTCTAGAGAAAAGTATTAGGGACAGAAAATTCTTTCTGTGGTTTTTTCTTTTTCTCTAGCATACAATTGTCCATTATTAGTACAAAATGCTAATGGAAATGTTGAAGAATCTTATGGAGACTAAGGGCCTCAACACTAGTTGGGCGGTAGCCCTTAAATGTGGTGGTAATGGAGTTATTACCGCATTCAGGGGTCCACCCAATCATGAGTATGGGGTGTTTACCCTCAGTTCAGAGCTGGGGATAAACGCGCCAAATAAAAGCTGTTTTTTGATGCAATTACTGCTTGGTAATACCACCAGCGCTAATGGCACTGAAAATTCGCCATTGGGTCCAACGGACCCAATGGGGAATGGGAAATAACATTTACCACCCAACCGGTGATCCGGTAGTAATACTACCAGACGGGTGGGCGGTAACGCAAATACAGTTAGGCAGAATCCCAGCCGGGATACTGCCCAACTCATGATGAGGCCCTAAGTACTATACTAAAAATGTTTTCATTATGTGGAGTCGATGAGCTAATTTTTTTTGGTTCTATTTTTTTAAAGATGGACCCTATTTTTTGTTTTTACAGGAGAGGACAGAAAATAAGCTGGGGGAGTGAAATTTGGGAAGGGGTACCAACCACAGATATGGAAGCACAGGTGGATAGGCGAAGATGTTGGGCATGCGTTAAATCTAAGGTAGAAGGCTGTGTTTCTCATGCTCCTTGATTACATTCACAAAAGCACTTCAAAACTGCTCTCTCTGCAGGGAGGTGTGTTGCAGTATACACAGAGTACTGGTGTCTTGGAAAGATATGGATTAACAGTCTCTTGTATGGCTTGCAAGGTAGCTGGTGGGATTTTCTGCCCCACAGGAGTAGCCTGTTTGGTGGCCATAGCGGTTGATGAAGATGAGGTAGAGGAAGGCAGCGTACTACTTTCTCATAAAGGAACAGCCTTTCTCAGAGTACCTGGGTGGTGTGAGCAGGTGTGACGGCGCATGGAGGTAGTACCCAAAGAGTGCTGCCTGTGTTCTCTGCAACTGACTATTATTCCACACTCAGCATTCAGCATGGGTAGCACAAGCCTTTGGTTGCCCTCATATGGTCTTAAATAACTGCCTCACCCGTGATTCTACATGGGTGCTGGAGGTAAGCATTTCCTCTATCTTATCTTCCTGGTCTTCTTGATCCTCCTCTGCATCATTACGCCTTTGCCCTTCTCCAGGCCCTCCAGCTGGTGGTGGTGGTGTTTGTGGCTCTTGGGGAGGAAGCATGACCATGGCTGATTCAATTGTTGAAGTTAAATAGCAGGTGTGGATACTCTTCCAAGCAGGTGCTTTCTCTGGGATTACAGATGGAAAATGAGTAAGACTGGGTCTAGGAGCTGTGGACGGGTAAACCTTTAGCTTGAAACTTCATAGGTAGGCTGAAAATGCAGTTTTTAAATGTTCATAAAGCCTGGAACTATTCGTGAAGCACAGACCCATTCCCAAACATGTCATCATGGCGCGTACGCGCATATGGTCGCGCGATGTGGTTCAGCGAGTCCACAGTGATGTCAGAAGTTTCAGAACATTGGCAAACAAAAAATGGTGTAGAAAGCTGTAGAAAGTTGATAGAAGTGTTTGGAATGTTACTAGGAGGTTGGGAATGGCACAGTTCTTACTTGAAACTGTATAGATTGACTAAAAATATGATATATTGGGGTGAGTGTGTTATTAGGAATGTGTTGCAAATTAAGGGGAGTCTGGGAAAAACCCTTAAAATTCAGTCAAAAAACGTTGTTAAAGGGGCGTTATGGTTAATTTGCACTAGTAAAAGCCTAGGAAATTCAGTGAAAACACTTTGTTAAAGGGGCATTATGGTTACAATAAAAAACTGCAGAAATGTACCAGTTATGGTAAGCTAAGCAACCATAACTCACCCCACCACCGTGCACTGCCAAGACTAACACCCAGGACATCAAAGATGACATCACAAATTTCATTGATGATATCACTGATGACATTACATATCTAGCCCACTTGTTTTTGTTCATTGACATATCTAGGCCAGGTGCTTTGGTTAACTCACTGTCAGCATATGAATATTCAAACAATGCTGTATATGTAGATGTTAACCTTCTTCTATGCTCTTAAAATATTTTCCTTAGGGTTTGCTCTCAACGTATGGTGCACATATATGGGGCAATAAGAAGGCCTGAAGCAGACAATTCATTTGTATGCATGATCATGAACTTTAATGTTATTGACATTTTCTGGCCATGCTGTTTCTTTCTTCCTGTAGGGATATTCATGCATTAAGAGCAAAAGTCGAGGTTTCATTGGATAGTATGTAAATGCAGCCATTTCAAAGTAGGTGCGAGGCAAAGCTTTTTAGCAGTAAGTCAGCAAGCAATAATTTTTGGAAAAGCATTTAGCCAAACCAGCAAAATTGGTTTAGTTTTAGAAGCATTTACTACAGTGTCCTGTCATTTTAAAATGCATAAAATGTGCATATTTTACAATTTGGATGTTTTCATCTGTGTGGAACTGCATTGGAAATATATAATTAACTAATCATATACTAAATTGTCCCACTAACATATCAACTGTTCTTCTAATATATAATGCAGTTCATTAAACACAGTGAAATCCATTCCATGTTATTGTTCTTCTATGGAGAAGAGAAAAATGTGTGACAGGAAAAGGAAACTGAAACA
Organism: Ambystoma mexicanum; assembly: GCF_040938575.1. NCBI lineage: Eukaryota > Metazoa > Chordata > Amphibia > Caudata > Ambystomatidae > Ambystoma > Ambystoma mexicanum. Next base: position 699,601,768 of record NC_090936.1, read on the forward strand.
GTTGCTTTGCTGGGCTGAAGCCTACATTGTCCTGACAGGCGAGGAGATAGCGCAGGACATTCTTGTCATTTGATTGGTAAATGAAGGGGTGGAAAAGCTGATGTCAAGAGAGGCCTGACCTAAGAGTGACAGACAGAGGGAGTTTTTTAATGAGCTGGGCTGAAAAAAATCAGCAGAGCTGTTTGGGATCTGAATGAGAATAGCCAGGGATTCAGGTGCTGCTGATGTCTCTTTTGAATGGGGGCTCAGTGAATGCAGCCTTGAACACAGCTGTCAACCCATGAAAAGGACAGCTTTCAAGCACTGAAAACAGAGGAGTTCCGAATTCTGCATGTGAGCTCTGAGGTTGCGCTGATACACCCTGATGGCAAAAGACAAAAACCCCAGCCTGGGTGAGTAAAGTTAAGTGAGGAGTACGTGGGTGGCTGACATGTAATTAGATTAGTTTAGGGTGATGAAGTTATAACAAAAAATGATGTATTTTTTATATGAAACGTGTCAGATTTCTTTCTGCATAGTTGCTAGTGGGAAGTGCGTGTTTCTGTTGGGTTTTTTTCTTCTCTGTTATCTTTTGTGTGCTCGAGGCTGTGACAAACATGGTAAGAGCAAATTATTGTAACATCACATAATGTAACCTTGTTATCATGATTGTGTAATACATTGTGTACTGAAAGTATATTGTGTTTTTCTGATGTGCTTTATTTCATGCGTCTACTGGTCATTCTTCAAGGGAAAGGGACATCATAAAGGTTTGATGTATCACCAGTGCTAAAAGTAGTAAACAACGAAGAGCATATATATATTGCTCTGCAAGGTAGGAAGGTGTATGGATGTGTTTTGAATGCGCTTTTCTCTATATGATGTGAAGAGAAAGCGGTGCATCAGAGCACATAGGTTACGGTAAGTCAGTAACACGGGTTACATACAATAAGTGGCATTCTGAATAAACTCACTGGGTTCCCTAAAGGTGCTAAGTCCACAGAGTACCTGCAGACAGCCAAAGGTGGGTCACAATTACAATAAGGGAAGGTTTGTTCTATGATGGGGCGATAGTATAAAAAAAAACATGCTCACCACTATACCACAAAAATAAGGCAATTCTAAAAATACCACCAAAAATAAGATACCACTAAAATTACCACTATTATAAGATAACAATATATTATCATCAAAATAGGCTAATACTGAACTATCTCTAATGGAAAGAACAGTTTACCGCCAATAAACTGCTAATTGTTACAGTAAGAAAATAGAAATTGCCCCAAAAGACAAAAACCCCAACACAAATGGTGTGTTGAACGTGTGGGAACGGACTGTAGAGCAACTACTGGGCGTGGCAAGTGTGCCCCACACCGCCATACATGCATTAAAGGGAACACATTTTGTGAGAGCAGTGTGACACTGAAAGTGAATCTCAGGATGTCTCAAATTGATGCCACATCCCAGAATTGGTTAAATATTTAGAGACAAAATGATATGCACATGGAACATGGTCATCAAATGATGCCACAGAATAGCATGACCGTATCTATGAGAAAGTTCAGAAAGAACCACTGGACAGCATTTTTGAAGAGGGCAGCATAATCCAGATCTGTCTTCTCACATTATTTAATGCTGCTGACAAACATTCAGAGAAAGACTGTTTGATATGGCTCTGTGCCAAAACATGGTTTATTTTAAATAGGTCTCTGTGAATGCAAGTAAATGATGCTGAGCTAATTAGACTAAAAGTTGAATTATATGGAGCTAGTGAACAGGAGAAAAAGTTAAGAGCAGAACTGGAAGTATGTCAAAAAGACATGCAATCAAAGTGTAATGAATTTGACACCCAATTGCCTCAACGGAGAAAACGTTTGAGGACATTGAACTTAGAATTAAAACACCTGAAAGGGTTGGTAAGTCATACTAGACAAGATAAAGATGAGGCTATTTTCGGGATGCAAGTTTTACAAAGAGAGAATCTAGAGAAAGAATGTGAGCTCCAGACTGTTGAACAACAGATAGCTAAAATGTTTCAAGAAAGGGACAAGCGGGACAAAGAGTTTAATGAATGTCAAATAAAGACGAGCGATATGCAAAATGTGATTAATAAAATGGGTGATGAAAACACTTAACTGCGTAAGGAGGCAGACAGAAAGATTTGGAACAGCAGAAATGCAATTTCAGGTCTCAGAACAAGCAACAGGGCACCACATTCAATGGGATTGAGATGAACTCCATTTCTACGTGGAGAAATAGCGTCCCGGTGGCTGTGCCAGTGTCTGCACTTGGTTGCAGCACCTTTGGGGGGTTTGACTCACCCGTTGGGGGTTACCACCAATCCCATACACCTGAGACAAGGGTTGAACCACAAAGTAATGCAATTCCAAATATAGCACCAAGTAGCCCTATCAAGATAATGAAGTCAATTAAGGCCCTGATCAAACCGTTCAAAAAAGGAGGGGAATGCTTAATAGAGGACCACTTAGAAGCAGTGCACAATATATTTAAAGCCCTAAACATACCCTAGTAACAATACAGTCAATACTCCCATAGCGAGCATCATCAGAGGATTGAATGAACAGGAGAACATGTCATGGGCAGAATTTGAAAAAGAGGTTAGGCATCATTTTTCTCCATTTCAGTCATTGCAGGATTCAAAGAAAGCTGCATATATGATAACAGCTGGGCCAAATACATCACCTCGCCAATTTCTTCAAGACTTAAAAAGAGCCTTTTCTCGTTTTGATGTATCTTTTAATCCCAATTCCAATGAGTTTTAAACTGCCTATTTTTATGGTTTGCAGAAAGATATTATATCACAGTTAGTTTGTGAGTTTTATCGTGATAAGTCCCTTGAATATGATTGTGAACCAAAGTACCAAACTGTTTGAGGTGATGTACTGTCAGGGTAGGGAGGGTGATAACATGAAAGAAACAAGATCAAAATCTAAAGAATCCTTGGCAACAGTAATGGAGAACAGGTCAGCTAAAATGTCACTTGAGTCCGCTCAAAGTTCAGGCAAAAATAACTTAACACCCGAACAGAGGGGTACTCCACAGTGGTTGCCACCCTCGGCACCGATGTTTCAGTCACATGATCCAAGTAATAGAGAGAGTTACATTAGTCCTAGATACCTAGGAGACAGACCCCGGGTAGGATATCGGCCCGATATGTCAGTCATGAATAACAATCAGAGACAAAATCAAAATCAAAGAAGTAATAGTCCCTACCAGACATTGGGCACACAGAGCAGATTTGACCCCAACACCATGATATATGGTAACCAGGACAGACTACGGTATGTGGATTGATTTATTGAAAATGGGAATCAGCATAGGGAACAGTACTCACAAAATGAGAGACAGAACATAAGGCAGAATATGAACTATGCTCCACGTCAATACAATCAATCACCGCCACCAGGGGATCACAACCAAAGAATGGGTACACCCCGCTCCCCGCCTCACATGAATCAAGAGCTCAGAAACAATTCAAATAGGAACCAGTCCTCTGAGAGATATCAGAACAGATTTAACCAGAGGGAGAACAACCAATCAAAAAACAAATTAAACTACAGGATGGTCTGATGATCAATGAATCCATAACAGGGCAGATATAGTGGGTGGTACCTATTTCATTCAGAGGGCTAATGTTACACCATGCACATGATGCGATAACTGCAGGACACAGAGGTTCACAAAAAACATTAGAAATATTGAAAGATTATGCTTACTGGCCATGCATGTGCCAAGATGTGGAATTATACTAGGGGGTGTCTGATATGTGCACAATTTAAACCTGTTTCACCAAGGCATAGAACTCTATTAATGAAAAGAGGCTTAACACTTCCATGGTTGGATTTACAAATCGACTATGTAGGGCCTGTAAAGAGATCGGGTAGGGGAAACCAATATTTATTGACCGTTGTATGTTTAATGTTGAAATGGGTAGAATGTATTCCTGTGCCAAATTGTAGTGCACAAACAGCAGCTACATTGCTGGTGAATCACATATTTTCGAGATTTGGGTTACCACAAAGAATAGAGTCAGACAAAGGAAGTCATTTCATGAGCACATTAATGAGCAAGGTGTGGCAGATATTGGGGGTAAAATGGCAATTGCATATCGCATATCGGCCTGCCTCTTCGGGGAATGTTGAATGTTCTAATAGATCTACTGTGGAGATACTAAAGAAGTTTGTAGCAGAGGCAGGTTCCAGTTGGGATCTACGCTTACCTTTAGCGTTAATGGCCATTAGGTTGACTCCTGCTAAAGCAACAGGTATCAGTCCTCATGAGGTGTTGACAGGAAGAAAAATGGTACTGCCACAACATTTATTATACAGGATGCATGAGCAAACACTTGTGAGTGCATGTACAGTTAATGAGTATGTGGAAGAATTGAGGAGGCATTTACAGCATGCATTTGTGTTTGTACAGCAAAATTTGGAAAGGGCTGCTGAGAATACAAAATCATATTATGATAAAAAGACATCTGTGAAAGAATATAAGATAGGTGATCAGGTATACAAGTTCCATTTTGGTAAAAACAAACATAAAAATTCCAAATTCCTTGCAGCATGGCAAGGACCATTTAAAATTGTAGATAAAATAGCCCCCGTAGTATACAAAATATTAAAGACAGAGGGTGAAATAGTGACAGAGCAATTAGTCCATGTTAACCAAAGTCAGCCCTTTCATTCAAAGCATGAAATACAGAGACTTGAACAGGTGGAGATGGGTTGAGTGTGCGGATTGCGTGGAAAAGGAAGCTGAATGTAAATGACAAAAACATAGTAAGCTGGTATTGACAGATGCATTGAAGATCCATTGACTATTTCATTATGTATTTGGTTAACCTAATATTAAGGTGGTATGTTTCACTCAATGTGAAACCAAAAATATAAGGGTAGACTAGTAAATGAAGAAGCAAATGAGATTGTATTATAGTACAGTGTTGTAAAATTAGTTTGCATGCAGAATGTTGTGATGTATAATAATGTGAGATATAAATATTGTTTGCTACTCTAATGTGTGTTTATTTGCAGATCCAAAAGTGAAAAGTCATGATGGCTTAAAAGAACATTTTTATTTTTGGCTGAGTGGTGAAAGGGATAGAAAATTGTTTCATATTATGTACTTAACCTGTTCATTTTCTATTTGATTTAGAGTCTACTAACCTATTGTCCTGGTAGGGACCGGAGACTGATGGCTCAGAGACTTCTGGACCACCGGAGACCGTGGGACAAAGGGCCCCGGATGGGGGCGAAGGCAAAGTCTGCAGGAAGGAAGACAATGATATCCATGCCGGCGACATGGATGATGATTACGCTGATCGTGGTGGGTCTCAATGCCACAGGAGCACAAGTCATTATTGAGCCTGGACCAGCATCTGGTATTGCAGTGGAGGAAGTGCCTGGGTTTATTATGGGTAACAGAAGATTATTCTATCAAAACGTATATGTCCTCATAAACCCTGACAATTTGATTGAGAGATTTATTAATAAAACTGTGATTATGGCTGACCAGACCAAGGATTGGCTAGAATTGCAAAAAGAGGAGCAATGGCAGGCAATAAAAGACATTGGCCCTCATTCCGAGTATGGTGGTAGTCATGGCGCTATTTGCGCCATGACTGCCTCCCATACCGGTACCGACTCCAGTTTGGTTCAATGGGGATTTACCGGTCCATTCTGACCTTGGAGGGACCGGTAAGTCCCCATTTACCAAACCATTCCCCATTCCCATTTGAACCCCATAGGGCTCAATGGGAATGGGGAGGACGCAAATAACGGGTTGGCGTGTGCCAAGCCCGTTATTTGCGCCCAGGTCCCTTAACGGGCCCCGTCCTTAACACCTGGTCAGACCAGGCGTTAAGGAAGGGACCCGCTAAGGGACTTCATAGTAGGGCACTAAGGGATTAACGGCACCGGTCTCCTTACCGGTGCCCGGTATCCCTTACCGCCCCATTCGGAATGAGGGCCATTGTAATGCAATTGGAGAAAACATTTGTGAATTCGGGATGATATAAAGAAAAGGAGGGGAAAAGGGGGCAGTATTGCTTGTGGTCTCTCTGATGATGACGATTATTGGGGCTGTAATAGGCACTACAATGTCTACAGCAAATGCAATCTCAGTAGGGACGTTGAATGCCAAAGCACAGCAGTTAACTCACGATCTGGACATGATTCAAAAGGCTTTGGATGGAATTAGAGGTGGATTGGATGAGCAAGTAAAAATCGTCAATGAGACTGCTGTTCTGTTAAATGAGCAGGCTGACATTCTGCAGCACAATACAAATATTGTTATTAAGCAAGACTGGGTTTTAAGTGACATTATGAATACAATAAATCCTCTTCATAGGTTGTTGACAAAATATATGGGAGTGGTTCAAACTGCAATTTCACAATTGATTCGAGGTCATATACCGTTATACTTTGTTTCACGTGAAATTGTTTATCAGATGATGGTGAGAATTACCCAAAGGGAAATAGAAGCAATGCAAGTTAAAATTGCATTTGAAATGGGCAGTGCAATGCCCCTATATGTGAACCTAGAAATAATGGAGATTGGAATCTTGTTATGTGTTCCATATATAGCTCCTGAACTTATCTACCAAACTAAATTGGTGCATAATGTGGTATTTTGCCAAACTGGGAAATATATAAAAATCAAAACTCCAGAGGGGGTGGTATTTCAGTCCTGGGAACCTAAGGTTTACTTGATCCCAAATTTGGACACATGTATAAGGTGTAAAGAACAAAATTACAGGTGTCCAGGTAAACCATTTGTACCCGATACTGCAGATGCAATTTGCGGATTGAAACCTGACCCAGGTATATCGGGAGGATGTGAAGTGGTAATTAGCAATTTGGATAGTGAGGAATTATCACAAGCAAAGCTGGTTAAAAACAGGTGGTCGGTTAGCACCTCTTTGAAGAATTATACGATTACCCATTTGAATCATGGGACATGTGTTGTCAAGCAACTAAAATACAATGGGCCTCATTACAAGTATGGAGGGAGCCATGCCGCTTTTAGCAGTATTTCCCCATTCAAGGAACCCGGACCCGGTACATCCCATTCCCATTTGAGCCCCCATAGGGCTCAATGGGAATGGGGAGGATGCTAACAACGGGGCCGCTAATGATGGGCCCATTGTTAGCATCCTGGTCTGCTCGCAGGTCCCGCTAAGGACGCCTGGTTCTAGCAGGACCTGCGAGCAGACCTCGTAATGAGGCGGTAGGGAGTTAATGGCGCCAGCAGCTCTACCGGTGCATTAACCCCCTACCACCTGGGTCGTAATGAGGCCCAATGTGTTTTATTTGTATGTTCCAAAAGATATGATTGTCTCTATCGGGGGTTTGACTCTGTTCCATGTGGTTAATGACATGTGGGAAAGCCAAGTACAGAACATAGAGTTTTTCAAAGGGACTTGTTTCAGATTGACCCGGATGTGGAATTTTTGTTGAGCCATAAGAAAAAACATACCATTAAGATGAATTTTTTTAAAAAATAACATCACTGTGAGTAGCTTTGGTGTGATAGAGGTAGATACCTCTAGGTGGGGGACCTGGGCGGAGCGCAGTATGGTATGTTTGGCAGTTTTGATAATAGTGATGGGCGGATGGCTAATTGCGTTGTCCAAAAAGGTGAGGGTGTTCATTATGCAACTGGCAACAATGTAAAAAGAGAGATTTCTCGGGACACATACATTTTGAAGTAATGCAGGATTCCTCCAATTATGGGTTTAATGGCCAGAATTGTCAGAAAAAGGAGGGTAGTATGCAGGGATATTCATAAAAAGAGCAAAGGTGGGGGGTTCATTGGGTAGTATGCAAATTCAGCCATTTCAAAGTAGGTGCGAGGCACAGCTTTTCATCAATAAGTCAGCAAGCAATAATTTTTTGGAAAAGCATTTAGCCAAACCAGCAAAATGGGTTTAGTTTTAGAAGCATTTAGTACAGTGTGCTGTCATTGTAAAATGCAGAAAATGTGCATATTTTACAATTTGCATTTTTTCATCTGTGTGGAACTGCATTGGAAACATATAATTAACTAATCCTATACTAATTTGTCCCACTAACATATTAACTGTTCTTCTAATATATAATGCAGTTCATTAAACACAGTGAAACCAATTCCATGTTATTGTTCTTCTATGGAGAAGGGAAAAATGTGCGACAGGAAAAGGAAATTGAAACAGTTGCTTTGCTGGGCTGAAGTCTACATTGTCCTGACAGGCGAGGAGATAGTGCAGGACAATCTTGTAGTTTGATTGGTAAATGAAGGGGTGGAAAAGCTGATGTCAAGAGGGGCCTGACCTAAGAGTGACTGACAGAGTTTTTTTAATGAGCTGGGCTGAAAAAAATAGGCTATTTGGGATCTGAATGCGAACAGCCAGGGATTCAGGTACTGCTGATGTCTCTTTTGAATGGGGGCTTGGTGAATGCAGCCTTGAACACAGCTGGCAATCCATAAAAAGGACAACTTGCTAGCATTGAAACCGGAGGAGTTCCGAATTCTGCATGTGAGCTGTGAGGTCGTGCTGATAAATCCGGATGGCAAAAGACAAAAACCCCAGCCTGGGTTAGTGACGTTAAGTGAGGAGTACGTGGGTGGCTCACATGCAATTAGATTAGCTTAGGGTGCTGAAGTTATAACAAACAATTATGTATTTTTGATATAAAACATGTCAGATGTCTCTCTGCATAGTTGCTATTGCAAAGTGCTTGTTTCTGTCATGATTTCTGCCCCCCAGCCCCCTGGCATATCAGGCTGGAGCCAGGTCACAGCCACGTAGTCGGCCCCTGAGGGCCTCTCCATCTCCCCAGACACCTACTTGGACCCAGACTTGGCACCTTTGGCACCAAGCTCACACACAGTCCTGAGATCCACTTATTATTGGACTTGCAATGTATTATGGGGCAATGGTTGCCCCCATGTAATTCAGTTCCTTGAACTGGATGAGCGGTCTAGTCTTTCGGGTGTTGCTCAGCCCTGGGATACCTGGGATACCTACAGACTATTTAAACCACACTCGGCCTGAGAAACACGCTTTGCGTTTCTCTGCACCAGCAGTGTGACACTCACTGTGCTGGGATCTCCTGAAGAGGCCCAATTTTTTCTTCAGCCCCAGTGCACCTGCAAGAATAAGAACTTCATTGCCAATACTCACCTCGAAGAGCATCCAACTTCGGTCCAGCTCTTCCAATCTTGCGGATTCCTACAGCAGAGTCATTAGTAAGCATTCTGCAATACTTAGCTCTCTCAAATTTGCAAATAGAGTTTAATCCTTACCTGAACTCCCGTCGATCGGACAACTTCTGCTCCGGAGCATCCCGCCGATCTGAAAAAGGGGAAAAGACACATCAGGTTAGCGCAATCCATTTAAGAGGCGCCGCACATCGTGCTTTCTCACCGCAGCTCATCTCCTCAGCTCGCTTCCATGCTGGGTTACTGCGGCACCTAAAAGGACACAGAAAAGACGAACATTGGTTAGTGCTAAGGAAGCCAATAAGCATCACGCTCCGCATTCCTAATTACTTCAACAGCGCATCACCATCCTCAAGACCTTCATCACCTAAGGAAAGAAAGACACAGTATTAAAGGGACTAGAGCCATCAGAAACTTTGTAAGACTCATTCCAATTACCGGTCGGGCTGAAGCCGCAGCAATCCCTGTCCGCTGGGCTCGTGCCAGTGAAGCAACTATGCACCCTCCAGCCCGCATCACCCAACGCACCCCTGCATCGAAGGCAGGATGGAGAGCGCCCCACATCAAAAAACAAGGTGAGGAGAGGTCCTGGGGAAGGTTGGGACCCAGGGAAGAAAAGGGGGGCCAGACAACAAGACCAATAGGGAATTGACCTCTGATAATACTGTGTTTCAGGCCCATTCTTGGTTGAGCAAGTCCAGGGAAGGGTTCGAAGTGGTTGGAAGTCTGGACCGGCTGAGTGGCGTCCCCGTGGATATCAGGTGAGCGTTACAGTTTCTGTTGTTGTTTTTTTTCATCTCTGTTATCATGATTGTGTAATACATGGTGTACTGAAAGTATATTGTGTTTTTCATGCGTCTATTGGTCATTCTTCAAGGGAAAGGGAAATTCTAAAGGTTTGATGTTCATGCTGGAGCACTAAAGCATGTACCATTTTATCACCAGTGTTAAAATCAGTAAACAATGAAGAGCATCTATATATATATTTCTCTGCAAAGCAGGAAGGCTTGTGGATGTGTTTTGAATGTGCTTTTCTCTGTATGATGTGAAGAGAAAGCGGTGCCTCAGAGCACATAGGTTACTGAATGTACATAAGTCAGTAACACGGGTTACATACAATAAGTTGCATTCTGAATAAGCTCACTGGGTTCCCTAAAGATGCTAAATCCACAGAGTACCTACATACAGGCAAAGGTGGGTCACAATTACAATGAGGGAAAGTTTGTTCTATGATGGGACGATAGTATAAAAAAAACATTCTCACTACTACACCACAAAAATAAGGCAATTCTAAAAATACCATCAAAAATAAGATACCACTAAAATTACTGCTAATATAAGATAACACTATATTATCATCAAAATAGGGTAATATTGAACGATCTCTTATGGTAAGAAGAGTTTACCACCAATATACTGCCAAATTGTTACAGTACGAAAATACAGCCAAATCCAGAAATTGCCCCAAAAGACAAAATCCCCATCATTCCTAACTTTAGTTTCCCTGTATGTGCCTCTGATTTGTATGCATTGCACGTCTTCGTTTGTATTGTTTCTACTAACACAAGTATTCAATAAGTCTTTTTATTACATTTTTAACATTGCATTCATTATTTTATAGCCACAATTACAAGATGCAAAATATTGTACTTCTATGGTGCTTGCTGCAGCCATTGCCTATGTGTATGTATGATCAGGTTCCTGCATTAACAACAACTCTCCAATATAATATTTTGTTTCAATGAGTACATTCTTTAATACATAGGGCCTCATTCCGAGTCCAGCAGTAACCCTGTTGGTGCTACCGGCAGGTTGCCGCAGGACTAGGAATGAATTACCGATGCCTGGTTTACCGGTAACACTGGGGGATTACAACTGGTCCGGGAAGTCAGGTGCTGGAAAAATATAAGTCCCATTCCTTATGGGACTCTATGGGAATGGGGACCACAGAAGCACCAGCACAGTTATTAATGATGCTGGTGCTTCCGTGATGGGGGTCAGCCCTGTCAGGTACAGCAGCTCTGGCAGGTAAACCCGTAGTGTGCCGGTCCAGAAACAATGGTGCCGGTAAGCTTACTGGCATCGTTGTTTCCAGACGGCACAGTTGTAATGAGGCCCATAAAGTACTTAATGATAAGTCTCCTGATCACAGCTGACATCTTGTTACCACATTGTAAACACAACCCCTTATAAACCTTTCCATCAAAATTGATTTCATATGTGATGCCATCACTGACATTTGTGTTGTCATCTTTGATGTCCTGGGTGTTAGTCTTACCAGGGCACAGTGATGGCGCAAGTTATGGTTGTTTAGTTTACCAACCCGGTAACAATGTTTTTTCACTGAATATAGCACATATATAACATTTACACAATATAAAGTGAATAGGGTTTGAAAGGCCGTTTCATGAATGGATGAAATACTGGGTATGGACTTAAAGTGGAGGAGAGGTAAAGTTTAGGAAATCATGAATGCACTGCTTCAGAAGCTTCAGGATAAAATTATATAATGTTGGATAGCAATTTCTCCAGGTATAGACAAGTAAGGGATATTAAACCTAATCAAAATATATGTTATTGTTCATAGTTAGAGAAAAGACATAGGGCCTCATTACAACCCTGGTGTTAGCCGTGCCTGTCGCCGGAGTTGCATTTTTTGCGGCACCCGTGAATGGGGAAGAACTGGGTCATGCCGAGTTAGGCGGACCCGGTACTTTCCCATTTGTAGGTGCCGGAATCATGGGCCTCCTCATCCCCATTCTGCCCCATAGGGCTGAATGGGGATGGGACGTCAGATGCACTGGCACATTCAGAGTTGTGCCGGTGCATCCAACATGCTGTGCTTGCGAGTGCCGGTCAGCCCGCCAGGAAAATCCTGGCGGGCTGACAGGCACCCACAACCACAACACGTAGTATGGTGGTCTGGGAACTGTGGTACCGTCATGCTTACCGGTACCGTAGTTCCCAGACCACCAGGGTCATAATGAGGCCCATAATATCACCCCATTTATCTTGAAGAATGACACTGCAAGCCTCAAGTAATCCTATTGTACAAATCAAAATGTATTTCCTGAAAGTGTTAGAATGGATATAATCCAAAACAAAATACCAATACTGAGCTGCAAAATGTGCATGTGAGGATATAGTGGAAATGTAAGTGCTTTTTCAAGGGGAAGAGCAAAGGTTACCGATTTGCCGGTACTTGGATGTGGTGGGATATAGAATTTATAATCATTGGGAGATTAAATATGAAGCAAAGTGTTGTTGGAGTTCTCCCACTTTTTCATGTCACAAACATGATCATTCTAATTAGAGCTCTCTCAATGTTCTGCAATGATGACTCATTCAAGCACTGGGTCACCCACATTCTCAGTCCCAAAAGATGGCCTTCACGTGTGGAAATCAGAGACATAGAAAGGGAGAGATCTTGCCTACAAGGGTAGACCCAAGCCAGCTGTAGTGCTACCCTCTCAGACGAGGAGCAGGAGGAGGAGTTTGTAAGTGTGGACATCTTAGATGATGAAATCCTGCTAGGACAGGGGCTTGCCGAATGTACTTTAGTAACTGAGTGGAAAAGTTAATGGGTCTCCCACAGAGGCCCCTGTTCCTGCCAATACAGATATATTCTTTGGCCATGTGTTCCTAAATGGGAACAAAGCCTCCTGTCCGATGATTGTGGGTGTAAGAGAAACAGAAGATCCCTAGACCTCTCAAGATAGTTAAAAGATGTGATGACTGTAAGCACTACTCTCTGTCTATCATTTAGTCCAGTTGGAGGGGCGAAACCTCTCAGCTCAACGTTGCTGTCAAAAACGTAATTTTGGTGTGAGGTCAGCTAGGAAATGGCAAGCCTGATTTCAAAATCATTGCTGTGATCACATGATCTAGGGACAAGGAAGAAGAACGGGTAGCCACTCCAGTCGCCATGTGTACATCGGTGCTTTGAGCTCAATATGGTGAAAGACCAGCACTAGTCCTGATTCCAAGTCCACAGTGGCACCTGCTGCTTCTGGTGTGGGGCTAGTGGTCACTGGGTTGCCTACCTTGGAGTTACCAGACTCCCTGGTCTCAGGGTTGCCTTCCTGGGATGGAGAACAACATCGTTTCAGATCTCTAGGGCCTGCCAGAACTAAATGACCTTTCCTTAGCTGGAGGTCCCAGCCAGGCTGACTTTTGACAGGCACAGCAAAACTGCCCAACTCTGTCAGATATGCATGAGCAAGCAGACAAACAGGCCAAGGAGAGCACCAGGGATGTTCAGTGTGTACTGTGAAGATGGCCTCCAGTACATTGATCCCAGGAATTCTGAGGCAGTGGTCAGCCGGCCACAGGAGGTTCCCACTGGGCTTGGTGATCATATTCCTTTGGCAAATCATTTAGAAATGATCAAAACAGCTGTCTTCTCATTTTGAGTGGCCCCAGTTAAGAGGAGAAATCAGAACATGTGTCCAGTCCTGCTACACTTGCCAAGCATCCAACAAGGGTGACAGACCCTTAATTCCACTACCAGTGTTGTGAGGCCTTTCAAAAGAGTAGGTATGGACATTGTGGGTCCTTGGATTCCAAAATCTCCTGCGTGAACCAGTGTAACCTGGTACTGGTAGACCATGTCAACTAATTTCTGACTGGGATCCAACTTCACATCAGTGTATATGGCATGTGGGTGGAGTGTGGAGTAACGTACAGGTTCTCCACGGCCTTTCATTCTCAAACACATGGGCTTGTTGACAAGTTCAACAACACCCTGGAGGACATGATAGGTGGCTTGCTAGAGCCCCTGAAAGAAAGTGGGATATTCATCTGCCATTCCTGCTGTACCCCTACTAGGGGGTTCCACAGAATAGTGTTGGCTCATTCCCTTTAAGTTCCTGTTTGGCCACCCTGTTAGGGGTCTGCTAAGTCTAGGGCAGGAAGCATGGGAGGGCAATCCATGAACTCCTTTCATTGACATACAGGACTATATTTTTGGTCTGATATCCAGAATGGCCAAGCACAGGGAATAGAAAAACCAGCACCTGTAGGCTAGCCAGGAGCTTATAAGGCACGGGCATGACTAGAAGGCCTCCATGACTGAGCACACACTAGGCCAAATGGTCTGTATCATGGAACCAGTCAAGCCCAGCGTCCTTCATGACGAGTGGACTGGGCCTTATGTGGTGCTTCAGAAAATGATTGAGGTTGACTACCTCATTAATACCAAGACCCCAAGGTAGATACATCAGGTATTTCATGTCAACCAACAGAAGCCGCATTGCAGCAAGTATGTTTTATTGATGGCTCTGGTCACTGATAATGAGACTGGTGATGAAACAGATCCCCTCCTAGACATGTGGTATACCAAGTTCACTGATGGGTCCCTAGACGGAGTCCAGATATCCCCAGATCTTATTGAGCAGCAAGTGTGAAATGGCCTGCAGCTGCTTGGCCAGTTTGTGGGTCTGTTCTCAATGACTACAGGAAAAATCAATTGGTGCATCCATGACATCGATACTGTAGAGAGAAAGCCAGTGAAGAGTAGGAATCACTGTACGTCTCACACCATCAGGGAGGATTTGTGCAAGATGTTGGACTTTGGGGTTATTGATCCATTTGCAGCCCGTGGGCTAACCCTGTGGTACTGGTCACTGAAAAGTCCAGTAGGGGGAAAACTGAACTCTGCTTTTGTGTGGACTACAGAGGGCTCAGTACTGTCACCAAAATAGATGCACAACCCATACCTAGGGCAGATATACTCATTGACAGATTAGTTGCAGCCAGGTTCTTGAGTACCTTTGACATCAGGGCATAGTACTGGCAGATTTTCCTGAGAAAGAAAATTGAAGGTCATTTTCGATTTCAGAAGGGCACTATCAGTTGACTGTTATGCCCTTTGGGTTAGAAAATGCGCCAGCCACCTTTCAGAGGTTGGTTAACCAGATATTGTCAGGACTGGAGGGCTTGAGCATTGCCTACTTAAATGATGTTGCAGTATTCAGTCATACGCAGGAAGATCATCTATCCCATCTGTAAAATGTGCTCCAAGCCATGACTTGATTTTCAAGGCCTCCAAGTGCCCTATAGTGCAGTGTACTGTGACTCACATAGGAAAACAAGTGGGAAGTGGTAAGAAGAAGCCTCATCATTCCAAATTCCAGGCAGTGATGGTTTGGACATCCCCACTACCCAGACTCATGTGAGAGCCTCCATGCACCTCACAGGTTATCACAGGCCTTTTATCAGGGGGTATGGGACACTTGCCCTTCCCCTTAAAGATGGCACCTCCAAAAAGCTATTGAGGAAGGCCACATGGGTCCTGCATGTCAGCCATTCCTCCAGAACTTAAGGGATATGCAAGGACCCCGTACTGAAGATCCCAGACTATGGGCAAGAATTAATTATACAGACAGACACATGGGAATTTGGAATTGGTGCTAGCATAACTGAACTTGAGGGGATAGAACAACTGTGTGCAGACCTAGTAGGCACCTGACCAAGCGAGAGCACAGCTCTGCCCAATTGAGAATAAGGAGTTTGCTTATAATCTGGGCAGATCACAAGTTGAAACCCTACATTTTTGGGTCTCACTTCACTGTCCAAATGACCAACAAAACTCTTTGCAAGTAGAGAATCTCAAGGTATTCTGTTGGGCCATATCCCTGCATGACTACATGAATTAGACATGGATATCCAACTCAAATTTGGGTTGCATCACTTCAATGCAGATGGCCACAGTAGGTGTTTTCACTAGGATGACAAACCAGGCACTTAGAAGGTTAAGTCTTACCCATGGGTCTGGGGAGTGTGTGAGAGATTGGTATCTGAAAAAAGTATTGAATCACTCTCTGATTCTTATAAATATAAAATTATGCATATAATTCTCTCTCACAAAGGGTAGTTTGATGGCTATGATCCCCTCTCCACAAACTCCAGCTTAGTTTACACTTGTCCTCTGCTGAATCAGTATCCTGATCTACAATGCCTGCTCCTCTGTGGCATAGAGCAGGTCTGGCACAGGAGCCCTCTGACAGCTATGCCGACAACCAAGCATTTTCAGCACAGGGGTTGCATTTACAACATGCATCACTGTCGCCAAAACCACAAAACTATGATAGATGTTATTGTGGTGGTGTAACATTTAAATGTAAGCCATACCGAGCTACATTATGCTGGCTAGCATATCTCATACTTATTACAGCCACATCCATTTGATATCATATATGTGCCAGTTGTGTGAGCTCATCTCATCTCTGCAAGGGTTATGTGTATTCTGGCCATACAACCAGGCCCTCCAAGCGACAGGGCAGGAGCCTTGGTGGCCATGCCCCTTCTTTTAATCCTTTATGAGGCCTCTCCTGTGACCCAGCATCCCAGCAGGAGCTGGCATTGGAAACAGGAATCAAAGGGCACTCACATACCAAATGACTAGCCTCACACCTGGGTGCTGCATACGAAAAGGGCCTTGATGCTAGTGACAAGGGAAGGGGGAAGAGTTAGTGTAAACAGGGCGAGCTCAGAATGAATGAAGATTTCTAAATCTTGTTTTCTCTTTCTATCCGTCTTCCTTCATGACCCCTCTGCGTCCTTTTTCACAATGCACTTTGGGAGTGATGTCAGAAGGCAAAGTCGGCTTGTTCCAAGGACATGGATTGGACTACTAATGCAGGCCTGCTTTAGCCCAATCACCTGTGTGCTTTCACCTTTAAAATAAGGGGTCTTCAAAACAGTGCCGGATTTAAATCTCTTCTCCTGGTTCCCAAATCTATCCACAGAAGGCACCACTGTATCTATCCTCCTCTATCGAACTCTACAAGCCTTCTCGAAATATCTGTTCTGCCTCCACGACAATGCTTGTGGCTATGTGCCCTCCCTGTGACGTATAGCATCCCATGTTAGACTTTTTAGAGTATGGGTTTATTAATATCATTTTTGTAAAGACCTTTCAGTTTCTTGTTTATTGCAATGTTTAAACTGCTAGATTTGGAACTAACAACTTCTTCCGCTGCCACTTTCAGGATTTAATCAATCTTTGAATTCATTTCGAAACCATCCTGACTATATTCGGTTGACTAGGATTTTTTCTACCCGAGGGATTCCCTTCTCTCGAGTAGATTGTATCCACCGACACTGACTTAGACTCATTTTGGGACGATGGTGATCATTACCCATCTTGTAATTTGGCAGCAAGTTCCCAGCAGCCCCATTGGGATATTAGCATTTTTCTTCACATTTTGCACTTTATTTGTGTGTTGTATAACTGTATGCCTTACATTTACACTTACTCTTATTCATGTATGAGCTCTGATCTATTTAATAATCATTTTAATGTTTCTAATTAAATTAAGGAAAATACATTTTTCACAAACGTCTTTATGTATTATGTGTAGTGATCTGAGGAGTTGATTGAGGGACCGCCTTCGACTACTGGTGGGATTGTGCTTCTTACAGTGGACTTGTTTATATCCGCTGGCTTGATTTCTGTGCTTTGTTTCTGTGCCCTCCGTGTGCTTCCTCTCGCCCCCGCATTTTCTCTCTTCTAGCGCCATATGCATGGAATTCTCTTCCGTCAGACATCCAAGAAATGATCCACACAATGATTTGTTCAAAATCAAACTAAAAGCCTACCTCCTCATCTGCCTGCTAGCTAACATTTTTCCTCTCCTCTAACCTGACCCTGTCCCTCACTTCCTCTGCCTTCACTCTAGCACTTCATCCATCATGGTCACATCTCGAGCACAGCTGGCTGTACCTCCTATCTGCACTAACAAACATCCAAATATGGTTGTCCTTAATCTATGTATGTCCACTTATTTATTGTTCCAGATGACTGTTTCATTTAGTCCCCTCCACAACCGGGTCAGAATTTCCTTCAAATTCACCCCATTGTAAGAAGTGCAATGTTTTCCATTTAAACTGATTTCTTATCAAGTGTAAGTTCTTCTGTGATCAAAAAAGCACTGTTTGTCCTGTATGTAAATTCAACTAAATACATGAATAGCTATTTTAGAACAAACACCTAAGGAAGAATCCATTGGACCTCTGTTGAGGTAGTTGACTTTCCAAAGTCTTCCACCAGTGAGGTGAAGATATTGTGTCCAACCAGAGGCAATCTCTGTTCCCTATCAATCCTCAGGGACCATTGTGAATGACCTTCACTTGGAACAAGACCTGCATCTCTGGTACGGTATTGTTTATTTATATAGCGCCTATACACAGGCAAGTGTTTCAAAGTGCTCAAGGAGGGTGGGAACAAGGGGAAAAAACAGTCACTCAGAATCCTTGAAATTCTGAGATGATAATAGACTGCGCACGCAGAGTGAGTGAGTACAAAATACATGTAACAGTTTGGGAGACAGCAAATAGGTCTGGCGGTGATTCTGCAGTTTTAACAGTGCAATTAAGGGGTGAAGACAAAGGAGAAAGATAGACGATCTTCAGGCATGGTGGGTACGGATCGAGCAAGTGCACAGAGGGTCACAGGGGGGATCAAGTGCACCTAGTCGGTTGAGACTGGGGTGAGTGCATAGAGAGCCACTCTCTAGGGTTAATTGCCAGCCATACTGCAGCAAATGACCTCATTGTGACGAGGGACTGCTGAGCATTTGGACCAGACGCCCTTGCTTGGAAGTGTGAGAATAAGGACTGAACTTTTCCCTGAAACCGAGAGTGGAACTCACAGCATCCTGACTGATCGAACTGCCTTTGACCCATTTTGTTTCCAGACTTCGGACCGCAAGACCCACCATTGCTGATTCTGGCATTCAACCAAACCTTTGACCTGCTGTCCTTGCAACTTTGAATCAACTCGAAACTGCACTGTGTCCTCGCAGAGCCCATCACCTGATCGGCTGGAATCAACTTCTCATTGCTGCAATTGACTCAAGGCATTGGCTTGTCACTCATCGACTCGAACATGCTGTTACTCAATGACTCGACCCATCTTCATCTCGAACGCTGCTTCACCAAACTGCATGATGGAAGATCAGGACAAGCGCTTCAACTCATCACTGATACTTGAACTGGTGAAGTGTGATGTCCTACACCAATCAAGCAGTTACTACACTCCTCAAAACAAGCTCGATTTCAAACCGAACCTGGTGATAATTTCCGATCTCCATCACTGAATGCCATACTCAACCATTCTTACCTATCACATTTGAACTGACACGATGTCGGATTGCTACTTTGGCCCACACAATCTGTTGTACCCAAACTAAACTCGATCCACTTGCGCATCAGCTCAAATCCTGTTTCGATGCTGTTGAACTGCCAAGCAGATACTATTGACAAATAACTGCCCCCTGTGCCATTGTGGACACTAGAGACTTGGTAGAGTCTCTCCCAGGGGTTATTCACCCAAGAACAGGTCATTGGGCTGTGTTCGTGCTGGTAGAGAGATTCCCAGACCCCCCCTTTGTTTGCATACATTAACTTTGGGTTTCACCCTAAGTTAACAGGGCAATCCAGACGTGGACCCCTTGCTCACTGTTCTTAGAGAGGCAACAGTTTCACCTCACTGATGATGCCCAACAAGGCTGAAACACGTGTATGAGGTTACTGATGGTACACTTGTTCAGAGGAGAATTGCCTAGCATTTTGGCGCTGGACTGCCCCTGGGCAGGACAAAGGCTGATATGCGGGGAAATTTCTTCTCTGTGAAAAGGACAGTGAGCTAAAGACTTGGTAGAGTCTCTCCCAGGGATTATTCACCCAGGAACAGGTCATTGGGCTGTGTTTGTGCTGGTAGAGAGATTCCCAGACCCGCCCTTTGTTTGCATACATAAACTTTGGGTTTCACCCTAAGTTAACAGGGCAATCCAGACGTGGACCCCTTGCTCACTGTTCTTAGAGAGGCAACAGTTTCACCTCACTGATGATGCCCAACAACGCTGAAACACGTGTATGGGGTTACTGATGGTACTCTTGTTCAGAGGAGAATTGCCTAGCATTTCGGCGCTGGACTGCCCCTGGGCAGGACAAAGTCTGATATGCGGGGACATTTCTTCTCTGTGAAAAGGACAGTGAGCTAAAGACTTGGTAGAGTCTCTCCCAGGGGTTATTCACCCAAGAACAGGTCATTGGGCTGTGTTCGTGCTGGTAGAGAGATTCCCAGACCCCCCCTTTGTTTGCATACATTAACTTTGGGTTTCACCCTAAGTTAACAGGGCAATCCAGACGTGGACCCCTTGCTCACTGTTCTTAGAGAGGCAACAGTTTCACCTCACTGATGGTGCCCAACAAGGCTGAAACACGTGTATGGGGTTACTGATGGTACTCTTGTTCAGAGGAGAATTGCCTAGCATTTCGGCGCTGGACTGCCCCTGGGCAGGACAAAGGCTGATATGCGGGGAAATTTCTTCTCTGTGAAAAGGACAGTGAGCTAAAGACTTGGTAGAGTCTCTCCCAGGGGTTATTCACCCAAGAACAGGACATTGGGCTGTGTTTGTGCTGGTAGAGAGATTCCCAGACCCCCCTTTGTTTGCATACATTAACTTTGGGTTTCACCCTAAGTTAACCGGGAAATCCAGACGTGGACCCCTTGCTCACTGTTCTTAGAGAGGCAACAGTTTCACCTCACTGATGATGCCCAACAAGGCTGAAACATGTGTATGGGGTTACTGATGGTACTCTTGTTCAGAGGAGAATTTCCTAGCATTTCGGTGCTGGACTGCCCCTGGGCAGGACAAAGGCTGATATGCGGGGAAATTTCTTCTCTGTGAAAAGGACAGTGAGCTAAAGACTTGGTAGAGTCTCTCCCAGGGGTTATTCACCCAAGAACAGGTCATTGGGCTGTGTTCGTGCTGGTAGAGAGATTCCCAGACTCCCCCTTTGTTTGCATACATTAACTTTGGGTTTCACCCTAAGTTAACAGGGCAATCCAGACGTGGACCCCTTGCTCACTGTTCTTAGAGAGGCAACAGTTTCACCTCACTGATGATGCCCAACAAGGCTGAAACACGTGTATGGGGTTACTGATGGTACTCTTGTTCAGAGGAGAATTGCCTAGCATTTTGGCACTGGACTCCCCCTGGGCAGGACAAAGGCTGATATGCGGGGAAATTTCTTCTCTGTGAAAAGGACAGTGAGCTAAAGACTTGGTAGAGTCTCTCCCAGGGGTTATTCACCCAAGAACAGGTCATTGGGCTGTGTTCGTGCTGGTAGAGAGATTCCCAGACCCTCCCTTTGTTGACACTAGAGTCTGGTTGAGTCACTTGTGCACCATTTTCATCAAAGATATATACTTTTTAAAAGATCATTCTGGTTAGCAAATTGCCTTTCACCCCTGTGCTCTTACCCATACTGCACAGTCTCCCTTTTGTTGAATATTCTCTGTTCCTTACACAGGAGTGTGTTTTGTACATTTTTTCTTTTTAGCTTTCTTGCAGATGGTGTGTTTAATTAAGGTATGTAGCTTTTATAGAACCGTGATTGAATATTCCCTTTATTTTGGACAGTTATGATTCGATGCAAGCGTTTGCTACTGAATCACATTCACACCCCTTCCCTCAGCCCGCGTTACCACAAAGGGCAAAGGAGATATATCTATTAACTGTGCCTGTTTTAACATAAAAATTAGGATCACTGTTGATTTTTTGAAATGTGTGGACTAAGTGGTTTCACTACTACTCACCCTGTACTCCTGCAGAGTAGATGTCATTTTGTCACAGATATACCTAAATAGTCTGTGCAGCGTATGTTCCTCCTTTTATACTTTCATAAACGTTCTTCTGAAATAAATGGCAGTAAAATCTACACTTTCCGCTGGATTCCATTTCGAAAAGAGAAAAAATCCCCCTCACTTTTTTTTCAAGAAAAATGTGTATTTGCCTTTTAGGAAGGCACATGTTGACAATGCATGTGTATTACTTTCCAAAATGTGTGCATGTTCAGGAAAATCGCTGCATACAAGAACTCAAAAGAAACCATTTTATGTAATTTCTTTGGAATTTTCTTGACAATGAAAGAACCACGGTACCTTCAAAATGAGCTGCCCAAATGCATTAATCTGGGATATATGAACATGGCATTTACGTTCTATAATGGCATTGATAACATAATATTTATTTGGTTGAGTTATTTGAAGTTGAATAATGATTAAAGCTAGTATTATGTGCAATATAATGCTTGTAGTTACACAAAGTGTGACCTTTTCAAACAGCACACACAGAACGAGAAGGATCTTCCTAAACGCTAATAATGAAGCACGTATTATATACATGCAATTAGCGGCCTTGATTTCAAGCACGACTCTTCATTTGCCAGGGATCATGATGATTTTTTTTGAGCTAGAATTTTATTTTCTTTTTTTTTTCTTTTTTTACCGGCTCTGTTGTAATATTCCCCATCTCTGCTGTCAATGAAGAGGAGGATTAAGGATTAGCACCCTGTATTTATTTACAAATTCGGCTATTCTTCCTAATCACTCTCCTATCTGCGGGGAGCCTGATCCTGCGGTTAGTGATGTCCTGGAACAGATTCAAAGCATGCTTTGCTTTGGCTGCATGCTGCAAAAGTGCCACTTAATTCTAAGTGGCGGAGGAACGGGGCTGGCAGCCAATGTACTGATAAACACTCACTACAGAGAAACAGATGTTATAATGTTCTTGAATTATACATATTTAATAACAAATAACTATTTTCGAGGATTAAATATTAAATATCAGGAATAACATTAATGTAGCTATATAAATACAAATCGGCGGCTTTGTGGAAAGTAAAACATTTTCATATGTAGTCATCAAATTTGGGAGGAATTGGCTAGAACTGAAGTTGCAGTTTCTCTGCAAATTACACACACATTTGTTTTCTGAGTTTCATAACTTTAAATATGAGTTAATGGGAGACCTTTATGTAGCAGTTGTGGATTGAATTGAAAAGAAAACGCTCCATGCAGGCAAAGACACTTTCAGAGGCATAAGATGAAGCTAGCAGACTGGTTTCTAACCATGGGCATATTTATAGCGGGACATAGGGTTTTGTCCCCCCCAAATTCTGTTGCATGGCTTTTTGTCCCCCCAACTTTTGGAGGGAGGGCAGGGGGGCCGCAATCATCAATTATGTAATGGGACTGCACAAGCCGAGCTGGGGTGCCCAGCAAGGCTTGCACTGTCTCATTACATAATGCTGAGATGCCTGGCAGTCGCTCTGCAACACATTCAGGGCTGGGATGCCCCGCATGGCTCAATCCCTTACCCTGGCTGGCCTGACTCAAAGTCAGCAGCCAGGGTGCTGAACTGGGTGTTGCAGGGACTGGCACCTGTGCTGCCACGCTAGCAGCAGCACTTCCAGGGGCCACGGATCAGAGAATCACTTTCCGGCTTTGTGCTCGTGCAACACACAGACAGGAACTAGGAAGCTCAATCAGTTTTCTGGTTTCTGTCTGTAGGTGCGTGAGTGCGAAGAGGTGCCTGAGCGACATTTGAAACCAGAGCAGAAGTATACTTTAAAAAAAAAAAATGTAAATCATTTTTTATTGTGTTTTTTTATGTTTGTTGGGGGGCTGGGCTGCGGGCTGAGCCCACTGAGGGTGCATGTCACATTTGGACAATGTGAACAGAGCTCACAGTACACATTAAGGCCCCAGGTATGAAGACACACTAACAATAACAAATGGTGCATTCTCTGTGACAAGCCACAGCAATGCAACGCCTCTAAACTTGTCACTTTTCAGATGCTACTAAAGCACCACCATCCTAATTTCAAAATGAAGTTTGGCAGAAGGTTTGCCTTCCCCAAGTAGAGTGGAAAGAGTCAAGCTGAGAAAACCTATGACCCAAAGCTGTTGTCCTCTGCAAATTTGAGTGCTATCTGCCTTCCAAACATGGTGTACTTTTGTTAAGCAGTTATTTCTCTAGGTGCGCAGAAGGAACCATATGGGATTTGGTGTTAAAAGCACACTTTTAGGAGCCCTCTATACATTTTCCGCCTGCCGCCAAAAATAATCTTCACCAAACTGGCAAAAAGAATTTAGAGTTTTGCAGACAATTTTTTCAGGACGGTTTGGTGCAAATTACTAAATGGGTGTCATGGTTCAGGTTACAGGCCACCAAAAACTACTTCACTTACCAAATTAAGCAGGGGAGTATCCAGCATTGTAAGAATGTGGGGTGGAGCAACGAAATGCAGTGTGTGGAATTCCACATGGTCTCATTGGTACCCCCAAACCGCCCACCCCTGCCCCAATCTACTTTTTTTGGTAACATTAGTGAAGATGGCATTTTAACACACAACAAAAACAAAACAAAAACAACTCCAGGATCATTCCAGATGCAGGAAACTCATCTATTTTCTGTCCAAGCCCTCTGAGGCAAAATACATGCAAACTTCCTAATTATTATATGGATTGCACTAACAGAAGTCCCTTCATAGAAAAGGACATTGCATGGCGCATCATCAGTCTTTGATACTTGAAGGCACCATGGAAGTGACTTTAGAATAAGTTGCCATAAATAAGCCAAGGGACAAATGTGGTGCAAAATACCTAAATTGCTCTATTGTTATATGTGGAACAACTCTATAGTCATTAGGATTTTCCATTATAATACTATGATACATTAACACAAGCTTTGAAGTGAATCAGAGTCACTTGCAGAGCTGCAGTTAAGGCACAATGTGATTACATGATTTGTTCAGGATCACACACTTGGTTAAAATGGTGAAACTGGGATGTGGACAATTTAATAGACTGCACACATCTTTCCAGGTTTAGTTGATATAGATATGTATTAAGGTTTTGCTTTACATTACATGTGCTTAAATAATTATTTATAGCAATGCCTTGGAAGCAAAGCACATTACATAATAAACTAGGCTTTAGATGTAAATTCACCATACACTATAGTCATTGTCATAGAAATGTGTTGAGCAATGGGAGTATGGCTTTAGTTGTATTCTCCCCATTCTGCATGCAAAGTCACAATAGCATCATGTACATTAATGTGAGCCTAACAAATCCCCCTTGGGTTTTAAAGCCATAGTCATTATTTCATAATGCATGCAACATTATGCACCCTTCCCACTTCTGATCACTCCCTCCCATTCACATTTCTAAAGGGACACAATTCCCTGCTAATAGGGACCCCCTCTCTCCCATCAGTGCCTAATGGCTCACATGGTAATGCTCTGTTGATACAGAGCAACGTGAGAACCGTCTGCTGCCCGGAGCTCCTTGGGACATTGTCCTGACAGCCGGACAACTCTACCATTCGGAACGGGTAGGTGCACTGCTGCCAGGACAATGAGCATGCTCAGTAGGAATTACTCAGCACACATTGTCCTGTCAGCGGGACACCTTTGCCATTGGGCAGCCCCTTTGATGTGCCGAACGGGAGAGGTGTCCCAATGACAAATATCCCAGTCTGGATCTTACAAGGGCTATGGGAAAAGCTTGTCCCACCCCCCACGCCCACCTCTCCTGGCTTGTTACTCCACTGCTTGGAGCCTTTTGAACACATGAAAACATATCTTCATTTTAATCAGTCAGATTCTTGTAGAAATAATCTATCAGCACGTACACATATAAGTTTCTGCTCAGAACCAAAGTTTGGAGATTTATGGCATTTAAAAATTGATACCACGTATACTTGGTCACTCACTGCACTGCATTAACCGATGGTTGCTGCCTTCAAATGAAAGGAAAAATCAAGGGAATTGCTGACATTACAGCAAATCTGTTCCTTTCGCCCATGGCTTTATAGTGTAGCTAGGTCAAGTCAACATAGCCCAAAATTTCAGGGATCAGGGGGTGATCAAGTCTGGTCTGCTCAATGGACGCTGTGCCACTGTTCCATGTGTTATTGCATATGGACATATACATGTTTTGTGCACCCAGTGTATGTCAATGGAGGTACTGGGTGCATTTGTGTTTGAGTGAGAGTGTATGCAAGCATATGTGTGTTGACTTTTGTGTCTGAATTAATGATACATAATGCATTGTTTGTATGTTCTATTGGAATTAAGTTTGTGAATGGTATATTGTGTCACTGGGTGCATGGCAAGCCGGATGAAGATGTGTGGGGGCCCAATTGAATTTTGAAGATAGGCCACCAGTTTTATGAAAGTTTTAACAAAGCATCAGCAATGGACTCTTCTGGTGTAGTAGTCCAGTGTTATCCCTCAGGGGTTTAGGTTGTTTGACCGAGGTACAAAATCACAGCGAAATTGACCATAGACATTTTCGCTGCAAATACGTTTTTACCTCAGTACAAAAAAACAACCTCATGTCCCAACAAACGGCCAGTACACCCACAAACCCCCGTACATACCTTTTCTGCATCCGCGTCCTCTCCTGGACCCTGCAGTGTCAGATCATCCATCTAATGTGGGTCAGATCTGACGCTGCAGGGTCTGTTTCTTTTTTTTGTTGGGTCCCCTGCCACCAATGCTGAGGAAGCGGTGGACACCCCCACAACTGCTGAAGCCAAAAATACCTAAAATGGAGAGTGGGGACACCCCCGCATCACCAGCTCTTCACGTTCGGTATCTTCGGCTTCAAACTAATGGTGGTAACCGAATTTAGTCAAATCTACCATTTGACCACATTTTTTTTGAACAATTTGGCAGAAACGATCCCTAAGAGCCACCATCCACCCTTCCTCCACCCCACCCCTGCCCCCTCCCAACTTTTTCAGCAAAGTCACTCTACTGTTTCTAACAGATGTATGTATATCTGGAATAAAGGTGGGTATACTTGAACCTGACAAAACTCAGATCGATCAGAGTAACGTATTTTGTCCTGCTGCAACCACAAATTGTGCACAACCTGAGCACCTATTCATAGATTTCAGTGAGCATCTAAACCAGCTAAAGCTCTGCGGCAGCTAGTTTTTACCGATGGGAGCCCTTTACAATCTAGGGAGGATTATTTGCCATATAAAAGGTGCATCTCACGTGCTCACAGTTCTCTCTAGGTTGTGCTTG
Source organism: Ambystoma mexicanum (assembly GCF_040938575.1). NCBI lineage: Eukaryota > Metazoa > Chordata > Amphibia > Caudata > Ambystomatidae > Ambystoma > Ambystoma mexicanum. Next base: position 699,628,861 of record NC_090936.1, read on the forward strand.
GCTGTTACTGGTACCATCAGAACTGACCCGCCCTACCCGAGGCGGGAGCATGACCCCTTTTGTTGTAGCCAATTAGATCTTTTTAAGCGTCTTTTTCACACTTAAATACTGGTTTGTGACATGTTATTAAGTATTGTGCTTGTTTTGTGATTTTCTTTAATATCTGACTCCCCCTTTGAGAAGCCCTCTTTGATACTCTCTGTGATTGTTTGCATTGTGAATCCCTTTCCCTGACCTTTCCTCTCTCCACCCAAAAAAGAAAAAAGAAACACGTTGTGAACATCCTTTGTGAAAACCTTTGTGGCACACACTGTTTGTTTCACCCTTTTTCTTAATTTTATTCTTCCACTGGAAAAACATCAATACAGTATACAAAGAAAACCTGGTATGAAATCTTTGCAGTAACTCCTGAGAACACTTTTCCCTTAGAGCCCCCGTAACTGTCACCATGAATAAATGAGAGCATATCATTTTTGGATGCGCAGGTGGTGTACTTTGGTGTACATTCTGGAGAGCCTGTTAGGATTGAGTTTGAAAGCAGATAGCAAGACATCGATAGGAAAGCATTTGGCGACGGACACATTTTGAGAGCCACCAAGTGATGGAAAGGAACACTGAGAGGGAAAGTGGAAAGGGCAGAGGCACAGAACAGGAACAGGCAGCCATTGGGAGGGACCCATCATGTACAGAAGTGTCGAAGGAGCTGACAAGAACATGTGTGCATGTGGGACAAGAATAAAGGAGGTTGACAGGCCGGTAAAGGAACATAAGGAGGTGCACGAGGGCCATCAAAATATGGAACCTGAACCAGATGCAGGGCAGGATAATGCAGTGAGGAAGAGGTGCATGGGTCGGAGGAGGAAGAGGAAGAGTGGCAGCCAGAGTAATGGTCAGAGGAGGGTGACTATTCTCATGTGTTTGGTGCCCATGCTGTAGAGTGGCAAGTTAGGCCAGAGGATGTGCAACTGAATGTGTACTGCATGGACCCATCCTGTAAAGTACACCTCCTGGTCGTGAATAACGTGTCCTGCCTAAGGGCGAGGCACAGACAAAGAATGTCCGTGCATGTGTAAGCTCTGTAACAAGAGTGTTGAATGCGGCATGCACAACCCAAGCCGGGTCTCCATGGTAACGTTTAGAACGCTCCCTGAACAGCACGCAGACATGGTTAGCATCGGCGGCTTGGAGATGACTACAGCTGCGTTTTGTGATTTACATTCGCAATGAAACTTAGGACTTCACGTGCATTTATGTATATTTGTCAGGTAAATGAACTAACGGGGGTACTCATTAACCTTTCAGCTTATGGAAAGATCCCGACGGGGCCAAGTCGAAGGATCGAAGGTATTTCGAAGGTATTTGAAACCCTAAGAAGTATGGCTGTTCGTGCACGCAACTATTGAACTTGCATAAATCTTATTTACATATTATTTTGATTCGCAGTCAGGAGACTCATACATTAAGGTATGACTATCATAATACGTACATGTCGATATAGATTACCGAGTATAAGTACTAAATGATGGTAATAAGTCAAACGATGTTCACTGTTAATTATTTTCCTTGTATGTTATGACTGTTTGTGGCGAAAAATTGTATGTGTATAACATCATATGTAATTCCAGTTGGTTTATATGGTCTAACTTATTTATAAATGTGTTTTTTGTATCCACATAGCCCTGATGATGGAGTAAAACTCCGAAATGCATTGGCTTGTAGCCACATTTTGACTTTTGACTTAGGAATCGGTTCTGCCATGATATAGCCAATCCAACAATTGGTTTAAATTTGGAATAAACGTTTTTTTATGGATTTTGTTGTCAACTGACTCCATATAACCTTAGGAAATTACAGAAGGATACATATGAACGCATCAAACTATAGAAAGAAGTCATTGTGAAGAACACTGCACGTACTCCCAGCTCTATTCTGAGCATTGTGAGAGCTTCAGGCATTACTGGGTAGCTCCAACTTGTTCTTGGTTGTGATACACAACCCTAACACCATGACACAATCCATCAGTGGTACAGAGCAAGCATCTGCCACCCAGTCTGGAGAGTTTAATGTGCATCCATATAGAAGAATGCCACGCGATTGATTACCTGTCTGCCATACATAATTAGTGAGACAATTGTGAACAATGTGTAGTTCTTGTCTACCAGGAGAACCTGAGAGGTTCTCAAGTTGGCAGATATTGTTTAGTGTCAGGCACCTAAATAACTATCATACTGGCAGCACTCCTTTAGTAGAAAGAACTCAAAGAGGTCTCATGTTTGATTCTCTTGTGTAGCACAGAGAACCAAACATCTTAATATGTTGGCAGCTCTGAAACAGCAGAGAGAGAACCACAAAACCTCATGCCTGTAGCTTCTAAAACAGCAGGAGCAGGACATAATAACAGAAGAGTAGTATCACACATGTGAACAGCATCTCATCATAATAAACAGTCATCATCCTCATAAAATGTTAGTAGATTCACCTGTTTTACAACCAGGACCCCCACTAAACAACCCTACTCCACTTCTCAGTGTTTAACTTGAAGCAGACAACGAGTCTTCATATTCAGAGCTGGTCTGATAAAGCTGGCTAGGTGTCTTGCCATAGTCTTGCTCAGTATAGGGTCTGTACAGTTGTATGAATGTTAATGGTTCAATATGGGTCACAGCAGAGCATCGCCTACCTTCGGAAACAGCAGTGCAACCACAGTGAAATGTCTTCAGATTGTAGTCTAGCAGGGGGCCACTTAGGGATTCTATAGGAACTTTCACTAATTTTGCTGGACATATGGACCACATACTGAGCACGTACTGTAGTGGAGCTTCTCAAATACTCAGATGTTGATCGCCCATCAATACTACTGAGGTTTACCAATTGAATTAGGAATGTATTCCACAGCCTCCGAGTCACTAGCTTATAATGATCCTTATTAGTGTTTACAAAAGATGAGTCAGGCCGCATGGGTGACAAGACAAATGTACTTGATGATGATGACAAAGGAAACGTTTCTAACATCTCTCATGGTATGGTGAGCTCCGTGATTGTTACATGTTCTTCCCGATCCATGCTATTTCCTTTGCATCCACTGCAAATGTGCATCTATGCTGTTTTAACCGTATTTCCTTCTCCCGTGTGTGCAGATTTTTCATGCAGATAAAATGTAGTGATTTTGACAATTTACACAATGAGTTATTTCAATGTTATCTATCATTGAAAGTATGCATGCAGGCACACATAAGGATGAGACTACATCCCAGTATCAACTATTCCTCTCAAATCATGTGCCCTTATCATGTTGGACAGTTTAAGGGCCTGCATGTGAACGATTGGTAGTACCTCACTGAGTGATGCACTGTGCCAGCCAACACACCTGGTGGACTCCTCAAAAGGATATCATTCTATAGCCATTAGACAGCACCAGCCACTATACTGGAGTAAAGAATGCCCTATCAATGTCTCACTTTGCCTGTTGCAATGATCAGTAAAGCATTGTATTTTTCACTTATCTGGTCCAATATGTGCATAGTAGAGTTCAAGCCACTGGCATCTGCCTCAGCATATTTATTGCAATGTAGGTTTGACTGAAAAGTGAGCTGATCTTCTGTGCCAGAACAATCATTTCCGACACATGCGGGACATTTCTGGTAAAGTGAAAATGGAACCATTAGGTGATGGACATGCATAAAGAAAGAAGCATGCCTGGTCTTGACAATTTATAGGAACCAAGTTTATTAGATACATTGGGCCTCATTACGAGTCTGCTAGTCTGGAAACAAGGGTGCCAGTAGCAACATACTGCCACGCTTTACAGACCAGCAGACTACAACTCTGCGTACCGGAGCAGATGCACCCAGCAGGTCTGCCCTGCTGGGAACATCGGCCCCAATCGGCAGGGTTGCCACAGAAGCACTGGCATTGCTGACAACGGTGCCGGTGCCTCCATGCACCCATTCCCATGGAGTCCTATCATGGGAATGGAGCACAACATTTTCTGCTGCCTGATATCCCAGTGTCCTGGTGGCATCAGGATCTCGGGCAGCAAACACAGTGTTACAGGGTTAGCAGAAACCCACTGGTAGAACCGCTGAGTTACCACCAAACTTGTAATGAGGCCCATTGTCATCAACAAAAACCCCAGCTGTAGGTTTTGCAGGTTTAGAACCACATGCCTTGGCAGGCGAAGAAAGATGGTCTGGGGGGTTGCCCAGAGCAATGCTAGAGGTTAATATGTATTCTAAACCTTCCAGCCATCACCTCTTTTGTTTTGCTATTGTCACCCTGAGTGGGACGGGTATGCCCAGACGTGGGTCCTGTGCATGCTGGGCCTAGACACCCAAGCTAATCCTCGCTGATGATGCCCAACAAGGTTGAAACATGTCTGGGGATGCTTGTGGTCTCGTGCAGAAGGGATCTGATCTAGCAGTTTGGGCTTGACTCCCCCTTTGGGGGTGGGACCAAGCCTGATTTGCATATGGTCTTTCTCCTTTTGTAATGGCTTGGCAGGTGAAGAAAGATGGTCTGGAGGGTTGCCCAGAGCAACGCCAGATGTTAAGGTTTATTCTAAACCTTACAGCCGTCACCTCTTTTGTTTTGTTGTTGTCACCCCGCGAGGGATGGGTATGCCCAGACATGGGTCCCATGCCTGCTGGGCCTAGAGACCCAAGCTACTCCTCATTGATGATGCCCAACAAGGCTGAAACATGTCTGGGGATGCTTGTGGTCTCGTGCAGAAGGGATGTGACCTAGCAGTTCGAGATTGACTCCTCCTTTGGGGGTGGGACCAAACCTGATTTGCATATGGTCTTTCCCCTTTTGTAATGTCTTGGCAGGTGAAGCAAGATGGTCTGGAGGGTTGCCCAGAGCAATGGCAGAGGCTAAGATTTATTCTAAACCTTCCAGCCATCACCTCTTTTGTTTTGCTATTAGAACCACATGCCACCACTCTTTTATCTTCTCCCAAGTGTCAACTCTATGTGGTCTTTGCCTTCAAGCCCTTGCATATACAAGGTAACCTCATAGCAAATTTTGGATTTTTGCAGTGAGCTAAATCACAATCTACTATGCCCATTTCAATGCAACAGTGGTGGTGGCATTAGTTGTCTGGCTTCCTCTCGCTGAAGTTTTGCCCTGTAAGATCTTGGTAGTTGGGATTGAAAGGAACTGTACACAGATGGATTAATAACATGTCCTTTCCCATGTGTCTCTTTTTCTATGGTATTATCTTTCTTCTTCTTATCCTCCTTCATATCAGTGTTTTCCAGAATCAAGTTTTGCAGTCGGAATTTAGATAGGTCAAAATCATTATCTAGCTCTTCATCATCATCAGCATCATCATCATTCTTAGACCAAGCTGATGTGGTGGTGGCCAAATCCATTAACGTCCCATATCGTTCTATTCTACAATGTGTATTGTTTCACTTTGTTCATCAGTGATAAAACCTGCAATCATTCTATGATTGAAATCTCGTATAATGTACTTCATTCTATCGTAAAGAAGGTGCAGATGGATGTGCCATTGAAACCTTTAATTTCCATACTTAATTATGGCCTCCCCATTGCAAACAGCAGCTGCTGTAGCTGAAGAAAAACAGACACTAACTGCATGCTTCCTGTCACCTGCCACATGTACGTGTTTTAGATACATAGTTGATGGAGATGGTTATTTCTCCTCCAACTGAAGAAAAGTGACTTGCATTTATATCACACAAGATGATCGCTATGATTATCTCTCCATACCCACTAGATGATGGCAAGTTTGTTGCAAAATCACTTATAGCATCTAAATGCACTCTCCTGATTCAACCCAAGTCTAACATTATTTTCCTCACAACTTAATTTTACTTAATTTTACTTATTAAAAATCTTCATCAATAGTATTTTTCTCATCCACCATAACATGTTGGTCCCGCCAGTACGCCACTGAGTGTACACTGCAACCTTCAAACAATTGTGATCATTTCTCTTCACAACCACTTTGTTGCGTGGTTACTAATCTTCGAACTAGTATATTTTCATCTGCCACAAAATGTTGGCACACCAAGAACAACCATTGAATGTATCCTCCTATTGGCCGGAAATTCTAAGCATGTTTGAGTTAATTGCTTATATATCACATAAACCAGACTGCAATTTGTAAATTTGAATTGCATGTGAATTCCACCTCAGACTATCATGCGTCTGAATTCAACAATTTGAGCACCATTAAATGTGATGTTGTTAACACTTGCTATTTGAGTACTTAGTGATGGGAGCAATCCAGCATAAGGCACTATAAAATAACATAATGTATTTGTATTTGAAACTACTGTTTTGTCTCGTTACAATGGTGTGCACAATACAACTATTGAAAGGTTTCAAAGTGGTTCCACTTACGGTTTGATCATCACTGTCTGGTCGTTTAATTTTCAATCATTGTTTTGTTATGGGTTCCCCTCATTGTTCCCTTACACCACACTGTCTACCCTCTCCCAACTTCTTATCCCACCGTGAATACCCCTTGTTCTCCTAATTATACATATATACATGTGACAATCAAACCTACCATGTTCAATATAGGGTGGTGAAACCGCAGTATTTCCCAATGTAGATACTCCCAAGCCATCTGACAATTCCAAGAATGTATCAGCATAACTGCTATCTTGCCTCATACCTAAAAGATTGCACACAAAGTTAAAGCCATTTAACATACCCTAATGTCTCAACATAATTTTAAGAATGTGTCTTCATGTCTAGTTTATCTTTCCACAATTCTTCACAACTAGTATTTTCAGTATATTCATCTATTTTCTATTTGCAAAGTAAACTAGGATGCTAAAGGGTCTTCAATGACAAGCTGCTAAAAACTGTTCTCTATCATCTTGTTGTAAGCTTGTTAATATCACCAGCCCCATTTGAAATGCAATGCAGGCAAAACTGCAAGGCAAACTCACTCAAAGTGTATGTGGTTGTGGAATGTCAAGTAGTGTATTGTATTGTATTGTACGGTTACTTGATAAAATGCAAGCAAAGGCTGGTAATGGTATCAAGGCACCAAGTTAGAAAGAAGAGGAGAGGACCAAGGGGAGAATTAGAACAGAAGGGTTTTTAGATGTTTGCAGAAAGAAAGGAATTGGGCAGTGTTACGCAACTCAGCTGGGAGGTCATTCCATCGAGTAGGATCAAGGACCAAAAAAGATCTTCCTCTGACCTGACAACGTAGGAACCGAGAAGTGCAGAAAAGTGAGAGGTTAGCCGACCAGAGATCTCTGCAGGGTTTGTATGGAACAAGTTTAGATTGCATACATTCTGCCCCAGTACCATGAATAGCAAAGTGAAGGCAGAGGGCTTTAAACTTAATACAGCTTTTCACTGGAAGCCAATGAAGCTGGAGAATAGGCTCCTGGGAATTAGCCAGTCTGGGGGCATTCAGGGCCTAGTCAGCTGCTGAATTTTGAAGGTTCTGAAGGTGATGTAATAGGAATTCAGGCTGGCCAAGATAGATCCCATTACAGTAATCTGTAGACCCCATAATAGAGGCTCTAACACTTCTAGCTCAAGAGTTACTTGGAAGAAAAGGAAGAACCTTTTTCAACACTTTAAGTTTGGCAAAGCCTGTTTGGCAATGGCAGACATTTGGGCTGACCTGGAACCGGAGGAAATGATTTTTATGCCTAAGCTTTTGACCATAGGGCCAGGTTTCAGCCCGAGCCCAAGAGAAGAAGGCCAATATTAAGAACTCCAGGAGGAACTGGAGCAGGTGACTTTGGTTTTGTCACTTAAGTTTTAGCCAGTTTTTTGACATCCAGTCAGCAACAGCAGAGAGACAATTCTTTAATTTATAAGGAGGATCAGTGGATGGGGAGTTAATATGAAAGAGAATTTCAGTGTCATCGGCATAAGAAAAAAAGTGAATGCTGTGACTAGAGATAAGTTTAGCAAGAGCCAACCTGTATAGATTATACAGAAGAGGAGAGAGAGCCAAGCCCTGCAGAACCCCACAGTTGAGAGCGATAGGAGAGGAAGTAGAAGGAGGAAGAGAGACCATCATGAGCTCTGCTAGAGAGAAAAGATGTGAACCCATTCAGGGGGACACCCGAGATTCCGGCTTCATGAAGACAGTGAAGGAGTCGATGGTGGCCCACAGTATCAAAGGCCGTGGAGAGATCAAGGAGTATAAGAACACAAGTCTCTCTGTGGTCCTGAAGCAGGACAATGTCATCAAGAAGAGAGACCAAAACCAACTCAGTACTCATCCCAGGGCGAAAACTGGCCTGGAAGGGGTGAAGAAGATGATTACTCTTGAGAAGGGCAGAAAGCTGTGGGTGACAATAGCTTCGAGCAGCTTCATGATAGCCAGAAAAAGAGTAAAAGACTGATAATTTCCAACCTCGGGAGGACCTAAATGGGACTTTTTTAGAGGTGGGGAAAAAAACTGCATGTTTAAGAGAGTCAGGAATGTGACCAGTAGGAAAGGAATATTGGAGTGCTGAAGTGAACAGTGGGACAAGTCTGTGAGAAAGAGATTGCTGATTGCGAAGAGGGACCGGATCAGCAGGAGAAGCAGATTTAAGTTTGAGAAGGGCAGTAGCAACCATGGAGTGAGTCACAGTGATGAACTTAAAATTATTAAGAGGAGAGAACAAAACAAGGGGAACCTCTGAGATGATATCCGAGGCGTGTCTTTCAAAATGAATCTGCTCACAAATTTTGCAGATCTTTTCTTTAAAGAAAAGTGCAATTCAATCGCAGTGAGTTTGGGTGTGAAGAGTGGCAGGTGGGGGCGAATTAGAGTAGTCAGTTCCTTGGCCACATGGAGAGGAGCAAGCAACATTCATAATCCAATCCGAAAAATCTGGGTTTTTATTTTTTTAATAGTGACTTGACAGATGTTTCATGCTTCAAAATAGGCTGATTTAGCACTGGGGTCAGAAGACTGATGTCATCTGCATTCCGCTTGTCTACATCTCTGTTTGAGTGTTCGCAGTTCAGAACAGTACCAAGGGGCAGGTTTATTTGCATGAGAGGTAAAAAGTTTAGAGTGTGCCAAAGAGTCTGCAGTGGACTGTATGGCCTCAGTCAAGGAGTCACAGGGATTAGAATCGATTGCCAGACCTTGAACAGTAGGATTTTCAATAGACGTGGCACTATCACTTGGAGAAATATTTGCCCATCGACGTTGAAATTTAGCAAGAGGGAGAGGTCTAGTTATGGGCTGAGCGAGATGAATAGAAAAAGGTACAAGGAAGTAAGTAGTACTGGCAAGGGGGGGAAACGGAATACATCCAGAATTTTGGAAAAAATGAGATCAAGCTTATTACCAGCCCAATGAGTAGGAGTGTGATTGCTAAGATGTAGGCCACAATCAGCAAAAGCTGACATGAGTTTGAGTGCTTGCCGGTCAAGCAGATTATTTGGATGAAAATGAAAGTCTCCTAGGATGGTAATTCTAGGGTATGTCAAAGAGAGATCAGCCATTAATTGAGTGAGGCTTTTGAGAAATCCATTAGTGGCATAGCAAGGAGGACAATAGATGATGAGGAAATGTAAGGACAATTCCGAGGAAACCTGAATTCTTCAGAGAAGTAAGTCACAGGTGAGTTTGTGATTAAACTCAATGATAGAACAGAATAGATGATTTTTTAACATAATGACAACACCACCACCAACATAGATCGGTCTAGATGGAGGATGTCATATTGAGGAGGCAGCATCTGAACCATATCCAGTCCCGAAGCGTCAGTAAACCAGGTCTCTGTAATACAGAAGACATCAGGTGCAAGTTCATCAAGTACAGCAAAAATATTGTTGCGATAAGCAGAGAGTGCAATTATTTTTTTTATCCTTCAATACTAACAGAATTTCAAAAACGTATAATACAAAGGAAAAGCAGAACAAAGACCAATATTACCAGAAAAATCAGAAACTTAGAATACAAGACTGAGCTACCACATAAAATCCACAGCAACAGTGTTACCAATTTCCCAACACAATCTACAGCACTCAGCGGTGGTTATCAATTCGTAAAGTTACTTCACAAGTACTACACAATGGGCCTCATTCCGAGTAGGGCGGTAAGGGATAGCGGCACTGTTAAGGAGACCGGTGCCGGTAATCCCTTACCGCCCTACTACGAGGTCCATTAGCGGGTCCCTCCTTCAATTCCTGGTTTTAGGAGGGACTTCTGAGCTAATAACGGTACCGCAAATTGCGGTACCATTATTAGCTACTTCCCCATTCCCACTGAGCCCTTTGGGGGCTCAAATGGGAATAGAGAATGGATTTTTCAACGGAGACTTACCGGTCCCGCAAAGGTCGGACTACACCGGTAAGTCCCCATTGAACCAGGTCACAGTTGGTACCGGTATGGGAGGTAGTCATGGCGCAAATAGTGCCATGACTACCACCATACTCGGAATGAGGCCCAACGTGTTAAGTCTCACAACATCTTCTATTTTTAGCACTAGCAATAGATTCAGGGACTGCATACATGTTACCATTGCCACATTTATTCTCTACTGTGGCTATCATAGAGGGCTCTCACAGGAAGTTAGAATCTAATATTTGATATTCTACAAATATTTGCTGGAAGAATCTCATTCTTCCGAAAGTAATGCAGGACATTCAGCGATCAAATGCTTGAGTGTCTACAGCATCTACAGCAGTTGTCTTGACTAAGGTTATGCCTAAACAGGATCTCTTGGTGTACCATAGGTACATCCTGAACTTCAAATATAGTGATCTGTGTTTAGGTTCGGGGAATTCTGGCATATAGATTTCTATGGATTGCAGCTTTTTAATGCTAAAGGCTTGCTCCCTGAACAACTCCAATAAACATCATTTCTCTCTTGTAATGATCCAGCTGCTTAGCCAGAGTTGTTTTGTTGTTACCCTAAGCGGATTATTAATCAAACCACTCTCGGGTAAATCTTAGGTATCTAATAGGGTCTTGGACCTTAATCTCCAATCATCGATCTTTACTTGTTTGGCTGTCAGTACAAATTTGGCCAATATGGAAATAACACAAGTGGATTTTCCTTTCATCAGATATATCCTATAAAGGGAACGTAACTTCCAACAATAAACAGCATAGAGTGAAACCTGACCCAGTTAATGATGAATGACACATAGAGATTGCCTTCGGTAAACCCAGAATGGCCTTCCAAAAGCAACCCTCAATGTTCTGCCAAAATACTTCAGTTAAACCAAGCCTTGTATCGGACCTGTAAGTGAGAATTGGGGTCCCTTTCTGTTTGTAGTAAATAATAGTGGGTGTGAAAGAGAATTTTCCGAATCTGGCCTGGATAACCCTCACCTGTGATATGCCCATTTTCAGCTTGGACTCCAAATCACGGTAATAGGGTTTCTCACTCACATGGTTACTGATAACAATGCCAAGATACTTATACTCAGTCACCACTTCCAATGTATAGCCCTGCAGCAGCCACGGCAGGGGGTTCCTCTTCCAGTTCAAGCCCCACACCATAATCTTGCACTTTGATTGATTAATTGACAAGTGGTTGGTCTCAACATAGGAACCATGTTGTGAGAGGAGGGCGTGCAAACCACTGGGAATTCTAGCCAACAACAGAAGGTCGTCAGCATAGAACAACCAGGGGATCGCTCTCGCCCCCAACCTGGGCAAGTCCAATATGACATTGGCAAAGTCAAGGCACATGCTGGCAACAAAGAAATTGAAGAGAGTACAAGCCAAGAACCAACCCTGCTTAAGTCCTCGAAAGTTCTCAATTGGTTCTGATAAATTTCCGTCCAAGGACAATCTGATTTGTATACTAGTCTGAGAGTAGAATTCATTTATCCAGAATACTAAATACTAAGGGCAAGCTGCTTTGTGTAGTTTTTTCAACAGGAGGCCTCGGCAAATGGAGTCAAAAGCAACCTGGAAGTCAATAAAAGCCTGGTATACTGACTGTTTTTTAGCTTGTTCCTGGATTTTTATTGATTGCAAGACATGCAAATTTATTGAAGTTCCCAACCTGGGCATACATCCTGTCTGATTAGGATCCGGCAAAGTTGCAGTATCGAGCCAACGATTTAGGTCTCTAAGAAGGAGTCTGGCAAAGAGCTTGCCCAGGATATCCAAAAGGGTTATTGGCCTATAATTAGCAGGACTGGATCGGTCGCCCTTCTTGTAAATCGGAATGATGATCAATTTCCTCCAGGACGGAGGTAACAACCAATTCCTAGCAATATGGGTAAAGATAACTAAGAACATACTGGTCAAAGCCAGCAGATATTGTTTAATCATATAGTTGGATACCCCTTCAGGGTCCGGAGCTCTGGAGGTAGCAAGCTTGGATATACAATATAGAATATCATCCAAATGAGGCTGATCATCTATTGACCCAAGGCAGATTTTAAAATAGCCAACTAAAGTTGTAATAGCGTAGGGAGTCTTATAGAAGAAGGCCCAGACTTCCCCTGGAATCGGATTTATCTGGGAGGTCAGTTGAAAACCCCCATAAGGTTTATTCAGGATGCTCCAGATACTGGCCGAACTCTTAGAAGCCATTGCTCCCAACATTTCTTCTGCATCCCGTTGGTAAATTAGTGCTCATCTAGGCTTTAACCAATTTTTGTATCTACACTTCAGAGTTCCAAGGCGTGACACCATAGTGGGGCTAGGGAGTAAACAGATTGTATTTCTTTCAGTGCGATAAATAGCTTTCCGCGCAACCAGTTCGGGGTGGTAAATGTGCAAATTGACCTGAACAGGTTTTCTTACTAGTTTTAAATACCTTCATAACATCATAATAAGATGCCTGTTCCCCCAGGCCGGACAGACTAGTTTGGTTGTAAGATTTGTGCAGACACCTATTAAAGTCTGACAATAAGCCAGGTGTCCAGTGGAATCTGTTCTTTGAATTACTTTGAACCATGCTGGATGCTAATGAAGGCCTCTGGGTGGCCTTAGGATTGGGCCAAGACCAAAAGACTGTAAGAATGTCATGGTCACTTATAGATTTGGAAACAATTTGGAATTTGGAGATAAGATTAAACAAACTGCTGTCCACAAGAACATAGTCAATCTATGCCATGTATTCACAGAGGGCATATCTCCCAGCCACAGCCATTAAGTTTTGTGTAACTGCTGCCCGTTAGAAAGGGAATTCAACCGCTTAACAATGGGGGATAGGGCCTTAGGGGGTCGCACAATGCACAGAAGTATTGAACTCTCCCACCAGAATAACATGGGCAAAGCTACAATATAAAGCTGTTCAATTCAATAGTTCTTCCAGGTCGTTAGTAATGACCTCATCCTCAATACCAGCACGGCTCCAGTAAACATTAATAAGGGCAATAGCTGGATATTTCGATATAATTTTTACCATTTGCAGGAAGCTGTTAGGAGACGCCCATGGCTCCAGATTGGTGGTGATTTTAACGGCAATCAGCAGCCCAGCCATGGATCCACCCCTGACTGGCACAATGGCAGAAATTAAAGCAATAATGTGTTGATCCCACGCAGGGGCAACAGAGAGCCATGCCTCCTGGAGGGTTTTGATGTCGTAATCGCTCAGATGATTCTTTTAGAACTAGTGAGATGTTTAAAGCCTCTGGTGTTACATGAGGCTAAGGAACAAGGAAAATATGATTCAGGTAGCTGATGCTGATTTACCACTGTGTTGTAATTGTTCCCAGGGGTCACCTTAAAATTAGCCCTACCACCCTGATGAATACTAGGCTGCTTATTTTGGGCCTTATTAGCCAGTGGGATGTATTGTTTTCCCAAAGTGGGCATATGCTGATATTCTAAAGAAGAGTGATTGATTAACAGAAAACCCAAATGGTAAAGCTCCAGCCTAGCCTGCCACAGGATGTTTCTCACAAGGGCAGATTTCATCCATAGCTTTACTACCGAAAGATCTTGATCATGGATGAATTCTATTTGATCAATATCAGTTGACATGAGGTCTTCGAGTGCCCCAAATTCTGCAAAAATGTTCATAACCGATTGCCTGTTAATGTCATACATTGGAAATGGGTGCGAGCGGCAATGCAACATTAGATGTGTGAGTTTGTGGTTAGGAGACAAGGGTTGTTTCGATTCCTGGCCAGATTGCTATATTATTTGGGTTTGACAATTTCTGCGAATGGCAGAAGATGGAGGCTCATTGGTAATTGACCCAACTGCTAGGACAATTGTATCATGTTTATTCTCCAGTAAAAACAAGCGATGCAAAGATTTATCAATCTGCTCCGTCCAGCACTCCAGGGTTGGAGGCTTATATAAATTGGGCACCCCAGATTCATTAACCCGAGGGTCTGCCTGAACCACAATTCTTGGGACTGTCTGGAGGGACGGGGGAGCCAAAGAATCAGCAGGCTCACCTATCAGTGCCTCCTTTAAAGGGAGTCAGTGGGAAGGAGCACTTTGCTGTTCGTTCAGCTGCACTAGAGCATGCAGTGGTTCATAAGCAAAAGGTTGGGTATGAATCCGTGACAACAGAGGTAATGTTGACTTACGTCTGGGGGTTGGATGCAAAAAGGAGCTAGACAGGTCAGACGAATTTTGGGCTGTGGAGAAAACATTACTGGTGATTGGGTAGGGTCTCGCACCTGCGGAGTCACATCAAGAGCTTGTGGAGTTAAAGCAGGCAAAGCCGCATACACTTTGCTCAACCTCACAGGACTGTGCATGTCAAAATGTACACTGTTGATTGTGAAATCAGCCGCGTTTAGAAGACCCATGACTCGACAGCATGCCATATGTCGGCCAGAGGTGAGCAGGCGTGGCTAATTGAGGCAGACTTTTTAGTGCGTGCTAAATGAATGCTTCTGCTAGAGGATTGTGGGGTTAACAGTGCGCTGCAGTATTAACTGCAATATCATTGGAGTCCGGAATACCAGTTGCCAATAAGAATTGCAACAGACTAGGATGAAAACACAGGCAAAAAGCCACCAGATATTACACACAACCTCACACGAGTTATAACAAGAACTACTTTGTGCTTCAATGTTGATTTAGGTTACACACGAGAAAGAAAAAAAAATAATTAATAAATGAATACATAATAAAATAGTGCATGAGGTACCACAAACACGTATAAAATATAATCAAAACCTCACCCGCCAACCAAGCCCAAGACAGCCACAGACAGCCCTTGTTAAACAGGGCTTCTTAAACAGCAAGCACGGAAAAGCGCGTGCACAGCAGTTGTTTTGGGATTCTGGGTAAGGTGGATGGGGCCTTTACACTTAGGATTTGCTCAGGTAAATTTACTGTTGAAAGAGCAAATACAAGGTCCCAGCAAGACACCACAGACAGCCCTTGTCAAACAGGGCTTCTCAAACAGCACGTGCGCAAAAGCACGTGCACAGCAGTTGTTATGGGATTCTGGGTAAGGGTGGTGGGGCCTTGACAGGTAACATCACTTTGGATCCTTTCCCCCAGCAGTGAGAGCATGCATTTACAAGAAGACCCTTGAGGGTAGAGGGAGAAATGATCGTGTTCACTGGTGTGTTGAAAAAAGAAAGAGCATTAAAACCATCAGGCCATATGACATTAGAGGGAGCCAGCCTAATAAGAGTGCTGCACGAGTAGGACTGTACGCACCTCTCATTGTTGTTAATTGTATTAATTTCCAAGGCCCATGGCCCAGAGCAATCCCGTGCGTGCACAGACGGGCTTGCCTTAAGCGCGCCTTTGGCGTGCTGACAGCACACCCGCTTTGCCGGTCCGCTGCGCGGGCGTTCTCTCCGGCACATTTATGGTAGGGAGAGAAATCAGGAAGGCGTATGTGTCACGTCGTAAGTGAACAGAGAAAGAGGACTCCCGCCTGGGCTAAGGCGAAGTCTTCAGATAGATACTCAGATCAATGTCTGCATAAAGGTACATATAAGCAAGTAATGAAAAATAAAGGATTACAACAAAGAGCACCACAAAAGAATGTAAACAATTTAAAATATGTAAAAGCAGCAATGCTATAAGCACTGCGAGGGGCTTTATGTTGAAAGTCCCAAAGTAACGACCTCACCCCTCATAAGTAAGTATACGTTAGAAGTATAGAAGGCAGCTCTCATACCTTGCATATTGTGTCTGAAATTACATAGAACAGCAAAGTACACTGGGAGATGCAGCCAAGATTCTCTAATGCCTTAGATAACTTTAATAAAAAATTAATGACTAAAAGAGAAACAGCAACCTCCAAATAAAAAATGTGCACTCACTCATATGAGTGAGGCACAATTAGAAACAATAGTCAAACCCTAAGAATCCATTAGTGATTAACATTATACAGGTGGGCAACTGCTATTCAGAAACACAAAGAATATTACCAGCACATCTGCCTTTTTCACTGAAAGCAAGTTTCATGTATTTGACAGGATGTCCTGGGCCATGGATTGAAATTTATAATGCCGTCCCCCCATGATGTCCAACTGTTAAATACGGGAACATCTCCAGAGGCACTGTGAAAACAGAAATAAAATATCGAGGCTGAGAACCCCAAAAGGAAATACACCGAACACGGGTTACAAAGGAACATGCAAAGTACTTTATTTTATACTGAATCCAGTTACAAAAGCAGAGCTTAATCAGATAGTTATCAGCCCTCAGTACAACACAACAAACTCCAGCGTGGTTCAGTGTGTTCAGTAGGAGACGCTGTACATTAGAATGCATTCACTTTTTATACACATTGTGGGCATTATGTCCAGCCCCACTTCGGGTTAATGATCTACTTTATACATCACCAATTCTAGGGTCCGTGCAGAGTCTCAAATAACCGCATATAACTGGTTTGTTTTTAATACATGTAACAACAAGCGTATGCATTAACTGTGTATTCTAAAGTTTTCCACGCAGGCCTTCTTAAACATTAATACAACGTAGTAAAACAGATGTTCTTTGTTCAGTATGTAAATTCATTGTCTCAACATATGCTTGCGGATTAGTTTAATTGCACGAGTAATCCCTTTACACATAGGTCAACGAAGGACGAGGTCTCAGTTCATGACCTCAACAAGTGGCCTGCAGGCAAATTACACGTTAGCTATGTACAGAGGTCAAGACGGCCATGTTGTATTCTGCAGTGGCATCCTCCACCATTTTAGCTCACAGGGTGACTTTTACACAACAAATCCTAAAATGGCGGTTTGACCTAAAATGGCAGCCTACATAGATTTAAGGTCAGGAGCTTGCAACACAGATTTCTTTGGCAAGTGACTTTCGAGCAGTTTGGCGTAGGCCAATATTAATATATTTATTACAATAGGAGGCATGATATACTTTCTATTCCGACAAACCCTCCTTTTGGCCTATGCCAAGTGATATAAACTACTTTGGGTCTCCTTGCAAATAACTCCATGCATCACTATCCGTGCACCCTGAATCACTATCCGAAATATCTATTCCCATTAGGTCTTTTGCTAAAATATCCTTTAACACATATTCTTTGGAAGTCTTATCTGGGGCATACACTTTATGTCCTATCGAATCTATTACTTGTGCGCAACATCCCCCTAGCATCAAACACATATCAGGCAGACACTGAATACAGCAACAAAGAAACAACAGAATTCCCAAAATAATTAATAAGACCGATAGTACCTTCCAACCCCAAGAGCGCAAGAAGTCCCAGAACCAAGCGCTAAGGACCCAATTCCCCTCAGGAACAGGCACTTCGGAACTAAGGACGTGCAGATTCTGTATTGCCTTGAAGATAGTTGGGGACGAATCTCGTACGAAAACGCAGCAAGCGGACCCCACTAATTTACATACTCCACCACGTTCAGCCACAATGACATCTAATGCCATCCGGTTCTGAAGTGCTACTAATTTTATTGCTTTCTGCTCTAATGTCATGTTGTAGAGTATATCCGTAGTCTGGTTGATGGTTCTCTCCAGTACTCTCGCTAGTCTCCTGATATCTTCTGAATTCACTATCTGCCCCCAAAATGGCACAACTGATTTTGCTATGTCTCCCAAGACTTGTGCTGGGGTGTCACCATTCTGGTCCCGCCGTGGACGAGCCTTTTCAATGTCTATAGTACTTGCTATGAACGCCCCAGATAACAGGATCCCTAAATAACAGTTCCCTGCCAATCTCTGGGCAACCATGGAAACGCTACATTACCGCAAATGAAATAGACAGGTTCACCTACATATTTGGTCTGTCTTCCCCAGTCAAATTTGCAATGTTGGCACAACCTTTAAAATCTCCCATTGACCGAGTGCCATTCCTCTGTATGCAGAAAGAAACTGAATCAGGGCTATGGTTAACAGTGTAGGAAGGAGACATGGGATCCTTATTGCCTATTGGGGCCATTTTAAAGGAAATCAAAGATTGGAAAGGACGAGACAGTTCATCAGAAGGCCTAATAGAAGCAACATTCGGTTTACTCCTATTTGCAAAAAGCGAGCATCCCAGGGGAGTCAAAACACGTTTCTCAAAACTATTCAAATTGGTGACAACAAAGTTCCCTGAGACGCTATCATTCCATCGGCCA
This sequence comes from Ambystoma mexicanum, assembly GCF_040938575.1. NCBI lineage: Eukaryota > Metazoa > Chordata > Amphibia > Caudata > Ambystomatidae > Ambystoma > Ambystoma mexicanum. The sequence goes on from NC_090936.1 coordinate 699,647,305, forward strand.
AAGAACAGTGCTCTAAGAGAAGCATAGCAGGCAGTTGTCAACAGTAAAGGATGAATATACCAACCTAGCCCTTATCCCCGTGTTGCGGTAAATGTGTACAGACCCAGCAGTTGGATTTATTAAAAATGGCATGTGTAGCATTCATGATAAGTACAAGGTATTATTATGATATCTCTTCCTATGCTGGAAATCTCTAGGAGACAAAGTATGCGAATGTACAAAAGGTGTGGGGACAGTGGGTACATTTTCAGTCAGTAGCAAAAAATCTAAAGGATGAGTTTCTTCAAAATACCAAAGGCCTCAAACAGTGACTATTATAAGACCAAATATAATCATAAAAACACAGCAATACGTTTCCGGGCACCCAAATTTTCTGTCCATTGTCCTGGCTGGTCACCCGATCATTTACAAGTCCAATACAAGCGGTGGCGGTAGCAGGCATTGTAGTCTTCGGATGGAAACCCCAATGTTCGTTGCTGGCGACCCCCCAGTCGCGCAATTTCTTTAGTCCTTCCACAACCCTTGCCAACAGAATCCCCTCCTCAAATTCGGGCAAAAGCAAGCCCTCGATGATCCTTTCCTTCCTTGAATGCACAGCAGAACCGTGCTGTATGTCTATTTTCTCGAACGCAAATGGTACCTTGCTGTTCCTGGTACTGATTGATCTGGAAACAATGTGTCGTCACTTCCCGTTGGTAGCAACGTATCAGAGGTAAGTGAAAATGGAACAGCAATTTCCGGGAGCAAAATTTTTGTAGAGTGATGAGACAAAATGACAGCTTCCCCAAGCCTTACGGGCTCAGAGATATTCTCCGACACACTCTCAGTGCTACTCACGGCTTTGGGATCATTGGTTGCAGCATTAGCGAGGGGTTCTGTTTCTTCTGTAACGTGTGGCACTGGGTGAGGAAGTTTTTTGACATGCGACGCGTGGATCCAATGCTTCCAGACTGCGACGTGCACCGCTTTCTGGGTGACCAGCAGGACCTGGAATGGTCCCCGCCACCGAGGTGTAAGGCAAGTGGAGCGCTCAAAGGACTTCACGAGCACCTACTCCCCAGGCCGTATGCTGTGACCCAGGCCCTCATATCGTACAGGTAAAGCCTCTCGTACCTGGTGATAAATCAAATACAAGTTTTTAGTCAACTGACTACAATAGTCTGAAAGTAATACATTTTCAACGTTTTTTAAACTTTTTGGAAAGTTCCAGATATTAGCAGGTCTTCCAATTACCACCTCAAAGGGAGAGAGCCCAGTCTTAGTTTGAGGGGTCGTACGCATGGCTAGTAACACGATCGGTAAGGCGTCTGGCCATTTTAGTTTGGTGCCGGCACATGTTTTAGCGAGCTTGTTCTTGATAATGCCATTGTGTCTTTCCACTAGTCCAGCGCTCTGAGCATGTCTGGCCGAATGGAATCGTTTGTCAATTTACAATGCCGTACATATCTGTAGGATTACAGCAGCGATAAAATGTGGACCATTATCCGACCAGGTAACTCTCGGCAAAATGAACCGTGGAAAGAATTCCTTTAACATGGTCTTTGCAGTGGTCATGGCCGTAGCACCTTTGACAGGGAAAGCCTCGACCCACTTACTAAAAGCACAAATGACCACAAGGACATATTTTAGATTGTTGCATCGTTCCATTTCAATAAAATCAAAGTGGATTACTTCGAATGGGACAGAGGGTGGCCCAAAACTTCCCCTTGGAGTTGCTGTTCCATTTCCCACATTATGTTGTAGGCAAATCATGCAGTTATGGACGTAATGCTGAGCAAATTTCGAAATTTTGTCGTTTACCCAAACTTTCTCTAACATTTTCGTTATCTGCTGGGCACACACATGCGTAGGACTGTGTGCCATGATAACCATCATCATAACATAAGCATCAGGAAGTAGCCATTTTCCATCAACCGTGTCCACCCAACACCCATCGTCATCGAGTTTCCCCAAGCCCTCAGCCCACCTATTCGATTCTTCTAATGTGGCATCGGCTTGGATATCCCGTACAGACCCAACGCCCTCATCCATTACATAGGCAACTACAGTCTCCCTTGAAACATATATCTCCGTAACGAGATCAGTGGCTGTTTGACTAGCTATTTGATCAGCGAAAGCATTCCCTTTTCCAATATTATCTACAATCTTTCGATCTGCTGCACATTTTACAACTGCTAACTGAGTAGGGAGCGCAAGCGCTGAAAATAGGTGTACTATCAGGAAGCCATGTTGAATCTTGGTGCCATGCAAAGTTAAAAACCCTCTTTCTGACCAAAGTCTCGGGTCAATGCTATAATCTCTTCGGCCTGCACGGAGTTATGCGTGATTCTCTTGGTTTCCACAATCGTGCTCAATGTAGTGATTGCATAAGCAGCTGTGGATGTACCATCTGGAAGTTTGAAACAGGACCCATCACAAAACAGCTCCCCTTGTGCATTAACCAAAGGAGTGATCTTTAGATCAATTCTACCTTTTGTTTCTTGTTCGGTAGCATGCAAACAGTCATGTCACTCTTCGTCACTGCAAACAGTATTTTGTGGGAAAGGTAGGAGTTCAGCTGGATTAAGAACACAACACCTCTTAATTTGAATGTGAGGGGCAAACAAGATCAATTCATATCTCGTCAACCGTGCGGAAGTTAGGTGTTGCGTTTGAGTTCGGTTCAATAGAACATCTACAGAGTGAGGCACCATCAGGGTTAGATCATTGCCTAGGACCATTCCCTCACTCTGTTTAACAGACGCAGCAGCAGCAGCGACAGCGCGCAAACATCTTAGCAAAGCGCATGCTACAGGATTGAGGGCAGAAGAATAGTAACCGCACGGCCTACTCTTCCCTCCATGTTCCTGCGTTAATACAGCCAAAGCACATCCATCACATGAATGCACAAACAACACAAAGGCCTTTTCATAGTTTGGTGTGCCCAAAACTGGTGCAGAGCATAATGCAGTCTTAAGCAAGTCAAACGATTGCTGGTGCTCCGAGGTCCATGGCAACGGGGAAGAAATGCCCTTCTTCGTCAAGGCCAGCATCGGTTTTATCACTAGGAAAAAATTTGGGATCCACAACCTACAGTAAGAAGCCATACCTATCAAGGCTCTAACTTCCTTCTGCGTATTTGGGACAGACATGCCAGAAATGTGTTTTATTCTTTCAGGTGTCAATCTTCTTCCCTCCTTTGATAGGAGGTAGCCTAAATAGGCGACCTCCTGACAACAATATTGAAACTTTTTAAGCAAAGCTTTGTGACCATGCTTAGCTAGATGGATACGCAACAATACAGTGCCCTCTTTACAAGAGCTCTCAGAATCTGCAGCTAAAAGCAAGTCGTCAACGTACTGGAGCAGCGTACAAGTAGAGGGTAATTCAAGAGTATCAAGGTGTTCTTTCAGAGCCCTACTATAAATGCTAGGACTCTCGGTGTAACCTTGAGGTGCACAGGTGAATGTGAACGAGTGTCCCCCTAAGGTGAACGCGAACAAATATCTACTATCCTTGTGTATAGGAATACTGAAGAAAGCATTCTTCAGGTCCACAACACTAAAGTAAGTAGCTGTAGCTCGAATCATAGTCTGATAAGTTTATGTTTCTCGAATCATAGTCAATATTGTCGTTACATCAGGCACAATGGGAAATTGCGGTGCCACAACTTTATTAATGGCACGTAAATTAATTATGAAACGGAATGGAATTGCATTATCGCCTTTCTTGTACACAGGTAAAATTGGACTATTGCACACACTACCTGCAATTTCCTCAATCACCCCGTGATACACAAAATCAGAAACAATGCATTTCAAAGCTCGCTCGACCTCAACTGAGATCTTATACTGTGGAATGAGTGGCAGCTTAATTCCATGTTTCAAGACTATTTTAACAGGCTCAATCTGTAGAACACCGACATCATTGTCGTCAGTTGCCCATAAACACTCTGGTACATCAATGAATTCTGGCGGCAAAGGTCTAGTCAAGAATTGAGAGACACAAAATTGCTGTGGTGAAATCATCAAACGTACTCCATCAGAAGAACAATGAATTACCGCATTTAATTCCTTCAACAGATTCAACCCCAACAAATTCTCTCCACAATTCGAAGTCAAACGAAATGGACAGTGGTCCGTAAAGGGACCCAAAGAGATAGGTACTGGCAAAGAAACCGGACAAACAGCTGGTGTGCCAGAAAACCCTACGGAAACATTGGTTTGCCCTGACAGTGGAATGTTTGGAACCCTAGAATGATCAATGGAACACTTCTGTGCTCCAGTGTCTATCAAAAACTGATGTTTCCTATTTCCCACTACCATTTCAACGTAGGGACCTTTCTGATTAATGGGAATAGGTGTAGGTTCCAAACCCTGCTTCGGGCAATCCTAATCAAACAAAATATCATCAAAAGGAAGCTCCTCAGATAAATATGCAGCGGAAGGATGATCAAATATGTTCCTAGTGTCCACACTCGGAGTCTGATTGTCCTGCGAAAAAGGTTCCTGAGGGTCCTGTGTAAACTGACTTCTTCCAGGGCCCCCTACGCCCGGGCGACCTCTGGATCGCTTACCCATATTACCAAATGTATTATTCAAACTATGTCGAAGGGTGGGGCATTGTGCACACCAATGACCCTCCTGGTAACAATAAGCACACTGGTTAATGTTCACAGGACCCAAGGGCACATTCCCCTGTGGGACATACTGCCCTCTAACCTGAGAACTACCCCCTCTGGGGCCTCTAACAATTTGTTGTAACAATACTTTAGTCTTTAAATCACCTTTTCTCTTCTTGACTTTATCTTTTTCATTATTGACACGGTTCTCGTAGTACTGAGCCATATGCAGTACTTCTGATTGCGATTTCGCCAGCCAACCGCTCTCGGAAGACATAATTTGTGACTGGTTGTCAGGCAGCAATCCACGCACAAATTTGTCCACAAATAATCTTTTCCCAGACTCTGTGCCTAAGTCCTGTCCACTGAAATCCGAGAATACCTGCTCGAACCGATTATTGAACTCGATAGCACCCTCAGACTTTCCTTGGACACAGGCCATAAGCTTGTCCCAAATAATTCTCTTCTCGGGAATTATGGTTTTTAATTTAGCAACGATTCTATCAGGCAAAGTTAATATCACCTGAGGTGGTCTTTCGCCAGCTGGCCTTTCCCCATCAAGTCTAATTATATTCGCCCATGTATCCCCCAACCCGGGTACGTCGTCTATAGTTCTAACCTGTTTCCATAAATCTAGGGGCAGGAGTACAGGAAATAATAAATCAATGTCGCCTAGGGTGAATACTGAGGACTGCAAGACGGACTCTATTTCTTTATGGAACCCTGTCGGATTTTTCCTAATATTAGGAATAGACTGTCTTATGGTGTTCACTTCCTGTTGTGAAAACGGGACGTGAACAAACTGTGATACATAATGTGTGGGAATGTCCACAGCAGGTGTACCTGCTGGAACATTAGCGGGAACCTCAACTTTCGGGACAAATGTCGGAGGTACCTCCCTCATAGGCAACTGAGAAGTAGGCAACTCCGAACGCTTACTAAGCAACATAGCTAAATTGAGCGCTAAAGCAGTCGAAGAAGTGTCAAGCAAAAAAAGCCCTCTTATAAATACCCAGTAACTCTGTGGGACAACTAATCTTTCTCTTTACACATTCATCCTGCAGGTACTCTACCATCACCTGTATCAATTTCCTCTGCATTTCTAACGTATATTGACTGTATGCATCATATACCTCAACTGGAGTTATCGATACGTCTGAAATCCATCTAATCGAGTCTTTCTTACAAATTCGTATTTCCTCCGATATCGGTTTGCGACACAGAAGGAACTGTTTCTGTACATACAGATTTTATTCTTCATCATCCTCATTCTGTAACTTTTCTAACTCCTTTCTATACCCAAATAACCTCTCAACATGCTCATTTACCTTCTCCACAGTGTCTATAGAAAGCGCTAGAGTGTTTAGATCCCTTAACCCTTGCGGAACATCCGCATTATTTAATCTTCCCCACATTATACATAACTGAATCCCTAAACCTTCAATAAAAACATTTTTCTCAGGAAAATTATCCGTATTAAAAAGTGTGGAAAAAACGCTAGCTTGATCATCCTTCTCCATACAATGCTTAGCCCATTCAATCAACTCAAGTTTCTTCTCAGGTGGTACAGTACTGCGAGTGACAACCTTTGACCCTGCACCTCGATTGAGTACAAGCGGCTCAGGACCACTTGGAAGAGAGGGAGCAGGCAAATTCGGTGGAGGTACTATAACTGGTGCGATAAAAAGAGGCAGAGGAGCAGGTGGAGGGACAAATACCGGAGGAATAGGAGCAACAGGTTGAGCAGGAAGAACAGGAATAACAACAGGAAGAGGTACAGCAGCAGGAAAAGGAACATACGGAGGTGGTGCAGAGGCACCAGACCTTCGTTCATTTAGCAATTTATCAATAAACTCATCAGAAACATGAAGATCTTTGGAAGGATAGATTTTCTGAATACCAAGTGAGAAATCCCTATCCATATTTCTAACTGACTCAGACTGTTTATCCTGGTCATATAACAACGCTTTTTCGGCATTCGTTTTATGACGACGCGCATGTTTCTCTCTACTCTTAAGCTGTTGTAACGCTTCTTTTTTCCAATTCTGCAAAACATCAAATGCTGCAGGTCTAGCCTTTTTCTTTAACAAGACTGACTCCAAATATTCAATACGAGGGATCTCAAAACTACCATTGATTGGCCACTGAAGTTCGGAGGCATGTCTGGTTTGTCTGTGCCAAATATCATTAAATACTATACTTCCAATGCCATGCTTACAGTACATAGTACATGCCGGCGACCCCTCCTGTGGTGCCGGATGGCCAAATTCCAAAGATTGTCTAACACTGCGGAATAATGCCCTAAAGCAGATAGACAATTTCCCAGGCATATCTCAAATTCTTGGTGTTACCTGGTCAATAATTGTGTCTGCAGATACAATGCGCCAAAATTCAAATTGTCAGGGTTGAATTAAGAATCAGGTCACGACTCACCTGACCAAACCTATGGAGGACCGATTGGTACTTCTAAGAACCTTACCTAACTAATTTTACCTCGTGTATGGTGATTTCGGCAAATCTGCCCGCCTCGATAAGTGGACCCTCGTCAAGATGCCATCTCGGACCACAAGCTAATCATCCACGGATCGGGTCGTGCAGTCCTGCTGAGGTGTCGCGTCTCATCAAGGGTCCCCTTTCTTTTTCTCACACCGTCTGATCCGAGTCCGATAGCTTGTGTCAACCTTCAACAATCCGGTATCAATCTTGAGGGTCCCTATTCGGGCGCCAACTGTGAGAACCCCAAAAGGAAATACACCGAACACGGGTTACAAAGGAACATACAAAGTACTTTATTTTATACTGAATCCAGTTAGAAAAGCAGAGCTTAATCAGATAGCTATCGGCCCTCAGTACAACACAACGAACTGCAGCATGGTTCAGTGTGTTCAGTGAGAGATGCTGTACATTAGAATGCATTCGCTTTTTATACATATTGTGGGCACTATGTCCAGCCCCACTTCGGGTTAATGTTCTACTTTATACATCACCAATTCTAGGGTTCGTACCGAGTCTCAAATAACCGCATATAACTGGTTTGTCTTTAATACATGTAACAACAAGCGTATGCATTAACTGTGTATTCTAAAGTTTTCTATGTAGGCCTTCTTAGACATAAATACAATGTAGTAAGACAGATGCTCTTTGTTCAGTATGTAAATTCATTGTCTCAACATATGCTCGTGGATTAGTTTCATTGCACGAGTAATCCCTTTACACATAGGTCAACAAAGGAAGAGGTCTCAGTTCATGACCTCAACAAGTGGCCTGCAGGCAAATTACATTTTAGCCATGTACAGAGGTCAAGACGGCCATGTTGTATTCTGCAATGACATCGTCCACCATTTTAGCTCACAGGGTGACTTTTACACAACGAATCCTAAAATGGCGGTTTGACCTAAAATGGCGGCCTACATAGATTTAAGGTCAGGACCTTGCAACACAGATTTCTTTCGCAAGCGACTTTCGAGCAGCTTGGCGTAGGCCAATATTAATATATTTATTACAATAGGAGGCACGATATGCTTTCTATTCCGACAGCACTTGGCAGAGATGTTTTGTATTCCTGTGACTCTTCCAGCTTTTTGCACATGTTCTAAGCTAGGAATCAATGTAAATGCCTCATGTCATGGACACATACCTTGGAAGTCATGTATACATTATTTTTGAAAAGCTGTACATCTTACATGGAAACCCAGGTCTGCTTTAATTTTTGTGTCACATTTCCACCTTTGTCCAACATGATTCAATATTGCATGATGGGATTGAATGCATGAAAGCACACATCTTTGCTCTTCCCACATCCAGTCATTGGGGAATACTGAAAGGAGTCCTGCAGTGGAGCTCATTTTCTTGAATACGTGAATTGCCCGCAGGGAACCGTCTATGTTTGCATCTCATGCAAACTGCTCCCCCACTGGGCAATTTTCGTCATTTGTACTGCAGAGGAAGTGTAAAGAGATGGTTGCAAGGCTCTTTGCACTTCTCTATTTGCACTCTGGAGCACAATTAGAGTAAATACCACCTGAGATGTATGCAAGATGGGGGGGAAAAAACGGGTGGTTTCCACAGGATGCTGGCATACAACCAATGTTTTCTTGAAGTTATAGGGCAAACAGGATGCTCGAAACATAACCCCCTTTTGACTCGTGCCCTCCACCTCCAAAAATAAACAAAATTCCCTGGTGCATAAATTGAGAAATTAAGCCCCTTCATTTAGGACCTGGGGGTCCCCAAAACAGCTACTGTGTTTGAAGAAACACCATACCTTTTTTTACAGAAGAGAATAACTGTGAAGGCTAAATAGCTGTGAAGAATCCCCCAAGAAAGTTGTATCCCAGAGAGAAATGGACTGAAAGATATTGACACCCCTGCTGGGTTAAATAGTTTAAATATCCAATAAATATAATTTTTCAACTTTAGTACATAGCTGTATGGATGAAGTTAAAATGTATACCTGTAGAGGGCACCAACGTATATGTTGAAAGGACAGATGCTTCCCCTTTAAGTTTTTGGAGAAGGAACAAAGGTGGTGCCTTAAAACCTTTGCAATGGTGTGGGTGAAGTATAGTTACCTGCTTTCAGGTTCAGGTGTTGGCAGTTTGGGAACAGCTGTATGGCTGACTTAGACTGATTACTTCCAGACTGCCTCAGGGATAACTCTATTGTTTGTCTCTAAGAGATACAAGAAATCAACGTTTTAATAAAGCATTTCAGGGAAATATGATGAACTCCTTGATGCAGGGTAGGAAAGACGCATAGACTCTCCATAGCAAGACCATTACTGTTAAATCAGTTACTATGTGGTCGGATGTCGCGGTTACCTGTTAGAACAGTCTGGCAATGGGCAATTCATTGATGTATTTGCCTCCATTACCCACACATTGTGCACTGTAAAAGCCGTCCTCGGTGGAAATGGAGGACAGGGTAGGGAAAATAACAGAGCATTTGTTTAAAGTAGACCCATGTGAAGAAATGCCTCAAACGACTGAACTAATTGACCCTGGGAATGCACCAGGCATGTTTGATAAGTATTTCAGCAATAATATGAATAACATCCCCGCCTTCACATGTAGGGCCCTAGATAATGATGACCCATTTTTAGAAACTTGTATACGTTTGGAAAAGGTTTGGTATTCATAGCATTAATACCAGAGAAGTTCCAATCCAACTCCAACGTCTGCTCCTTTTTATTCACAGGCCATTTAAGCTGAATTAAGCTGAACTAATCATATTTATTGATTAATTGTTCTCGTATATTATATTGTTTCAGATTATTTTTTTACAGAATAATATACCATCATCATTAAAAGTTAATTCAGACAGAAATCCATTATACCATACAACAGGGAAGTTCAACATGTGAACATAATTAATATTATAAAGAATCAATTTTATTTAAATCAAAATTGTTTCAGTTTGTTATACATATCTTTAAATATGTTTATTTTTTTTATTTTTTAGAGCTCCTATGCCAAAACATAAAAGTGGCCAAGCAATTACAGGCGAATCACCCAACAACAAATTATATAGTGCTGGCTTACATTGATTAAAATGCAATACTCAAAGTAAAGGGATTAGGAAGTGGTTATTGGATGTGGCAACAGAGAGAGCCAAAAAAAAAAAATGCAACAAGTCTTCGATTGGTGCATTTCAAATTAAACAGATACAGTAATACATCATTGCCGATGATCACTTCGCAGTAACCCATGTTAACATTAGCACGTTAAAGCATGCTCTAATAATGAATGCATGTTCATATTTAAATGAAGTCCATAAGAAGTAACCAGGCATATGATCAGTTGTCAGAATCACATGCAATTTGTCATGAGGCTTCATAAGCTTCCTCTTGTCCCTATCCATACATCTTCTCATCTGCATTTTCTGCAATCTAACAATATCCAATTAAGGATATTGATAGATTGCACTGTAGTCATTTTTGGATTACAGAAATAGGATTGAGCATGAACATTATACAGACGTTCTTAAATATGGGCAAACCAAGGTATTGCTGATGCATTTTTTCTGTGCTATTACAGTATGATTCAATATCATTTTAGTTAGAATGGCTTTTTCTGTTTTAGCAAACTCTCAACAACAGCCAAACCAGTTCAAGGTTCAGTTCACCCTCCAAAAGCAGCATGTTAAGTGCCACATGGACCACATAATTAGGTGTATTTTCCTGAGTACACAATGCAGAGGTATTGCAAATCCCCTAATTCCAGCTCCATAATTGGCAATGGCTTTACACCTTTACTAGTACCAGCACTGCTTATTGAGAAATGTGCAGTAGAAGTGGAGAAGCACATATCCAACATATTTCCCACATACCTTCTTACAAGCCAGAGGATGTATACTGTGCACCACTGCCATTTGCATGGTCTCCAGGTGCTCATGTGGCTCATTAAGAAAAGTGGATAGGGTTGGTTAGTGAGAGAGAGAGAGATAAGGTAGAGGTTGTGCTCATCTGTGGATGCATGCACAACCAGGAGAAACTGGTGTCTGTGCATGTGAGCTTTCTCTGTGTGCTTTGTTATGTGCACTGGGTTTGTTGTGTCCGGAAGTGTGGCATCCAGTGTCTGAGATTTGTTGTCTGCAGATATTGGGTTTGTAAAGAGTTGTGTGTGGTTTGTGGTTTTTGGTGAGTTGTTTCACTAGCTCACTGGGTGTGCATCATACATGAGAGTTGTGGAGGGGTGAAAAAGAGAAGGTGGTTTGGTTAATTGTCTTCTGGTATTCTCTTGGTGGTTAGCATTTTTACTGTTGGTTTTTCATTCTGTATTGTCCCATTTTCACTTTGGTCCAGGAATATGTTTGCAATGGTCCAGGAATATGGTTTGTAGGGGGCTATATTTATATTGGTGCGTTGAATAGCCAGGTTTGTTGGTGTCTATGTTTATCTCGGTGAGTTGAATAACCAGGTTTTTAGTCGGAGGGTGGTTCCTTCGATATTTCATTTCCCCTAGTGTCTTGTTTCTATTTGTGGGTTGGTGCTTGATCTTAAGTCTCTTGTTGGTTGGTAAACAGTGATTTTTGCTTGAAGCTATATGATTCCTTGTCCTTGCAGTGGTTTGTGGGAAATGCAGAGGGCTTTGAAGTTAAATGTGTTTCATTACTGGCAGTCAGTGTAGACTTCTCAGAGCTGATGTGATGTGGTCACTTCTATTTAGTCTCAGGAGTAGTCTTGCTGTGGTATTTTGGATGTGTTGTAGTTTTTTTGTAAGTCATTCTGGCATTTCAAGATAGAAACTATTTGTGTAGTCTATTCTTGATAATAGCAAGGAGATGATCACAAGGGTTCTGTGTGGCAAATTGAGGTAAGGGAGGATCCCTCTTATTAACCACAGGAGTTAGAACCTTTGTTTGCTACTGTGTTGACTTGTGGTTCCAAAGAGAATTTCCAGATTTTCTATCACTGTGAATGGGAGTAATTACGACCTTGGAGGTAACCATGCCGCAATTTGCGGCATGGTTTCCCCCTTACCAGGTACCGGGTCTGGGTTCCTTAACTGAGGAATTACCGAGCCATTCCAACCTTGGAGGACCCGGTAATTCCTCATTCGAGGAACCCGGACCCGGTACATCCCCATTCCCATTCGAGCCCCCACAGGGCTCAATAGGAATGGGGAGGGAGCTAACAACGGGCCTGTTAATAACGGCCTGTTGTTAGCTCCCTGGTCTGCTAGCGGGACCCACTAAGGGCACCTGTTTTACCAGGTGCCCTTTGCGGGTCCCGCAAGCAAACCTCGCAATGCAGCGTTAGGGGTTAAATGGGGTCGGCAGCTCTACCGGCCCCATTAAACCCCAACCACCTACCTCCTAATGACCCCCATGTCTCTGGTTGGATTTCCATACTTGATGGCCAGGTCAGGTATGCCTTTTGTGTAGCTTAAGTTTGTTGTTTGTCATCCAGGGGCCAGATTACAGAAACGTTGCTCTATTGCAAGTGAAGGTTTGTACAGTGTTAGCACTAAGGCAAAGTTTGCCCTGTTTAAAAAAACACTGAAACATATTAGAAAACCTTTGCACCAATGCAAGTGCAGTTTTGGCATGGCATAAGCACCAGGGAAAATAACACCCTTGTGTAAAAAAGTAAAATTTAGCACCAGTGCAAAGTTTGCCCTTGTGCTAAAACAGATTGGTATTAGCACTAGGGAAAAATGTGCCCTGGCATGAAAATGCATTGAAAATTTATCTTTTTTGCATTAGGGCAATTTTGGCCCTTGTGCTTATGCCATGCCAGACTGCACTTGTCATGGTGCAAATGTGTTCTAGTATGTCCCAGTGTACTAAAACAAATAGGGCAAAGTTTGCCCTTGTTCTAATGCCGATCAAACTTGCACCGGTGCAAAGTTTCTTTAATCTCTCCCAAGGTGTTTTTGTCAGTGAGGTATTTGTTGAGGGTTTAGATCGGAAGTTATCAATAAGATGAGTTGGGTGTCTTCTGCGTAGTTGTAGGCTGTCAGCCCATGGTTTTGAATGGATTTCATTAGGGGTGGTCATGTAGAAGTTGTTGAGAAGCAGGGAGAGTCTTGATCTTTGTGGTACACCACAGTTGATATTTTTAGTATGTGATGTTAAAGACAGTAGGTGTGTTCCTTCGGTTTGGTTGTTGAGGAAAGATTTTAGCCATTGTAATGTGGAGCTTTTAATGGTACATGCCTCCAGTATCTTGGTTAGCATTGTGTGCCTGATTGTGTAAAAGGCAGCTGATATGTCCAGTAGTATGAGAGCTGATTAAGTGCAGCTGTCCGTGTTTATTTCTAGGTCGTCCTATATGGAGAGGAGTGCTGAATTGGTTTCTGCATGGGTCTGTAGCTGACTTGGGATTGGTCAAGTATTCCATTGTTTTCGACTTGATTGGGTAGTTCTCTGTAGATGAGGTTCTCTAGGATTGTTTATGGGTATGGTATATTGTATATAGGTTTGGAGTTAGTAGGGTCTTCTATATTTTCAGTCTCATCTTTAAGGAAGTATTTGATGTACGCTGATTTGAATAATTTAGATACTATTCCTGATTTTAGGGATATATTCCTCATTAGTTGGAAGTATAAGGGTGGTGGTCACGGGTGGGTCACTGAGAGGTCCATCAATGTTGGTGTCTTTTATTTGTTTTTTAAACTATGCTCGCTTATGGGTTCAAATTAGTAGAATGCTGTGATTGTTGATGGAGTGCTGTCTCTGTGAAGGTGTTTGGGGTACTTCGGCCTGCATAAATGATTTGTTGTACTGTTTCTATTTTTGCTCTTAGATTGTTCATGGTATTGTCACATAGGGATTGCAATGATATAATTCAGTCATTGCAAGAAGTGTTTTTTTGTATTTCCTTGATGACATTGAACATTTCTTTTTGTGGGTTTGTTGCACACCGGATTCTTGCAGTGTAGTTTGCTTTTTGGTTTTCATGACTGCTGATTTGTATATTCGAATTTCATGTTGCTAGTTTGTTTTGTCCAATAGGTTGTAGTGTTTTCCCCATCGTTTTCCAGTTTATGGTTTGTTTTTTTGAGTGCCTTTAGTTCTTCTGTGAACCATCTAACTGCGATTTTCTTTGGAGTGAGGTTGAAGAGTTTCAGGAGTGTTCATTGAATTAGCATATCTGTGATTCAAGTGTAAAGCTTTTTTTCCACTGAGTCTGGTGTCATTCAATTTAGCTGGGAGGTGTCAGGTTTGGGAAATTCTAATATACTTATTAGGGTTTCCAGGTGAAGTATATTCAAGTTTCTTTTGCTTGTTTTATATTTTTATGTTTGTGGGCATCATGCGGCACAGGATTTTATTGGGAAACAGGATCACATGATGGTCGCTGGACTGGCTGACATCCTTCCTAACTGACCTCTCTTCCAAAGTCATCCTGGGCACCTTCTCCTCTCCTACTTCCTTCTCCACATGTGGTCTCCCCCAGGGCTCTATCCTCTCCCCTTGGCTCTTTAACATTTACTTAGCTTTGCTTGCATGCCTCATCTCCTCCTTCTCCTCCAACTTCCAGTGTTACGCTGATGACACACAGCTCTTCTTCAAACTTCCTGCTGATCCTCATGTACCCTCTATCATCTCTGACTGCCTACCTGCCATCCAGTCCTGGTGCACCTACAACGATCTATGTCTCAATTCCTATAAAATTGAGATCCTTCCCATCGGGAACCCTGCTCCCTCGTTCCCTTCACTCTGGACATTGTCAAGGAGTCCCACTTCCTTCTCAAAGGTACTCTCCCTTTTCTCACTTTTCCCCAGAGTATCAATGTTACCCGAGCCCTGGTTCTATCCAGGCTTGATTACTGCAATAGCCTTCTCCTGAAATCACCTTCATCCACTCTGTGATCCCTCCAGCTAATCCAGAACAGGGCAGCAGGGGTTATCTTAGGCCTTAAATCCTGGGACCACATCTCCCCTGCTCTAAAATGTTTTAATTGGCTCACGGTTGCTACATGGATTACATTAAAATCCCTCTGTATATTCCACAAGGCTGTCTGGGCACAGGGACCACACTATCTTCAACTTTATCTCACGAAATACTCTCCCCCTAGACCATGACTTTTCTTTGGCACCAACTGTTTGTTTCTAAATCGTTTTGCTAAACAGAGGGTAGGTGGCAGATCGCTTTCCTCAGCTGGCTCCCTTCTATGGAACAGCCTCCCCCTGACTCTGTGCCTTGAGCATGACTTTCTTAAATTCTGGAAGCTCCTCAAGACTTTCCTCTTTACTTCCTCCTTCCCTTCTTCTCTCATATACTAATCCCACAGTTGCTGTGATTGTTGTCTGGGGCCCTTATGCATCCTTGGGGCCCATCCCACACTCAATCGGGCCAGCACCTGTCTACCCTCAGCACTTGCCTTGGCACTTCCTCCGCCCTGGAGGTTTGCACATACTCCTAACGTGGCGCCGGCTGTGTAGCACTCAACAACCCAAGCACTTCATCTGTGGCTCACCCTTGAGCTCAGACTCCCCAACACCTACCCCCTCTACCCTCTTCCTTGCTGCACTTTCATGTTCTGAATACTCACAAGGCATAGTAGTTTCATCCTTTCTTCCTTTTCCCAGAGTGTCCTTATTAAATGATGTGTTTTGTATTGTATTTCACTCCCTTGTTCCCTCCCCATGCCCTGTGGGCGCTTGGAAAAGTTATTGTATTTGCTGTATAGGAACCTAACAAGCAAACAATAAATACATAAATACATACACAATGATCCCTGTCTCTAAGCAAGTAAAAACATTAGGAGTGTACCTGGATGCTAACCTCACAATGACTAAACACATCAACACACTATCCTCATCATCCTCCTACACAGCCAAACTAATAGCCCTAAGCCGACAATTCCTGACCCCAACTAACTGCATTACTTTGGCCAGAGCGTTAATATTATCCAAACTAGACTACTGTTACTCGGGACCATGACCACTATTCTCAACAAACTGCAACTAATCCAAAATAAAGCCTTAAGGGCTGCCCTAGGATTGAAAAAATTGGATCATATCTCTAAAACCAGAAGAGATGCTCACTGGCTTCCCATCAAGGCTAGAATCCTCTTCAAGACTCTGTAGTGCTCATTATAACCCAGGCGGGACGGGGTTAATGGCACCGCTAAAGGTGCCCGCGCTGTCAACCCCATCCCGCCTGATTAGAAGGTCCCCTCGCGGGACCCGGTCTGCACATCTAGTTTCACCAGACGTGCAGAACGGGTCCCGCGAGGGGAGGAGGGAGCAAACAACGGGCCGCTCGTAATCAACCGGTTTTTGCTCCCTCGCCCATTCCCATTCAACCCTATGGGGGCTGAAATGGGAATGGGGAAGGTCCGGGTACATAGAAGGAGGAATTACCGGGCCCTCTGAACTCAGAATGGCCCGGTAATTCCTCATTCTGGGAACCCGGACGCGATTTCCGCGGCAGCCATGTCGCCAATAGCGGCATGGCTACAGCCGAGGTCGTAATGAGGCCCTGTGTATCACATTCAAATGCCACCATAACAAAGCGCCCATTTATCTGAACAAATCCATTGCCAAAAAAGAATCGGTCAGAACCCTAAGATCAAATAACCAACTCCTACTAGGGATGCCCTGTTTCAAGAACACTAGAGCAGGAGGGAGTAGCTTCCAATACCTAGCGCCGAAACATTGGAATACCATCCCGCTTAGTATCAAAAAAGAAGAAACACTATCTGGTTTTAAAAAACTGTTAAAAATCTGGTTATTCAACCAGAAGTGATAAATCAGATATAGCCTGTTTCTCGGTACAGTGTAATTATTCTGTGATTTGTAATTTTTACTCATGATTGCATTTGTATATGTTTTGTTTCAAAAGCTGTCTGTAACCTCACTGTGATACCTCAGGGTCCTGGGCGTGTAATAAATGTAATAAAATAAAAAAATACATATGATTGGTACCGGTGGGGCAGCGGTTGAGAGTTGATCTCTCCAGAAGATTGCACCTAAAGTGTGTCCAGCTCTATTGGAGGGACTGTTTACTATTTCTTTGAAGTGAAGGGTTTCCAGTAGGGTGCTGAGGGAGTTTATTGTGGTTTCATTTTCTGTTTTGAACCAAATGTTCAAATCCCCCAGAACAATTATGTAGTCGTGGTTTGTAGAGAGTTTGGCTATGTCGTCAGCGAGATTTGTGGCAAAGTAGTGGTTGTAGGTAGGTGGTCTGCAGATCAGAAAGAACAGTAGATTGAATTGGTTGTTGGGCTTGCGATTGACTAGAAGTGATTCACAGTCTTCTATTTTGGTTGAGGGGAGGGGTGTTGAGAAGATGTGATTTGTGTGCGCTATGGCTAATCCTCCTCCATTTCCATTTTCTCATTAGAATGTATTAGTTTATAATTGTCGGGTATGGCTTTGTGGGTGATTACTTCGTAGTTCTCAGACAGCCATGTTTCTGTGGGAAAGAGCTTTCAAAAGGCAGGTATACATTTCTGTTGTGTTCTTTGTATAGATTGTACTTTGAGTAGGCTGCACTGCAGTGTGTGAGAGTAGGCTTGTACTTTGTTAAGTGTAATTTCTTGCATTGCGTTTGGGCAAGTGACCGCAAATTCTTCAGTTCTTTCTTGAGTGAGCCTGTTTTGTTTCTGGGTGCATGGTTGAATCCCCTGTCCTTTCGTTGAGGAGTTCCTTTAAGTTGCACAATGGGTTTTTGTTCTGTTCTCATTTGTTGTTGTGGGGTGTTTTATTGCTTGTGTATTCCTTTTTCCAATATCTGGTTATGTAAGGGGTGTGTATGTTAGAGATTCTATCTAAGCTCTATTTCTTGTAGGTGTCTTTGCTAAGCTGTTGTTCAGGTTGCTGGGTTCTGTATATTGTGGTGGGTGGTTGATTGTCTGGTGAGGCCCACTCTAGTATTCCTTGGGTCCTTTGTTGTGTGTTGTTTTTTTCCAGTGTAGTAGGTGGAGAGGTAGCGGGAGATGTATGATGTCTTTGTTCTTGTCTTTGTCTGCACCTTTAGTTTGTTTGTTTAGAGGTGCTTGATTGTGCTTTTGAGGTGTTGTGATTTCTGGTAGAACGTTCCTGTTGTTCAATGAGTGTGAGGATTCATTCATCTTTCATTGTCTGGTTTCCATTTGTGTTTCCTTATGCCTCTTGTGTCAGGGAATGTCTGTGGTTGCAGTGTTTTGTCACTGTAGTGGGTCTGTATTCTACTGCAGATCAGGTTGTGTGTAAAGCTGCCTTGGTAGTAGATTCCCTAGTTGGGAGGCTTTCTCTTGTTGATAGTTCCTGTTGTTTTTGATCACAGCAGGTAAGCCATAGTCATAGACGATTGTTGACTGGATATATCGATGTGGGGCTAGACACATTGGTGGGTGCTTTGCTGTGGTTGAGGTTTGTGGTGGCTTGCTTTGTCACAGAGGTCTTGGAGTTATCCTTTCTTCCAGGGGTGAAAGCCCTCCTCGGGTGGCTTATTTCTTGGTCTCAGGAATTGATTGATGTGGGGGTACACACAGTGACCAGTGCCTCACTGTGGTTATAGACTTGTGGTGACTTGCCTTGTCACAGAGGCCTCAGATTTGTAATTTGTAATTTGTTCCAGGGGCAAAAGCCATTCTGGGATTTCTTTTGTTTTTCTTTTTCCCAGGGGTTCTTAGTGATAGACGTAAGGCAGTTAGATTTGCAGCCAGCAAAAGTCGGTTTCCTGGGGCACAGCTTCTTCGTGTGGTCTGTTATTTCGAATTTGATAATATTTATGGTGGGGAATTTCTCAGAGATTCTTGGTGGCGGGGTAGTGAAAAAACTCAATTCTTCGTGGCAGACTCCTGCCTGTTGAGCTTGTTTCATCGTTGGAATATTTCTTGGGTTGGAGTCTCAAGATTTCGGGGTGCGTGGGGGTTTGATAGAAAGAAATTCAGACGGTTACTGTTCAAAGTGGCAAAATTGAGAGTGGTTACGTTCAAAGAATTCTGCGGACTAGAGTGATTAATGATCGGGCTGGAGTACACCAAACAGTGGGATCCAGAGGGTAAAATACAAGTGTTCACAAGTAGGGGAAGCTAAATATTTACATATGAAATGAAAAAGTGTGGCTTCCAAACTGGAATCCGCTTCTGCCCGTTCTGTGAAATCAGCTTTATGGTTCTGCTGCTACTGAAATTTTACCCAGCTTTGTGCGGTTTTGCGCAGAGTGGGGTGTATTGTTCCCATGTTAATTTCATGGAGAGTGATGAGAAACTTTGCAAAGAAGCTTTTTTCTGAACTGTGCTAGTTACGCGCAGTGACACAAGAAACTTTGCATGTTTTATCTAATTGTGATTGGCTCGCGCAGTGACATGTAAACGTTTGTGTAGGTCTTTTTTTGATCTATGCTAGGTTCATGACATGACACACTCCGTACTAGTTTCATGCAGTAGCATGAGAAAATGTGTGCAGGTCTTTTTGAATATATGGTAGTTTTTTGCAGCAGCACCAGCAGAAACCTTGCATAGTTTTCCATGATCTGTGCCAGCTTCACACAGTGACACGATAAACTTTGAACAGGCTTATTTTAGATTCATGCTATGTTTGTTTTGCAGCATGAGAAACTTTGAGCAGCTTTTGTTTGATTCATGGTAGGATCGCGCAGCGGCATCAGTAACTTTGTGCAGCTGATTAGTGCTTGGATCATACAGTGGCATGAGAAATGTGCACAGCTTTTTCTTTGATTTGTGTTAGGTTTGCGTAGTTGCATGAAAAACGTTGCCCATACATTTCGATTCGTACTAGGTTCACACATCGGCATGAAAAGCTTTGTGATCCTCTTTTCGATCCATTCTAGGTCCACGCAGCAGCACAAGAAATTTTATGCGGCTTGTATTGCTTCATGAGATGGCATGAGAAACTCTGCAATATGGAGGGGTGGCAGAACTTGGGATACTAGTGAAATTGATCTAAATCTTACAGATTTTGTTCTGGGTCTGGTTGGACTGAATTTTAAATTTCACCCAGCCCCATTCACAAGTACTTTGGTTCAGGTAGGAGTAGCAGCTGTCAGGGTTCAGGTAGTGTCAAGGATTAGATTGGAAGATTCCAGGTGGTTAAGTTTGATAGAGTTCAAATCATTGCAATTCAGAGTGTAGGAGTTGGAGGCAGCAAATGTGGGAAATAAACAAAATGTTGTGGTGAAACCTTACAGTAGGAGAATTACAAATGTGATGAGACCTCAGAGTAGCAAGACTCAGATGTGGTTAACCTCACAGCAGCAAAACTCCAATGGTGCAGAACCCCCAGTAGCAAAACTCAGATGCAGCACAATGCCACAGTAACAAACTCAAATGAAGGTGGAACCTAACAGCAGCAAATTTCAAACGTGGCAAGACACGACACCAGCCAAATGGAAATGTTGAGAAACCACACAGCAGCAACATTCAGGTACAGTGAAAACTCCACAGCAGCAAAAGTCAGGCAGCAAACCTCCAATGTGATGAGACCCGACAGTGGCAGGTTTAAAAAACAGAAAAATACAGTGAAATTCAGAATGTTGCAAATCTCACAGTAGCAAAATTCAAACATGAAGAAGTCTAATAGTTGTGAAATTCAGATGTGGTGAAGCCTTGCACTGATAGGATGCAAATATGGTGAAACTTCACAGTAGTAAGACCCAAATTTGGGTAAACAACAAAAAAGTGAGGAATCTATTTTTTGGTACTAATGTCGAAGAACTCTGCGCCCTTTTTATCTTTTGTGTTCATACAGTTAAGGTCGCATGTGTAATTAGGGTAACCGTGGAGTCCTATGATTCCTCTACTCCACTAGGAAAAGACCATAACACAAAGTGTTACCCTTATGTGTTGCTCATGCGCCCAAGTTGTTTTTACTCCATACAGATGGAGAAGGAAATAAGGTACCACACAAGATTTGTGTTTTGATTCACCAATATTTATATAGAAAACTGTTGCCCTTTAGTGATGACACGTGTTTCAACGTAACCAACCTTAATTTTGAACCTGTCAGAATATCACTTAAAAACAGAAGATATAGCACTTCTAAACAAAGGTTTCTCTTTTGCTCCATCCACCAACTTTGACCAAATTAACGTGCACATAGACTTGTTCAAATTTGTTAGAAAATTGAAACTCAAGAAATTTTTTGCAACACAAGTTCCGATGTTTCATGCCAAAGAACCCGACATTGAGGATAGTGACTATACCATTAAAGATATAAGGAACATTCACCTCTTAAGTTCATTACAAGATACCACAGATCGACCGATTCATGAAACCATACAGAATCTCAAGATACAACAAACTGGTCTCCAAACGAGGGATCTCAAACTAAAATCTAAGTTTACTCCACAACTAACCACAGACAACCTGGTCGACACCTTCTACAAGGCAGTAACTAAAGAACTGAACGACATCATAGACAAAAAGAAACACAAAAGACCAAGTAAACAAGATTATGATAATTTGACCAAAGGAGAAAGAAAAGCTTTGGTGGAATTGAAACAGAATCAAAATTTGACTATAAAAGCTGCTGATAAAGGAGGAAAAATTGTGGTTATGAACAGGGCAGACTATGTAACAATGGCCGAGAACCATCTAAATACTCCTTTTTGTTATCACAAACTTGAAGGGAACCCAAAACAGAAGATCTTAAATGAGTTGCGGGAATCCATAACAAACTGGCATAGAAAAGGGCTAATCACAGATGAAGAAAGATCATTTTTAGATATGCAGCAACCAACATTACCCACAATATATTTTTTGCCAAAAATTCACAAGGCTTTTGAAAAAGTACCAGAAGGAAGACCTATCCTGAGTGGAATTGATTGGGCAACAATGAACATGGCACAGTATATTGACCATATACTTAGCCCCATTGTCACTGAGACCAAAGCTTTTTTGAAGGACACAACTTCTGTAATCAATAAATTGGCATCCATCAAATGGGAATTTGATTATATATTAGCCACATGGGATGTAAAGGCATTATACACATCCATCAGGCATGACACGGCACTTGAGACAATAGATTATATATTTTCCAATCAAACTGCATCAAAATTTCAATCAGTTAACATGCTCAAGGAAATGATACTTTTAACTTTGCAAAATAACGTGTTCATTTTCAATGGAGAATTTTATCAGCAAACAAGAGGAGTGGCGATGGGAGTAAAATTTGCCCCCGCACTCGCCAACCTCACAATGGCAATGTATGAGGATAAACACATCTATGGAGATGAAATATATCAGGATCATGTGATTCTTTGGACCCGCTATATCGACGATGTGTTACTTATCTGGAAAGGTGAACAAGAGGAGTTAGAACAATTCAAGACTAGAGCCAATAATAACCTTATGGGGATTGAATTTACTGGGATTACCAGCAAAGAACAAATAGATTTTCTGGATCTAAATATCTATGTGAAAAATAATCAACTGTTGACTAGGACCTTCAGGAAGCCTACAGAGGCTAATTCAACTTTATTTGCAACCAGCTGTCATCATTCTTCGGTTGTAAGGAACATCCCTAGTGGAGAATACATTAGAGCTCGGCGAAACTGTTCGGAACAAAAAACTTTTGAGCAAGAATGTCAACTGCTTTCAAGAAGATTTAAGGCCAGAGGATATGGAACTAAGATTATTGCCAAAGCACAAAGGAAAGCCAAAGCTCTTAACAGAGCAGACACCCTAACTACGAAAACCAGAATCAACAACCAAACAGAGGAAGTGACTTTCATTACGACTTACTGTAAGAATAATGGAATTTTAAGGAAGATCCTAAAAAGGAATTGGCATTTGCTACAATTGGACCCACACGTCAGGAACTACATTAAGGACAACCCGACTATAATCTTCAAACGAGCCAAAACCATAAAAAATGTATTGAGTCCATCTCTGCTCCCTATACTAGAAATTGGGAGTTCGAATACTTGGTTACCTAAACAAACACAAGGTTTCAGAAGATGTGGGACTTGCACAATGTGCAAATACACCATAGACAATACTGCAAGTTTTCAGGATACATATGGCATTAAGCAGCAAATTTTGGAACACATCAATTGCAGAAGTAAATATGTTATATATGTCATTATATGTTTATGTCACAAAATGTACATAGGAAGTACGATAAGAGAATTAAGGATTAGAATAAGAGAACACCTTTCAGGAATAGGGAATCCTAATTCTAACTCACCATTAGCACAGCATTGGCAAAAAGAGCATCAGTGCGATGAAAAAAGACTTTTAAAATTTTTGGGTCTAAAAAGAATAACCTTAGGACCAAGAGGAGGAAATTTGGAGCTGAAATTACGACAAGAAGAAGCCAGAATGATTTGCAAATTTAGAACTGTTGAAAAAGGTTTAAACTCTGACAATGAGATGTATTCTTTTCTCTGAAAATATTATAAATGTAGTATCCTGTTTTGTGGGTTTCATGAAAGAATTATCACCTCAGAAACATCAACACACAAAAAGGTACACATGTCCCATAACATACACACCGAAATGCACTTAGGCAGAGGCATCAACATTGATCAAAAAGATTAACATAATGATATTCGGAGGCATGATACATTGTGTCTTATAATATCACAAGACTGATTAAGACACATTTTGTCACATTACGCAAGAATTAATCAGATGCCAATACATTTTTTGGAGATACAGTAACTTGTGTCCCATTGACATGACTTGCGTCAAAAAAGGAGAAAAGGGGAGGAGTCTTCAACGATTTAGGGAGTGTCCTTGTAATAACATTCAGAATAACATTTGTTATGAACTTTGTTTGGTGTTACACACCGCTTCATTAAGACTAAAAAAGTATTAGAACATTTTGTCTTTAAAAGAGCGCAACTATTTTCGATTACGTGAACGTACGTCCAAACAAACACAAAACACAATACCGATATAGAGTTTTAGCCCAAAATATGGCGGACAATGTAGAAACAGAAGTAGGACATAGGTTTTCAGCCCCAAAATATGGCAGACAACATAGAAACAGAAGTAGGACATAGGTAACCTAGTAACGTGATCAAACAAAAGACGAGATTGGGAGACACAATCATACAAGGACTGAAAGGGACGACTTTGAGGAAATAGAGGTAAGCAGGAAAGCCCACCAGGTGGGAAAGGAATAAGGTTCACGGACATGTGGGCCTGCGTGTTTTACGACTGTAGATATAACAAACAAAAGGAAAAGGAAAAATAGGAAAGGACAAACACCCTCCCCTAGAGTTTTTGAATGCAATGTAACGTGGTGAGAACAGCATATCCTTGTAATTTCTGTGTGCACGTATTTAAAGCATGAACACAGCATTGGATAGACTTTATATAGAGACACAATCTGTGCCCATAATACAAGGCAGTTAAACGAGCATATGTAAATGCTTCCCCTACAGGGACACGGGATTTAACCCATGACTGGATTCAAGCTTTTGAGAACATTTAAGAGGACGGTTACATTGGGTAAGAAATACAATGAACATAAGCATACAATAAATTATTCTAAATATACCAATGTACTCATTAAAAAAATAGGATTAACACCATTGACATATTGTTTAACAATCATGTGTTTTTATATTTTTTTCTCTTCTCGCTTTCCCACAAACCTCCTTCCTTTCCCCCCCCCCCCAAACATGGCCATGTTATTATGATTTTGTTAATTATTTCTTAATTCATGCATGTGCAAACGTTCTTGTGGACCACATTGGTGTTTACTTAAATCAATTTATTATGCACTGTTTTTGATATTACTTGTCATTTGTTGATACCAGCCCTGATTTGAGAAAGACGTTGGTTACGTTGAAACACGTGTCATCACTAAAGGGCAACAGTTTTCTATATAAATATTGGTGAATCAAAACACAAATCTTGTGTGGTACCTTATTTCCTTCTCCATCTGTATGGAGTAAAAACAACTTGGGCGCATGAGCAACACATAAGGGTAACACTTTGTGTTATGTTACCAAATTTGGGTAAGCCTCACAGCAGCAAAATTGAATGTGGTGAAACCGAACGGTAGTAAAATTCTAGTGTGGTGAAGCCCAGAGCAACAACATTCAAATGTGGTTAAAACTCACAGCGTCAAAATGCAAATGTGCCAAAAAAACCCAAAGTAGCAAAGTCAAATGCCCTGAAACCTCACAATAGCAAATTCAAATGTAGTGAAATCAAACAGTGACAATATACAAATGTACTGGTACCCCACAGTAGTAAAATTCAAATGTGGAGAAATCCCACAGGCGCAAAATCCAAGTCTGGTGAAACTACACAGCAGCAATACTCAAATGTGGTGAAACCCCATAGTTGCAAACCCCAAATGTGGTGAACATCTCACAGTAGCAGAATTCAAATGTAGAGGAACCCCAGAGTAGTAACATTCAAACGTGTTCACACCTTACAGTAGCAATATTCAAGTGTGGTGAAAACATCACAGTGGAAAAGTGCAAATATCCTGAAACCTCACAGTAGCAAAAGTCAAATGTGATGAAATCTCAGAGTAGCAAGATTCCAATGTGGTGAAAACTCACAGTAACAAAATTCAAGTGTGCTGAAACCTCACAGTGGCAAAATGTGAGTGTCCTTAAATCCCACAGCAGCAGAATTAAAATGTGGTGAAACCTCACAGTAGCAAAATTCAATTGTGGTGAAAACTTCACAGTGGCAAAATACAATAGTGGTGAAAACTTCACAGTGGCAAAGTGCAAATATCCTGAACTCACAGTAGCAAAAGTCAAATGTGATGAAATCTCAGAGTAGCAAGATTCCAATGTGGTGAAACCTCACAGTAACAAAATTCAAGTGTGCTGAAACCTCACAGTGGCAAAATGTGAGTGCCCTTAAATCCCACAGCAGCAGCATTAAAATGTGGTGAAACCTCATAGTAGCAAAATTCAATTGTGGTGAAAACTTCACAGCGACAAAGTGCAAACGTCCAGAAACCCCACACTAGCAAATGCCATATGTGTCAAAACCTCATGGTAGCAACATTTAAATGTGGTGAATCCTCACAGAGGCATAATTCACATGTGTAGGAACCCCAGTTACAATAATTTGGCTAGTCCATTTGCAATTGCAGTCTTCACAAGAGGATTCCTGGATTCTGCTCCATGTATCCAGGGACTTTAAACTTGTTTCTCTGATTGGGCTGGTTATGACTCCTCTCTCCTAGCAGGAAAACACATACGCCAAAACACACACGCATGCATTTTGCAAGGGCACTTTGTAAATGTAAGTGGAGTCTGGCAGTCCAGCTGTGCCCTGCGTATTCGGGAGATTCTTGGCTTCACATCAGGAGGTGAGTCATCTTGCCAGATTTCCATTGATTTGTATTAGTTTATTAGTCAATTGGAAAATGATGAGGAAATTGTGTTATTCATGCCACCCGAGTACGAGTATGGTACGTGGCAGAGGCAAAGTCTTTGAGGAATACTCCTATTACTGACAGCAAAAACACCAACTTGAGTCAAGTAAAGGAGCCTTCAGCCCTAGAACACTAACTTTCTTGTGTCGAAAACAAACGCAGTGGAAATAGAAAGGGAGCCTCTTTTTGCCTCTGCTGCTATATCAATGTCGTCACCAATTGACACTCAACTGCTACCTCCCTTTACAATAAGTCCTTCCTCAACATGAGTCAATTGGTTATCTACTGCCCAACTTTCCAATACAAAGCGCTCCCCCGCTTTCCAACCTCGTTAACTTCGACCTTTCTAAGTCACCTGACTTCGTCGAAATTGCTGATCATTTATATGATACAGCTGATGATTTGAGCAATAGTACTATTAGCTCCTTATCACCTTATCCAATGCACTTACTATTTCCAGATCGCGTTTTACCCTTTGCTCCAGGATGACACGAGAACAAATTAAACTGTAAAATGGTGACAGAAATTGTCGAAGTAATTACAGTTAATAGCTCTGAAGCAATGCATACCTCTGCAAACAAGGCCCACCCTGTAAACTCTCAGTTAGTTTAATACGTTGCCTCTCAGCTGTTGATAGAATCGGAGTTTGTAACTTATTTGTCAGTCACGGGAGGATAGCTGAGGGGGAACGTCCTTGCCTTAGAAACAAAACTCCACAGAGCAACACAGGTTCTTTCCTCGGTCCGCGCTTAGAAACGTATGGGGATGAAGTACACTCTAACTAATCAATCATAAGCAACGAGGTAGCTGAGCCAGGACCAGCACCCATGGACTCAAATTCCAAAAGAGAGGGTAATATTAGTTTGGTGGATTATCGCACGCCCATCTCGTATGTGAAGTGCTTTTGTAAGAAAAGCTATGTTAGTAAGCAAAAATAATCCATCACAAGATTGCAGCAAGTCTAAGATGAATACCGCCTTTTTTCCATTACGTCGCACTCAAACCCTATTTGTGTGTCGACTGCTAATAGTTATGAACTTTTGAATTCAGCACATTCCGAGGCAACATCTTAATTATTTATTTTTTATTTTTTTATTTATAAAACACGCTGACAGCCCGATGGAATCGAGTCGCTGTTTCATGAAGATGTATTAGTTACATGAAGATTACTTAGTAACATGGAGGATACATGTGTTTCATGCAGATGACTTAGTTAACATGAAGCATACAATTGTTACATGAGAGACATTACTAGGGATAGTGTGTAGGCAGGTGGTGTTTTTTAGGACATGTTGTGTTCGAAGGCTTGGCGGCCAGCAGGTTCATACAAATAACATCTTGAAAGGAAGAAGCCAAGCTCTTAACGGGCACCTGGGCCACTTGGCCACATAGGCCTAATGTTGCTTGTAAACCCTACTAAAGTGTGGGCTACGGGAACCCCGAATGCAGCAGCTGTTTCTATTCAGAGTTTATTGAACTTCATAGTACTCCACCTCCAATTGTGGATGATTGTGGCAATGTGCATGCCACCTCGGCACAAGCTGCCTTTCCCTGCGCAAACTCTAAGCGTAGTAAAGTAGTCAAAGCGATTGAGCTGTTTCCTTCACAGTCTAGTCTTTTCTTGAACCAGTCAAATGTTTTATATTTGTTTTATAGTATGCCCCTGCTGCGCTCAACTACCACTAGGGATATTACTGGAGTGGTTCTGCCTGCGCTTGACAGCGCCACCAACTGGTCCACTGTGAGTTTTGTTTAACCAATTATAGTGGATCTGTTCATGTCTTTTTCTCACTAGTTCTTAAAAATGGGATACTAGTTAACACTACCAATGGAAGCTAGTGGGCATGTAGACAATGTTTCTATAAACTCAAGATAGGATTTAAATAATTATAAAGTTAATAATGGTGACGTAGGCAAATCTCCAAAACAGATGATTGCTACTATCGATAAATCGCAGTGTGTACAATTGCTTTCTGTACAATTCTGCCTGACTAGTGACAGAAAGCAACTACTTTTAGCACAGCTTTGTGGAATACTAGGAGTGTTAACTCTCTCTTTAGTAAAACCCAAGGGTCTTAGTTTCCTGACTAATTCAGAGATGTTTGCCCTACAAGAAACATGGCTTACGCAGGATTTTTATTTAGATGGCTATATTGTGCGGCAAAGATTTGCAAAGAAGAAAGATAAGGACAGACATGTTGTGGGTTTAATGATTGGTGCGTGCAAAAGTAATAATCTTAAGGAGTTTTTTGCTTACTTCACCCAATGATCATGTCCTAGCAGCAATTGTGACTCCTTTGCATAGCTTATTAACACAGCCTCTTCTAATTATTACCGCATATTTTCCCCCTGGGAGGTGTTCTAATTGATGATATTCTCAACTATGTTGATTTTATTTTGTATGTATGTCAATGCCATGCTTAATGATCGCTCTGCTTTCAAACACTCTGCCGACATCTGCCTCCTGCTTGAAGACCTTGACCTCGATATTGCTGCTCTAGCCGAGATGTGGTGCAAGGCCATCTCAGTCACTGCTTTTCAATACCGTCTCTCTGATGGCTACAAGATCATCTCCAAGCTGGCCCCTAACCGTGCTGGTGGTGGGGTTGCCCTGATCTTCCCAGAGTGGGTCCCTTCTTCCTTCATACCCACCCAGACATACACCTCCTTTGAAAGCCTGGTATACAAGCTGGTCATCCCTCCAACTTCCTCCATGACCATTGCCACCCACTATATACAGGCCACCTGGCTCTATCACCCAGTTCCTCTCAGAATGGGCTGATTTCTTCTCCTCTATCCTCACATCCACCGCTAAACTCCTTCGCCTGGGTGACTTCAACATCCATCTTGACTCAACTTTCACAGCATTAAATCTCTTCTGTGACCTCTTCACCTCATTCCCCCTCTCCATTCTCCCCTCTGGTCCTACCCTCTCAGCTGGACACACTCTCAATGCCTTGATCTACACTGATCCTTTGTTCTCTGCCCCACTCACTACCCCATTCACTTGGTCAGACCACTCCCTGCTCTACTATCATATGGGTCCTCTCTGCCACCAGACCACACCTCCCCCAGCTCTGCCAACCTTGGTCACATACATTTGCCTAAAGAAACGAATTCCAGCTGCAGTCTTTGCATCCACTGTCATCCCTTCTTCGCCCCCCACCGCAGACTCTACATCTGACTCTGCTCTCAGCAACCTCCATCTTGCCATCACCAACACTCTCAAGATTCTTGCCCCAGTCATTAGGATCTGCCTGAAACATGCCACAAAGCGTAACACATGGTAAGGCTCTGAACTTGCACCCCTGAAACACAAGTTCAGAGCTGCGGAACGGAAGTGACAGACCTCAGGCTCACCCTGTGGAAAATTGGCCTGTCAACCTTCTCCGAAGACAATACCTAATGTGCATCCACTCCAAGAAAAGGGCCCACATCGAGGCGCTCCTCTGTGGTGCTTCCAACAAGGCTAAACTCTTTAAAATCTGCAAGGACCTAGCCATACCTTCACCAATCTCCACCTCGCATCTTCCCTCTGAGACCCTCTGCAGTGCATTTGCCACTCACTTCACTGCAAAAACTCAGGACATCCTGAGCACTCTCTCTTCTTTCTCTCCCTTGAAACACTTGTGTATAGGCACGTTATAAATACTATATCATATCATATCATATCCCTTCCCACCTCCCATCGCCCTGCCACCTATGGCCTCCCATCCTCCCTCTGCCTTTCTCCCCTCCTCTTCTATCACATCTGACAAGGTCACTAGAGTTGTCCGCTCTGTGAAGGTCTTCTCCAAATAGGTCTTCCCTTGCTCTTCCAGAATTATTAAGGACAATATCGGCTCCCTTGCAAGTGGACCTGCTGATTTCTGCAATTACTCTCTTGCTACTGGGTCTTTCCCCTCTTCCCTCAAGCACTTTGTTGTGTGCCCCCTCCTGAAAAAACTTTCTGCCAACTCCTTGTGTCTGGCTAACTACTTGCTTATCTCTATCACCTCCTTCCTTGGGAAACTCTTGGAGAAGATGGTCTACACCCAACCGGCCCATCATAATGAGCTTGTTGGTTGCCTACACACTGATTAATCTGGATTCCAAGCACCCAGAGTCACAGAAATTGCTCTTTAGAACACCCATGAACACCTGCTTGCATCTCTTGATTCTTACTCCCCAGCTGTTCTCATTCAACGTGTTCTCTCCTCTGCATTTGACATGGTCAATCACTCCATCCTCATATAATGCTTCCATGATAGCCTAGGTGTCTCAGAGCAGGCACTGGACTCTTTTCTCCTTTCCCACAGCTTTCACCACCTGTGTTGCATTCCCAGGGTGGCAACCTCTTACCCTGGCTCTTTAACATCTATCTTGCTCCAACTTCAAACCTAATGTCTACGTTCTCCCCTTACTTCGAGTGTTATGCAGATGACACACAACTCTTCTTCAAACTTCCCTCTTATCCTCTCCTTACTTCCTCCATCATTCCCAACTGCTTTTGTACCATCCATTCCTGGTGTGCCTCTAATGATCTCTGCCTCAATGCCTGCAAGACTGTAATCCTTCCCATTGGGACTCCTGCTCCCTCTTTCTTCCCTTCACTATGGCCTCCCTCTATGGGCTCTCCCCCTTCTCCTTCATTCAAAGCCACAAACTTTGGAGTCATCTTCGACTCCTCTCTTTCCTTCCTCACTCACATCCAGGAAATTGCCAAGAAGGCCCACTTTCAACTCTACCTCCTCAAAGGAATCCTTCCTTTCCTCACTTTCCCGATAATATCAATATCTCTAAAGCTCTGGTACTCTATAAGATGGACTGCTACAACCACATCTTCCTTAACCTACCCTCTTCCTTTCTATGCCCCATCCAGCTTATCCAGAATAGGGCTGCAAGAACTTTATTTGGCCTCAAGCCCAGGGACCATATCTCTCCCGCCCTAAAATCTCTCTACTGACTCCCGGTTGCTGCAAGGATCAAATTCAAACCCCTCTGCATCACCCACAATGCTGTCTGGGACCAGGAACCAATCTATCTACAACTTGCTCTCACCAAATACTGTCCCTCCAGATCTTTGTGTTCCTCTTTCTCCAACTCTCTGCAGGTCAAGTGCTTCTCAAAACAGTTCCTCAGCTAGCTCCCTCCTCTGGAACAGCGTTCCGCTTCCTCTCTGTCTTGAGCTGGATCTCCTCAAATTCTGGAAGGTCCTCAAGACTTTCCTTTTCACTTTCTCCCTCCCTCCCTTCCTCCCTAGATAAACACCACAGTTGCTGAGATTGGTGACCAGGGCCCTCGTATCCTTCTGGGCCCTGCCCCCCAACCCCCATCGCCTCGAGCCTTCACCGACTCCCAGCACTTGCCTTTGGGCACCCACTGTCCCATTCTGTCTCAAAGGCCTGCACTTACTATTGGCATTTGACCACTCTCATCAAGTGATCTCTGCCAGGCACTTAACAAATGCTTACAACTTACCTCCTAGCACTTCCTAACTGGTACACCTAGCACTTACCCCCTTCCCTGATCCCTTCCCACTCTGTACTTGCATGTCCTGAACGCTCACAAAGCTTAGTAGGTACTCCTCTTTCTTTCTCTTCATTGTTAGTATATTTGCCATTTGCTCCCATGTTCTCTCCCTGCTGCCCTGTGGGCACTTGAAACACAATTTACTTGATGTATAAGTGCCTAATAAATGCACAATAAATGAATAAATAAATAAATAAATAAATAAATAAATAAATAAATAAATAAATAAATAAAATGCTTTAATTCTGCATTAAAACCACAAACACCAAAATAACAAAGTTGATTTTAGTTTAACTGTATGGTTCTTAGAATGTCCATGATAACTATCTTTGGTGATTAGTGATTTTACTGCACTGTCATGTGTTCCAGATGGATCAAGTTCTTTTTTTTAATGACACAAATATTATTGCTTATCAACATGCCAGTAGTTTTACCGGGGGGGGGGGAGGGGGGGGGGAGGGAGGTGACTGTATCGGAAGCCTGATGGAGACATTTTTTGTATAGCTATTGCTTCGAGCAGCCATACCTAACTAACTTGGATGTTGTTCCCCATATTTATTCTTGGACTAATGGAACAGCTCAAGCTTGGATAGATTACATGTTCCTTACAAGATTCATTAAAGAAAGTATAACAAAAATGAAGGTCATTTGTAATGATCTAAGTGACCACGTGATTTTAAAATGTTCTCTCAATTTTGCTGTGAAGACTAATTATGATCACTTGCAAGGTTATCACTCGGTTAATTTAATTGGGAACAGAATCTGGTGGAATTAAATGAATATAAATAACTTCACAGCGACTTGTAGCTCATTTGTTTCCTAATCATAACTATGAAAATGTGAATCCTGCGTGTATACGTCAGGAAATTACTTATGCATTAACTTTACTTCATTCCACACAGAAAGGGTTTGAGTGCTCTCAAGCCAAGCCAGGAAAACGATTGTGATGCGGTCATTGCATCAAGAATAAGATAACTAAAGGGTAATATAAACATTATTTTAAATAAAGGTGTACTGTCACTTGGAAGATCTTGCTCAAACATCTAATTTAAAGACTCAGTATAAAAATGGGATCAGGTTTCATAAATTGTTCTTTCAAAATGCACAGTTGCAAATACTTTTTAACAGCCTCCTCTCTGGCAACAATCACAGGTTCTGGCAATTGTTTAATAAACAAATGACAACGGGCAATGTTAAAAATGAGATGACTCCTTTTCCTGCCATTATATGTCAGGATCATGTACAGGCTCTCTATTGTAATAGTATGGATGGCAAAATGGAGAAGGAAACACAATTATGAGCCTGACTGTTGTCATTTTTACATTGAGGTTGTCGCAGGTATCATGTCCAAAACTTAAATCATCTCGTGCCCCTGGCCCTGACAGCATTTCAACATTGTTCTTAAGAGAGCCCGTCTATTTTGGGCTACTTGTATGTGTAAGTATTTTGCACAAGTTGTAGTTTTGGGTATAATTTCTGATAGTTGGAAAAAGTCCTTTTATACCTGTTTTTTAAAAAAAGATCACAGGCTAAACCTTCTAATTATCAGTTAAGGGCAATGATTGATTCTTCTCTAAGGTCTTCTCATGTTACTTATTAGATAAAATCAATGGTTATGTTTACGAGAAGAAACTAATCAATTGCCAACACACTGGTTTTCGAAAAGGGAGTAGGCAGGAAGAGTAATTTTTGCCACCTACTTTATCTGATTTGCTCTGCACTAAAAACAAACAATCCTAAACTATACATGTTGTTTATTGACTATGCAGATGGCTGTGATACACTTATCCACACCAGACCTTGCCAAAGTCAGAAAAAATGGGGTCTGAACCTGTCTATTCTTAAATTAAAAAAGGAGCTTTATTCTAATGCCTCTATGCAGATCGGATTAAACCATGATGGTCTGCTGTTTTATTCGATAAGCAAAAACCATTGATTTAAGCAAGGGTGTGTTTTTACCCTTATGCTATACAACCTGCATGCCTCTGATCTATATGAAGCTCCTCAAAAATGTCATAATTTTATGCAGTGTGTAAGGAGAAAACATATCTGCTGGCTCTCTTATGCGGATGATACCATAATAATGGACCACACTCCAATTGGCCTTCAGGACAGTTTGCAATATTTGTATAAATATTCTTTAGAAAATAATCTCTCACTCAATCTGAAAAAAACAAAAATCATGATTATGCAATCTAGATGAAAGAGGATGAATAGCTTCATTTGAAAAAGGATGGCACCCCTATTGATGTCATCTATGAGAACATTTATCTTGGAGTTCCTATTTGTAATTCTCAGAGTTCTTCCCATTTGGCAGAAGCAATCATTCAGAAATGTTTTTTCATAGATGTGTGCGGTAAAAGCGTTAATTGCTACTAGTGGTGGATATTTTATGGAAAGTCTCCTAAAAATGTGTAAGACCAGTATTGTTCCAGGAGCATTGTAAGCCTTGAGGCCTTCCCTGAGAAACATGTTCTTTGGTTGCACCATTTTCCAGGTAAATTATGGAGATGAAGTTTGGGGCTGGCTAAATATATGCCCCTCGAAGCCATCTGTTGTGAATTTGGCCTCACTTATATTTTAACCTTATCAAAAATCACTCGTAGCATTTATGTGTAAACATTTTAGTAGATATACATAATGAGAATTTAAAGAATTCCCTGGAACTTAACCCTATCCTGCTATGTTGTTTAAGGAATTCATATTGTCTGTTAAATCTTTCCATAATTATAGAGATTTCCAATTGGGGTCTCCTTTTAGTTTGGGTTTATCACTTAAGAAACTGAAAGACCAAGCCAAAGCCTGAGGTAGAAGCACTCATATAAACAAGTTCTCCACTAAGCACACTTTTGTGAAATACGTTAGGCAGGGTTTCCATGCCTGCCAGCTCTTTGATTATGTTTTGAAGGTGTCAGATCTACAGGTCAGAAGGTTTATCATTTTGCTTTGTTTCAATGCTTTACCTGTTTATTCTTGCATAGGTGTTTGGTCTAATATGCTTTACGAATTGAGACTGTATCGTCTTTGTAAATCTGGCATTGATACGTCTTGCCATGTTATAACATCAGGTGGTAGTTTAAATAAGATGTCTTATAAAGGTTATATAAAATATGTCAGTAAAATCAGCTACATCCAATATGACCACTTTTAGGCACTGTTGTTTTTGGGGAAGACGGGTGTTCTCACTGAAGCGTCTTATCACGTTTGCCATGCAGTGGTAACATTTGTATAATATAAATTATGAATTATGCTTTTTTTAGTCCTACAGGGAAAATGTAAAATTATGTATTATGGATTCTTTTCTTTGTATAAACATTGTTCAATTTTGCGTCTTGACCGTGTCCCAGTTTTTATTGTTTTTGTCTTTAATATGTGCAGTATGAACTGTGTTTTTGAAATTGTTGGTCTTATGTATTATAAGTTGCTGATTAACCTGGTGTAATTTAACTCAATGTAAAAGGTTTTATGTAAACCAAATATATTTCAAATAAAAATCAAATGCAGTGTAAACTCACAATGGCAAAATACAAGTGAGGTGAAAACTTCATACTGTCAAAGTGCAAATATCCTGAAATCCCACGTTAGCAAAAGTCAAATGTTGTGAAATGTCACAGCAGCAAAATTCAAATGTGATGAAAACACATAGCGCAGGACCCAAAGTGGAGAAGACTAAAAAAACAGCAGACATCAGAAGGTGCAAATCTCACTGGAGCAAGAACCTATATGCGTTGAAACCTCACAGCAGCAACAATCGAAGTGGCAAAGTTCAAAAAGTGCAAAAGTTCCAGTTGGTGAGATTTCACATCAGCAGCATTCAAACAGTGCATTTCAACAGGGTGAAAAAAATGATGGATTAAAACTTGTGTATGTTTCTTCGTCCCTTACCTTTTGTCTGTGGTCCTCTAGGTTAGTGGGGGAGGGGGTGGGTGGGTTCTGCAGTGCAGGGCTCACCACTATGCAAAACGGAAAAAGTGGATAAAGGTACGTGGTAAGGGTTAATTTAGTAAAATGAAGGGTAGGGGTCGGAGATGGGAGTGAAAATTGATTGATTAAATCAAGGAACATTGGGTCAGAAATGAATAGTTAAAATTAAAAGACGGGGTCGTAATCAATTAAATTAAGGGCAAAGGGATCAGAATTAAATAATTAAAATTAAAGGCAGATGGGTCAGGGATTAATCAATTAAAAGTAAGGGTGCAGGGGTCTGAATTAAATAATAAAAATTAAGGGCAGGGTTATCAGGATGAAATGATAAAATTCAGAGGAGGGGGTTTGATTTAATTAATTACATTAAGGGCAGATGGGTCGAATTGAATCTTTACATTTAAGGACAAAGGGGTCATCTTTAATCAATTATAATTAAGGGCCCCATTAACAAATTTGAGGTTCAAAACTGTGACTGATAGTTGCCCGTTTTGTGTAGACAGATAGGAATCACTTCAGCACTTGCTTATTTTCCCAGCCTACTCCAAGATCCGTAAAACTAATCTGAACAATGTATGATAAATCACGGAATAGGAGACTGGATCATGCGTTGAACTGTGTAAGAGCATTTCATATCAGGATGTGGCATTCACAACAGCTTATTACTTGGCCAGAGCCTGAAGAAGACGATATCTTAGACTCTCAGAATTGTCTTGATGGCCAAAGGGCCTCATCATTGCACCATTCCCACTGTGAATACACAACTGCTTCACCACTTTTATAATCTTTTGATGACATTTAATGTTTGAATTGGCTCAATGGTTAAATGGGCTTTCTTATTGCATTATAAACACTAAGAATCAAGTGTCTTTTTACACTGCTTTTAAAAAAAATCTATGATGAAACAATAGGCCCCATTCCGAGTATGGCGGTTACCCTGCTGGTGCTACAGGTGGGTTGCCGAATTACCGGCTCCTAAATTCCCAGTGCCACTGGGCTATTCCAAGTCTGGCGGCCGGGAAGTCAGGCACCAGTAATTTTGTTAATCCCCATTCCCATAGAGTTCTATAGGACTCTATGGGAAAGGGGACACAGGAGCACCAGCACCGTTAACAATGGTGCCGGTGCTCCTGTGAGAACTCTGCCTACCGTGGCCGCTGTGCCCAGCAGGGTCAGACTTGTTGGGCACAGTGGCTCTGGCAGGCAGATTTGTTGTTTGCCGGTTCTTACTAGCACTGGTGTGTCCAGAACAGCAAACGTATAATGAGGCCCATTATGTGCTTCTTACCTGTTTGAATTTATTTGTAAATGTTATGTTTCTTTTATGGCCATGTGCCGAAATAAATCTTTGATGATGATGTTGAATTAAGGGTAGGTGGTCGGGATTAATTGATTAAATTAATTTCAGAGGGTTGTGGTAAAGATACATTTAAGGGGAGGAGGCTTTTGGCCAAGGTACAGGCCTGAAAGTCTAGACTTACCTGCTGTTCAGGGTGCTGATATCCAGCTGGCGAGTTGGCGGAAAGCAAAAAATAAACATCACATCTCATCATGGGGGAACATATTTTACTTTACTTTACTTTTATGAATTTATATTGTGCAGGTCATGGACCTGTAGGGTTAAGGGTGCAACAGGACACAACATGAAACAGAAGAGATCAGAGGGGATAAGCAGTTAACCGAGTTATATAGCAGGGGTTGATTTTGTTAAGCTAACAGGAGTGTCTTCAATTTTCTCTTGAAGACATCAGTAGAATCAATGCTTCTTAACTCTAGGGAAAAGTCGTTCCAAGTCCTAGGGGCAGCAGCAAAGAAGGCTCCCTTTGAGGCCTTCACGGTTCTACACCCGGGGATCATCAAAAGGTCCTGATTACTGATCCTGAGTGCTCTTCTGTGTGTTTTGTTAGATAAAAAAGCCTGTAGGTACGCAGGCATTTTTCCCTGCCTACATTTCTGAGTTAATACCAGCAATCTAAAAAGAATTCTAAACTCTATTGGTAGCCAATGAAGAGCTCTACTTGCTACTGACACGTGCTCTCTCCTAGCGAGACCCATAACTACTCTTACTGCTCCATTTTGGGTGACCTGCATCCTGTTGCAGATAGATGTATTATACCCACAAATAGGCTGGAGCAGTACTCAATTTTAGCTCCCACTATCAGTCTTGCGATTGTCTCTGAATTTGCTTTAGAAATCAGGGGTCTGAGGTGGGACAACAGTTTGATGTAACAGTCACAGGATGATACCATGTTACAAACATGTGACTTCATGCTCTGAGATGTTGGTCAAAAATGACCCCCAGTGTTTTTACTTTCTGAACAGGGGTTAATTTAGCGGCTCCTATATGAAAATATTCATATGCTGATCCCAATTTCTGTAGCATATTGGGTGAGCCAACAACCAACAACTCAGTTTTTTCCTTATTCAGCGGAAGTCTATTGTGGACCATCCCGGTCTCGATCAAGGAGTCGATTTTATTAATCAGTGCCTCATCTTGGTGATGGTTTCCTGATAATGGGATGACGCACTGCGTATTGCCGGCATCATTTTTAAATATCACCTCTTCATGAGCAAGCATGGCAAAAAAGAGAACTGTAAAGATGTTGTATAAACAAGGCGAGGTACACAAGCCCTGTGGAACCCCAAAACTAATGACAATGGGCATAGCTTCTGCTTCTCTAAAAGATACTCTACTTTCCCTATTGCAAAGGAAGGATGAGATCCAATGGGGCGCTATAGGGGAGAAATGTGCAACCTCCCCCAAACTGCTGACCATGATGGAGTGGTCCACCAGGTCGAAGGCTGTTGACAAATCCAAAAACATCAGCAGAGAGGTTTCTTTTTTATCCATGCAGTCCATAAGGCTATGTTATAATTCTAACAGAGCTGTTTCTGTTCCAAAGCCAACTCTGAAACCCGATTGATGGTCATTCAGAATAGGAACCTGTTTCAGATGATCAGCAATTTGCCTATACACCACATCATCCAGAATTTTCAAAAGAAAAGGGGTATTTGTGAGTGGCCTACAATTGTTTGGAACATCAGGTGGGAGTCCAGGTTTTTTGCGGATAGGATTAACCCATGCGCTTTCAAGTCCTGGGGAATAACCCCCACTTCGAAAGACAGATTAACAAACTTGCACATAGCTGCAATCAAAGTAGGAGGGCATGCTTTTTGTAATGATAACAGCAGAGAGGTCATTTTTTGATTTATTGGCTTTCAGCTGTTGGATAATAGAAGCCATTTCCACTATTGAGATGGGATTAAAATTAAATAACGGAATGGCGGGGGACCTCCTAAATACACAATTTGGGTTTCCAACTTCTGCTTCCAGGAGAGTATCTTTTTTCTTTGGCAATATCCATCTTAATATTCTTTAACTTATCCTGCATGACATTCTGAATAACTTCGCACCAAGCAGTACCCTTTGCCACCAGTTCAGGGACGGTGTGATTGGAAGATTATTGCTCTTTAAGAATTTAAAAAAAGTTCCCTAAGTTCCCTGGTGTCGGATTGCACATTCTTGATCCTATTATTAAAGATTTTTTTTTTGCCTTAATTATCACTATTCTATAGTTTTTAGCAGCAACCTTATAGGCTGCAAAAGCTGACTCGGACAAATCAAGTTTCCAGTTATAATAGTTTCAGGGTTAATATTTTTAAGTTCTTCAGCTCCGGGGAGAAACATAAATTGTTTTGTTTGCCTTCCTTAAACATTTTTTTCTTCTGTGGTGCTAAAGTATTCGCCCCTGTGTCCAAGTTAGAAAGATGTTACCCCCAGCCTTTTTCCATTGTTCACTTTCCTAGGGAATTCTGCAATCACAGTGAACTCAACAAAAGAAATGATCAGACCATGCACAGCTTGAAATTAGCACATCCTTTGTTCTTACCTTATGGCAGGCAACCCAATCAAGGGTATGTCCCAAGCAATGCGTGGGTGCGTGAATCAATTGGTTAAAGCCTATCTCAGTCGATGTTTACTGTAATTCTAGCACAGCGTCATCATCTTTGTGCTCCAGCCACAGATTAATATCTCCCATGACAAGGAAACTAGTGCTAGGTTTCACCAGGGGGAGAAGAAAGCTAGTGAGGCCAGCTATAAAGTCCTCAGACATAGATGGAGGCCGATAAATCAATAGGACATTAATTGTAGCTTCAGCATTAAGTCCAATCTTGACACAAAGGGATTCAATACCATTCATAATATAACTTTTAATTTCCCAAACAGAGAGAGTCTAAAAATTAATGCAACCCCACCGCCCTACCCTCCAACCTCTACGTCCCTACATAATGTTCAAAGGCTCGGTTGGCAAATCCATCACATTGTATGGGGCACTCATGGATGTGAATCACTATGCTGGAGGTACTGTAATGTCATTTTTCAATTTCTGTGGGAGATGAATTTATACAAGGGTCAATTCTTAACTTATGCTGCTCTGACAGCTACATTAAGTAGGATGTGGCCCAACTTCCGCAATACACCACCAGAGTATAGTGTCAGGATGATAATCCTTGCTAGATAGCAGAAGAAAGATCTTGGCACTATATAAGCCATGTATTACCTGTGCAACTCCTACATTATCAAAGGCCAGAATCAAATAGGAGTGGGACTTAGAGTCCCTAATAGGCAAAGCTGAATAGAGACAGATCTGTACATATGTAATGGAAGTGTCTAGGAATGGAAAACTAGACCTTAGCCAGTGCAAATATGTCAATAGGACTGTTTTAAAATCTGTATAAATACACACATGTGCACCAAAGCACCCTTCTTTATGTCCACATTGTTTGTCATGTATAGGTGTTTTAAAACATATGTTTAGGAGTATGCCCTTATTTAGCAGCTATGGTAAAGGCTGATTATGTACCACTCCAATATTACGAGTTGAGTACTGTCTGTTATTCAAAGAGAGTGCCTACCTGGTGTATTGTCTAAAAGAAACTCATGCAAATGAACCAACACCTGCACATCCCTGGATCTGATCCTTTTGGAAACAGCATAGAGCAAGTACTTGGAAAAGCTCAACCCCCCAAATAAAACATGAGGAATGGATGAGCGATTTGGTATGATGGGCTACACCAGAAAGTGAACTATACGGATTCAGAAATGTATCCTGAATATGTCAATTAATATTAGTAAAGGACAACCTCAGCTGTTAGTAGGTGCAGAGTTGAGCACTATTTAGAACTGTGGAACTGTGTAGAACCTTATGTTGTCACAGGTATGCTCTTAGTTCGCATGACGTTGTTTTATTTTTACAATTTATTGTAATAAATGAACTAGTTTAAAAGGGAAATGTGGTATGTCACAACCCTTCCATCATTTTGAAAAGGACCACAGGCGTACTCTTCAAGATATCTCACAGAAAAGGGTCTAATATCATCTTCAAAATCTAGACCCAGAACAGAAAAGCACATAACAGTTTATGCAAAGAATATGTTTACCATCAACAATTCTTAGCCTCCCTCTCCCCTATAAGTGAACTCTTTAACAGCTCACCACCCATCACAGTACTTCCAGCCCATACATGCCTGTAAATGTTTTCCTTTTTGCTTAACTATTGCACTTTCCAACTAACCACCCTTTTATCAAGCTTCTCTAAGTGCAAGGTTAATCATTATATTAAATCGGTCCACTCTTATCGACCTTTCGTGAATACATCCCCCATTACATTCCTCATCTCTCTCCCTGGGATTTATTGCCCTAACTGCTACTGAGGTGAATCCACAAAATGGCCAATTCTCAAAGAATTATTCTGTGCACAAATACAATTGTGGGGAGAAAAATGTGTAGATTACTAATCATGCCTTATCAGTTCTTGTGAGGTAATGGGTAGAGGGGATTCTACCCGGCCCCGTGTGCCCCACCACACACACACACACACACACACTTTGCATTTGCAAAAGGAGTCTGTGCGGAGGAGTGTCAGTAGTTGGGTAATGTAAACGAGTGTTACTTATTAGGTCACATTTCTTCGCAATAAAATAACCTTGCTTATGTATTATTTTGGCTTTGTTCTAAATCAGATTTGTCTAATCTGCAGTAACAAGTTTCATGTTTTTTTTCTCCAAATGGTTCCATGCAATCGGTTCCCTTGACCAAAGGTTTGACATCACTTTGAGGAAAAAAGTAAAAACATGTTGTTCACAATTAAATACGTATACATGGTTTTATTTGCAGGGATTATTGTGTGTGGGAACCTCTCGGTTAGTGCAGAGTGTGGTTGTTACAAATTGCATGTGCCACATGTCTGATTCTTTGTGCAACACCATGCATGTGTAATTTGCATGTGGCTATAATGTGCAGTGTGTCATTTTGAAATGTGTACTGTAATATAGGCACTTTCCTCTGCAAGGCAATGTCAGACAGTGATCTCTAGGAAATCAGGAACTGAGTGGCACTACCCACCCAGACAGCCCATGTGCCAAAATTCCATACCAAAATGAACATTTGGAAAAAACTACGTAACAGTAAGTGTAGAGCTTGTTGGAACAACCAATAATTGCTAATGACTTTGTAGCCCCACTTCAATTTTTGAAGAACGTGCTCTTACTCATCACGGGGAGTACGACGATTGAATCCAAATTTAGACAGCCGCCTTGGTTACTTCTCTCTGAATGTATAGGTTGTTAGTGAAATAGAAGGACATCCTGAAGGAGTTTTGACCTTTAGTTGTGTCTATGTCATCTGCTGAGGCTTCACTATTTGATGGGCCCGACTGGACTTTACAATTCCACCCCTGTAATTATAGGTATGTCACCTGTACCAACATACATGATTGCTATCCATTCCCTCTAAGTGATGATATTCAGGATTCCGTATGACACGATATTTTTTTTCCTAATTTGGATTTGCTTACAACATATCACCTTCTAGCAATGAAATCAAGAGGCAAATCAAGATTTCGTATGTAGAACTTGACTAGAGACTGCCATTGGGTTGGACAAGCTAATTGGTGTTCTGAAGCTCTTAAAATGGTTGTTACTTCTTGCCCTGCATTGCTTAATCCATACACTTATAGACAATTTGTTATTGAAAATAAACAAGATGCTTAGCTACATGTTCTTAATGATTATAAGCTACACTAGACATTTTCGGCCATGAAAGGGGCATCTTCTGAATGGAAACATATGGCACATTTTACTTTTTGAGATTCAAACATATCATAAGAAATAAAATAATGCAAATTTGGTGTTTTCTTTGCACAGTGTGTTCCATAAGGGTGTAGGTGGATGTATTAAGTAGGTGTTAATTGCATTTGGTTTTTAAGGAAGTGCCCAGCACCTGCTTTTTTTTAACGGACACGTTTTATTTCTTAGCACAGCAAAGGAGATGATAATTTAAAATTCTCTCTCTCTCTCTCTCTCTGTTTGTCTCTCTCTCTCTCCATATTGTGCTCTGCCTCCTCCATGGTACAATTCAATGTGCAGGATTCTTCGTTTCCGTGGTCATGACATAAATGTGGCAAGTCGAGCTACAGACCGTGATGGTCACAGGTAACTTGAAATCAGAATAGAGTTCATTGGGCAATGACCTAGTGGTGCTATTTCTGCCCCTGAATGTTCCCACTTTGAAAAAAGACATGTTTA
This sequence comes from Ambystoma mexicanum, assembly GCF_040938575.1. Taxonomy (NCBI): domain Eukaryota; kingdom Metazoa; phylum Chordata; class Amphibia; order Caudata; family Ambystomatidae; genus Ambystoma; species Ambystoma mexicanum. Next base: position 699,690,689 of record NC_090936.1, read on the forward strand.
TACTTTGATTTGGTTAAAGCAGGTGCTACCACATAGGCTATATTAAGGATCAGTGAATATTTTAAGACCATTAGGGACAACTCCAGAACGGTGACGTATAGGATTGTCAGGACTCTCGGCTAGCTAGCTGTGCTTCTATCCAGGGCTACAACCAAAAGACCCGGGGCTATAGCCCCCCAGATGCCCCTAGCAACACCCCTTTGTTCACTCGTGAAATTACTAGTGCTGGGAAAGCAGGTTCAGTCATTCGCTGTATCATCCACGTTTTGAAGTTTATGTTTCTGCAGAATGTTAAAAACCTTCTTGTAGATTTGTCTATGGAAGTTCAAGGTCACAAAGGGACACACAATACGGCACTTTAAAGGAAGACATGCTGCCATACCCCTAACTCCTGTATGACAGTCTCTTGACCCTACTGGACCTGGCACACCACTGCATAACAGTGGGGAATGTTGAACTTGTATTTCTATTTTCATTGTCCATGTGCTGGAAAAAGAAAAATATATATTCTATGGGTGGTATGGGTATGAGGGAAGCCACATGGAGCAATGGGAGAGCAAACAGGGATTGGGTTTATTTAGAAGGTGGATGGACTGGTTTGCAGTCCCAAAATTATCCATTGAAAATGTACAGGAAATTGAACTTTTGTCTCTCACCCAGACACTTTTGTGGAAGTCTGTCATCAGTAATTACTGAGCTCTGATGGGTGTTTTGTTATGGTGGTTACTGTGCGGTGAAGGAACTCCAGAAAGTTTGAAGTGAATATAGATTAATGATATCGAAATGATACACAAATGCAAGTGCAACAGCAGTGTCTGAAATGAAGTGATATTTGTTAGGTATTTTCGTGCATTTAAAAAAGAATACATTTTTTATTGCATGCATTGATTGTTTAGGCTTTAAATTACTGCCTTCTAACTGCTTTCATTTATTTCTTAATTGGTCTGTTGGACAGGATGCCATATTTTCAGATGTTTAGTAATAAAGTAATGTTGGAAGCTATGTCTCTGAAAGTGAGGTCTGCTAATCAGACCCAACGTGCATAATGATCCATGCTATAGAGCAGAGTGCACATACATAGCTATGCTGGACGTGTCTACTGACACCTCTTAGCAGCTTCTTTGTGGTTTTGCAACATGGAAGTAACAAGGTGACATGTGCATCCCTGCCAACATCAGTTGGGAGCAAATGCCATGCAGCAAGTGTCCACCTTTTTCTATGGGTTCTTGCAACTACATTAAGTTGTATATAATTGTTGGCCCCGGGATCTGATGATGGATGACACATCTAAAGATAAATCATGCCTGGTTATGACATTGCGATCTCTGCAACCCCACAATAATTTTGGCCAAAAGTGCTTGGTGTCATTTTATTACCAGCTTGATTTCTATTGACTCTGCTGGTCAGGCCTACCTGTGTATTCACTGTCTGGGACTGAGTTTTCCCCAAAACAATTTGGGCTCAACCCAGAAAAAGCCTTTGTATTCTCTGCGAAAGGAATATGACCTGCCAGGAAGACCAAAACTGCATGCATGGAGAGGCTCTGTTCTTCAAATGCCAGGTTTTGCTGCCCCGAAGGAAGTCACACCAGGGAGGTAACTAGCAGAAACTCTTTGATGTTGGAAGACAGAAGAAGGGGGTGGGGGTACAGTGGCCACAAAAGTAGAATCAGTCTACAGAAGGGTCCCGCCATCCTGGATTCTCCCAGGGATCCCAAGCCACCTGTGCACCCTCTCCACTTCCCCTAGACCAAATTCTCTGGGTATGACATCACCAAGCAGAATATTCTGAAACAGCACTCTGGATTGGACACCTAACAGGATGCCATTTGTGCTCAACCCAACAAAAGCCTTTGTTTTCTCTGGGAAATGAATCTGACCTGCCAGAAAGACAGAAACTGCCTGCAGGGAGAGGCTCTGTTCTTCAGAGGCCAGGTTTTGCTGCCCCGAAGGAAGTTAAAGCATGGTGGTAACTAGCAGAGACTCTTTGATGCTGGTAGACAGAGGAAGGTGTGGGGCTACCATAGCCACAAACATAGAATCAGTCTACAGAAGGGTCCCACCATCATCCCGCCACAATGGAAACACTCTATAGAAGATTGTTTATACAAGGCAGGAAATAATCCCCTTAGAAGATTCATCTTTGAACACTTAAAGAAGAAGGATTAATATGGAATATGTTTGGGAGCATAGTCTGCTCCAAAATACTCTGCCATAGAGTTGAAACCAAGATCTACAAGGTTGAAGCAAGCTCTTTCCCATAACCATATGTATCAAAGTTGTAGGGTGACTTCTTACAAGGACAAGGCCTACTGTAGCTGAGACCATGAGTACCGAGCAACCTGCTCAATGGAGGTGACAGAACCCTGCACATGATCTCTAAGATGTTCCTGGCTTGGGAGTGCAGAAGAAAGGATTTATTCTGCCCCTTGATTGCCTGACATGGATCCCCGATCAACCGGAAGGCAAGAAACTTTTTTCCAGCTTCCACCATTTGTCAATCCAGTGACTACTTTTGAGACGCTTTTCAAGCTCCTTCTCGCACACAGAATGCCATTGACCCTTGCTGTTGAGCCATCAAGCTGCTGACTCGACCCACAGACTGACTTTGCTCCAAGATTTTTGAGCCAATCGCCATTGAAGAATTTCATCTCATTGCAGGGCCCCTTTGAGCTAACTCGACAAATCTGAGGTGCAGACACGATTCTTTGGTGCCTCACTTGTTCAAATGATTTGAACCAATCACTGCTGCAGGACTGCACAACACTGTTGGGCCATATAAAACCAAATTGACCATTTTAACATCCGAGATACAGAGAAACACACCAACTTGAAATGTCTTGATGTCAACCATACCGTTTTAAAGTACCCAGAAACTGGCAGATCAATATTTCGATCATGAACAAGCATGCATGCACATTTGTTTGAAGTCGTTCTGTTCCCTTGGGCCACCTTCGTTAAAGAGTCCTAGTGACTTGTAAAACCTCACCCTTCACCTATTTTAAAGACATCTTTACCATTGCCTGCACACCCTTGTCTTCAAACCCAATGTTCCACTTTAGTTTAAAGTCTGCATTCCCTGTGTTTTACCTTACAGGCGTGTATTATTTGTGCTTGTATTAGTTGTGTGTATTTTCTAGTTTAATTAATGTTCACAGTCTGTCTTTAAATTTTTCTCTCATTATTTTTTAGTGTTTTTATTGTTCTCATTGGATTATGTCTTGCATATTGGTTTCCTTTTTTATTACTTTTTCATTTATTATTTTGAGTGCTTTGAATTTGGTTTTACTGGTAAAGATGGGTGCTTAATACAAACTCCCTTTCTAGTACTAATTCTAATCTTAAACTTGTAAAGAAAATCATATTAAAATATTAATGCCTGCATAGACCTGTATATGCTGTAAAAAATATAATACCTATCTACTGCCACTGTTGCACGTTCACCAGTTAATCCATCATAAGCAATATGTACTGCAACAAATACAGACATGAAAACCTATTTTCGAACATGGGACAATGTAAGCACAGTGCTCTATTGCCTGGTTAAAAAAAACACTATGGGGGTCATTCCAAGTTGGGTGGTAAGGGATACCGGGCACCGGTAAGGAGACCGGTGCCAGTAATCCTTTACCGGCCAATTCCGAGGTCCCTTAGCAGGAACTGTAAAGGACGTGTGGCCTGACAACACGTCCTTTACGGGTGCCGCTAAGGGACCAGGGAACTAATAACGGGCCTGCTATTCACGGGCCCGTTATTAGCGCCTTCCTCATTCCCATTGAGCCCTATGGGGGCTCAAATGGGAATGGGGAATGTTCAGGTGAATGGGGACTTACCAGGTCCGCACAGGTCGGAATGTCCCGGTAAATCCTCATTCACCCAGACTGGACACGGACCCGGTTTTGGAGGCAGCCATGGAGCAAATAGCACCATGGCTACCTCCAAACTCAGAATAAGGGCCTATACCTTTTGAAGTTATTGGGCCTCATTAGGACCCAGGCGGTAAGGGGTTTACGGCGGCGTAAACAGCGCCGACCCTTACCGCCTGATTCCGAGGTCCCTTAGCGCCATGGAGGATTTAACACCTGCTTTTAGCAAGTGTTAAAATCCATGGCGCTAAGGGACCTTGTTGTTAATTACGCCACCGTAATTTACGGTGGCGTAATTAACGCCTTCCCCACTCCCATTATGCCCTATGGGGCAAAAATGGGAATGGGGAAGGGTAAATGGGGATTGGGGACTTACCGCCCTGCCAACCTCGGAATGGGGCGGTAAGTCCGCCAACCACCATGGCGTAAATGTAGTTTACGCCATGGTGGTAAAGGTACGACCCAGGCGGTAACTTACCGCCTGGGTCGTAATGAGGCCCCTTGGCCTACATGTTACACATGTATCCACATTACTTTTAGATCACAAAACATTTGAGTACATTTACATTGCAAGATTCCGGTGTAATTGTAAATGTGAGGACTGAGAAAAAGACAAAGGATATGGCTTCATTACAAGTACGAAGGATAGAGCCTCGTTACAACTATGGCGTTAAGTGGTAAACTTTCGGTAAATCTGTTACCACCAACTTTACCACTACGCTTAATTATGAGGTCAGGCCTGGAGTGGAGGATTTACCTCCAGAAAATACTGGAGCTAAAACCTCCTACTCATCACTGAAAAATCGGCAGAATCGCCAGAATTACATTGGTGCAAATTCTGACACAGTAATTCTGCAAAAAAAGCCGTGTTCAGTCCAGTTGACTAAAGAAAATGGGGATTTACACCTCTACCACCACCTTTAATATGGTGGGAAATCCGCCAGACCAAGTGGCAGTAACAGTGAGTCAGTTGTGCAGTATTTCGGCAGATTTACTGCCGGGATACCGTCCAACTCCTAATGAGACGCCGCCCCTCAGCAAAGGTTCAACATCACTGTGCAGAATAGAAAGTTATGTATACGGCTTCAGTTTATGCTGATTTGTATTTGTATGTATGAGGACAGAGCAAATCACTTCAGCAAGAAACTGCTCTCAGTCAGGCATCCATAGTGACTCAGCTATTCCAAGGATGGCAGTGTGACTGATTTTACCATTTGAGGACAGTGGAGAAGACAATACTTTTTTAATGTTTATATTACATTTATGAAATTATATGTGTATTTTCATTTCGGAAAAGGGTAATCTGCCAATCAGATTCTCCTTTTATTACTTCCATGCCAAAAGTACAGAGGTCACTGATGCCCTGCTGCATAAGTAGCCTGATCTGCAGTGCCTGCTCTCCAGTGGCACAGAGCAGGTTCAGAGGTCAAAGGTCCCCATTTGGCAACTGCAGAAAAAGTCAAGTCTCTGCAGTGCAGGGACTACATTTAAGAAATACGAGCCTGTGTGAAAAACTCCATAACGTTGAGATTGTTGTCCCGGTGGCATGTAAACCTTTAAACATAAGCCAAACAATACCTGCGTTTGAGCTATGGTGGCCAACATTGTTCAAAGTTATCCAAGGTTGCCTCTCTTGGTTGCTTTGTGAGGGCTGGCTACCCCCTCTAAGATCAGGAATTGAACTGCTAAAGCAGGCATGCGTTAGTCAAATCTATTGTGGCTTTTTTTCTTTAAAAGAAGGGTCTCCCACTCCTGTTTCATTCACTCTTCAACATAAACGTGAGAAAGAATTCATTGGAACTCTGTTGGGAGAGTTGATCTCTCCATAGTCCTCCGCCAGTGTGGTGATAACTGAGTGTCGAAGGCAGAGCTGAGCTCTGTCCACTAACCGCTCCAGGGACCATTGGGTATGAACTGCTTCTGGGAGAAGACCTGCCTCACTGCCAGTCACAACGGTACCCAGGACCTCACCATGTTAAGGGACACTTTGTTTTACGGCAAAGCCTCCCCTGTCTTTTGGAGCATGAAAACAAGGACTAAAACGTTTCCTAGAGTGACTGGATTGGGACTCACAGCAGCCGAGCAACAAGGCATCTAGGATTCCTGTGTTTTCACCTTTAAACCAATTCAAACATTGATTCAAGCCTGTTTGACTGTATCGAACCATCAGGATCCTCTGGAGCTGCCGTTGGCACTTACTGCGAATCACTGAACTGCACGTTCAAACCTGTTCAACACTGCATCACACTAGGTGAATGCGTTGCAGCCCCCGCTCAAACCTGAAGCTCATCATTGCACCCACCATCTTCAAACTGCCTTTTCGAACTGCCACTCCCCACCTAGAACAACACAACAGCTGTACCCCAACCGCTGAACTGCATGTTAGAACCTGTTTGCCGCTGCACCCACAAACTGAACGTGTTGTTCCCTTGGCTCAAAATACAAGCACCTTCAAATCACTGCTACGCTGCTAATCTTCACCACCAGTTGAACTGTCCCTGGAGGATCATCAATCCCCTACCTTCAGAATGCACATGGAACGTAACAAACCACACTGCACATCCAGTCTCCCGTCTCTTCATCATCAAACCGACCTTTCAACCAACCGTGGTGGCCCTAATGATTTACAACTGTTCGAGCACCTCATTGAACCAATCCAATAGCACCATGCACCCACTCACCAGCATCCTTGAAGTTAAAGTGACCCAGTGGCCCTAACAAACTGCCCTTATTAAAGCATCACCTTTGAAAAGCAATGTGCTTGTTCAACCCCTGCATGAAACTGTTTCCCATCTAGAACAACGTGACCACTGAACCCAAACCTTGTTGAAACACACAAACAGCACCAAGAAGCCTGGTTCAATTCCGTTGAACCGCCAAGAACTGCAGATGGTATTATTGACTGCTAACTGCCCCTAGGTCCACCTTTGGACTAGTTAGGTCTTAGGCCTTAGAGACTAGTTAGGTCTTAGGCCTTAGAGACTAGTTAGGTCATCTTTAATCCCTTTTTGCTCCAGAACATATCCTTTTTGCAAGCATTGTGGTTTTTACTTGCCTGATTACCCAGAGCGCTACATCTTTCTATCTGTACCTATTCTGTGTTTTTTCCTCAGGGGTGGGATTTGTGTAGTGTTTCCATTTTATTTTATTTCTGCAGATGTTGTGCTTAATTAAATTATATCTATTGTAAAAGAAAATTGATTGGACATTACCTTTTGTTTGGAGTGTTGTACTGTTTCTATTAGCATTGCAACTGAATCATATTCACATTCCTCTTGTGAGTTCACACTTCCCTCAGCCCATGTTACCACTAAATTAATATAAGGTATATCTCTTAACTGTACCTTTTTACCTTTATGATTGGGATCACTCTTGTTTTGTATACTTGTGAGGGCAGAGTACAGGTTTTAGCCACTACTTATCCCCTTACTCCTGCAGGGAAGAAGTCATTTCATCACATGCTGTCTTATAATAGTAAATTGAATGAAATGACAGATGCAATAACCAGATCTATGAGGGAGGCATTGCAACATCAAGAGCTGTAGGCGCTGCTGACAATGACAAATGAGCATGTTACACGATAAACATGCACAGTATTTACATATTGTACAATATTACAATTTTCCCGTATTTGCTTCCGCATAAGGAAGATAGGGTTGAATTGGGTAAGGGATTAGGGTAGCATGGACGTGCTTGTGGCTGACTAAGTACCTCATACGTGTACTTTGATTTGTATGTCATATGTAGGTAATGTATAAAACAATGCTGTCATTATCGAACGTCGGTTTGTCATTTAAATGCAAATAGCCAACTACATATTGGGGCCGATTCATGGAACAAACGTGCGCCGAAAATCTTCGCGTAAGCAGGCTCAAGCAGGCGCAAGCAGGCGCAAGCAGAAAAAAACAGGCGCACGCGCACGCGTGCAATTCATGGAAGTCCCTGCGCGTGTTCACCTCGGGATGTGCGCCAAACCCATGCATGGCACACAAGTCACTGCAACATCCCGAAAGGCGTGCGCGACGCGCACAGTGAAAGCGCACATCCTCGGTGCATAGACCAGAAAGTATGCGGGACACGGGGCGTAATGCGCGGAATGGGGAACAACGCGCAAAAATAAGGGCGTAACTGGGGATGTACTGCAGGGAAGCAGACGGAACGCCCACACGCACTCGAACCACACGTATTCATGGAATCGAATAGGGCAAAGCCACGCACAGCCAAAGACACGCACAAGCTGAAACACGTCCGCCACACGAAGGCAGGCGGTAGAGTCCCAGCGCATCACAAAAGTGGCAACATACAGCAATTGGGCCTGTGCGAGCGGGGCACGTGTATTGCGGGGGTGCGCGGGAAGCAACACACGCGATCGAGCGGGGTATGTGTATTCGGGGGCGCGTGGGAAGTTACACACGCGATTGAGCGGGGTACATGTATTTCGGGGGTGCGCGGGAAGTTACACACGCGATTGAGCGGGGTACGTGTATATCGGGGGTGCGCAGGAAGTTAAGTACGCGATTGAGCGGGGTACGTGTATTTCGGAGGTGCGCGGGAAGTTACACATGCGATTGAGCGAGGTACGTGTATTTCAGGGGTGCGCAGGAAGTTACACACGCGATTGAGCGGGGTACGTGTATTTCGGGGGTGCGCGGGAAGTTACACACGCGATTGAGCGGGGTACGTGTATTTCAGGGGTGTGCGGGAAGTTACACACGCGATTGAGCGGGGTATGTGTATTTCGGGGGTGCGTGGGAAGTTACACACGCGATTGAGCGGGGTACGTGTATTTCTGGGGTACGCGGGAGGTCACACACGCAATCTCATCAGGGTACGTGTATTTCGGGGTGCGGGGGAAGTATCCCACGCAACATCAGCAGGGTACGTGTATTCCAGGGGTGCGCGGGAAGTTCCACACGCAATTCCATCAGGGTACATGTTTTACAGGGGTGCGCGGGAAGTTCCACACGCGATATCATCAGGGTACGTGTATTACAGGGGTGCGCGGGGAGCAGCACACGTGAAGTGCACGTGTGGATCCTCCCAGGTGTTCCCTCTACACCCTCCTCGGCCCCTGAGGTGGCTCACACCACAGGGGCCTACCCAGCACATGTCATGCAGGCACCCCTTCCACCATGGCCATGCCCACCAGCCAACCCACATGTCAACTTGCACTACTGCCCACCAACGCATGTCCCCCTGCACCCCCATCCACCAGGGGCAGCCTCCACCAGGCCCCCACCCATGTCTCCCAGCACCCACACCCCCCAGCACTGTGGGGCACCTGCCAGCAGGCCCCCACCCATGTCCAACTCATGTTCCCCACCACCCCCACCCCCCAGCACTGTGGGGCACCTGCCAGCAGGCCCCCACCCATGTCCAACTCATGTTCCCCACCACCCCCACCCCCCAGCACTGTGGGGCACCTGCCAGCAGGCCCCCACCCATGTCTCCCAGCACCCCCACCCCCCAGCCACCAGGGGCAGCCTACACCAGGCCCCCCCATGTCTCCCACCACCCCCACCCCCAGCACTGTGGGGCACCTGCCAGCAGGCCCCCACCCATATCCAACTCATGTTCCCCACCACCCCCACCCTCCAGCCACCAGGGGCAGCCTCCACCAGGCCCCCACCCATGTCTACCACCACCCCCACCCGTTAGCAGTGCAGGAGCAGCCTCTACCAGGCCCCCAACCATGTCTCCCACCACCCCCACCCCCCAGCCACCAGGGGCACCCACCACGAGGCCCCCACCCATGTCTCCCACCACCCCCACCCCCCAGCAGTGCAGGGGCAGCCTCCACCAGGCCCCCACCCATGTCCCCCAGCACCCCCACCCCCCAGCACTGTGGGGCACCTGCCAGCAGGCCCCCACCCATGTCCAACTCATGTTCCCCACCACCCCCACCCCCCAGCACCGTGGGGCACCTGCCAGCAGGCCCCCACCCATGTCCAACTCATGATCCCCACCACCCCCAACCCCCAGCACTGTGGGGCACCTGCCAGCAGGCCCCCACTCATGTGCAACTCATGTTCCCCAGCCAACATGTCATCACAATCTAGATCCCTGGTCCCTATGGTCAGCCTCCAAATGCAAAACACCCACCCGAGTATTGCATCCACCCACTCATAATTTGCAATTACATCACAGAACACCAATTGCAAGTTCCGAAACAAACACATTTCCCTCACATACACCCAATGGGTGTCAGTGAATCTCAAAACACATATCATGAAATGCATGAAACCAATGAGATACCACACATTGAAGTTCACCAAAAAAAATATGTATTAAAGGAAACATAAATAGAATAAAAAATGAAGAAACAGAAACGTGAATGTACAAAAATGAAAAGAAGCATGTCCGTTAAAAAAAGCAAAACCAAAAATAAAATTCCAAAGTAATGTTGTCCAAAGTCAATGTCCACAAAACAAAATCCAATGGGAAATAAAAAAGAAAGCCATTGCTCCATGGTTAAAAAGTGAAAAAAAAATACAATCCAACTGCGAACTATGTACATGGGAACAAGCCAGGGTCCATTATCCCAACAAAATAAAGGAAACCTATCTAACTACACTAACTAATAAAATAAACCATATACAAAAATGTGGCCAATGTCCGAAAGGTCCAAATAAAATAAAAACAAAAATGAAACCTAACACTACCTACATAACTATGTACAAGGGCAGCGGGCTAGTTTCACGGCTCACTTGTGGATGTCCCGGGCCAGGGCATCATCGAACTCCTCCTCAATGTCCCGGAGGCGGTCCTCCTCCATGGCCCGAGGGTCCGCAGGGCCGTCGACGTCTCCACCTCCAAACCCCTGCGGATTGCCTCGAGGCACTCGGCCCGCCTCAGTGCCCTCCGCATGGAGTTCTCCGCCCTGACCATTGTGAGCCGTGCCTCTTCCGCCCGCTGCCACTCCGCATCTATGGCGTGGCCCAACCGCTGCCACACAGAAGACACTCTCTGTCCTGGGTCCTCCTGCCCTCCGGCCGATGCCTGCCCCTCCGATGTTGAAGGCCCCGAGCCTTCATGGCTCCCACCACGTTGCTGCTGCTGCTGTGCCTCTGCTCGTGCACTGCCTCCTGCTGCCTGCACATCCTCCGCCGGCTGGGGTGCAGTCGTAGATGTGGCCACCCCTGCTGGACGTCCGACTCCCGACTGTGGCAGGGATGCCTCCTCCACCAGCCTGGCCGCACCGTCAGAGGCAGCTCCACAGGGCACCCAGGTGACTGATGGGTGGGAAGATGGCACAGAGGACGACTGGCGCGTAGGGTGTCCAGTTGAGGAGGGGGTCAGAGCAAGCCCCATCAGACGGAGGAATCCGGCCTGGGTGTCCTGTCCCAGCAGGCTGATGTGGTCAACGAGCCATTCGAGATGACGTGCAGTCTCTTCATGAAAAGACTGCAGGTCCCCTTGCATGGCCCGTTGACGCAACGCCACACCAGCCAGGACAGGCTCAACCCGGACCTGGATAGCCACGTCCGCAGGCAGAGGAAGGCCCGTTGACGTGAGCTCATCCCCTGCCTGAAAACGGGTCTGGACATAGGCATCCCTGCTGGTGCAAGATGATGCAGGGACAGGATCAGGGACAGGATTGCACACAGGCACCTCCGCGGCGGCCTGTGCTGCCTCCTGTCCCTGGTCCTGCACTGCACCACTAGCACCAGTGGGATCCCCATGTCCAGACCCCGTCTCTGGTGCTTGCACGGCCTCCTCCTCCACCAAACCCCCCACCAACCTGGATGACTCCGTGCCATCTTCCCCTGTTGGGCCCTGTGGGGTCCCAGCTGCCCCTTCTGCTGCCGAGGAGTCCAACTCCAACATCCGCCTCTTGGACCTCCCCCCGGCAGCTGCGGCCTGGGACGCGGCACCGGACTCCTCACTCCCCGACGAGATGACAACATGGGAGGGGAGCCGGGCCTTGCGTCTCCGGCTGGCGGTGGGATCCCCGCCGCTGTGCTCCACAGCACCTTCTCCGCCCTCTTCATCAGTTGACGCTGCAGACAGGGAGAAACAAAACACAGGCATCAGGGCACTGTACAATGGACACATACACACATGACAGTTGTACATGAGTGGCATTGGCAAACCTCAGGCATGTCATCACAATCCCCAACACACATGTCATTACAACTCGCACACATGAGCCATACCACAGCCATATCGCAACTGCCACCACCATCCATACACATACAACAGCATGAGCAGCCAAAGGTGAGCCAGACATCACATGCAATACAGGAAGTGCACCACACATGTACACACACCACCACACTTGCATGCATGTGTACACCTCTGCCAAGTATCGCACTGTTCAGACGGGCATCCATGTCACATCTGCCAATCAGGCTTCCACATACCGCTGTCACATGCATCCATGTTGCATCACTGTTGCACTCTTGTCAAATACACACACATGCACATGTACACAGTGCTGATACATGCAGCCGAAAACAACATACATGCGTGACATCACGGACATGTCTACTTACATACAAATTCATCCAAACATGTGTGCCCACACAACTGCATTTGGCATGCAAGCCTACACACACAAGCACCATCCATGTCTCACACATTACAGCCCTCGCATGTGTCAGCCCCACGGCACTGTACACCCCCACCCATACTCGATCCCATACAAACAGATGTGCAACCTGCACACTACTGAATAATCACCGCACGCACTGCTCACAATTAGGATGCATGTACACTCACCGCTCGACTCCAGACGGATCTGCTTCTCTAGGACCTGGACGTGGAGCGCTGGGGATATGCGTTCCAGGACCCTCATCTGTTCTTCCGACAAGTGGCCCCGGCACCCCTTGGCATCCGCTGCCTTCAAGAGGCGCCGGGCATTGTTCAGGGTCCTGGACCTGAAGTCCTCCCAGCGCTTCTTGACATGTTGTAAGTCGCAGACTGCCACCCCCTCCGCGTTGATGGCAGTCACGATGTCAGTCCAGATCCGAGTCTGTCCTTCCTTGTCGGCACGGGAACTTCCGAAGAGGGCATCATACTGCCCCAGGACTTGCTCCACCAGGACACCAACTTCGGTGGCACTGAAGCTGGTGCCCCTCTGCCTCTCTGGCCGGGGGTTGTCAGTGGTCTCAGTTGGTGTTTGCCCCGACATGACAACCCCAGAGGCAGGAGTGGGTGGGCAACTGGGTCCTGGGGCTGGGCTGTGGAGCGATGGAATCCCAGTCGGGAGTCTTCGGTTCCAGCAGGAGTGGTCACAGCAACAGCACCCCTGGCTGATGTGCAGGCAGCAAATGGCAAGGCATGTGGGCAGCAGGCAGTCAGGCAGCAGCAGATGGCAGGTGGGAGCGTGCTCAGGGCTCTGGGGGGCAGTAGTTCGGCCTTCTGGGCAGGAGCGTGGTCTTCTGTGTGCTTACACGTGGCCAGCTTGATACGGAGTGATTTTGCACGTGAAAAATCTGCACGCCAGCCTCTAATTCGAGGAAAGGCCCTTAGCGCGTAAGCGCGTCTGCACGCATACACATTTTCATTGGACAGAAGGCCCCTCAAGCGCAAGCGCCCCTGTGACGTGACGCGTTCAGACGTGCATGGGCATTTCAGCGCGCGTGAAAAACTGCATGTCCGCGTGTAATACGAGGAAAGGGCCCATGCGCGTAAGCGCGCGTGGAAAACTGCACGTCCGCGTGTAATACGAGGAAAGGCCCTTAGCGCGTATGCACGGCAGCACGCATATGCTATTTCATTGGACCAAAGGCCCATAGCACGTGAGCGCGTCTGTGACGTGACGCGCGCAGGTGTTTCCCTCATTGCACGTGATGACAGAACACACGTGGATTTCCACCAATCGCGTGTGAAAGTTCCCGGCACCCCAGAACACACGTACCCAGGCTAATCGCGTGTGGAACTTCCCGCGCACGCCGAAACACACGTACCCAGGCCAGTTGCGTGTACGCTCACTACCGTCCGATCACACGCAATGACACTCGGACCGTATCCGAATACGGGAAACCCGCGCACGGCAAAAGACGTGCACAGGCGTCAACGCGTCTGCCACACGAAGGCAGGCGGAAGCGTCCCCGCGCACAGCATAAAAGTGCGCGCAAACAACAAACGCGTATATACAGCTACGATGAATGCCCCATTTGTCGCTGCACTGATCGTGGGACACCGCAGGAGGAGGAGAATAGCCAGGGCACGCATTTTCGCACCACGGAAAAGCCTTTTTGGGATGCCTGACGACCAGGTCTATGGCAGGTATAGGTTTCCACCCCATATCATCCTAGACCTGGTCAGGGAGTGGGAAGATGACCTCACATCCCCCACCCTTTACTCCCAAGCATTGAGCCCCTTGGAGAAGCTGCTCAATGTCCTGCATTTTTTGGCCACTGGGTCATTTCAGCGGACCACTGCCATAGTGGGGGGGGTCTCACAGGCCACGCAGTCACGCTGCCTACACCAGGAACTGGCAATCATGACAGCGCGCCCCTCAGTCCGCAGGCACATATACATGCCCAGAACACCCGCAGAAAGGCAGGCCGTTGTCCTGGATTTTTCAGGGTGGCACACTTCCCCAAAGTGCTCGGTGCCATAGATTGCACCCATGTGGCCCTACGTCCACCTAGGGCCATTGAGCAGATCTACCGAAACCGCAAGCACTGGCATTCCATCAATGTACAGGTGGTATGTGATGCAAAGGGAATCATCACCTCTGTCTATGCAAACTACCCTGGCTCCACCCATGACAGTTTCATATACAGAATGTCCGCCTTGAGCCGGGCCCTGGAAGCTGGGCAGCATAGCGACACATGGCTCCTAGGTCAGTACAAATGCCCTTGCACATGCATGCAAGTCACACACAGACAAATATCCAAACCCTAATAATCTCAACTATTATCACCTCCCCAGGGGACAGTGCCTACCCTCTGAGCAACCACATGATGACGCCAATCGGGAACCCCACCACACCACCCCAGGTAAGATACAACGCCGACAATTTTGCAACCAGGGGCATAGTGGAGCGCACATTCGGAGTGCTCAAGTCACGTTTCCGCTCCCTTGACCACTCTGGTGGGCAACTACTCTATGCACCACCAGTAGTGTGCAGGATCATTGTGGCAGCATGTGTCCTGCACAATGTTGCAACACGGCAGGGTGTCCCGGTGGACATGGTGGTGCCCCCACATCCCCAACCATAGGCACAGGCGCTGCCCATGGGAGGGGACAGGGCACGCGGCGAGGAAGCCCGGACCCAGCTTGTGGCCACATTTTTCACCTAAACTCCCACCCCTGCGGAGTGCACACAGGCCTGGCACATACCAGGTGACAATCGATGATGACAAAGAGACAGTTAACTGTCACAACCCTACCACCCTGAGAAAGTTGCCATGGAAGTGCCACATCGTCTGCATCACTAGCTACTTAAACACAAGCTATCCTGTGCGACCAAAAGGCACACATATGACATATGACATGATATGGACCATACACAAGTATTCCAAGGCGCAATGAGGCAGTGAGGGGGGAACAAGGGAACACAGAGAACGGTACTACTAGGCCAGGTGTCATTGAGATCGTGCAAGTGCAGGGGTAGGGGGAATGGGAAAAGTGCAAGGGGAAGGGTGGGGGGGAGTCCAGTACAGGGGAAGTAGCCCAAAAAAATAATACATAGGTCGCCTGGTGGCAACTACAAAGGTAAGTGCAGACAAGTGCTGGGAAGGGAGGGCTGTAGGGATAGAGAGACAGTACTGCAGTGCAGGGGTTGCCAGGGAGGCAGTGCAAGTGGAGAGTGGCTGGGCCAGGGACCGAGGTCGGTGAGAGTGGCCCAGTTGCAGCTCCTGTGCAGTTCCATTGGAGAATTCTGCAAGGGAGAGGCAGACAGTAAGCAGAAGCAAAGAGGAAGGTCTTGAGGTGCTTCCAGAACTGGAGATGATTCCCCTCAAGTTCAAGTCAGGCCGGAAGTCTGTTCCAGGGGGAGGGCCCTGCTGCAGAGAGAAATCTACCCCCAGCTAGTTGCTCTGAGAAGCGGATGACCCGGACATGCAAGGTGTGCATCATACACACCTGCAAAAAAGGCCATGGCCATCACTGTCATGTCACTCAAACCCTCCCAAGCATCAACATGACATGGCACGCAATACCCATACACCAATGCAGTAACGATAAGGTACACATTTCCATGTCCTAAATGCACAGTGGCATCGGACACTGCTGCCTGACCCGGAATCAGATGAAATGACAGACCAACAAAATCTCCCACCCAAAATAAGTCATTTCCAAATGCATTACAACAGTCGTAGACGTAACATCACAATGAATGCCTGTCTACATGCACATTATGCATTGCAAAATCAACACTGCAGCTCATGTGTGCAGTGTCCTACTCCTGCATCACACTGCTCAGCGCACAGCACAGTGAACAGCCATTGTGTGTGATGCACACCCTGAGCATCACATCTAAGTGACAGACCACGTCAAACATCAAATTAGGCATGTACTGGATCCATGATCGGTCACAGAACATGTGCTGCCGGGACACAGTGGGCACCAGAAGGCAAACAGTGTACACATGGATATGCAAGGGTGGGAGTACATGTAGTGCATCAGAGTGCAAGTGTGTGGTTCTGCAAGTACATGCACTCCACATATGCATGAGCACTCAAGTGACCATCAGTGTTCCCTACACATCACATGTGAACATCCACCATGTGTACACCCCAGCATGTCAAACCACAACTATCCCCTCGCACCTGAAAGGAAAACACAACACATGAACAGGCATTGATCAGCAGAACACAACATGTACATAGGATACCACCATTACTATGTCAGAGTTCCCATCACACTGCAGGGCAAGGCAACTATCAACAACAACCCCCCCCCTCCCTCACAAATTACCATGACCCACTGAACAACTGCACCTGGGTCATGGAGCCTCCACACCTCAATTCCACCTGGCCACAGGATCACCTTTACCCTTCATCACCATCTCCCACCTTGTGTGTAAAAAGATGCCTGAACCCTCAGAATCCACACTCATTTCCAAAATCACAAAATCCAAGGCATAAAAACGAACCCGAACACCCTCCAGTAGATGACTTGACGTAGCAGTACCTCACAAAGGCCAAGTACTACCACAATGATGCAACAACCAAGGTAGCACAGCAAAACAATGTCACGACAGGATGTGAGACATGTGTGGTACATGACATAGGATGATGCACCATGAATGGATGTGTACTGTCACAGGTCCCCTGTACAGGTGCGGGAGTGTCACGAAACAACCACCCCCACCATGTCCCGGGTGCCTGCAAGGTCAAACTCACACAGGCCCCTGAGACCCCCAGGGATATGCAGTCGGGACAGGTGTTGACACACTGGATGACTGGAATGAGTGGCAGGAGAGGTGAGGAGGAATGACACATGAAACTAGGGAATGCACGAAAATGTACAACCTGCATGAACACATACACAATCCAAACAAACTTGGACATCATTGTCATGGCCTTCTGTAGTCCAGGCTCAGGAGTGGTATGAACCAACCACCCCCTCTAGTGTTTTGGCGCCTGCAAGTTCGGGGCTTACACAGGCATCCGCAACCCCAGTGGGGAAAGAGGGTCAGGGAACGTTGCTTGGATAGGCACGGGAAGCAGGAACACCGGGTAGAGGGTACAGGTTTCAAAATTGCATAGGATCACGGGTGATTAGGGAGAAAAAAACATACCAAATTGAACCACACATACATCCATGCATCAGTACACTCCCCAGCAAGCCTATGCAGAGCAGTTCGTAAGAAAAACAACAAGACACTTAGCTCTGGTTTTGAGTGCTGCCTGCGCACTCTCAGGTCCGGTTACAGAAGCACTGCAATGCTGCAAAGAGAGCCACAGTCAACAACCTGTACGTGCCAATTACACAAAAACACAACACCAAACATGCCCCATAGCAACAAACTACTCTACAAACAGACAATCTGTGGTTGATGCTTCGTACCCATATATAACATCACCACTGTGATGGGTCATACACAGTCAATGCAGTAAGGCAGCCGCTAATGGGTGCGTGGCAAATGGAACACCAATGTGTCACAATTCACACAACATGCAATGTACCCTGGGTAAGCAGACAGACCCATATAGCAAGCCATGACTACAGAGCAAGTTGCGTACCACCATGACCGAAACAAAGTTGGCAGTGCATTTATCGTGAAGTACGTGGAAAAGACATGCACTGCACCCGAGTATGTCCCTTGCTGTATGTCCCTGTGAGCTGCCCCTTTCCATGTCTCGGAAGGCTAAATGGTTGATACAAGTGGCTCAATGGACCTTGGTGTACCGGAGGGTATGTGCCACTGCCCCTGCATGTGTCCCAGACAACCCTACTATCAACAGCCATCAGTCCACAAACACATCTGAGCTGCATTGTGTGCTTCAACACCAATATTCGTCTAAGCTCACCCTCAGTGCTGTGACTAAGCCTGCATGTGCAACTCGCCTGGTGCAAGCTTTGCTGTGTCGTGGCCCCCCTGTGATGCTCACCTTGCCTGGAGTTCCTTGGAACATGTCAGCAGTTCTAGGATATGGGTCTGCAATCACTGTGCCTCTGTTTGTGCACACATGTGCATGTGGGCACCAACAACGGGTCCAGAATTCCGTCGTCCAATGGGCCATGTCTGCTGGCAAAGGTGCTCTGGAGGCTCATCCCCCTGCAGAAAGGGCATGAAACACATGATTAATGCTTCAAAGTCATCTGTGTGTGTCTCATCATGCATCTCATTACTTGACTATGTCAGAGAGTCACATCACAAATCACACCATCAGTCCGTCTTTCACCTCCAAAGTGTGGAACACTATCTACAGCATGAATTGCAACAAGCACATGCACAGGAAAGATATGAAACATACTACACAATGCATAGCAATCAATGTCCACATTAATCATGTCACACCCCATCTAGCAAAAGCTGAACAGTGGACAATGACACCTAAATCATCCCCACTAGGGGTGTCAACACAAGTCACACAGCACCAGACATGCCACAGATATGACAGTCCAAAGCCCTTGTGTAAAATGCTGTAACAACGAACCATCCTTGCGAGCCCATGGATAAGGGAGGCAGGAGTGGCATATGTGAGTCAAGGAACCCAAGCAGCAAACACATACAAAAGACAACCATGAAGGGCCCAGCTGGAACAGACAGTGGATGCCTTCAAAAGCCACAAAGCACCGCACCGTCACATGAAAGCACAATAGACTAGCAATTTTAAACTAAATCAACTATTAACTAATTACACTAACTATGGAAAACCTACATTACCTATTTAAACTAACTATCAAACAGAAACTTAACTAACAAAACTAAAAGAAAAATCAAAAATGGCCACATACGACCCAGGGGGGAGGGGAGGCACCCAGGAGGGGGGAGGTAGAGGGTGCTGCTCAACATCCACATGCGATGTTGCTGAGCCAAAAAAAAAATCCTCCATGGGCTCAACGCCTGCACAGCACGACCTATGTGGGAGATAGATGGTCGTCTGAGTCTGGCTCATCCTGGAAAGGAGGACGTGGCACAGTAGCCTGGCCACGCCTAGCTGCAGCTTGCCCCTCGTCGGCAGCAAGTCTGCCGGACGGGTGAGCCTGGTTCTGTGTGGCGATGTGACGTAGGTCTGCATGCAGAACCTCCCGTGATACACGTGCTTCCTCTTGCAAGGTAGCACGTGTAACACGGAGTTCCTCCTGCAAGGCCTGGCTGGACAACCGCTGCACCTCCCGGCAAGCCTGTAGCTCAGCTGAGATGGTACGCTCAAGCTGTGCAAACCTCTCCTCTGCCTGCTCCCTCTGGGACATCATAAGGACACCCAGAGTGGATCTGAAGGAAACATACTCCTCCCTCAGGGCATCCATGTGCGCCTCTGCGTGAGCAGCAATTGCTTGACGCAGAGACGACATTTCAGCCTGGCGTGCCCTGTCTGAGGCCGCCATGCCCAGCCTGAGCGATCGGGCCGTGGACCATGCCGCTGGAGAAGCACCTGCCTAGCAGTGGGGAGCACAGATCGGGCCACACGCTCCATGCTCTCAGCGATGTTCTCCATTGCTGCCCCCTGCCGTTCGGAATTGGCTGTCATGTCTTGCTCCCACTCAGTATACAGCGGTTGCGCGCGGCGACCGCGTTGCCCGGCTTGACCCCTGCGGGACCCAAGGACCGGGGGTCCTCGCTGTGTTGGCACCGCCTGAGGCTGCACGACTACGTGCCCCCGTCGACGTGATGTCCCAGGCACATCAGTGACTGGTGTGGAGGGTGACCCTGCGTCCCGATCCACCACGGGCGGAGGAACCAAGACTGTCTGATCCCTTAGTGCAGGAGTCGCAGACAGAGGAGTGTCCACATCAGAATCACTCACCCCTGACACATGGACTTGATGCTCATCCAACTCAACATGGACGTCAGAGTTGTCATCAAGGCTGGACTCATAGGCAGCCAGAGACAAGATGGACTGCAGCACTTGGGGGTTTTCGTGGCCTACCACCCCACGACCCCCACTAGTGCCGGGTTGATGTGGTGTTACCAACCCTGTGTCTGGCATGACAACACCATCCTCTGCCTCCATTGCGTCATCACCTGAAAAATAGAGAGAAAAAGGTCAATACACATGTCAGAAGCACACGATACACACACACACCGACAGCAAAGGCATCCGGCAGACATGTGACACACAACATATGACCTGGCATGAATGCTGGGTATACTTTGAATAGCTTCTGTGATCAGTCCTGTTGAAAGGTGGCAGTTTCCATGGAAGTGGGTCTATGCAGTGCAGAATATGTGTACGCCACTCACTACCTACATGTACAAGCACTACATGGTGTGTGCCAGGAAATGTGAAGGCAGTGCAATGTCAAATTCAGACATCACGTGCATTGTGCATTCAATGTGTACCATGTCTAGAAGCCAAGCACCCCTCCACCCCAGTACCAAAGCAGGGATGCCTAGCATGGTATCAAAAGGCTGACCATACACCTGTGTATTGACAGGCAGTGTTGACTGGCATCAACAGCTTAATGTGATTCAAATTACAACACTGCAAATGATGCTGGGACAGTGGGCAGGACACATGATGGAAACTCCGGAGGCCGCCCACGTGTGAAGAAGACACAACAAGAGTTGGACAGAGTCATTGGCCATTGAACAGGCTGAGGCCTGTGAGCCACACAGATTGTCAGAGCCTAAACATGTGTGCAACGCAGGACTGAGCCACAGTTGACATGGGAAGGCTGATGAGATGGCAGGCAATGTATGTAACCAAGGACTTATATTACAGTGATCATCCAGTCAAGGACACATAGGGGCATGCGTGCAATGCACATGGAGCATGAATGGGCACTCATGTCCCTGCGGGACATCTGACCCATGCACAGTACAAGTGAGATACCCTGCATCGAGTACTAAGGCTGTACCACACGGCATATGTCTGGCAGATTCTACGCTGGAAGTTAGCATCTGCACAGGACACATGAACAAGAAAGTACACATTGGCAAGATTGAAGCAGACCAGTGCAAAGGTGGAACTGGGGTGCAGAGTGGCGGAGGAGGGGCAAGGGAGCATGCCTACATGGAGTCCTGCATGCAGGCAGAGGAGACATGCATGACGGTAGCATTGCATTACTTACACATCAGACCATGTACACGTCACATGTAGCAGCAATCATGCACAACACATCCCACAAGTGAAACACACACGTCCTCAACAAACACGCATCAACACTCACTGGACTGGGCATCAAAGTCCAGCTTCTCTCCCACTCCTTCGACCAATTCAGGTGGTATGAACTCCGCAACGAGAGCCTCATGCGGAGTGAGTTCTTCCTCCTCTGGTGCAGGCCCAGCGCCAGTCACCAGAGTCAAGTTGTAATTTGAGGCACGCTTGGCCTTAGTGCTGCGCTTGATGTCATTCCAACGCTTTTTGCACTCCTGCGCCCTGCGCACCTCATGGCCGAATGAACTGACATGTTCCGCAACATGCTTCCAGTGGGTGTCACGTTGGGCAGCCGTGGTCTGACTATTGGCACCCACTAGCATGTCACGGCTGGGGCCCCGCACTTAGTCCACGAGGAAGTCCAGTTCCTGCTTACAGAAAGGCTTCTTCCTCGACGTGCAGGAGGTCGTGGCTGTGTGTGGGGTCCCAGCCTGTGCTGCAGGTGCAACCTTCCTCCTCTTGGACTGTGGCGCAGACCCTGGCTGGCTAATGCCGCCCTGACCAGTATGGCCAGTGCGTTCGGTGGATTGAGCCAAGGGAGTGGCAGGTGGAGGGATGACCAAAGGCCTGACTTGTGTCAGTGGCAGCTGCGTGCCCACTAATGGACCCTGCGCAGCAACATCAGCTGTGGCATGGTCATTGACCGCAACGGTCCTGGTTGGCAGACTCACAACCGGGGTGCTGTTGGGTGCATCTGCCCCTGCACTTGCCAACACCCGGCTGTTCGGGACAGCAGATGACATGACTGCCCCAGGGACACGTGTCTTGGTCTGAGCAGCCCGGCCTGCCCCTATGGTTTCCCCCCTGGCCTGTTGGAGATCTACCAAGGGCTCTTCAAGTGCCAACGCAGCCTGCGCTGGCAGACCCTGAGCCTGGGTGGCAGTGTCTACAGCTGCACCTCCAGCTACCACTACCCTTGGCCCGTGGCAGTCAATGGAACGGACTGCTGGGTCATATGGGTGCCAGTGCCAGATGCAGGAGCTGCATCCCCCGGAACCACAGGGGGTGGTGGAATGGCTGCACCGACACATGGCACAACATTGTGCTCAAGTGGCGCACCCATGCCTCTTCCCCCTCTGTGGCTGCCCTGGACACCCTGGAGTCCCCCTACTCCCTGGTCACCACGGCCACGTCCCCGACCACGCCCGCCACGAGGAGTACGCCCAGCTGAGGCGCCCCTCACCTTTGGTGGCCTCCCAACCATGGCACAGATGTAGTAGTGCTGGCACAGATGGAGTGGTGCCAATGGGAGGTGTACACCACAATTGACCTGGGCAATTGGGGTGAAGGGGGTGGGATGCAAGATGTTAACAGGCCCCCTGCACCTGCAAGGCTGTATGTGACCCCGGTGATGTGGTGACGGGTCACGCAATGCTCAGGCACCCCAAAACTGCAGTAAAACCGTGCACACAACCCTGCAGCCTACGTGCATGGATTCAACCTGCCGCAGTACGCGGTGGCACCCAGTAACACAAATAACGCGTACGCGTGGGACACGCAGGCTACTATGACATCGAAAATGGGTGCGATACACAGGGGCACCCGCAGTGGGAAAAAGAGGGTGTGCGACTCACCGTCTGACTAGCGCGATGCAGAAAAACACGCGTAGCCAATACCCCCGCCAAAAGAAGAGATACGTCCTTGATAGCTGTGAAGTTGTGATGGCGCGCGAAACAACAGGAAGCAGCAACACAAGTCGGTCTCCACGAAAGGCACGTACAGCGAACTGCTGGGCCCGCTCACCTTTAACCCGTGCTGAGGGAAACGCACACGCGCGTCACGTCACTTACGCGCATGGGCCCTTTCCTCGTATTACATACGGACGTGCAGTTTTTCACCCGCGCTTACGCGCATGGGCCCTTTCCTCGTATTACACGCGGACGTGCAGTTTTTCACGCGCGCTGAAATGCCCATGCACGTCTGTACGCGTCACGTCACAGGGGCGCTTGCGCTTGAGGGGCCTTCTGTCCAATGAAAATGCGTATGCGTGCAGACGCGCTTACGCGCTAAGGGCATTTCCTCGAATTACATGCTGACGTGCAGATTTTTCACGTGCCAAATCACTACGTATCAAGCTGGCCACGCGTAAGCACACGGAAGACCACGCTCCTGCCCAGAAGGCCGAACTACTGCCCCCCAGAGCCCCGAGCACGCTCCCACCTGCCATCTGCTGCTGCCTGACTGCCTGCTTCCCACGTGCCCTGCCATTTGCTGCCTGCACATCAGCCAGGGGTGCTGTTGCTGTGACCACCCCTGCTGGAACCGAAGACTCCCGACTGGGATTCCATCGCTCCACAGCCCAGCCCCAGGACCCAGTTGCCCACCCACTCCTGCCTCTGGGGTTGTCATGTCGGGGCAAACACCATCTGGGACCACTGACAACCCCTGGCCAGAGAGGCAGAGAGGCACCAGCTTCAGTGCCACCGAAGTTGGTGTCCTGGTGGAGCAAGTCCTGGGGCAGTATGATGCCCTCTTCGGAAGTTCCCGCGCCGACAAGGAAGGACGGACTCGGATCTGGACTGACATCGTGACTGCCATCAACGCAGAGGGGGTGGCAGTCCACGACTTACAACATGTCAAGAAGCGCTGGGTGGACTTCAGGTCCAGGACCCTGAACAATGCCCGGCGCCTCTTGAAGGCAGCGGATGCCAAGGGGCGCCGGGGCCACTTGTCAGAAGAACAGATGAGGGTCCTGGAACGCATATCCCCAGCGCTCCACGTCCAGGTCCTTGAGAAGCAGACCCGTCTGGAGTTGAGCGGTGAGTGTACATGCATCCTGATTGTGAGCAGTGCGTGTGGTGATTATTCAGTAGTGTGCAGGTTGCACATCTGTTTGTATGGGGTCGAATATGGGTGGGGGTGTACAGGGCCGTGGGGCTGACACATGCGAGGGCTGTAATGTGTGAGACATGGATGGTGCTTGTGTGTGTTGGCTTGCATGCCAAATGCAGTTGTGTGGGCACACATGTTTGGATGAATGTGTATGTAAGTAGATATGTCCGTGATGTCACGCATGTATGTTGTTTTCGGCTGCACGTATCAGCACTGTGTACATGTGCATGTGTGTGTATTTGACAAGGGTGCAACAGTGATGCAACATGGATGCATGTGACAGCGGTATGTGGAAGCCTGTTTGGCAGATGTGACATGGATGCCCGTCTGAACAGTGCGACACTTGGCAGAGGTGTACACAAGCATGCAAGTGTGGTGGTGTGTGTACATGTGTGGTGCACTTCCTGTGTTGCATGTGATGTCTGGCTCACCTTTGGCTGCTCATGCTGTTGTATGTCTATGGATGGTGGTGGCAGTTGCGATATGGCTGTGGTATGGCTCATGTGTGCGAGTTGTAATGACATGTGTGCTGGGGATTGTGATGACATGTCTGAGGTTTGCCAATGCCACTCATGTACAACTGTCATGTGTGTATGTGTCCATTGTACAGTGCCCTGATGCCTGTGTTTTGTTTCTCCTTGTCTGCAGCGTCAACTGATGAAGAGGGCGGAGAAGGTGCTGTGGAGCACAGCGGCCGGGATCCCACCACCAGCCGGAGACGCAAGGCCCGGCTCCCCTCCCATGTTGTCATCTCGTCGGGGAGTGAGGAGTCCGGTGCCGCGTCCCAACCGCAGCTGCTGGGGGGAGGTCCAAGAGGCGGAGGTTGGAGTTGGACTCCTCGGCAGCAGAAGGGGCAGCTGGGACCCCACAGGGCCCAACAGGGGAAGATGGCACGGAGTCATCCAGGTTGGTGGGGGGTCTGGTGGAGGAGGAGGCCGTGCAAGCACCAGAGACGGGGTCTGGAGGTGGGGATCCCACTGGTGCTAGTGGTGCAGTGCAGAACCAGGGACAGGAGGCAGCACAGGCCGCCGCGGAGGTGCCTGTGTGCAATCCTGTCCCTGATCCTGTCACTGCATCATCTTGCACCAGCAGGGATGCCTACGTCCAGACCCGTTTTCAGGCAGGGGAGGAGCTCACGTCAACTGGCCTTCCTCTGTCTGTGGACGTGGCTATCCAGGTCTGGGTTGAGCCTGTCCTGGCTGGTGTGGTGTTGCGTCAACGGGCCATGCGAGGTGACCTGCAGTCTTTTCATGAAGAGACTGCAAGTCATCTCGAATGGCTCGTTGACCACGTCAGCCTGCTGGGACAGGTCACCCAGGCCGGATTCCTCCGTCTGATGGGGCTTGCTCCGACCCCCTCCTCAACTGGACCCCCTACACGCCAGTCGTCCTCTGTGCCATCTTCCCACCCATCAGTCACCTGGGTGCCTTGTGGAGCTGCCTCTGATGGTGCAGCCAGGCTGGTGGAGGAGGCATCCCTGCCACAGTCGGGAGTCGGACGTCCAGCAGGGGTGGCCACATCAACGACTGCACCCCAGCCGGCGGCGGATGTGCAGGCAGCAGGAGGCAGTGCACGGGCAGAGGCAAAGCAGCAACGTGGTGGGAGCCATGAAGGCTCGGGGCCTTCAACATCAGAGGGGCAGGCATCGGCCGGAGGGCAGGAGGAACCAGGACACAGAGTGTCTTCCGTGTGGCAGCGGTTGGGCCACGCCATAGATGCGGAGCGGCAGCGAGCGGAAGAGGCACGGCTCACAATGATCAGGGCGGAGAACTCCATGGGGAGGGCTCTGAGGCGGGCCGAGTGCCTCGAGGCAATCCGCAGGGGTTTGGAGGTGGAGACGTCGACGGCCCTGCGGACCCTAGGGGCCATGGAGGAGGACCGCCTCTGGGACATTGAGGAGGAGTTCGATGATGCCCTGGCCCGGGACATCCACAAGTGAGCCGTGAAACTAGCCCGCTGCCCTTGTACATAGTTATGTAGGTAGTGTTAGGTTTCATTTTTGTTTTTATTTTATTTGTACCTTTCGGACATTGGCCACATTTTTGTATATAGCTTATTTTATTAGTTAGTGTAGTTAGATAGGTTTCCTTTATTTTGTTGGAATAATGGACCATGGCTTGTTCCAATGTACATAGTTCGCAGTTGGATTGTATTTTTTTTTCACTTTTTAACCATGGAGCAATGGCTTTCTTTTTTATTTCCCATTGGATTTTGTTTTGTGGACATTGACTTTGGACAACATTACTTTGGAATTTTATTTTTGGTTTTGCTTTTTTTAACGGACATGCTTCTTTTCATTTTTATACATTCACGTTTCTGTTTCTTCATTTTTTATTCTATTTATGTTTCCTTTAATACATATTTTTTTTGGTGAACTTCAATGTGTGGTATCTCATTGGTTTCATGCATTTCATGATATGTGTTTTGAGATTCACTGACACCCATTGGGTGTATGTGAGGGAAATGTGTTTGTTTCGGAACTTGCAATTGGTGTTCTGTGATGTAATTGCAAATTATGAGTGGGTGGATGCAATACTCGGGTGGGTGTTTTGCATTTGGAGGCTGACCATAGGGACCAGGGATCTAGATTGTGATGACATGTTGGCTGGGGAACATGATTTGCACATGGGTGGGGGCCTGCTGGCAGGTGCCCCACAGTGCTGGGGGGTGGGGGTGGTGGGAGACATGGGTGGGGGCCTGGTGGAGGCTGCCCCTGCACTGCTGGGGGTTGGGGGTGGTGGGAGACATGGGTGGGGGCCTGGTGGTGGGTGCCCCTGCTCTGCTGGGGTCTGGGGGTGGTGGGAGACATGGGTGGGGGCCTGGTTGTGGGTGCCCCTGGTGACTGGGGGCTGGGGGTGGTGGGAGACATGGGTGGGGGCCTGGTGGAGGCTGCCCCTGCACTGCTGGGGGGTGGGGGTGGTGGGGAGCATGCGTTGAACATGGGTGGGGCCTGCTGGCAGGTGCCCCACAGTGCTGGGGGGTGGGGGTGGTGGGGAACATGAGTTGGACATGGGAGGGGGCCTGCTGGCAGGTGCCCCACAGTGCTGGGGGGTGGGGGTGCTGGGGGACATGGGTGGGGGCCTGGTGGAGGCTGCCCCTGCACTGCTGGGGGGTGGGGGTGGTGGGAGACATGGGTGGGGGCCTGCTGGTGGGTGCCCCTGCACTGCTGGGGGGTGGGGGTGGTGGGAGACATGGGTGGGGGCCTGGTGGAGGCTGCCCCTGGTGACTGGGGGGTGGGGGTGGTGGATTGACATGGGTGGGGGCCTGCTGGTGGGTGCCCCTGCACTGCTGGGGGGTGGGGGTGGTGGGAGACATGGGTGGGGGCCTGGTGGAGGCTGCCCCTGGTGACTGGGGGTGGGGGTGGTGTGAGACATGGGTGGGGGCCTGGTGGAGGCTGCCCCTGCACTGCTGGGGGGTGGGGGTGGTGGGAGACATGGGTGGGGGCCTGGTGGAGGCTGCCCCTGGTGGCTGGGGGTGGGAGTGGTGGGGAACATGAGTTGGACATGGGTGGGGGCCTGCTGGCAGGTGCCCCACAGTGCTGGGGGGTGGGGGTGGTGGGAGACATGGGTGGGGGCCTGGTGGAGGCTGCCCCTGGTGGCTGGGGGGTGGGGTACTGGGAGACATGGGTGGGGGCCTGCTGGCAGGTGCCCCACAGTGCTGGGGGGTGGGGGTGGTGGGAGACATGGGTGGGGGCCTGGTGGTGGGTGCCCCTGCACTGCTGGGGGGTGGGGGTGGTGGGGAACATGCGTTGGACATGGGTGGGGGCCTGCTGGCATGTGCCCCACAGTGCTGGGGGGTGGGGATGGTGGGGAACATGAGTTGGACATGGGTGGGGGCCTGCTGGCAGGTGCCCCACAGTGCTGGGGGGTGGGGGAGGTGTGAGACATGGGTGGGGGCCTGGTGGAGGCTGCCCCTGCACTGCTGGGGGGTGGGGGTGGTGGGAGACATGGGTGGGGGCCTGGTGGAGGCTGCCCCTGGTGGCTGGGGGGTGGGGTGCTGGGAGACATGGGTGGGGGGCTGCTGGCAGGTGCCCCACAGTGCTGGGGCGTGGGGGTGGTGGGAGACATGGGTGGGGGCCTGGTGGTGGGTGCCCCTGCACTGCTGTGGGGTGGGGGTGGTGGGGAACATGCGTTGGACATGGGTGGGGGCCTGCTGGCAGGTGCCCCACAGTGCTGGGGGGTGAGGGTGGTGGGGAACATGAGTTGGACATGGGTGGGGCCTGCTGGCAGGTGCCCCACAGTGCTGGGGGGTGGGGGTGGTTGGAGACATGGGTGGGGGCCTGGTGGTGGGTGCCCCTGCACTGCTGGGGGGTGGGGGTGGTGGGGAACATGAGTTGGACATGGGTGGGGGCCTGCTGGCAGGTGCCCCACAGTGCTGGGGGGTGGGGGTGCTGGGAGACATGGGTGGGGGCCTGGTGGAGGCTGCCCCTGGTGGCTGGGGGGTGGGGGTGGTGGGGAACATGAGTTGGACATGGGTGGGGGCCTGCTGGCAGGTGTCCCACAGTGCTGGGGGGTGGGGGTGGTGGGAGACATGGGTGGGGGCCTGGTGGAGGCTGCCCCTGGTGACTGGGGGGGTGGGGGTGGTGGGAGACATGGGTGGGGGCCTGGTGGAGGCTGCCCCTGGTGGCTGGGGGGTGGGGGTGGTGGGAGACATGGATGGGGGCTTGCTGGCAGGTGCCCCACAGTGCTGGGGGGTGGGGGTGGTGGGGAACATGAGTTGGACATGGGTGGGGGCCTGCTGGCAGGTGCACCACAGTGCTGGGGGGTGGGGGTGGTGGGAGACATGAGTTGGAAATGGGTGGGGGCCTGGTGGAGGCTTCCCCTGCACTACCGGGGGGTGGGGGTGGTGGGAGACATGGGTGGGGGCCTGGTGGTGGGTGCCCCTGCACTGCTGGGGGTGGGGGTGGTGGGGAACATGAGTTGGACATGGGTGGGGGCCTGCTGGCAGGTGCCCCACAGTGCTGGGGGTGGGGGTGGTGGGAGACATGGGTGGGGGCCTGGTGGTGGGTGCCCCTGCACTGCTGGGGGCTGGGGGTGGTGGGAGACATGGGTGGGGGCCTGGTGGTGGGTGCCCCTGGTGACTGGGGGCTGGGGGTGGTGGGAGACATGGGTGGGGGCCTGATGGAGGCTGCCCCTGCACTGCTGGGGGGTGGGGGTGGTGGGAGACATGGGTGGGGGCCTGGTGGTGGGTGCCCCTGCACTGCTGGGGGCTGGGGGTGGTGGGAGACATGGGTGGGGGCCTGGTGGTGGGTGCCCCTGGTGACTGGGGGCTGGGGTGGTGGGAGACATGGGTGGGGGCCTGGTGGAGGCTGCCCCTGCACTGCTGGGGGTTGGGGGTGGTGGGGAACATGCGTTGGACATGGGTGGGGCCTGCTGGCAGGTGCCCCACAGTGCTGGGGGGTGGGGGTGGTGGGGAACATGAGTTGGACATGGGTGGGGGCCTGCTGGCAGGTGCCCCACATTGCTGGGGGTGGTGTGAGACATGGGTGGGGGCCTGGTGGATGCTGCCCCTGCACTGCTGGGGGGTGGGGGTGGTGGGGAACATGCGTTGGACATGGGTGGGGCCTGCTGGCAGGCGCCCCACAGTGCTGGGGGGTGGGGGTGGTGTGAGACATGGGTGGGGGCCTGGTGGAGGCTGCCCCTGGTGACTGGGGGGGTGGGGGTGGTGGGAGACATGGGGGGGGCCTGGTGGAGGCTGCCCCTGGTGGCTGGGGGGTGGGGGTGGTGGGAGACATAGGTGGGGGCCTGCTGGCAGGTGCCCCACAGTGCTGGGGGGTGGGGGTGGTGGGGAACATGAGTTGGACATGGGTGGGGGCATGCTGGCAGGTGCCCCACAGTGCTGGGGGGTGGGGGTGGTGGGGAACATGAGTTGGACATGGGTGGGGGCCTGCTGGCAGGTGCCCCACAGTGCTAGGGGGTGGGGGTGCTGGGGGACATGGGTGGGGCCTGTTGGAGGCTGCCCCTGCACTGCTGGGGGGTGGGGGTGGTGGGAGACATGGGTGGGGGCCTGGTGGTGGGTGGTCCTGCACTACTGAGGAGTGGGGGTGGTGTGAGACATGGGTGGGGGCCTGGTGGAGGCTGCCCCTGCACTGCTGGGGTGTGGGGGTGGTGGGAGACATGGGTGGGGGCCTGGTGGTGGGTGCCCCTGCACTGCTGGGGGGTGGGGGTGGTGGGAGACATGGGTGGGGGCCTGGTGGAGGCTGCCCCTGGTGACTGGGGGGTGGGGGTGGTGTGAGACATGGGTGGGGGCCTGGTGGAGGCTGCCCCTGCACTGCTGGGGGGTGGGGGTGGTGGGAGACATGGGTGGGGGCCTGGTGGAGGCTGCCCCTGGTGGCTGGGGGTGGGAGTGGTGGGGAACATGAGTTGGACATGGGTTGGGGCCTGCTGGCAGGTGCCCCACAGTGCTGGGGGGTGGGGGTGGTGGGAGACATGGGTGGGGTCCTGGTGGAGGCTGCCTCTGGTGGCTGGGGGGTGGGGTACTGGGACACATGGGTGGGGGCCTGCTGGCAGGTGCCCAACAGTGCTGGGGGGTGGGGGTGGTGGGAGACATGGGTGGGGGCATGGTGGTGGGTGCCCCTGCACTGCTGGGGGGTGGGGGTGGTGGGGAACATGCGTTGGACATGGGTGGGGGCCTGCTGGCAGGTGCCCCACAGTGCTGGGGGGTGGGGGTGGTGGGAGACATGGGTGGGGGCCTGGTGGTGGGTGCCCCTGCACTGCTGGGGGGTGGGGGTGGTGGGGAACATGCGTTGGACATGGGTGGGGGCCTGCTGGTAGGTGCCCCACAGTGCTGGGGGGTGGGGGTGTGGGGAACATGAGTTGGACATGGGTGGGGGCCTGCTGGCAGGTGCCCCACAGTGCTGGGGGGTGGGGGTGGTGTGAGACATGGGTGGGGGCCTGGTGGAGGCTGCCCCTGCACTGCTGGGGGGTGGGGGTGGTGGGAGACATGGGTGGGGGTCTGGTGGAGGCTGCCCCTGGTGGCTGGGGGGTGGGGGTGGTGGGGAACATGAGTTGGACATGGGTGGGGGCCTGCTGGCAGGTGCCCCACAGTGCTGGGGGGTGGGGGTGGTGGGAGACATGGGTGGGGGCCTGGTGAGGGCTGCCCCTGGTGGCTGGGGGGTGGGGTGCTGGGAGACATGGGTGGGGGCCTGCTGGCAGGTGCCCCACAGTGCTGGGGGGTGGGGGTGGTGAGAGACATGGGTGGGGGCCTGGTGGTGGGTGCCCCTGCACTGCTGGGGGGTGGGGGTGGTGGGGAACATGCGTTGGACATGGGTGGGGGCCTGCTGGCAGGTGCCCCACAGTGCTGGGGGGTGGGGGTGGTGGGGAACATGAGTTGGACATGGGTGGGGCCTGCTGGCAGGTGCCCCACAGTGCTGGGGGGTGGGGGTGGTGGGAGACATGGGTGGGGGCCTGGTGGTGGGTGCCCCTGCACTGCTGGGGGGTGGGGGTGGTGGGGAACATGAGTTGGACATGGGTGGGGGCCTGCTGGCAGGTGCCCCACAGTGCTGGGGGGTGGGGGTGCTGGGAGACATGGGTGGGGGCCTGGTGGAGGCTGCCCCTGGTGGCTGGGGGGTGGGGGTGGTGGGGAACATGAGTTGGACATGGGTGGGGACCTGCTGGCAGGTGTCCCACAGTGCTGGGGGGTGGGGGTGGTGGGAGACATGGGTGGGGGCCTGGTGGAGGCTGCCCCTGGTGACTGGGGGGTGGGGGTGGTGGGAGACATGGGTGGGGGCCTGGTGGAGGCTGCCCCTGGTGGCTGGGGGGTGGGGGTGGTGGGAGACATGGGTGGGGGCCTGCTGGCAGGTGCCCCACAGTGCTGGGGGGTGGGGGTGGTGGGGAACATGAGTTGGACATGGGTGTGGGCCCCCTGGCAGGTGCACCACAGTGCTGGGGGGTGGGGGTGGTGGGAGACATGAGTTGGAAATGGGTGGGGGCCTGGTGGAGGCTTCCCCTGCACTGCTGGGGGGTGGGGGTGGTGGGAGACATGGGTGGGGGCCTGGTGGTGGGTGCCCCTGCACTGCTGGGGGTGGGGGTGGTGGGGAACATGAGTTGGACATGGGTGGGGGCCTGCTGGCAGGTGCCCCAGAGTGCTGGGGGTGGGGGTGGTGGGGAACATGAGTTGGACATGGGTGGGGGCCTGCTGGCAGGTGCCCCACAGTGCTGGGGGGTGGGGGTGGTAGGGAACATGAGTTGGACATGGGTGGGGGCCTGCTGGCAGGTGCCCCACAGTGCTGGGGGGTGGGGGTGGTGGGGAACATGAGTTGGACATGGGTGGGGGCGTGGTGGAGGCTGCCCCTGGTGACTGGGGGGGTGGGGGTGGTGGGAAACATGGGTGGGGGCCTGGTGGAGGCTGCCCCTGGTGGCTGGGGGGTGGGGGTGGTGTGAGACATGGGTGGGGGCCTGGTGGAGGCTGCCCCTGCACTGCTGGGGGTGAGGGTGCTGGGAGACATGGGTGGGGGCCTGGTGGAGGCTGCCCCTGGTGACTGGGGGGGTGGGGGTGGTGGGAGACATGGGTGGGGGCCTGGTGGAGGCTGCCCCTGGTGGCTGGGGGGTGGGGGTGGTGGGAGACATGGGTGGGGGCCTGCTGGCAGGTGCCCCACAGTGCTGGGGGGAGGGGGTGGTGGGGAACATGAGTTGGACATGGGTGGGGGCCTGCTGGCAGGTGCCCCACAGTGCTGGGGGGTGGGGGTGAAGTGAGACATGGGTGGGGTCCTGGTGGAGGCTGCCCCTGCACTGCTGGGGGGTGGGGGTGGTGTGAGACATGGGTGGGGGCCTGGTGGAGGCTGCCCCTGCACTGCTGGGGGGTGGGGGTGGTGGAAGACATGGGTGGGGGCCTGCTGGCAGGTGCCCTACAGTGCTGGGGGGTGGGGGTGATGGGGAACATGAGTTGGACATGGATGGGGGCCTGCTGGCAGGTGCCCCACAGTGCTGGGGGGTGGGGGTGGTGGGGAACATGAGTTGGACATGGGTGGGGGCCTGCTGGCAGGTGCCCCACAGTGCTGGGGGGTGGGGGTGGTTGGGAACATGAGTTGGACATGGGTGGGGGCCTGCTGGCAGGTGCACCACAGTGCTGGGGGGTGGGGGTGGTGGGAGACATGAGTTGGAAATGGGTGGGGGCCTGGTGGAGGCTGCCCCTGCACTGCTGGGGGGTGGGGATGGTGGGAGACATGGGTGGGGGCCTGGTGGTGGGTGCCCCTGGTGGCTGGGGGGTGGGGGTGGTGGGAGACATGGGTGGGGGCCTGCTGGCAGGTGCCCCACAGTGCTGGGGGGTGGGGGTGGTGGGGAACATGAGTTGGACATGGGTGGGGGCCTGCTGGCAGGTGCCCCACAGTGCTGGGGGGTGGGGGTGGTTGGGAACATGAGTTGGACATGGGTGGGGGCCTGCTGGCAGGTGCACCACAGTGCTGGGGGGTGGAGGTGGTGGGAGACATGAGTTGGAAATGGGTGGGGGCCTGGTGGAGGCTGCCCCTGCACTGCTGGGGATGGGGGTGCTGGGAGACATGGGTGGGGGCCTGGTGGTGGGTGCCCCTGCACTGCTGGGGGGTGGGGATGGTGTGAGACATGGGTGGGGGCCTGGTGGAGGCTGCCCCTGCACTGCTGGGGGGTGGGGGTGGTGGGAGACATGGGTGGGGGCCTGGTGGAGGCTGCCCCTGGTGACTGAGGGGGTGGGGGTGGTGGGAGACATGGGTGGGGGCCTGGTGGAGGCTGCCCCTGGTGGCTGGGGGGTGGGGGTGGTGTGAGACATGGGTGGGGGCCTGGTGGAGGCTGCCCCTGCACTGCTGGGTGGTGGGGGTGGTGGGAGACATGGGTGGGGGCCTGCTGGCAGGTGCCCCACAGTGCTGGGGGGTGGGGGTGGTACAGGGGAACATTAGTTGGACATGGGTGGGGGCCTGCTGGCAGGTGCCCCACAGTGCTGG
The DNA here is from genome assembly GCF_040938575.1 of Ambystoma mexicanum. Taxonomy (NCBI): domain Eukaryota; kingdom Metazoa; phylum Chordata; class Amphibia; order Caudata; family Ambystomatidae; genus Ambystoma; species Ambystoma mexicanum. The sequence continues at coordinate 699,725,028 of NC_090936.1, forward strand.
GGAGTGGGGGTGGTGGGGAACATGAGTTGGACATGGGTGGGGGCCTGCTGGCAGGTGCCCCACATTGCTGGGGGGTGGGGGTGGTGGGGAACATGAGTTGGACATGGGTGGGGGCCTGCTGGCAGGAGCACCACAGTGCTGGGTGGTGGGGGTGGTGGGAGACATGAGTTGGAAATGGGTGGGGGCCTGGTGGAGGCTGCCCCTGCACTGCTGGGGGGTGGGGGTGTTGGGAGACATGGGTGGTGGCCTGGTGGTGGGTGCCCCTGGTGGCTGGGGAGTGGGGGTGGTGGGAGACATGGGTGGGGGCCTGGTGGTGGGTGCCCCTGCACTGCTGGGGGGTGGGGGTGCTGGGAGACATGGGTGGGGCCTAGTGGAGGGTGCCCCTGGTGACTGGGGGTGCAGGGGGACATGCGTTGGTGGGCAGTAGTGCAAGTTGACATGTGGGTTGGCTGGGGGTCATGGCCATGGTGGATGGTGTGCCTGCAGGACATGTGCAGGGTAGGCCCCTGTGGTGTGAGCCACCTGCAGGGGCCGTGGAGGGTGTAGAGGGAACACCTGGGAGGACCCACACGTGCAATTCACGTGTGGTGCTCCCCGCGCACCCCTGTAATACACGTACCCTGATGGAATTGCGTGTGGAACTTCTCACGCACCCCTGGAATACACGTACCCTGCTGAAATCGCGTGTGGCACTTCCTGCGCACCCCTGAGATACGCGTACCCTGCTCGCACGGGCCCAATCGCGTGTGGAAATTCCCGCGCACCCCTGAGATACGCGTACCCTGCGGAAATCGCGTGTGGCACTTCTCGCGCACCCCTGAGATAGGCGTACCCCCAATCGCGTGTGGAAATTCCCGCGCACCCCTGAAATACACGTACCCTGCTGAAATCGCGTGTGCCACTTCCTGCGCACCCCTGAGATATGCGTACCCCCAATCGCGTGTGGAAATTCCTGCGCACCCCTGAAATGAACGTACCCTGCTGAAATCGCGTGTGGCACTTCCTGTGCACCCCTGAGATACGCGTACCCTGCTCGCACGGGCTCAATCGCGTGTGGAAATTCCCGCGCACCCCTGAGATACGCGTACCCTACGGAAATCGCATGTGGTACTTCCCGTGCACCCCTGAAATACGCGTACCCTGCTCGCACGGGGCCAATCGCGTGAGGTACTTCCCGCGCACCCCAGTGATACACATAGCCCGCTTTCCGTGCTGGTACAGGGTTAGCGCAGCCCTTTGCGCTGGATTGGGTATATTGATGGCTTTTCCCTGCGTGAGAGGCGTTCTTGGGGGCGTAACTGGCGCTGCTGCAGGGTCGCTGCGCCACTGTGCGCCACGGCTGGTTTTGGTGGCTGGAATCCATGAATACGCTGTGCGCGGAAATTGATTTTAGCGCACGCGGCTGGCGCAGGGATTCGCACGCGCACACTGTGCGCCAGCCGCGTGCGCCACTTGTGCGCTGAATTCTATGAATTACCCCCTTATTGGCAACATGCTGAGCCTTTGCTTGGATCGTTGAAGCTAAAAGGTAATCATAGCACCTATGAAGAGCTTCAGGGAGCTGTGGCGTTTCTGTATTGTCATGGTAAAATGCATTTTCCAATGCACATGAGGTTTCTCTTTGCTTTCAATTCGTGGAAGCGAGAACTCCAGCAATTACATTTGCAAAAAAATAAATTGCTGTCATCAACATCAGTGCTGTTACTTGTTCCCAAAAGCTCAAGGCAAATGTCTCCACTAATCTTACTCTGCTGGTGTACAGATTGCCATCAAAGCAAATGATATCACAGAGGAAACAAAATGAAGGCAACATCAGACATGTGCATCTTAAGTGCATGTTTACAAAAAACTGTAATTTTGTTGAAGTTAAATTAATATGCATCAATGAGAAAACTAAATGAAGCATATCAAATACAACACTCCATCGTTAAATATTATCTCTGTCCATTACAAAAACATCTCTATGACATTGGACATTTTCAGACATGCACAATTGATTGCTTGCAGCACAGACATTTTGAGGCCTGGAGAAACATGTACGTTTAAATGATTTCTGAAGCAGATATACAATAGCATCCAACACAATGCAGTAGATTGTGTGCATGTGTCATATGTTCATATCATCAATGATATTTAACATGTTAAACACATTTGGAAGCAAAATAGTACAGTACATGTGATATGCTGTAGAAACGTCAGTGGATATTTAAAGTGCACCATACGTTTTTTCTTTCCCTCTACCACTGACCTTGAGTGTCATTTTCTTGATGAAATGGCTGGGCCTTGGTAAAACATGTCTCAACATAACACTTGTTAGCTGTCCTACCACCACAATAAGGACTTTTTCCACCAAGAGATTGCAATAGTTGTAACCACTGGATGGTTCAGTGAAATTCCTTTTATTACCTTTGTGATTATCTGCATTTGTGATAATATGGTGGAAATACTGGGAAAGGTATTTATTTTATTTATTATTTATTTATAGACACTACAAGAAAACAATGGGCCTCATTACGAGTTTGGAGGTAGCCATGCCCTTAATAATGGCATGGCTACCCCCAAACTCGGGTCCGGCTGCGGGTCCCGCGAAAGAGGAATTACCGGGCCATTCTGACCTCGGCGGGCCCCGTAATTCCCCTTTTGCGGGAGCCGGTACGTACCCATTCCCATTTGAGCCCCCATAGGGCTCAATGGGAATGTGGAGGATGGCAGCAGGGGTACCGTTCATAAAGGTACCGTTGCTACCATCCTGTTCTGCTTGCGGGTGCCGCTCTGCACACCTGGTCTGATCAGGCGTGCAGAGCGGCACCCACAAGCAGAACTCGTAATGTGGCGGCAAGGTAACAACGGCGCCAGTAGCACTACCAGCGCCTTTGTTGCCTTACCGCCACTATTGTAATGAGGCCCAATGCCTTTTTGTCACAAAAACGCATACACAATGTAACATTGATAACAGAGCGCAGGACATGGGTCCTTGACAATGGGATGCGAGAATGTGACTGGAAGATCAGATGCTGCAGGGGAAGGTGGTGACATAAACCAGGGACAAGGACAGGACAGAATAACATAGGAACAGGATAGTGGAGTAAGTGCTGAATTAAGGATGGAGGGGTGATGGAAAAGTGCCGTAGGGGTGTCTGAGAGCTTAGGGAGGGAGGAAATTAGAGATTCGGGATAACGTAGAGTGCTAGGAACAGGTTCTTCATAAAGGAGGAGAGCTTTGAGGTTGGATTTAAATAGTTGTAGAGTGGGAGGGAGAGGAGAGAATTCTAGAGTAGGGGAGGGAGGAGAGGGAGAGAGCGGAAACAAGAGAAGGGGCATGGGGCTCAAGTAGTGGCAAGGAGTTGAGTCGAGCATGATCATAACGAGTGAAGCGGAGAGTAGGAAGTGACATGAGCAGATATGTAGGGTAGAACAAGTCCATGGACAGAATTAAAGATGGTGAGAAGATGTTTATACTTAGCTCTTTATGTTATAGATAGTCAGCCAATCTGGTGATAGGCAGAGGAGGTAGAGGTAAAACGAGAAAGGTTGAAAAATGTGGGGACTGTGAAGTTGAGGACTTTTTCCAGGGGTGTAAAAGCATACTTGGGAAGGCTATTGAGGAGACTGGTACAGTAGACAGATCTAGAAAGTTTGGTTGCAGTGGCAGAGTTGGAGATTAAGACTGTTAGTCAGGAGAGAAGAAAGGAAGAAGTGAATAGAAGGAGATAGTTTGTTTGGCTAGGCTATTGAGGAGACTGGTACAGTAGACAGATCTAGAAAGTTTGGTTGCAGTGGCAGAGTTGGAGATTAAGACTGTTAGTCAGGAGAGAAGAAAGGAAGAAGTGAATAGAAGGAGATAGTTTGTTTGGCTAGGAAGTAGAGAACTTTAGTCTTAGTGAAGTTGAGCATGAGCGAGTGAGATGCCATCCAATATTTGCTGATGGAGAGACAGACATTTTTGACAAAAGCTAGTTAGAGAAGGAGGGCAAAGGAGAACAAGTTCTGAGTATCGTCAGTGAAGAATTGAAAGGAGGAGCCATATCAGGAGATCAGGGCACCAAGAACTGAAGTATACAGAGTGACGAGAAGTAGGAAAATGACAGACCCTAGGCAAACTCCAACAGTAAGCAGGGGTGAGTGGGGAGGTAACGCTGTTCCAGGACACCTGAAAGTGTGTCGGGGCAAGGTATGAAACAAACCAAGTTTGGGTTTTATCTCTGATGCCAAGGATCGATAATGTAGAGTGAAGATCAGAATGAATTGGGTAAGGACCTGGATCATATAAGCGCTGTGTCAGTGAGTTCAGCTATTGGATAGTGTCATCTGTTTCTGGAATAATTTCATTGGAGCCTTGATGGTTTGATTGTGGTGATTTTAATTACACAGTTCAGCCGACTTGTGTTTCAACTCTTTTTCAAGGCTGTGGCATTTACACAGCTTTTCTGCAATTTATACATTTTAGTGAAACACCCAAGTAGTGAAATCCAAAAGAAGAGTTTAGTGAAAACCAACAGTGATAAATGTCATGTTGGTTTAGAATGTGACATTTATACATCGGTATGTCATGGTGGCAGTGTTATGGAGTAATTACAGGGCTGCATATACATTTATAGCAAATTATGTGTGTGTATGTGATGTCCACATTGAGGACATATGATACATTGGCGTGTTTTTTTAGGATAAGAAGCACCATGCAAGATATATATATATATATATATATATATATATATATATATATATATATATATATATATATATATATATATATATATATATATATTACATGGCCGCGGTAGCAGCCATGTAGTTATGGTTAAGTTGGTGTTTCCATAGGAAGAGCACTTTTTGGGCGGCTTATAGCTTCGCTCCCCCTGGACGAATCCTCACCAAACTTTGCAAAAAAAGTATATGGCCCACTCTGAATGTTTTTGCAACGTTTGGTGAGGATTCGTCCAGGGGGGGAAAAGATATAGGGGGGGTCCCAACATTTTTTTTTTCCCATAGACTGAATGGGATAAAAATGTGCGCACGGCTACAGCCCGAACCGCTGGACAGATTTACACCAAATTTGCGGCAGGAGCGGCAGCCTGGTCCCGAAAGCGTGCTTTTGCAAATTTGGTGTAAATCCGTCCAGTAGTTTTTTAAAAAAATGACCAAAATGTAAGGCAAAAAAATTAGTGATATCTGTGTTCGCTTCGCGGACGGACTTCCCTGTTCGCTCCGCGGACAGCACCCCAATTGGCCCAGCGGCTTGCGTCATGTCCGCGGACATGCGACGTGTACGCTGATTTTCTGTCGCGCCCGCCATCTTGCATTTGCGGACGTCCGCGGACAGCGCGGTGAAAGTTTGTTCAAAATGTGTATTTAGTAGAGTGTGTTGGTGTGTAGAAGTCTTTGGGGAGGATGGGGGAGTATGAGATAGGTTCAAAGTTGTATTTTATTTATGTGCTAGACGCTTTTGTTGTGTTCGATTTGTCTGCGGATAACACGGCTGTTCTGGAATGTTCGTAAATAAACAGAATGGATTCGGTGTCAACTTGAAAGTGTTCTAAGAACACTCGTGGGGTCTTGGAAGGTTTGCAGGGGGTGTCCTGGAGACGTTGTCTATATTGTTCGTTGGCAAGGTGAAAATGTTTTAAGAGCAATCGCGGTGTCCACAAATGTTCGTACATAAAGAAAATGGGGGTGTCCTGAGGACGCTGTTTGTATTGTCCTCTGGCAAGTTGAATGTGTCCTAGGACCTTCCCCCTGTCCGCGGACATAACAATGGTTGCAATGTTTGCATCTATGGGTGTGATATGCTGGGGTGGTTGTGGCCAGAGTATAGAATGTTGGGTGCATGGCCATTTGGCCATGCACCCAGGAGTGTATGCCCTGGCCACAACCACCCCAGCATATCACACCCATAGTGGCTTTTAACTTTGGGTCAAAAACTAATTTATAAGGAACAATGTTATAAGCTTGTATGGGTGTGATATGCTGCGATGGTTGTATTTATCTTGTTATACATACTATTTGGTTTAGTCCATGTTTTTCTTGTTCATTTCTGTAATAAAAGAAAATAGCATGTTAGTAATAGTATTTTATAATGACTTATTACATTGTACAATGAACATTTTCTTCTTTTTATTGACCCTCATATTTAGTAGATTACAAACCAGAGTACTGTGCAATGTGCAAAGTTTCTGTGTTTGTTGCTAAAATCATTGGGTCTGTGGGAGAAAAAAAATCCATGTTGGATTTTAAAAAAACCCTTTTTCTGTTATGCTACAGTTTATTTATTTGTTTGTTCTCTGCGTTTACTTGTTCTTCTGCCTAATGCTTTATGCATTGGATTGTTCCAGTTTTTGTGAGCAGTAAGATATTAGGTATTTGTTTGGATATTGTAAATTGTTGGCCCAGTTAGATACCAGTAGGCGTATTCTAACTGTTTATGTTTTGATATAATTTTGTGGTATTTATTTATCTGTTTGTATATTTGTAAATTTTGTGACAGTTAGATACCAATTGGCATATTCTAACTGTCTATTTTTTGCTCTATTTGAGTGGTATTAATTTATCTGATTAGTTGTTGTAGAATCTTTGGGCAGTTAGATAGGTTTTGAAATATTGTGAGAGTTTATATTTTTTTACTAAAAGTGTACTTAAGGTTTAAGTACAGTTCAGTTAGCAAATTTTGGTTTTAAGAACATTAAATACGCGTTTGTAAGATTAGCTGGTAATCTCCGCTTTAGAGTAACGGTACTATCATTACATTCAAACCATCCACATTTTTTTTTATATATGCAGTGTAGTGCCCTGAGTTGGTTGTGGCTCCTGCGTGGTAGATTATACCTATTGTTGTGAAGGTTTTCCTACCAAGTGAAATTTGACCATGTGTGAATCCAGTCAGCTTGCAGTTGTTTTTCGTACCATCTGGATTGTAATGTAGATGCATTAGTATTACATATTTACTATGTGTTTGTATTAGTAACGTGGAGCGATTATCCGAATTGCAGGTAGAACATAATCTACTGTGGTTTGCATTTTGTACAAGTTGCTGAAATGGAACGGATTCACAATTAGGTATTGATATATAGACAAAGCGCTCATTGGGGATTTGTTCTTGTGTCACATTGTTGCAGAGAGTGCATGTATGTTTCCACATGTATGAAATCTGGAAGATTTCATTTATAGGTATGTTTTTGTTTTCCAGTACTAATAGTAAGTACATTAGAAATTCTTGTGGATCTTCCTGTGAGTTTATAGTGAATTTCACCATTCTAGCACAGTAGTCCAATTGTCGTCTTATTCCCAAAACACTATACGTGTTGTCAGGATTGTTTGCTGCATTTCTGTGAAGTACTAACATTTGCAAACACAATGGGTCTGTACTGCATAAGTAAATGTTGTCAACAATTGGTAGTAATTGAAATAGAATATTCATTGCTACATTTGCGTAGCAACTTACACCAACTATATTTGAGAATTTAAATGGTCCAGGTAGTTCTGTATCTAACTGCTTTTTTTGTAGTTTGTCTTCCTTCTTTAAAGAAGTACCTGGTTTACTTTCCCTAATTGATTCTTTTTTGCTTGTGGTACTTGATGAAGTTTTAGTTTCTTTTAGTCTCTTTGGAGGATTTGCAGTGACATCCTGTTGCATTTCTGTTTGATTTAGTTTTCTTTTAGAAAATGTTCCTTTTTGTGGAACAGGATATGTTTGTAGATGGGGGGTGTATAGTGAACGAAGTCTATTGTATTCTAAAATGCAAGGAATATCAGCGTTTACTTTACTTGCATCAAAGTTTATTAGAAATAGACCGTCAATTGTACGTAGGCATGACAGTGCTACGTAACTCATGCCTTCTTTAAAGACTGTGTTACCAATGTCTATCATTGCTTTGTCTAGAGTAAGACCTTGTGATTTATGAATGGTGACTGCGTATGCAAGAGTTAGAGAAAATTGTTTTCTGCATACATACATGTCTTTGAAGAGAAGGAATCGAGCTGTTGAGCGTCCTATTCTTTCTACTTCTTAAAGTTTGTCAAAGAGAATATTGACAAACTGAATTTTGTTGTCACGTGGGTATGTTTGAAAGCCAACAACTGTACCCAGTGCTCCATTAACTAGTCCTTGGTCCACGTCAAGGTTACGTTTAAGCATTATTTATAAAAGAAAAAAGGTTCAGTCCATATTATCAATATGAGTAGATTTAATAAAGTATCTCCACACAGAGTCAGCCGACACGTGTTTCGACCATAAGTCATCCTCAAGGCAGAATTTGATATGTGTAGTTGAGAAATGATAAAGGTTTTTCGCTATAATAGCTCTTCAATACATCCAAATAAGCTGACAGATATAAATGGGCTCGATCCCCGAACTGCACGTATAGATAACCAGTGGTTATCTATATCTATATATCTAAAAAATATCTATGTGGAGCTCTGAATATACCATTCACATTGGTTACCTGTTACCTGTGGGTCATCTAACATGTCTAGGTGTTTCATATCTAGAAAGTGGGTCTTCGTGCCTAAGAAGGCTAGGCACGAAGACCCACTTGCTAGATATGAAACACCTAGACACATAGAATAATTGGAGGGGAAAAACTACATCACACCAGCTGAGATAATCCTGGGGCCCATTCCATCCGATGATTTTAGAGAAGAAGGCCCCCTGACCGATGGTTCCCCAGTTGAGGTGGCATCAGGGGACATCTTATTTGACCCACAGGTTTGCCTGGAAAATGTAGTAGTCACTTCCAGCAGTTTTGCCATTTTGGGTGCTATTCAGGTGAAAACCATTGGTGGGAGGGCAACCTCTGGAAAAGTTCCTATGAAGTCCGCTACACAAAAGCATCTCCGTCTCCACCCCACCATATTTGGCACAGAGATTCCATAAATCCAAGTCCACCAGACTCATAAGAAGGGCCTACACCCACAGACTGATCATACCCAAATATAAAAAGCTCATAAAGCAGGGGCACAAGCTTCCTCTCAGTGGCAGCCAATCACACTTTCATTCCACACCCTCCTACTGGACCTTCAGGAAGGCTCTTAAAACATGGCTATTTGCATAAGAACCTGGTCCACTAAACCTTAGCCATTTGCACCCAACTCTTTCATGCTACATTTGAGAGCGATTCGTCCAAGCAGTTACATAGCTAACGCTGTAGCCATAGGCACCTGACTTTTTTTGCAGCATGTGAGTGTAACTGGTTGTAACAGCGCTGCAATGCCCAAGGGTTTTGTGCACTTAATAAATGTAAAAATAAACTAAAATAAATAAACCCAGATTTTTCCACGGCCACAGCTTATACCGCGTCTCCATCAGTGAAGGTGCCAGAAGATGTGTGTTGGGCTGAAGGCCAGGCAGGGGAGAAGCTAGATCTCCAGCAGCAATTTGAGAGAGCAGATGGGGACCATGATGGGTGAGCTGTAGCCCTAAAAGTGAAAGCAAGCGTCCCCAAAAGGCAGTAACTTCCCCACAATGAGAGTCAATAAGGACACATCCCAGGAGGGAATGAGGCCAGGACCAAGTGCGGGTGATGTAAAAGGGGTTTTCATATAATCAATGTAGGGCATGAAAAGGACTCTGCAAGCTCCGAGAGTGCTCTGTCTGACAATAGCAAAGACAGTCGTATTTATTACAAAACCACGTAATAAATCCTGTAAGCTATAGGGGGCACATCATCTCGGGGATTGGGTGGCGCCGACTAAGCTATAGGTGGTACAACGATGAGCCGCTCCAGGATTGGTGGACATCTGCATGGTGCCAACGTGGGGTGGACGGGTCAGCTGGGCTCGTCGGGGTGGGGCTGCCATGCCAGGCACAGTCTGTGTCACTGATTGGTGACTGTGCTAACACGTTGCCCTTGTGGCCATACACACACAAACACTCATTCCTTAAACGACTCTTGTTGTCCTGCAAATCCTACAATATGTTATTCTATGAATATTTAGGAGACAGGAGAAACAATATGCAATGTGAAACTTCACCAATACGTCATTACACAATTACTTTTGACCTATTGACCAGGTGTCATAAGTCTGGGTGTCTTGTCAGAGGGCACGAGGTGAGCTGCCTTGTTGTTTTGTTCTGTTAGATGTGGTTAGTACAGGGTTGAATACCTATCTCCAATGCCCATTAACTTGGGGTGAACTAGAGTACTATTGGATCAGTGTGGAAAGGGGTTCATACAGGAAGGTTATTGACATCATATATTTTAAATGTTAGGGGTTAGATGCCGGGTCGAGGCCCGTTCAATTGGGATGGTTCTTGTTATTTTCCAGACTCAAACCACAAGTCAGGTCACTTCAGGGGAGGTGATGTACTGCGGAAGGCAAATGATACAGTGTTTGTTCTGATACTCGTTTGTGTCTGGTTGCTCGTGAAAACGGGCCTTTAGCGGATCTGCCATGGGGTGGAGGCGCAGGGGGAGTGCATGGCTCCCTGCGCACAGTGAGCGGGGGCCAAGTTGCAGCTTTCTCAGGCAGGCTGTTTCATTTGGGCTTTGATCGTTTATATCTAAAATGGAGTCTTGATGCTTTCAAAATGGTGTTTATGGTATGTTACAGTACAAGTCGATTGGCTTTGTGTGTTGATCAGCAGCCCTCCTGCCTCCCGGGCACAGGTGCACGGTGGGCTGCTGACGAGCCACGAGCCTCATGGAGGAGGGGTAATGAGTACTGTAGCTTGCCCAACCTCTGGCGCTCGTTCTCATTCGCAACAGCCTCATCCCATGCTGGTGTACCCTTTATGGGCATCCAGGCTCTACATACCCCCGGAAGCTCTTGCCCCTCAAAGCATACACATCTGGTGTGCAGGTCATATATATACATCCCCCATCTCCTTCCAAGTCCACCCATACCTCTGTGTACCATTCCCACTCTCGGGGCTCCTTTATTGTGGTATGATATAACCTGTCCACTATATCCACATCATAGTATAATGGCACCATTCTATACTTGGGCCCAGGGTCGTCACCTGTTTGTATTTGTGCTTCTTGCATGATCTGTGCTGCTCCTCTAGTGTTGCCCATTGTCACCATCATCATTGCTCCATTAGGTACTGCGTTTGCGCAGCAACAAAGACCCAACTGGCACACGCAAAAAATCAGGAGTAAAAATACCACGATGGGCATCAACATTTTGACGGTCAACCCAGCCAGGATAGTACCCACGAAAACATGTTATCAAACCAGGTACTTGCGTCTGTCCGCCTTTGTTCTTCATTCGTTCACCCAGGTTGTCCACTGCTGCAATGACGTGTGATAGCATCCCATTATCCACATCGTCAGAAGGTAAGAATTTGCAGCACGTGCCCCCGATTTTTCGGCATCCATCCATCGCTCCATCCTCCATCCATCGCTGTTAACAGGTCTAGGACATACCTGTTCTGCATGGTCATCAACCGTAGGGCCCTTAGCTCCATCTTGATCACATTGAACCCTTCTTCACTGTCGTTGGCCAGCTGGATCAGCTCCCGGCGCGTGATCTGGAGCCATTTTGCGTTTGCTCGCGCCTGGATACTTGGGATAAGGGAGGCGAAGAAGGTTTCTGCAGAAATGAACAGCCGGTACTTGTCTGGAATCTGTGCCAACAGGTCAGAGGAGGCTTTGGATATGTAGTCTGATGATCTCCGCCGCCTTGATAACACATCTTGCACATTGCCTGGGGACAGGGCATACAATTGTGGTTCTTCTGTTGGCTGTGTATTTTGTTCATGATGGGCAGGTGGCACGCCTTTTCCTCCATTAATGTGGCTCTCCGGGATTACCATCAAGGCTGAATGCAGAGTTGCCAGAGAACATGTGCCCCTCCAGGATTATGGGAGGTGCAAGTACTCCTGTTTACTGCAGACCCAGTAAGTGTCCATGAGTGTTCCTGTTCCTTTCTTCATGTCTGGGATAATGAGTGTCCTGTTGCAGTTCTTGTTTGCACCATTATCTTTTTCCCCTCGCCATGGAATCACAGATCGTATGTTATTTCTTTCTGTAATTTAAACGGTTTTTCTATGGCAGTCACCCAGGTCAGTTTTGTGATGTGCTCCTTCCAAACTGGTGTGCATGTTTTCTCGATCCATTGTTGTTTTTCTCTCGTCAGTCCTCGTAGTGCTTCAGCTTTGCACGATATTACTTCATCTTTCAGTTTATTGTCCAAAAACAATGTCCCTTTAATCACGAAAAAATTTTATTTTAAACATATCACTCCTTTCGTTCTTGAGTATCAGGGTTTTTCGTTTTGCAACATTTCAAAAGATACTTTGTGTGCCTGGAAGGTGTTCTTAATTCTGCACAGAGTGAGATGAAGGAGACACCGGGCATCTGTAAGAGGCAGTTCTTTAGGCAGCAGGACCTTTGGTGTGCCTGAGGTGTGGGGAATCAGGGAACAGACATAACAACTGATGTGGATGTCTAGGGTCTTCTATGGTGTCTAGGCCCAGGCCAGAATATTCATAATATTTTTTTCCTCCCCGCCTCCCTCTTTCTCCTACTGCTTTTGAGGTAGCTTTTCGCTTCTCTTGCCGCTTGTGACATCGTCCCCTCTTTCTTTGCGCCCCCCTTTTCCCATTCATCATATAGAGCAAAAAACCTTTCTGCCATTTCTACATTCTCTTCCTTACTACGTGCATTAGAGGGAGGAGCTGGGCTTGTGATCAGTCTGTTGTCGGTGTCATTTGGAGGCTGTACATGGGTAGGGTCTGTATCATAACCCCATATAAGATGAAAACCATCCCATATTATATAGGCCCCCTCCATAACCATTCTGTTTCCATTTCCCATGTTGGTTCCATTCCTTCCCCCTCATTCATTTCAATAGAGATGAATGCCAAAAACCAGTAAATGACAAGACCAAAAATCATGGCAAAAAATAGAACAGCACACACAAACAGGCCACATTCATACGAATATCTACGTAAGTCAAATGCATTATTTACATCTCTAACTGTCCTAACATTATTCGTTGCGGGCTGCCCGTTTACTGCCATGGTTACTCCTATATGTTAAAACATAAAAGTGCATTAAGCATACTCTATCAATTATTGTTTTTATCATTTTTATCATAGGCATTAGAGGAGAGAGAGAGAGAGAAAGAGAGAGAGAGAGAGAGAGAGAGAGAGAGAGAGAGAGAGAGAGAGAGTTCAATGCTTACATTTCAATGTTATATACATTTTTTATTTTTCGGAAAATATTTTTGCAAAACATTCTCTCGTAACATGCATTATTCTGTGCTCAGGTAGGATAAATCTATCCTTAGTTTTCTCTTGTTATTGTGCCACTTCTGCAGTGTTGTGTACTTCTTCCTCTTGTTCTTCTCTGACACTGTCATAGGCTTTACGTACCTCTGTCAAATGTATCCAATATCTCAGGCCCTTCACTTTTACAGCCGTTGTTGTGCAATACACTAACTCATATGGACCATGAAATCTTGGGGAATTCCACCTACGTACGAAGCTCCTCACATATATCATCTCACCTGGCATTAACTGGCCATGTGGGTTTTCCTCTATAAAGTTTACTGCATCATTTCCTTCCTCACATGTAAATGGTGGCGCAAGCTGTCTTGATATCATGCGCGCTGCTCTGGTGAGTTTTGTCAGGTATTCATTAAATTCTTCTGCTACTATTGTGGCGCTTTTGTGGGCATCTGAATGTCTGCGAAGTGGGGAGTGTGCTGTGTGCATGCACCTTCCAGTCATTATTTCATGGGGAGACAGATGATGGTCCTTGCTGGGCTGATTTCTCAGCTCGAACAGGGCCAAAGGCAGGCAATGCACCCAATTTCTTTTAAGGGAGAAGCACAATTTTGAGAGCCTCCCCTTTAGGAGGCCGTTGATCTTCTCAACCACTCCATTGCTTTGCGGATGATAAATTGAGCACAGTTTATGCTTAATTCCTAACAGGGCCGTAACTTCTTTGAAGAGTTTGTTGAAAAAATGTGTGCCATTATCCGAGCGAATCACGTCACAAATTCCCCAGCGTGGGAATCCTTCCCTCACTAAGAATTTTGCAGTGCATTTGGAATCGGGACGTGCACAGGGCCCTGCTTCAACCTATCTCGAAAATGGACAAACTACCATTATCATGTATCGTGAACCATTGCATCTTTCTCCCACATCTGCATAATCAGTATGCAGCTCTCTGAAGGGACCTGTTGCTTTTGGTATTGTTCCCCGCAATGTCCTCAATGTCATTCATGAATTGTATATTTGGCAGATTGTGCATTCCATTGCTAATTTTGATATCGGTTCCTGTAACCCGGGGACAAACCAATCTTCTTGTATCTCTGCGGCAATATGTTGCTTAGCATTGTGTGCTGTAAAGTGTAATTGTTGGAATGCTATTTCTAAGAGTGTGGTTGGCATTACCACTTTTCCTGTGTTATTTTGATGCCATAAGAGATCTGTTGATGAATGGCTACATCCCCTCTTTTCCCACAGCTCTTTCTCCTCTTTATTTGCTCCTTCCTGTAATGCTAGTATTTGTGGGACGGGCATGGCATTGTAGCTGTCTGGCAGCTCTTCTTCTAACTGTTTGCGCACTAAGTACTCACCTGGTAGTTCCTTCACTAGATACAAGGCTTCCTTGGCTGCTGCGTCTGCTGCCACGTTTCCCAAAGAGATAACATCTGTGTTAGTAGTATGGGCCTGGCACTTCACTATGGCTACCATGGTGGGCTCTTTTAGTGCCTCGATAAGGTCTTTGAGGAGCTCTGCATGTTGTACGGGTGACCCATCGGCCCTGTGGAACCCCCTCTGCCCCGACCTTGCTAATTCACTGTGTACTGTAGTGGTCATATAAGCTGAGTCTGTGTAGATTGTGACTGTGCACCCTTTCGCTGCATGTCATGCTTCAATGAGTGCTATGAGTTCTGCTGCTTGGGCTGAGTAATGGGCTGGCAGGCGCTACTGTACTATCACTTCATACTCACCTTCTTCAATTCGCACCACGGCTATCCCTACGTGTTTTTCCCCTCAGTCTGGGTTTATTGATGCAGATCCGTCTACGAAGAAAACGTCTCCTATGTTTAATGCACGGTGCTTTGTCCTTCTTCCCCCTTGTGAGTTGTTCAGTCGTATGCCTGCATGTCTTCTAATGTGCATGGTTCTGTGATGAATCTTGCAGGAGTTACTGTTTTACATCTCACTACATGTATGTTTGCACTGGATAGTATTATTTCATAGGCAGTGGCTCTTTGTGTTGTGAGTGTGCTTTTTGATCTTTCCAAGATAGCAAACAAGGAGTGTTCCACAAATAGTGTCATGGAGCATCCCATCACTATTGTTGCACTTTTTTCAATGGCGAACACTGTGGCTGCGAGGGACTGCTCACAAGCAAAGTTTCCTTGCATTACTGCGTCTAGTGTGCCACTGTAGTAGGCAAGAGGCTTGTGTCCAAGGGACGTTTTTTGTATCAGCACTGCAGTCATGAGGATTCCCTTACAGTGGGAGAACAGGTAAAACTCGTAATCAGGGTTTGCGAGCACTGGCGCGCTCGAGATCAGTCCCTTGAGTGATGTAAATGCGTCACTGAGTTCTGCAGACCATTGTATTTCTGTATTTTCTCGTTGGGCCTCCTTGAGTGCTTGCAATAATGGCCTCGTGTATTCTGCATATTCTAATCTCCATGCTTGGCAGTAATTGCACATGCCGAGAAATGTTTGCATTTCCATCACTGTGTTTGGCCTTCTTACTGCTGTGATGACAGCTACTTTGTCTGGTATTATTTTCTTGCCATCTTGAGAGATTAGTTGTCCCAAATACAACACTTCTCGGTGGTAGTACTGTAGTTTTCCTCTGTCGACCTTGTAGCCTTTATGGGCCAGCAATGTCAAGAGAGCAATGGAGTCTTTTCTGCATTCCTCCTCATTTTTTGCGCAGATCAGTAGATCATCTACGTATTGAATAATCACGCTCTCTGCTGACATATTCCCTTGATCTTCATGTAGTATGCAGTTTAATATGCTGGGGCTTTCGCAGTTCCCCTCGGATAACCTGCAATGCTCGTATCTCTTTCCCCCCAACGTAAATGCTGTTAGATATCTGCACTCTTCTGCAAGTGGAATAGAGAAGAAAGCATTTTTCAAATCTACTAATGTGAAATGTGACGCATTCTTTGGGATGCTGCACAGGATGGATGCCGGGTTAGAGACCAAAGGGAACTCTTTTTGGATGATGTCATTGAGGGGACGTAGGTCTTGGATCATCCTCCACGCCCCACCTTTCGCTTTTTTGATCAGGTAAATGCAAGTATTATATGGCAAATTTGATGGCACTATTATACCTTGGGCCAGTAATGCACTGATTGGTTCTTTTATTCCTTCTTCTGCTTCTCGGCACAGGGGGTACTGTTTTACCCTGGGTAATATATCTCCAGGTTTGAGTTTTATTTTAACTGGTGTGATCCCATGCAACAGTCCCACATCGTGGGGGCCTGTGGTTCACAAGTTACTGGGCACTGATTTCATGTCATCATCAAAAAAGGAAGGAGGTGCTCCTGCCACTGCCATCAGTTGTACAGGCACTTGTCTTTCCTGTATCATAATATCACAAGCTATGGCTATCTCCATGACTATCTCACCATCGCTTTCTGAGTCTGAGAAAAGGTCTTCATCTGATAGATCTCGCAATGCAATATCGGCATTGATGCACAATATCGGCATTGATGTGCCACTCACAGCCATGTATGTCCATTGCAATGATGGCTATTCTTTTAGCTGAGATCTGAACTACATGCAAATCTAATGACATCACTGTCCGAGGCACAATCTCTGGGCGTGTTATCGGTCGAAAGATGAACTCCGCGGGTACTCTCCATTCTAGATTTTTCAACTCTGGGACCACCCATGCCAATGTTTTTAGTCCTTGAATGAACACATCAGGGTCCACCGGTATGCCGCGCACTTCCGGTGCTGTTGCTCTTGCATGCACAACCAGCATTACGCACATGGGACAGATCCCTGGAGTTGAACAAACTATCCCTCTTTCTGTGAAGGAGATAGTCATATTAAGCTTACTGAGGAGGTCCCTTCCCAGTAAGTTAATCGGGGACAGTTCATAGTACAGTAAGGGTGCCCTTACTGTCTTTCCCCCCACCTGACATCTAAATTGGCTTTATAAGGAACTTCGACAACAGCCCCAGAGAACCCCTGTGTCTCCAATTTACGATTAGATAGCGGAAACCGGCCTTCACGTAAACATAATTTTTCAGCTCCCAAGTCCACCATAAATATGAACTGTTTATTCCCTATCTACGTCCCTATCAATGGTTCCTCTGCTGCATTGTAGGTGGTAGACAGTACAGGACACGCAAGTGCTCCCTGTGGGCTGTCCTATTCTGGGTGTCTTGTGTTCCCCCCTTGGCTGAAGACATTATCTGATACCACCACCACTCCACTGTACGGTGCAGGCGCGCCGTTAGCTGTTGTGGCGAAAGGGTTGCCCTGTGTGTATGGCATATGCTTGCGGCTTTGTGGGTGCTGGTGTACATTATGGGGTTTGTTCCCTTCATTGCTCTAAATATCCTTGCTCTGGTTGCCCTTGTGCCCCTCCCATGGATAATCCGTATGGGCTTCCCGGGTGTGGGTGACCATAGGGTTGATCCTCTTGGTATATGTTATTTGGTCTGCTTCTACATTCCCGTGAGAAGTGTCCCCACCTTCCACAATTCCAACAGTTCCCTTGTCCCCCTCTAGGACCTTGCCCTCCATACCCGCCATTTCCCCCATACCCTTGACCATCCCCTCTGCGTCCTCTGTACCCACCTCGTCCACCGCGGGCGGCCCACACTTGCCACTGCGGTCCTCCGTACTGCTCCTGTCCATTCCACTGTGCCTGCCTCTTGCCTGCCCAATTTGCTGCCATCCTCCCCTGTATTGCTACCAGTTCCTCCTCCTCCTCCCCCTCCCTGTCTTGGGGGAGTGCCGCTACAGCTGCGGCGACCTTCACCAGTTTTGTTTGTACTAACTTCTCCTCATCTGCCAACCTTTTTTGTGCAATTTCTTTCTCCATTTCCTTTATTCTTTTGCAGTGGTGAACTAGTATGCTTTGAATTTCTGGCCACCCTTTTGCTTCTATCCCTGCTATTTTGTCAAGTGCCCTTTGCACTTCTTTTGGGAGCCCTATTTTTATTATAAAGTAGAATAGGGACGTTGACTGGTCCCAGGCTGTACCCGTCTCGGCTCTCCACATCTCCTGCACCCGAAAAATGAAATCCATAGCATCCACCCCATCATCCATGGTGCACTGCATCACGGACTGTAAAGCTGGTGTGTCTGGGAATGTTTCTCTCAATGCATCCCATACTCTCACGCGCACTGTGTTAAAAGAAGCTCCATCATGGCGATCACAATCCAATGCTACTCCTGGGAAACCAGCTTTTTCCCACACTATATCTGCCTGGTCACCTACTGCCGACACCAGCAAGCTTTTAACATCACCTCCCGCTAATGGCATTCCCGCAATATGCTTCTCAAATGCATATATCCACTTGCTTGCCCCCTCTGATAGAGGAGGCAAGAACTTTAACAAATTGGCTTTGTCCATCTGGGCCCAGGGTATGTAATTCGGCCTCCCACCTCCTCTATGTATCAATGGGAGTTGTAGTTTGCTCTTTGTTGTTTTGCCTGTACTCACCTTCAATCCTTTCCTCCCTAATGTGGCCATTCTTCCCATTCTATTCCTTAGTCTCCCCGTCCACTCCTCTTCCATGGTTCTTCCCAGGGGTGTCTCATCTACTCTACCTGATCTCCCTCCTGCCGCCACACCCAACCTTCCATTTTCCTGCTCTTCATCCTCGATGTCACACCACAGCTCTTCCATCCCCCCAGTGGCAATTCCCTCCTCACCTGTGTTTTCTTCCAGTTCATGTGGTCCCAGTTCTATTATTCTAGTTGGTTCTTACTGAATTCTAAATAGTATCTCCCCTTTCTTCCACCCTCTTCAGATGACCTGTCAAGCCTCTGTGCCCTAGGTGTTTGCTCTGTTCTTGCGACGCTTGTTCCACTCTGCTCACATATATCTCTTTTTCTCGATAACTCATCTCTGGCCATTGAGAGCCTAGAGTCACATTTGTATTCTCTCCAAGCACCAGGACTTTACTGTATGTGCTGGTGCAGCATGCAGCCCAGGGGTTGAAATGTAACTGGGATCTCAAAGAGGGTTCACAAGGGTGGCAAGAATATGACAAATGAGAGTTCATTTGGAAGGAGTAGCAGCCAGAGGGTCAGTCTTAATCATACTGGTGTATGGGAGGAAAGGTCTTTCCGCCCCTCCATTCCTACCCACGCGCATACAATACTCTCCTGGCGGCTGCCCATGCACCTGTGGCCAGAGGTGCTGGACAGCCACGGAACGACACATACAAATGCAAGACTCAATCAGAGGGCAAATTACTAACTCCATTTTGTACTAAACACCAACTCCATTTTGTACATGTTAAAGCAGGCCTCATAGAAAAGCTGGCCTGCAAGCCTGCAGCTCTCCCCTCACACCACGCACAGTTAGCCAGCTATACCCCACCATCCTCCTCCCCTCTGTGTCCCTGCAGCAGCCCTGTTCTCACAGGAGTCTAGACACAAACAGGCTACAAGTCAAACACTATCTCTCGCCTTCCTCCCTATATCCCTGACCTGTGAGTGTCCGGGCAAGAGCTCAGCCTGGAAAAAACAATTCATCCTTAAGACATATACTGCAGATAACGCTCCAACCTCACACCTCTTTTGATGTAGCAGATATACACCCCATGACTGTGTGCCTCTCTGTTTCACCCACAATGCTAGTCCTCACTGTGAAAGCTATAAATCCCCTCCTGTGGTTGTGTATAAATGGTTCGATTTAATGAGTTATAACAGGATGATCATTATTAACAGTTCTAAATCAATTGCAATGAGTATGAGAAGATACTCTATATGCTGGTGTCTTATAATGATGACTACATATCGCTCATTACCAAAAATCTTTGCAAATGTATGACATGCTAGGTGACTTGTTTGTAAAGATGCAACATGTGGTCGAATGCAATAATGTAGAAAGTCAAAATGTCGATTTGTTTGTTCGAAAACCATAATGTCGAAAACCAATAATGTCGAATTTTTTCTATATTTATTCGAAATTAACATATATATATTTTTGTATTTTGTAACAGTAACTTTCATTTTTTCAATTATCATTTATTTTATATAACTGTTAATATCATTTTTGTAACTATAAATATAATTTTTTCATTTTACATGTATTTTTTTGTTACAGTAAATGTCATTGTTTCATTTAACATTTAAATAAATATATATGTTTAGATAAATGTAAAATATATTCCAACTTGCAATATATTTAACGTCCATCAGATGGTGCTATTGCTCTTTAAATATGTATTTAACAAAATATAAAGTTTGTTATTGTATATTACGCATGTTACGTCGTGCTACGTATACGTGACCGCCATGTTTAAAGTTCATTTAGCAAATGGTTTTCCCGCGGTTGCCTCTCTGTTGCTCCGTTCATGGATTTTTGGGACTTTTCTTGTTTTTTTTTTTTTGGATGAAGCTTTTTTTCCCACTGGATTAACCGGGTCGTTTGGATGTATTGGATTTCCTTTTTTTTTGGTTTTCGGTATTCGCTTGGATCAAAATCATTTTTCTTCCTGGATTATTTTTTGTTTCTTGCATTTTTTCTCGGAACATTCACAAGGATTGCAGCTTCAAACTCAGATTTCTTAGGTTTTTTGTCATGGATTGCTCGTTTTTTGTTTCTCACTGGATTTGGAATTTTGTTTGGTTGCCGATGCCGATGTGGTTTTATGGATTTCCTGGTTGGTTTTTCTGGATTTTCCTCACCTATCCTACATCGGATTCCAGATGACTACGAATCGTAAGTATTATTAACATTTTAAGTTGAAAGCCACAGAATTTAAGTAATTTTCTTTATTGTCCACGCTAAAATCTTGTACTAGTTTTATCAGTTTACTGTCGTAATCCCTGTATTTTATGCGTTTTGGTGCTTGGTTTGCCAATGAAAGTGTTTGTGACAACTGAAATTCTTGGTGCTGTTCTTCCTTTTTTAAATCTTGCAAAAAGTGCCATAAATTTGGATTGTGTATGTTAAAATGTGTATTTAAGTGGCTATGCCAGCCTTCTAGTGTGTTGTTGGTTCGTGGTGCATTTTCCAACGTTGCCTGGTAACAATTCCATATTTGTATTGGGAATTTTGGCCTGCGCCTATTTCAACTGTGAGTTAACTGCCCTATCCATGTGTTTTCGAAGTAGTCCAGCAAATCAGTATTGTCCTGTTCATGATTTTTATAGTATTCTGTCTCTATTAAATGTTCATAAAAATCAACAACATTATTTTCCTCTACAAATGCCAATGCAAACAGTTTCTTTATGTTAAATCGATAGCAACTGTCCTCTGTATACTTAGTACCTAATCCCAATTTCTGTATCTTTCGCCAAACACTCTGCGTGAAATGAAAAAAACATCCCTGAACCCTTGTCCCTTTGTGAATCGAAGAAAATCCCTTAATTTGTGATGATTCATAGTCCATGATTATTGTTTCTGGGTTTGATTCTGGTGCAGTGTTTTAATTTTACTGTACACAATTCTGTATGTTTCCTCAGTTTTCCTAGGAATTAAAATATATACAAGTGGTATTATTTTTTCGTTTATTGTTCCATGTACTGTGTAGAATTGATAAAAAGGTTCCGGACACACCTTAAATGTAGCGTCACTTTGCCATTTTTTACTACCAGCCAGATGTTCAAAGTTTGCTGCAGTAGAAAATACTAAGATTTTTTCACAGTTTAACTCCATTGTGGCATGATACAAATCTTTGCCTTTTTCAGTTATTTTGAAAATATCTGGAATCGTTATATCCTTATAAAACATTGGTGCCGGTGGCAGATTTTCCTTTAGCTGTGTAGTGCGGTTTATTGTGCGCTGCATTAATTTCTCAGCCGGTAATTGAGCCATTATATGGGTTGGTAATTTGCCACACACATCTTTAAGCACAGATCCATTAGCTTCCCCTTGACATTCAGTGGCTTTTCTTTTCAGTTCGGTTAATGTTTTTCTGATGATGATATTAGTTTGATCTGGCATATGATTGTGTTCATGTTTTCCTTGTACATCTGAGCCCACTGTTGTCGCTCGTTCGTTGCATTTCGTTTTCGTATATACTGTGCATCGCCAGTAAACGCGTTCTTTATTTTGGCGTTCTTTATGGAATATGTATCCATTCAAAACTAACTGCTTTCCTCCCTTTTGCGTGGTTATGAATTCCACTTTGTTTTCCATTTTCTATCCTAAAATAAACAAGAAAATTAACCTTATTATTTGTGTTTATATTCTACTGTGTGTTATATGATATATTTATGTTTAGTTACATGTTCGTTTGTCTTACCTGTTTTTGGGTCTCAATCAGATCCAATCGATTTCCTGCAGTACGTCCTCAGGTGATGTTCTGTCAGGTAATGATGGATTTCGACAGCCGTTACTGGTTTCTTGGTACCAAAACAAGGTTCTTTACTCGTGGTTGTCACCTATGAGTTTAACCATTTCTTACCCTCTTCTTTCGAGTATGAGTGGGTGATCAGAGGTGGGGGGTTGGGGGGCGTCGGCTCAGGGCGTCAGGTGATGGGGTTTGGGGGGGACCCCCCCTCCCAATAAACGATACTCATCCTGTTTATTTATTTCGGGTTATTGGTCATATTAATTGACTTTTTTTTCAATTTTTTTTTCTTCAAAAAATTGACTTTTAATGATATCTATATGTTTTTGACATTTCTATTTTCGACATTTTTTTTCGACATTTTTGTACTTTGACATTTTTTTTTTTACATTATCACTATAAACCGCAACATGTATGGTCCACATGCTCACTGGTTTTTCACTATTGTGTATATTCACAAGTACCTTCCCTCCCCTTTCCAACAGCACTGCACACTCAGTCCCCACCATTCTCCCCCTCACGATGGTATGATGGCCGGAGGCCCTTGCTTTACTAATGCCTTAATGCAACAAATGTAACCTCTCACCCATCGCTGAGCCCACACCAAGTACTTGCCCCCTTTGCCCCATGACACACAATGTCTCTGCAAACCTGCTGGCACCCCTACACTCCATTCAAAGAAATATAGGCTACAAGCCCCCTCATCCCACCGCCTTTTGATGTGACAGTTGCATGCCCCAATCTGTGCCCCACCCCAGCTCACCCCAGACCACAAATCCCATGTGTGGTAATATATTCTCTATTCACTAACAAACAGTAAACCGTTCTCTCATGGGATCTAAGGAAATATTTGATGAATGTGTCAATGTAATATTGTGAATTGATTAGTCACGTGGACCCATATAGTCTCATTTTTATCGTCTAGGTCAAACGCCTAGTAATATAATTCTTATATGTCAAAATGTATAAATAATGTTCAAGGTATGTGTGGCCACAAGGGCAAATGTTAAACAGTCTATGGGCCTCATTACGAGGTTGGCGGTAAGGGGTTAACGGCAACAGTAAGGGTGCCGCTGCCATTAACCCCTTACCGCCCTATTACGAGGTCCTTTAGCGGGTCCCGCTTAGCGGTAGCCGCTAAGTGACCAGGGAGCTAATACCGGGCCCGCTATTTGTGGGCCCGTTATTAGCTCCTTCCCCATTCTCATTGAGCCCTATGGGGGCTCGAATGGGAATGGGGAATGGTTTTCAGAATGGGGCTTACCGGGTGCTCCAAGGTTGGAATGACCCGGTAAATCCCGATACCGAGAACCCAGACCCGGTATGCGGTAAGGGGGTAGCCATGGTGCTAATAGCACCATGGCTACATCCTACCTTGTAATGAGGCCCTATAGCTTCACAATTTGGACATCACCTGACCCTGCACATCACCCCGATGAGCCCAGCTGACCCACGTGCTCCATGAAGTAATCAGCTCCATGCCAGCCAATCCGGGAACACCACCCCTACAGAATGGATACAGTCCTGTCTCCTTCATCAATGACCACTATTCAATGTATCCTATATGGCACACGTCATAGATGACGTGATTTTGTAATATAATGTGCATTTTCTGATATTTTGGCAGAGCGCTCTCGGAGTTTGCAGAGTTCTCTGCTTGCCCTATTTGACTTTAGATAAACTTTACTTTTTATTCTCACCCACACTTGGTCTTGGTCTCATTCCCACCTGGCGTGTATCCATTACTGACTCTCATTGGGGAGTTCTCACTGCATTTTTGGGGGACGCTAACTTTCATTGGCCATGCTCTCTTGCTCAAGCTAATGGAAATTGAGCCATTGAGAATACATACAGTAACTGGCCAAGACCCCCCCAGAGGGGCCCAAAGTCAATGTGTCAGGACCAAGCGTGGGGCAGGATGTTCTTAGCAACGGGCCATTCCGGATAGGAAGGCATGACTTTGCCCATAGACGTGCACACAATCCCAAAGCTGGGTCGTTGCCAGTATGAGACAGTGGATGGCCTTATTAACAAGTGCATACACTGGATTTGCTTTGTGAGCGGGTGTAAATCAGTGATCAGGTATGACCTGGTAGCATGAAATAGGGTGCGATTTGGGATCATGATGCATACAGACTATATTAGAATAGAGTTAGTTCACTCCTCTTCAGCCTGTGGACTGTTATCTGATCCTTTCCCCCTGCATCCAACATACCACCGAGAGCCTGGCCACATCGGATCGACCCAATTTTCTCTGAAGGCTCTCGCTGCATTGATATCCAGGGGAGACTTAGAAACATTTGTTTTCAGGGTGTGAGGGCCCCGGTAAACAGTGAGGTCAAAAGCCAATAAAAGCCATTGGCTCTTCTGGCGCCAGGCTTATTGCTTGTCCTAACTTCTATCACGAGTCTAGATGCCAATGATTGACTGATGACCACTGGTGGGGTCACTCATTTTGGGTCCCTTATTGAGTGTCCTAGCCTGCTCTCATGAACATTGTGGTCTAGAAAAGACCTACATGACAGTGAATGGTGCTGTTTCATTAGAGAGCACCAATGTATCTGTCTGCAGGAAATGTGGAGATGTTCTCCTAGCCCCCAACAGGGTTTTACTAGATAAACAGCCCTGGCACACAAAGGCACCAAAGGCCACCAATCTGGCGGCTTAACCAACTGGATAGACTCCCGCCATTACAGCAAAAGCAGACCAGCCAACCTAAATAACCTAGACATTTACAAAGTTCATGTGTATAGTCACTCGAAACGCATGATTCTCTTTATAACAGAGTGAACAGCCCTGACAGCACACATCTGCCCCATATGGTGTATAACAAAATAAACACTTTATCAAAGACTTTGAGGGATAAGGCAGTGGTCATACTAGCAGGGGAATTTAATGCACAGTTCAAACCCCTGAATGACACCAGAGGGTTGTTTAAGGAGGAGGACATGGCCTGGGAAATGCCAGATCAGTTTGCGAGTTACCCCAGCACAACTACCAAGTCTGCCACAAGGATGGCGCGTGCCCTAGCGAACATAGAGCTCAGGGCAGCTAATGGGTGTATGCATGGTGAACAACCAGCTCGATCAACTTTGTCAGCCGGGTTGCACCAATCCCACATCAATACATCCTCATCTCGGCCAACGATTTGCTATCTCATTGATTATATGCTTGTAATCGATCGCACAGGGAGTGAAATTGACCTTTGTTAGCTAGGCTTGCGATTGCAGAAATGGCTATTGATGCATGTAATACTAACCTAGTGGTTTTAACTGGCAACTCTAGAAAAATAATTAAATGGGAGTATGTCCTAACTATACGGATGAAGGCACAGATTTATCACACCCTGCTGCCACATCTGGAGCAGGCGCTCAGCAAAATGCTAAGCAGCAGTGAGTTGATAAGTATCCACAAACACATGATGACTAAAATAGTACCCTTTGTCACCAAACCCAGCAAAGCCGTTTACAATGGTATTACAAAACACACTAAATGGTATGATAGTGAATATCATCACGCCAAAGCTGAACTAATTAAGGAAGTGAACAATCCTACTTCCCCAGATAATATAAGGTGAGAGAAATGAGATCGTCATATAAGAAGCTGGTGAATAAGAAAAAGGTTGATTTCATGAAGGATGCATGGAATGAGCTTTTGGCTGCTGTTAATAGTATAGAAAGCATGAGATTTTGGAAAAAGGTAGCAGAAGTAACCACAGAAAAATCCAATACTATCCATGGCAGCATCCCGGTAAAAGTGTGAGTACATCATGTTCCGGATCTCTATGCATCTGATGTTACCCGACCATGTACCATGCTTTCGACCAATTCTTATTATCCACCTGGTCCCCCCATAGTAGGTCTTTGCCTTACCCTTCATGAAATAAAAGTGGTCATTTTAGCCCAGAATAGTACAGGACCCAACTTAATAGCTGCTGACCTCTTTAAGAAGGAAGTTGACATCTGGACCCCTGTAGTATGTGGTATTTATAATGCAGTGATTGAATCTGACATAGCACCCAAATCATGGACAGAAGCTATTATAATCCTGGTGTATAAGAAAGGGGGGAGGGACAAGCCCATACATTATTGGCCAGTATCACTGCTTCATGCCTCTGGGAAAATATTCACACGTACACTTTTGTCTCACTTGGTAACATGGACAAAGGGGTCATCTGCAATCAGCCACCTCCAAGCGGTTTTCAACCCAGCCTGAATACAGTGGACTGGGCCTTTAGATTCTTTTCTATCCACCAACAATATATTGTACTCAGAAAACATAATCTTTACACCTTCTTTACTGACCTCAGGGCTGCATTTGATGGTGTTCCACAACACAAACTCTGGAGGGACCTAGAAGATAACGGCATATCAGCAGGCCTCTTGTGTTCCTTCATGAGCCTGTACACCGGTAACACTGGGAAAGTAAGATGGAATTTGGCAGGTAATACAACTTGCCCCATCGACATTAATCTGGCATCTGCCAAGGCTCTGTACTTGTGCCTACTTTATTTTTCAGATACATCAACAAGTTGATTTTGGCACTATTCCAGCTAGAAATGGATGAACCAAGAATTGGTTCTGACCTCATACCCCTCTTGCTCATTGCCGGCAATGCCTTTTTGATTTCTGAAACTCTGATGAGTCTAAAAAGGCAAATTGATACCTTCCACAAAGGTTGCCTTGATAGTGGCCTCACTATTAACATCTCAAAGACCAAAGTCATGGCATCTGGGCATCTAACAGTAAGAAATGATCTAGGTTGAAGGTGATGATAGGGAGGTCACATATTGAGCAGGTCGATACCTTTGACTATCTGGGTATGAGATTCACAGCCAAAGGCACATGGTCCACTCAGAGAAGGCAGTGGCTACACTGGATAGAACAAGCAATGCCATGTCAAAACTTGCCAGTTTGCTTGGTGGTTGAGGTCTGTCTACCTCTCTTGAACTGTACAATGTGCGGGCAAGGGCAGCTGCAATTTATGGAGCCGATATCTGGGCCTATGTTAATTGTGTGCAATTGCAAACTATTGAAAATGCTTTTCTAAAAAAAATACTATGGGCACCAAAAAGCACCCAGACCATGTCTTTGCATATAGAATTAACACAGCCATTGGTGGCAGATGTATTGGCGAGTAGACACACATTTAATTCAATATGACACTGGATATCTCCTGAACTGTCTAAATATAGAGACACCATGTGTGATGTATTGCACCAACCAGGCGGCAGTACCATTCTGTGGTGTACACATGTGAGGGAATAATTGAGCTCACCGGGTATGTTGCAATGTTGGTACAGTCCGTAACTAACAACTGCAGACGAAAGCCCAGGTTAAGCACAGATGTTGGCTCAAATCCCAATGCAATGTTGATAGATACCTCACATCAACAGTCCAGGCAAGGGAATACTTATGATGAAACAATCCTAGGAAAGGAAAAGTACTTGGACAACATCACCAGCCCTTTCTTGAGATCCTTGTATGCAAAGCATAGGTTGGGAATGTTGGCCTTACACGGTTCTACTCTTTGGGGGGCATGTAATTGATTCCAATCTTTGCAATGAATGTAACCATGGCAAGGAAGACATTGGGTAGTTCTTGTTTTAATGCCCTTACTAGTTAGGACTTAGAAAACATTTAATGCAGCCTTTTCTGTTGACATACCATATCAGATATTGATATGATGCACTGTTACAGTCCAGAGGCACAGCTGACAAGTTGGTGACCTTCGCATTTGCGACTTATATACACTGTGCCTGGTTGCTCAGAAATAAGTGCCATAAAACCACCCAGACGGTATAAGGGCTGGGTAAAGAATGATTGGACTAGTTTCAGTCATGTAAGTATTGGAACTGGCATCCATAAACTCAACTATTTTTAATGCACAGTGACCCAAAAGGGACAATCTTTTTTTATGTAATCTTGTTTATACTGTTATATCAAGCATGTACTTACGAATTCATGCATTTATTATGATTGTTGTGTTACACTTTTTAAGGCGATGCTGAAACAAAAGTATTTGATTCGAAGTAGGAATAGTTGAGAGCAGTACATTTCAGTGTTACACATTTTTAGATTATGGTTTATTTTCAGATAGTGAGAAAGATATGAAAGTTAATGTTTGAATAGTGAAGAAAACATGGTTTGCCATCTGGAGTATAAAAACATGTAAGTGTTTACTGTATTATCATTTCGAGGCACATATGCTTTTAAAAGAACAGGTGTTTCATGATTCGTTTAATTAATTTATTTCCGAACATTTTTTTTAATTTTTTTACAGGAGACAGCATTTGTGCCTGAAAAAAGAATTGTTGGATTTTCCCATATAGTAACAAGCAATAAATATGTTTTACCCTTGAGTATCTAAAGTAACTCATATGTGCTCCAGCATTTCTTTTTTATGTCACCTTTTTAGGTAAATCTTGATAGTCAAAGTTTTCTCTGAGGAAGCAGGGATCTTAATGAGGGGGTGTATCATCAAAACTGTAACCATGTTACATTTTTTCGGATATTATTTATATTATTTTGGTATTTCTGTGATTATCTCAGAATTCTTTTCGGTTTTCTTTGTTGTCAGATATTAGTTATTTGATATGTTATGGGAGCTATGAACCCGGGTAGTATTGCTCAATGGCAACACGCTCATATTTGAAGCCAGACGAGACAGAGTAACACAGGTTCGAATCCCTGGTACTTTACATCAGTTTCATTGTGTCTACTCACACTTCACTTAGCTCTGTACACATTTGTCTGAGATCACTTGTTGTCTGATGTTTCTTTTTTGTTAAGCAAACATGTTCTTTTCTAATACAATGCAGATATTCATTCATTGTAATGTATTGTTGAATTTAATGCTGCAGTTTAGAGTTGTAACACATAAGACATATGTGCATTAATAGAAGCTATGTCAAGAAGGTAATACACATGTAAACAATATTATTGCAAGGCATAGCGTACTGTTAAAGATTGTGCCAATAACATTACTGTTAAAGGAAGGTGCACATGGACCAATTAAAGGTACTTCCTCAATCATTGAGCAGCTGATTGGTATCTACATTGAGCCTCATTATTATATTCTTTAAACACAACAACAATAGAAGCCATGGACAATTAAAAATCATGTTCCAAGAGTAATCATAGAAAAACATCCAGTATTAACAGTCAAAACAGCAAAAGCAATGTAATGCAGCACAATAGTAGAAACATCATTATTGTATGAAGCAGAATTGAAATAAAGGAAGTTCTTAAAAGCAACATTCAACAAGTGTTGTTGGGGTGCAACATCCACCTAATTCAGGCATCTTGGTGCCAGGACTGCAACCAATTCATAGATGCAGTGCAGTCTGACCTAGGAAAGGAAAGTGTTTTTAGCTCTTCCTAAAACAGAAGTGTGAAGGAGCCAGACTTATATCTAGGTTCAGTAGATTCCAGTAATGAGGCAAGATATATGACAAAATATGCCTTCCAGAGAGTGTAAGTGTAATAGAAGGTATGTGAAATAGAGATGTACCACAGTACAACAAAGAATGCACGGGATAATTACATTCCATGTTTCTGCTATGAAAGAGGGTGCCTGTAAACAGACATACCTTTGTATTACACAGCAGTTGTTAAATAGAATCATTTACGGTATGGAGATCCAGACTATAGAGCAATGTAGAAGATGTAGAAGATGTAGAATGTGGCTCTTAAAGTGAGCTTTTCAGACATTTTACTTCACTATTTGTAGTCAGACAATGAAGTACTTCAGTAACCCTAGGTAAACACTGTTAGCATAACGCAAACTGGATATTAGGAATGCTAGATTAGCTGTAACACTTTGGGCCTATCCAGTTATTTCAAGATGTAACTCAGAATTCTCAGATGGAGCAACCATATCTACTGTACTTTAAAAATGTATACTTTGATGGTCAGATTTTACCCACTATTATGCCTATATTTCTAAACTATTCACTGATTATTGGGTGGCTAAGCAGAGTTATCACTATTCCAGATTACTCATTGAAACATCCTCTAATATATTGGGTTAACTTTTCCCATCTTTCAAATTTCGTTGTAGGCATGTCTTAATATATCACATGAGTCGTCTTATTACAGGGTTGGAGGTAATTGAACAAATATGAGGAAACTTAATTACCTCCTGTTTTTTTCAGTCCTCCTGATTATGGGTTTGCAAAGCCATAATGAGTGTATGCAAAGAGACATAATTACTAATTAAGTCTTATGGGACCTCAGAATGGGGACTAAACACAACTCACAAGGATTGCACATTTACCACTGCTGGTAACTGTAACTATGTTTGGAAGACTGATCACTGCATATACCTCCAATCTCGTACGGACGCCTAAGGTTATATGGTTATGTGTAGCCTCAGGAGAATTTGAGCGTGGCCAGCATAGTTGGCAAGCTCAGTCCTTCTGAATTACTGATATGGACCAGAAGAAGAAGGTACAAATTAAACAAGAGACACACTAACTCTAAGTGGCAAACCCGCTGGGACCCCAGAGGAAAGGGATTGAGATATGGACTCATGAGTGGAAATAGCAGCAGATTGTGCACTCAGGGAGCTGAATGCTTTGCACCAAAGAAGTGCTGAATCTTGTATGTGCTCTGGCACAAACCTTTAAAGAAGGTTGACCCACTCAAGAGATGAGGTTGACAAGAAGTGAGGCACGGCAACAATTAACCTATTGAATCATGTTTTTTATGGCAGATGAATCCTCAGCATTGAAAAAAGGAACATGACATGCATTACATAATCAACATGGCCCATTTAACCTTTGTATAGAGCTTCAGCAGGTCAAATGAAAAATCAGATTAAATACATTTTTGCTGATGCTGTCATTGAGACCTCAGAAAACATAACAAGTTTACGGGATCCCTCCACATTCATCCTGCTGCAGTCCCCCATCACAGCAGAATAGAAGTCTTTGAGAAATGGGTATTGAGTGATATCACTAAGCAAGAAAGGAAAAAGAAAAAATCATGTCAAAACATCAGTAAAACGTAGACAATGGGCCTCATTACGACCCAGGCGGTAAGTTACCGCCTGGGTCGTACCTTTACCACCATGGCGTAAACTACGTTTACGCCATGGTGGTTGGCGGACTTACCGCACCATTCCGAGGTTGGCGGGGCGGTAAGTCCCCAATCCCCATTTACCCTTCCCCATTCCCATTTTTGCCCCATAGGGCATAATGGGAGTGGGGAAGGCGTTAATTACGCCACCGTAAATTACGGTGGCGTAATTAACAACAAGGTCCCTTAGCGCCATGGATTTTAACACCTGCTAAAAGCAGGTGTTAAATCCTCCATGGCGCTAAGGGACCTCGGAATCAGGCGGTAAGGGTCAGCGCTGTTTACGCCGCCGTAAACCCCTTACCGCCTGGGTCCTAAACACTTTGGGTAACAATGATCTTGTTACCATCAAAGCAGCGACAAGAGGGAAGCCATTGTTGTATTAAATACCAGTGATTCTGTGACTGAATGTCTCTGACTCCTTAACAATAGGCAGCATAACACACATTTGGAGACAGATTCCTCATATGAGTTGAGAATTCTAGTTGCTGCCAAGGTTAATGAAGCTGAGTAAAAGGTGATCATTTCCACCCAAGAAGCACAATTTTTGACTCCTGGACCAACCAGAATCCCCATATTTTACACCCTCCCAAAGATTCATAAAGGGAACATTCCCTCTCTGGGGTGCCCTATTGTATCTGCGATTGGTTCTTGAACCCTTTTCCCAATGCGCATATTGTTTTATAAAACAAAAAATCCCAGAAATGCCGTCTTATATCGCACACTAGTTCCATCATTTAGGGTCTGCCCTTAGTTTCAGGTAAGGATTCTTTGCTCTGTATGGATATTGACTCATTATACACAAATGTACACCAGAAACACATAATCCAAATTGTGACGGACCATGTTTAAAGTAATTTCAGTGAACTCTCATCAGCCCATATTGAATTCTTATGTTGGTGCACAGAAATGACCTTGACCCAAAAATGGTTTCACTTTCAGAACGCCATCTACCATCAAGTGGAGGGTACTGCATTGGGGTGAGATGTGGCGCTCAATTTAGTGAACTTCTATGATAATGATTTTGAAGAGTTATACATGTATGCCGTGGATAATGCATTTCAAAAACACACACAATTGTGTATAAGGTACATTGATGATGTACTAGTAATTTCAGTAGGTCCAATAGAAAAGAGTGTTTCCTTTTTGGCTTGGCTAAACCATTTGGATCCCAAACTACATTTTACCTTTTAGAGGTCAGACCACGTGTTGGCTGGCTATGTGTATCAGTCAGACATTCAAATATTAACTTCATATTAATTCAATAATGTGTTATGCATCTATGTAGTGCTTTGTGGTTGGAACCCCCAGGTACTAAACTAATACATGATATGACACATGGGAGTTAAGCATGGTTTACTGCTAATTTGTTAAGTGTCATTTTTTTTGGTTGACCTTGGGCTGAGGTCTATAGCGAGTATCCATGCATGTACCCTCCGGGTGAATGTACAATTATGTTACTCTAGAGAGAAAGAATTTGGTAGCTAGCTCAACTCGATAACCCATGGAAATTATGTTTTTGACATGGCCTCCTCTGGATCCTGTCCCCTATTTACTTTTATTGAATTTCTCTAGTCTGTCAGGACATTTGTTGCAGTTGAAACATTGGAACTAATATAATAACCCACAAGAGACGTTGTCATATGTGTCTTTTCAATCTTTCCATTTGCTAAATAAATAAGAAGATTGCTCTGCAGCGTGAGCCGATGTCTGGTCACTGCTTACCTTTCTGGCATGGAAATTGTGGTGAACTAACTTTTTTAGGTTCTTCCACTGGGAAGCAATCTGGATGGTGAAGACTGTCTAAATATTATTCGGAAACTCAGTTTGGGAGTTCGGAAAAGTAAATAACTTTTGAACACATTGATGTGTTTGTGATGCACTGTCTGGAGTGATGTGTACAGGCTGAAAGTACAGGGGGCTATTGATTTAATAATTGTCTTTTTGTTTACATTGTTACAGATATTACCAGACCATACACCACTTGCAGACAATTTGGAGTGGACACTTGAAAATTCAGGATTGAGTGGAATGAATGGTGGTGAAAGAATCCTCCTGAGGAATGTCCCAAACGACTAGGACAGAAACATGTCGGGCATAACACTGTGTAAAGGAGACAACATCGTGTTTTTTAATGTTTTTTTATGGATATGTTTTCTTTGGTTGAGTTATTTCACATTATGCCACTGGGTGTGGTGATGATAGCTTTTAGTATGAAGAGTTTTATGTCAATAGATATATGTATATGTGATTGTACCGCATTTGTTGTTATATACATTTGATGTGACCTTTTGTACTAATAAGAATTTTCTAAACATTTGGTTACAGTTTAAAATACAGATTACATTTGAACAGATTTTATTCCTGGTGTATTCCCAGTATTGAATCAACCCTGCATACACGAAGGGATTTACTCTACTGGTATTCGTGCAACCCCAATTCAGGTCCACCCTGCTTTCATCACGATTAGCAATCACTGCTAGTTTGGTTCCTAAGCTAGGTCTAATCCATGCATGTAGTAGCTATATTTGGAGTTTGGTGGAACAGTACAAAAGTGGTGCTAATACCATTACCTCCACTATTTTAAGCAGTAATGCAAAGAGTTTGGCTTTAAAGTGGGGAATTTATGTCCAGCCTCATTCTAGAAGTAAATCCATCACTTTAAAGCCAAAAATAAATGGAAAATACCCATTACGGTAATTCCAACCAAACCCCATAAAGTACTATGGACTCCTAAAATGGGGACTAAAACTGCCCTACTACCACCTGTAATTTCATGGTAAAGCCATAGGACCAAGTGGCAGTAACAGTAACCAATTTCGATGGTAATTTGGCAGAATTACCACCAGACTCGAAATGAGGCCTCATGGTGTGTTTCAATAAATTATTGCAATTGATGTTAGGATGGTATGAGACTAAGACATATGTTCTGGTTCAAGGTTTAGATTCTTAAAGAGTGGGGCTCACGGATGATGGGAAATGTCTTAATCTGAGGAGTTCGTTGTAAATTGGAAAAGTATTGCCCTTAAAGGTAGATGTTGTATCCTTTTAACATTTTTGAATGCTGTGTCAAGCAGTGACCCAGAACATTTAATGGAAAAAACGACATTGTTAAATGAGGAAAGTAATGCTAAGGCCTGCAAAATCTCTTTTGCAGGTCCTGGGCGCTTTTTATAGTTGGATGGTTGAGAATGGGTTTAAGCTTAGAAGAGAAAAAGATCGGCACATTATCACAAAGAGTTTGCAATGGGATACTTGGCTGCATATTGGTGGCAGTCTTCCTAAATGTGGTGACTATTATAAAGTAACCTTTTTTTGGTATTCAATTCCTTGACAATGCAATATGAATAAATACGTTCTTTATATGCCTGAATTACCTTTTTATGCACATTTTGATTATTTCTGTATGGTTGTTCACATCAATTCTCCCACAAATTAAGGCAGATGGACTAGCTTTAAAAAATGGCAGATATAAAAAGCAAAAACATTCCAATGACGAACCTTTCTTACATCAAGTAACAGATTCCTATCACAACCCTTAGAGATGCTGCTGGAAGAGCTGTGGCATATAGCAGTACACCATTGATATTAGTACACATATTTTTTATCAGATAAAAAAACAACAATCTTTGCATGCCACTAGCTCGCCTACAGCAAAGTAAAATGTCACCAGTGCAAGCAGGTTGCATAGGAGAAGATACAGAACAGTAGATTCTGAATCTTAGTGATCATTGAGGACTAGACAAGTGGTCCTGCTGTTGCTCCCATTAAAATAAT
This sequence comes from Ambystoma mexicanum, assembly GCF_040938575.1. NCBI lineage: Eukaryota > Metazoa > Chordata > Amphibia > Caudata > Ambystomatidae > Ambystoma > Ambystoma mexicanum. The sequence goes on from NC_090936.1 coordinate 699,760,294, forward strand.
CAATATTCAAAATGTTCATAGTAGCACGTTTTTCTGATGATATCCCACAAAGTAATTTCCAGGTTGCGATGAAGGAGAAAGGAGAGACTAAGGGCCTTATTCACAGAGCGTTTTCCTATGGGATTGCACCATTATAAAACACTTCTGTGAATCAGGCCCTAATGTGTCAAAACTCAGCTTTCAAAACAGCCAGTCCAAGCTCTCAAAGGAATGGTTCAGTCAGAAATGTTTATTGTCCATACGGGTCGGCCATGTGTTTTTAAGCCTAAGTCGGTCGATCGTAGAAATATTTCCTATGGACCTTACCCGAGTTTTCGTCTACTAAACACACTTGAAAACAGGCAGCAGGGCGCTGCCATTTTGTGATAATCTTATCACTTGCCCCATCGCCCTAGGTGACCTGCTTTTGCGGCACTAAATCATATCACCCGCCCCTGAGCCTGACATCAACAAAGCATTCATATTCCCCGCCTCTCTCCGTGACATTACTGGGCTGCGTAGCCAAACACGCCCAGTCGTCTTCTACGCGACTTCACACAGAACCCAGAAACCAACACAGATCATCTCACAACACAGCGCGCCACAATTCGGAATATGAAACTGTAGTTTAAAATCAAACAGCAAGATTGTACATTTGGTAAAGTACATTTCTTTGACATTAAATTTTTATAGAATATTCAGCAATTGGCATATTAAATCAGAATGGACATTTTTTTCTTTGCTCTCGATCCGCAAATCCGCTAAAGTTTATTGTGATTCACGCGCTGTTCCTTTATGGTACACAGTGTGTTGGTTTACATTAAAAGAAGCACTTTGGTCACACAGTGAATCGCAAGGCTGTTCCATCAACTAGGCACTAGGCCACCGTAAAGGTTGATATGTTGCTTCTAGCCGCTAGTACTGCGTAAGGGCATATGGGCCCTTGGCGATCGTCCCATAAAATAGTCAAGGTAGTGCAGTTGTTTACAAGAAGCTGCAGCTGGCGATTGAAGAAACCGTCGGCCGGGGTCTGTAATAGGTGGCAGTCACAGTACGGTAGGATGTACCTGTTTTGAAAACATAACAATTGAAATTAGTCTCACCAGCCGATCTTTATTACTATTATTCATTTTATTTATTAGGGCCGAGGTGAAATTATTTGCTTGCGAGGATAGTGCAATGGAGTATGTTCGGCTCTAAAAGCAATGCGAAAACTGACGAAAGAAATAGAGGATAACACACAATGGGCCTCATTACACGGATGGCGGTAAGGATTTACCGGTACCGGTAAAATACCGGAACCGGTAAATCCTTACCGCCTTACTACGAGGTCCCTTTGCGGGTTGGGGGATTTAACGTCTGCTTTTTGCAGGCGTTAAAAACCAACCCGCAAAGGGACCCAGGGAGCTAATTACGGTACCGCAATTTGTGCTACTGTAATTAGCGCCTTCCCGATTCCCATTGAGCCCTATGGGCCAAAAATGGGAATGGGGAAGGGCAATGGTGGAAGGGGGAATTACCGCCCCGCCAACCTTGGAATGGGGCGGTAATTCCCCTTTCCACCAAGGCAGTGCCGGTATTTTATAGCGCCATGGTTCTTCGCCATCTGTGTAATGAGGCCCAATGTATTGATTTATTAGCGTTGAACCACTGAGAAACGACTGTTTGTCTACATGCATGTCGAATGGGGACATGCATGCCCATGTGCCCGGTAGAAAGACGATCCCACAAATGTTTTAATTGCTCTTCATTGTAATATGCCACACAGAATGAACAAGTACAACTTAACGTGGCTTTAACGGTACGCTATTGGTATTACATTCCGGTATGAAATCGTCTAAAGAGTTACTTACATTATATTTGCCATTTCCATTGTCTCTGCGTGATGCAGTCCGAAAATCCCACTCTGTTTGTGCCAAAAATTTTTCATATGCTGAACTAACATGAAACTCGGTCTAGTTTCAGAATTTTCAGCCTTATCGTCTCTTACGTTATTGCACCCCTCCTTCAAATGAAGTCCCTGTCTCTCAAGGTCAAAAAACAATAGAACTTTATACTGCCAGTGCGAGTCGTGGGCCTCTTCAGCCCACGAGCAAAAAATCAAAGCTGGTGACCTTCATTCTGAATAAGCATACATTCCTACTTTGCAACATCCCGTGTAAAGCCATCCTAGAGAACTTGAATTTTGGACTCCATCTTTGTACTAGGCCTCAGTGTGCTAATGCGAACTGGCTTCTCTCCCATCTGCAACGCCTCGCTTGGCGCGTTCCAAGGCCCCCAAGTTTGTCCGTGAGCTTTGCAGCCCCAGAGAACCATAACCATGGAGACATTGACTTTTTGGGGGAAGGTGAGGAAAAGTATAAAGTACCTGAGGAGTTGAGCTGAAAGTGAGATTTATTGTTTGTTTGTTTGTTTTATTATTTGTAATGCGCAAGCCTCCCCTCAGGTAACAGTGCGCAGCATTTACATGAGATTGCAAAGCTTAGTTACAACAACAAAAATATATACATACACATATTGAAAAGGTCAGCGATAAGAGGTGAATAGAGAGAGAAGTCAAAGATGACACCCAGGTTGTTCGCCACTCCGGAAGATGAAGGGAGTGGTTAAGGTTAGCATACTTCATATGTACACTGTACAATAAAAATGTTTTCAAAAAGACAATCAGATTATAATCATTTATACCGGGATTTGTACTTCTCAACGAGCTCTGCGATGGGTGGACATGGCACAGTGGCAATGTTTGGTGGCAATGTATCTGTGCTATGCACAGAATCACTCAAAATTCCAAGTGTGTGCATCTCTAGTACATTAACAATAAGGCCTTTAACAAAGTCGAATTCCATTTCCTCATGTATTGGTTTGACCACCCATTTTTTACTTCTTTTTGTAAAGGCCGTAGTGTAGCAAAGCATCCCTACATTTCCCGTAGTCCTAGATTGTTTACGGCATATATTCCCAGTATGTGCCAAGACCGCTAGTAGAATCCTATGTTTCATGCGCTGTAGGCTGAAATGCAATCGCTTTGGCCTGTACTTTAGGCACATATTGTGGAACACCTCCAAACCTCCTGTGTGACAGAATTCTGTCAGTCCCCTCAAATCTCTTGATGGAGTTTTATCAAACAAAATCTTCTCAATGGCTTTGTGTGTAGGTGAAGATGGAATCAACCACTTCTTCTTCTGTGCCTCCTCCGAGGACAAAGGGCCATGTTCACATTGGTGGAAATGTTGGTTTTCTGTCCAGCAGTGAACGTTGGCACAGTGGTGCATTAGTGGCTGCCATTTTTCAAGTAGAATTTCCACTGACCCTTCACAAGTTTTGGAGCTCCACCAAGATGGTTGCTGATATACTGGGACCACTGTGAAATACTTTCCAAACCTTTTTTATTTCCCTGCAGCCGAGATGTTCTTATTGATTGATTTAGCAAGAGGCCATACGTCAAATTGATGTTTAATATGTGGGAACTGCTCTCTCATTGTCTTGGCTATTGAAACGTGTCTGTCCGTGGCTATGAGGTCGATGTGCATTCCCCTCGATTGTAGATATTCCAATGATTTTATAAATCCTAGTTTTTCCATGGCCACTGAGGATTTACATTGGGACACCTGCACGACCACCGAACTCCCAATTTTCTTACTATCCGTATCCTGAAAGTGGTAGGTGGCTGAAAATCCAGGGCTGTCACACTGTCCATCGCTGGCTAGCCTGAACCGTTTTCCTTTGAATGTACTTTCTATGGACAATTGTTCAATTTTCCAAGCATCATTAATGGCCGGAAATAGATAATCATGTTGGAATTTGTAGTACTGCGTTTTAGAAATGAAATGGAGTCCCACAAACTGAAAGAAAGACTCTAACTTTCTAAAACTGGACCCACTAAAGGGTGAGGCAGCTGCACACAGTAGATTGCCTGCTGGCAGTTTCCCCAGCATCGGTTGTGCAGACCATGAGAACGTATGATGTAATGTACAGGTGGCATGTATTTTGACGTTACTGCCTTGTGTTTGATGAGTCACATTCATCAATGGCTTCCCACATACCTGCCCTCTAACTGAGTGCCCACATTTCAGCATACTTATAATATCCATCAAACAACTGTTGAATACTATGTATTTCCCTCTTTCATTAGACTGTCATCCTGCATCACAGTTGTTTTGGACTGTACCGTTGTGGACATATCACCCAAATTGAAACTAATATCGGTGATATCATGTTCTGGTGCGTCGGTGAATAGTGCTGCTGGTTCATTCTCTGTCATTTCAACATCTGTTATTTGAACATTGATGGGAGAACACAACAATGTCGACTGCTTTTTGGGTGGCATTTTTTTGGCGGGTGTAGATTGTGTGAATTGACATGCGACTACTTCTGAGCTATCTTCAATACATTCAGTATCATCTTCTTGTGGTGGTGCAGTCGCACTGTAGCAATGGTCCAATAAAACTTTGCTGGATTCTCCGGACACATTCAATTCATGTTCTGGCCATTGGACAAATGCATCTCAAGCCTGAACATGCCGCGCCTCAATTAATAGTTCCTCCATAGTGTAAATGTTTTGGCAAGCAAGATCTCTCATTTGTTCCGCTGTCTGTGTATGTATAGTTCATACACCCACGGGCAACTAGAGGACAGATTGGAAAAGGGATGTCCAGTTTAAACCCAAGATACAGTATTGTACAATTGACAGAAAAAAGAACATAACATAGTCCCCAGCGCAAAACAATTTCTAAAAATATGAACTGTTTGTAACTAACCTTATTTTTGTTTCTTTTCTTTGCAACTTTCTTGACTCGAACTTCAACATCTGCACGCTGTCACTCCGATTCGTATCCGCATGTCTCCCCTTCCTCTTGCGCTGCAACGACTATAATTTCTGGATCCGCATAGACAGCACGGAATGACGCTCCATCGACTCCCTGGAACATAGTACTTTCATTACTATGGATCACAATATTCAAAACATAAAACACACTTGAGGATGACCACAGAGGTACATCTCAATAGCTAAACACGAATGAAACATTGGCCCTCATTACGACCCTGGCGGAATTCGGAAAACGATGGCGGAAATGCAATACCGCCATCGAATAGCGCTCGGTGCGACTATGACCCGTCACCGCAAAGTACGAAGCCATTAGCGACACCGTAGTGAACGCCAACGCTAACTGCACCAAGCACGCGCGCGCGCGCCATGCCAAACCGTAAACACCACCATGGCGCAAGGGTACGCCAATTCCGACCCTAGCGGACATGTACCATTCCGCCATGGTGAGAAGTACGGCATCGCGAATCAACCGTAAACGGCCCCACTGAGTGCCTGTACACCGCTCCCTGCCCACAAAGTACAACTCCCCGTAGGTGCAATGAAGTCACAATGCAACCATTGAAATGTACAAGTCACCCATGCATGCCAACGAACAAAAGAAACACAACAGGGGCCAATGGGAGCTGCAGGGCACAGATGGCACGAATACAGAAGCCATCCCAATGGACATGACCACAGTCCCCCACCAAGAAACGCACGCAAACACAGGCACCTGTGACCAGCAATATTCCGAAAATCACATCATTCCACCAGTCCACCTGGCTGACCGGCATCTGTTACACAAAACCCAATCCCCCGCCCCTGAGCATGACAACATTCAAACTGTCATATTGGCAGCCCCCATCCCTGACCTCACGGGCTTCGTAGGCAAACGCGCCCAGTACAGTACCACGCAACTAAACTCCGAAGCTGGAACCCAATGCAGATCTCCTCACAATACATCGCCCCCCAAATAGGCATATGCCACATCACTTGCAAAGAAGAACGCTACACGGGCCAAATCAGAATAGAAATTTAATGCACATCAAAATCACCAAGCCCATACAGCCATCAGGCCATGAACTCCAAAACACATTTCAACATTGTGGGCTGCATCCGCAAGAAATGACCAGCCACTACTTGTGTGACGCCCTGTTCCCTCATGGTACACAGAGCCACATTCACGTACGAAAAGGCAACATGGAAGCGCACAGAACTGCAGGGCCGTCCCAATGGGGAGGCACTAGTCCAGCTGAAAGGCCGAAATGTTGCTCCGAGCCACCAGTACTGCGTAAGGGCATGTGGCCCATTGGCGATCGTCCCATAAGATCGTAATGCTGCTCCACTGATTAACACGAAGCAGCAGGTGTCGGGAGTAAAACCCATCTGCAGGAGTGGCATACAGATGGCAGTGGCAAAAGGGGAGGAGATACCTGTCAACCAAAAGAAAAGAAAAAGAACAGAATGGCCATCAGTACTACATTCCAACAACTCACTTCAATGATCACACTAAATCCACAGCCATATGCATGCTAGCCCACTCCAAAGGTCCATCACCACCCAAAAACCACTTGCGACTCATAACTATCTATATCGAGGTGTAAACACCATCACAAACGAGTGTACCTGTGCATGCGTCTGTGAAAACAGAATCCATCTGATGGGATTGGTAACGTGCATGGACACAAGTGTCTGAGGGCGCGTCGAGACAGGGAGGGCTCAACAAGGCCAGATAGACGATGGTCCCACTATGGCAGCCCTGCATCACATAGCGTAGGGGAGGCGGATAGATCCCAAGAAGCCCTGTACAGGGCAAACTCTGTATCAAATCACCTGCCCATGCATCCATTCATCATTCCCTCATCCCCGGATTAAAACGCCTGAATATTTACTCACATAACATTACAAATATCCATTGAGTCTGTGCGTTATGCAGCCTGCAAAATCCACAGTGCCCCAGCCCGTAATTCCAGTGTAGTGAAGTAACATGTATTTGGGAACGTCCGGCCTCATCGCCCACGTCGCCATTGCGCATCCCAAACCATTCATATCAATCATTGCATCCTCGCCATGGCCCCTGTCCCAAGGACATTGAACAATAGTACGTTATATTTGCAGTCAGACCTGTGGGCATTTCCTCGCCGCTAGCTGAAAACCGAAAGCGCCGCCCTTCGAATTCCTCATTTGCAACATCACGTCGAAGAGGCATCTGTGGCCGTTTGAAATCACTAATTAATCCATCGAGTGCGGCTGTGTGTGAAAATGGCAACTGCCTTCACCCACAAATGGGACGCCCCGCCCGTCGTTGCAACTCGGTACAGTGATGCATGAGGGCCCACCGTTACTCGAGTACTACGTTCCACTGACCCTTCACAAGTCTGTTCGCGACTGCACAGATAGTATGTGAAACAATGGGACCACAGCAGAATGAACATATCAACCAATGTTACACGGCCATCGGGTACAAATACATGATTGTAATAGCAAGATGCCATTCCCCGAATTGCAGCGTTGTGCGCGGGACGTGCTCGGCCAAAGGGGAGAGCAGTTTGCACAGGTGGAATGAATCACCACAGGTGGAGGCCATACAGCCTGAAAACACATAAATTGCACAGCCAGTCTCCTCCCACAACCACACCGAAATGCTACCGGCAGGACTCGCGATGTTGGCCCTGGGGGACATGATAGCACTGCAAGTACTCCAACTCCAAGAAGAAGACGAACACCAACTACAACCGGCCGCACGGAGGAGACGCAGGAGGAGGAGGGCAAGGCAGCACAGCCACTACCACCACGCAGGCAGCCCGCAATCCCACGCCTCCGAGCACATCCGTTCAACCTCACTGATGAGCAGATCCACACCCTCTACCGTCTGGACCGGGACACCATAGCCGCCATTGTGGACATGACACAGGCTGACCTTGTCAGCATGATAGATAGCCCAACCGCCATCCCACCCCTACTGAAGGTGGTGTCTGTACTCCACTTCCTGGCCACAGGCACCTACCAGCACACAGTCGGACAGTTGCATGGCATTTCTCAGCCACTGTTCTCACGGACACTATTGCAAGTGCTCGATGCCCTCCTGCAGCACGCAGACGACTACATCTCCCTACAACGCTTGGAGCAGGAAATTACCAACACAAAAGTGGGATTCCATGCACTTGCCGGCATACCGGGTTGCATTGGTGCCATCGACTGCACCCATGTGGAATTGGTCGTCCCATATGCCATGGAGGCCCAGTACCGCAACCGAAAACAATTTCATTCTCTGAATGTACAAATGGTGTGTGACTCCAACAGGATCATTACACATTGTTGTGCCCGATTCCCTGGATCAACCCATGATTCTATGGTCTTGAGGAACTCTACAATACCACGCTACATGGAGCGACACGCAGGGAACAGATCCTGGCTACTCGGTGAGTCTCATTACATGCATGATAATGTGGGGTATGTGATTCGGCAATGACCTGGCAGGAAGGGGGGGGGGGGTGCGTACGTAGCAATGGCATTCCACATCATACGTTTCTCGTCCACATACAGGTGATGCTGGATATCCACTGAAGAGATGGCTCCTCACACCAGTCCGGAACCCACGGGACCAGCATGAGGAGGACTACAACCATGCCCACTCACGTACCCGTGTAGTCATTGAACAGGCATTCGGCCTACTGAAGGGTCGTTTCCGCTGCCTCAGCAGGTCTGGCGGGGCACTCCTGTACCGCCATGAGAAGGTTGCAAAGATGGTGATGGCATGTGTCATGCTCCACAACATGTGCGTACGTAGAAATGTGCCCATGCCCCCTGACGCAGAACTGCAAGCACCTGATGATGGTCATGATGAGGGTGGGGATGTGGCAGCACCTCAAGGAGTCTGCGAGGCACCGGAGGGCCGTGACATTCGTCAGCATCTCATTGATGTATGCTTCTAGCACTCACGCCTGGTGGCTGATACATGGACACGGGACTCGTGGCACTGTGTGTGTCTGGGACATGCACAATATGGACTGTACGCCTATGATGGCCTAGTACACAAAGATCAATGTCCACACATCTCATTGGTTGATCGTGCACTGTTTATGGCATATGTGATATCATGTTGTACACCCTATCGACCCGCCACCCAAGTGAGCCCAACACACCCCCTCCACCCTCCTACCTCCCCCCCGAACACCAGTGTCCAAAGATGCTCATTGTCAGTGGGCAGTCGCTATTGCAAGCCCCCTCTGCGGGTATCAGGGGCACCCCTGCCTGTGGAGCGCAGGTTCCTCCCAGATCTACGTTGGGGGCTGCCCTGGACGGAACTTGCAACGGATGATGTCTCTGCCTGCTCACGTCCATGCATGTCCCTAAGGGTTTGCGAGAGCTCAGTGAGCACACGGCGCACTGCGGCAAGTTCGGCACATATGTCCTTGGACGTCGCATGCAGTTCCCCCCTCAGGCTCTCGGTGCTTCTCTCCATTTGGACTCCCAGGCTCTCGGTGCTACTCTCCATTTGTGCCCTTAGTGTCTCTGTACCTCTCTCCATTTCTGCCCTAAGTGTCTCAGTTGATGTTTCTATGTCTGCCTTAGTGCCCCCACATTCATCGGCATGGTCCTTGAGGAGCGTGGCCAGTTGCTGCTGTTGCACGATTAACTGGTCGAGGGACTGTTGCCTCTGCTGGGCCATGGCCATTTGCGGGGGTGTCACAGAGTGGCTGTTGTCCTCATGTTGCCTTGCCACAGGGCTTGTGGGGGATGGCCAGTCGTCGTCTTGTGGGTGCCCCTGCGTGGTATCCTCATGTTGTACGGGATGGGACAGACAGGGGGATTGGGACAGGTCATGGATGGATCTGACTTCGACATCCCCGTCTTCTGTGTCGGAGCATGCTGCCATCAATGGGGTGTCACCTATGGTGCTGCTGCCACCAGAGGCAGTGCCTTCTGTGGCATCCGTTGGGGGGACCTGTGGTGGTGGTGGTGTGGGCATGCTGGCTGCTGGGGTGCCTGTTGATGTTCCCTCCTCTGTGCTGCCACCTGATTTGTGCTGCTGCCGTGTCTTGATGCGTGCAGCTGAGGTGGAGGGTCTTTGGCCGTTGGTCTTGGCCCTCTTTGCAGGTGTGCTGGTAGGGGTGTCCTGAAGCTCGTCGTTTGGATCGGACCCTGTGGTGGAGTAAAGGAGGGCGAGGGTTATTGATGGGTCTGTGGGAATTGGAATGGCATTGTATCACATGCATTGGGGTGGTACCTGAGGGTGATTTGGGTCGGGGCCTTGGAGGTGCTTTCATTTGTGTGTGGAGTGAGGGTGCAGTTGTTTGGCAGCCTGCAGTTAGGGTGTGCCTGCTGCACGTGTAGTGCGTGTTTTAGGGGTTTTTAATTATTTATGTATTTATTGTGGGTTTTAACGTGCGCTATCAGGCCGATGTGTGTGGACGTTCTCCTGGACATGTGTTTCTGTTGCACTATGTGGACGCATGGTACTTCACATGGATGGACTTTGTGGATTTGGCATTGTTTTATTTGGCCCACCTACCTGAATCTTCGGATGTCTGCACTCCTTTCTCCATCCCTCCGACTCCCTCTATGCTCTCCATTCCAATGGTGGAGGCACAGATTTCTTGCCAGGGGGTCAACTTGATGGGTGATTCAGGACCTCCCCCGGTGGCTGTGGCAATGTTGCGGTTGGCAGAGAGTATGCTGCGGACGCGTATCCGCAGGTCGTCCCATCGCTTACGGCATTGCTGTGGGGTGCGGGGTGCGGTCCCCACCGCACTTACCCGCTGTGCCACCAGAGCCCATATGGCCTTCTTGTTTGCAAGTGCCGTCCTGGTCATTTGCGTGCAGAAGACGACGGCAGCATTCTCCTGGAGGGTCTCTGTTAGCACGGTGAGTTCCTCACGGGAGAAGTGGACCTGCCGCTTGCGGTCGCACGCTTTCTTCGCTACTTTTCCCATTTTTCTTGGTTTCGCTAGGGTGGATGACGGGTTGGGGTGTGTCTCAGGGTAGTGATTTTAGTGGTTGTGTGGTTTTAGTGGTTTTATAGGTGTACGGCGGGATGTTTCCCGTTCCGGGCCCATGTTTTAACTTCCGTTTCCGTATATTTCCGGTCACCGTACTTTCCGGTAGGCGCACACTGCGGTGTCCGCTGTGATGGGTGGCGGTATTGCACCTAGGGCGCCGTACGGCGGCGGTGTGGGCCGTTTTGGGGTCATTTCCGCCATCGCGGACTTTGCACTTCCGCCATGCCGTGGTGCTCGTGCCCGATGGGTCGGAATGGGCCGCACTTTGCTCCTTCGTGCAATGGCGGAAACGCTATTTACGCTGTGGCGGTCCGGTCAGTCACTTTCCGCCAGGGTCGTAATGAGGGCCATTGTGTAGAACAATCAAACAACAAGTATTTGAGCTCTGATGATCTAGTTCGATGGAACTGTCAGTATCCATACCTCTGGCTTCGCATAGACTGCCATGAATGATTTTATTGGAGAGGACGCTTCAGCAATCCCCTGAAACACAGTACTTGCGTTACTATGGTTTTCAATATTGAAAACATAACACACACTTGGGGTCGACGACACAGGTACATATCAATGGCGAACCACGAATGACAGATTGTGTAGAACAATCAAACAACAAGTATACAAGGTCTGATGATCTCGTTCGATGGAACTGTCAGTATCCATACCTCGTGCTGCTGAAGAACATCTAGGGATGTTGTCAATGTGGTGGACGCTTCAGCATCTCCCTGAAAGACAGTACTTGCATTAGTATGGATAACAATAATTATAACTGAAAACAAACACTAGGGGACGACAACTAAGGAGTATATCAATTAGAAAGCACTAACCAAACATTCGGTAAAATAATTACACGATACATAAAAACTATTACTTGACATGCATAAAACAAGTCTGTGGCAGAATAGCTAAGTAAGATTACTTGATAGACGCTAGAAGTGGTTGATAACTGCAGGCACGACATGGATGGAGAATCTTGTTGCTTCATATTCAGTGGATAGTCAAGAAGTTGTAAAGGTAAATTATTGTTTGATAGTGAAATGCCAATATTAAAAAGTGCCATGTAAGGCGAAAGAATACTTGAGAATAATGCTATTGAAAATGCACAATATAGCACAGTTCCCTGTGCCCATAAATAGATTTCCTTTGAGGGTTATAAAATCGAAAAATAATTTATTGCTAAATGTCACTATTCAAAAAGTTATACACTCATATCAATATTGATAGTATTACAAGGGACACAACACCTAAAATATCAATTAATCCATTCAGCTACCTACACACTACCGCAAGGACTAAAGCTAAATCCGGACACTTGACTCACCAGTGGCGGAATGTGGAGGAATAGAGTGGGAATGGCGTTTGCAAGCAATTTTCATGTCGTTCGCCGTTTCTTCTTCTTTGTTACCTAGGATGTGGCATACATGTTCGAGGGAAAGTGCCAGCTGCAGATGCGGTATTGATCACCCCTCTTGTCCTCAAAGACTTTTTGGACCCTACTTTCAAGCTCTGACGGTGCATATCCGCAATATCGGACCCATTCTCTTATCCGATCTACAGTCTTAGGGAATACATGCATTGTAGTGCCTTCAGATGTATCATGGGTCTTCGAAGGGCAACCGCTAATCGAACAGGCAGGCATTGTTGAAAATTCTGAAAAGTAAATATCAACATTATTATAAATTCTTGATGAATAAAAATGTGATGAAAAAGTAAATGAACCATACAATGTTCAATGCAAGGTTTGTTTTGGTCGCCGGAACTATACCAGTTCATCATGTGCGGCTTAGTATTTGCATAACTTTCACAAATTAATAAATGATGTGACTAAACTCTGAACATGTGACTCGTCCCTTGGATGTACTGTCTTGCACGAAAAGGAAACATGCTTATATTATAGACAGGACCCGCAACGGATGCAATTCAATGACAATTGACACAGATGAAAATAAATAGATCTATTGATAGCATAACAATTGAAACTCAAGTCAATAGCAATGAGACCAATGAACATAGCACTATTGAGTAATCTACTCGCAAATAGATAGAAATTTAAAAATGAATGAAATATGACTGTGATACATGGCCTTACCTTGACCAACAAACAGTTAGATTCAGCAAGCCGAGTAGTATGTGGCAGGAGAACAGGTAGATGGCCACAGGTAGCACACTGACGAGTTTGCTCGAAGCTGTCACAGAAGTTCACAGATAGCACAACGACGAGCAGATTAGCATCGATCTCAGTGGTTCTCAGGTAGCACGTTCAGGAGTTCACTTGCAAAGCACAAAGATGTTCTCATGAGACATATGAAGTGATTTATAAAGTATTAGAAGCAGGGGTGTGTTTGTGAATGAATGACGTGTATATGTTGTGGTATTATGTGGTTTGCAGGGGGGCGGCCAGCGTGAGGGGGGATCCTGACCAGAGACACAGGGTCTGAGGAGGCCATGTGAGCAATGGCCCCTGGGCGTGGGATACCTTTTGAAGTGTACATGCTGTTTGGCACCTTGGCTGTTTGCGTCCCTGACAGCACACCTTGGCAGCGCACATCCACTGGCGCGAACTACATTTGATAGAGGGGGGTGGGATGGATGGGCCGGGGGCGTGCAGACAAGGCACAGGAATACTGCTGAATGGAGACACACTTATGTGGATTGCAGGGGCGCGGCCTGCTTCAGGGGAAGCCTGCCTGGAGTCACGGGGTCTGAAGCGGCCATGTGAGCAATGGCCCCTGGGCGTGGGATACCTTTTGAAGTGTACATGCTGTTTGGCACCTTGGCCAATTGGGCCCCTGAGAGCCCCCCATGGCAGCGCACATCCACTGGTGCGAACTGCCTTTGATAGAGGGGGGTGGGTTGGATGGGCCGGGGACGTGCAGACAAGGCACCGGAACGCTGCTGAATGGAGTCACACTTATGTGGAATGCAGGGGCGCGGCCTGCTTCAGGGGAGGCCTGCCTGGAGACACGGGGTATGAGGAGGCCATGTGAGCAATGGCCGCTGGGCGTGGGATACCTTTTGATGTGTACATGCTGTTTGGCACCTGGGCCGTTTGTGCCCCTGACAGCACACTTTGGCAGCGCACATCCACTGGAACGAACTGCCTTTGATAGATGGGGGTGGGATGGATGGGCCGGAGCGTGCAGACAAGGCACCAGAACACTGCTGAATGGAGACACACTTCATTCATTTAAAAAATAGAAACAACCGTTGTTAAAATATATGTTGTGTTTTATTTTGTTTCTTATTTTGATGGCACAAAAATACTAAACTTTACACATTGTACAGGTCAGGTTGCAGCACAGCGAGGGAAAATCCCCTGTACTGACCGCTGTTACTGTGAAGGGGCCCCTAGGGGACCCTCACATAGTGGAAACAAGGCAAATGACCACACACGAACTGATACGCCAGACACGAGGTTGTATTCCCAAAAGCTAGGGTTTATTGCAAAGCAAATAGTCTCAGTTGGCCAACTTGGTCTCACGCCCCGCGACGTGTGTCTCCAGACGTTAAGGGATGCAAGAGAGCAAGTAACGTACATCAGTTACATATATACAAAATGGACATCCTGCAATCAGTCATGACATGTTCATTACGCCCATTGTACAGTTTCTTTGAACTAGGTCTGATGATTGACAATTTCGACGAATATGACACATTCAAACATCTATTTTAGTAACAATATGCAACATTGCGAGTCTAGAGACATATTTCTTTGTTGAACAGAACACAGTGCTTCTGTTCTTGCAGACAAGCTGCATACGGACGAAGAGTCGGATTCCAGGCCTTGCTATCTCCTATTTGCTATTCATGTCCTGGGAGTCAGCACGCTCTGCTGGGCTTAGGAAAGGGGGGCCATGAGAAAAGCATAATTCAAGCCTTTAGCTGTTTCTTTCTAGCATTTCTACCATATTAACGAGACTGGCTGGCATCAGTGAAATGATTAAATGCTGTGTTGCTCTCCTCTAAGGCTATGTGCGGGAGGGGATTGGGCATTCCTCTCTGGGGCTGCCTACGTTATGTTTCAACGAATAACTTCCAGCCTCGCGGCCTTGCTCTTTCGCTTTGAACAACAAAGTAATCAGTGAAACAGAATAAGCAGAATAAGCAGAATGAGCTTTCGGCTAAGTAGTTTTGAACAAAAGGCAATGAGCAAACCTTAGAGAACAAAATGGCGATTCTAGCTACATCAAAATGGCCACACGTTGGTCAAACTTATGAGTCTGTATTTCTGACGTTTTAGTGCATGAGGCGTTGGTCGTCAGCCAATATGATAAATTGCCATTGGCTGTGAGAGGTATCTATTTTTCTAGACTGACAACTGGGGAAAGTTTGTCTTATGGCACCAACGAAACAGGCGGGTATTACTCTTCGAACGCGGTGTCCAAGCCTCCTGTGAAGCCACCATGTAAAGGAACGATAGGCCACCAGCCTGTACCACCTGTGAAAAAGAATGATACAAACTGTTTTTAAATGACCAAGATAAGTTTATTAAACCTTTGTTGTCAATGACAGTTCTTGTAACTAATGGCATTCTGCTCTGGCAAATGCTAGCTAGACACTGCACACTATTGAACGACTTCCGTGCGTTACAATGATATGTAGATGTAATTTTGAATATAGCAGACGACCATGAAATAGTAGTGGCATCACAACCAGAGTATACTTACTCGTTACTCGGATAACGAGGACGAACAGTTGCTCGAAGTTGCTGCATAAGCATCATCATTATCCTCAATTCGGGCCGTGTGAGGCAGGCTGCCCTGAAGTCTGGCAGCTCAGTGATGCATTGCGGCCTTGGCTCGCCTTCCGAAATGTAGCCACGCATCCAGAGTTTTCACAGCAGCAGCAGTTCTCGTCCTCGGTTGGCATTAGCTTGCACCAATTGCATGTACACCAGGTGGAAACACTGTCCATGCGACTAGGTCCAGGGTCTTCATCCGTTGATTCGTCCTGCCAACTGCCTTCCGAAGCCCCATCGTTTTCGCATGTTTCACTTTCCAGTAGTTCCTCCTCGGTATACTCGGGCTCGTACATGTAGGGCATTTTTGTAGCCATCATGTGGTAAACAAAGTAAAATAATTTATAGCGATGGTACAGGTATCTGTTCACACCGGCTACAAGCGGCGAAGGTAGCTGACCAGAGCACAGAAACGAGTCACAGAATACTCAAAGTAACACAGAGAGAGAAATGGAATAAAAAATCTGCTGCTGTGTGTTGTCAAACGGTTTGTTTATACTTATTGAGTAAAGAGGCATCCTGCCATTTCCATAGCGACACGTCATTAGCTGAAGCGCAGAGATTGTTGACACGAGACGTGCTTTGGTGTTGGGAAATGGGCAGTACGCGTCTGCTGATGACAGGCTCAGGGGAGGGGGATATGATTTAGCGCCACAAAAGCAGGTCACCCAGGGCGATGGGGCAAGTGATAAGATTATCACAAAATGACAGCGCCTTCTGCTTGTTTTCGCGTGTGTTTAGTAGACAAAAACTCAGGTAAGGTCCATAGGAAATTTTTCTATGATCGACCGACTTAGGCTTAAAAACACATGGCCGACCCGTAGGGACAATAAAAATGTCTGACCAAACCATTCCTTTAACAAGCAGTGATAAGCCAAGTGGTCTCCTTTGACTAATTTAGGAACAGATCAAAGTTTTCCAGTATTTGAGTTTTTGCGGATTCACAAATCAAGACGAAAAAGGCAAAACATGATCTAAAGATTGTAAGCCTATACATTGTAACACAAACCATGTTTTTGCTAGAAACAAGTAAAATGGATCAATGTGATTTGACCGAATTTAAACTGGTTGTATTCTGTTTTACATCATTTTTCACCAAATGATTTATTGCCAAAAGCAGGGGGGGGGGGCACTGCTAGAATCCCCCATCACTCCCTAAACTACTACATTCAATATGCCTAACCCCAACCCATCAGCGGGGGGGGTGAGAAAATACATTCCACCAAAATACCTAATCCCAGTAAAAGATCAAGGAGAAAAATTGAGCAATCTAGATACAAATTAAACATTTCCATTCAAGCCTACTTATGAATAGGTGTTAGGGAGAATTCAGACTTCTGTGTAAATTGCCTTAATCCTTGGAGACCCGAGCTCTTTTGCTGGACTTTAGGACTTTTAATTTTTATCCTTGAGTGAGTGAGACCTTTTTCTCACTCTCTCGTGTATTTTTGATCTGATTTGGACTCTGTTTCCTTTGTTTTTGGAGTCTGACAAACTCCATAGGCATCTACCTTTTGTATTGTGACACCCAGCACCTTCAGTGCAGTGTCACAGAGAAGTCCTTTGGATTTCTCACAAGGTTTAAAGAAATGTATTGTTCTTGGTTGAACTACTGTTCCCAAGAATAGTCAAGTGAAATTGACTTTACTTGACTTTTTTCCTATATAGCTCCAGCGCACCCCATCTTATGTGGAGTGCTGGTGGGTTACTTAGTAGCCCCTTTTCCTACTTACTCATGTAACATTTGTTATATTACCCTCACTACTTTAAATGGCTGGTGGGAGTTCTTTAATTTTCCTACTATTTTGCTTTTCTACCACAGGCTGAATCCTGAGCTGCATTATAGCACCCATGGGGGACATTGTGTCAAAATGGCCCCAGGTCTTTCTTGGGTTTTACTCTGTGCGTCAAACCAGGTTTAACCCTTTTGTTTGTTTCGCCTTTGATGGGGTTCAGTACTGAAACCCGCCTCTGACTCCAGTGTGTCTGTCAGGGCAGGAAGCGAAGGAGGTGCCTGGAACTCCCTGTCCTTAGTCTCCTTGGTTATCTGAATAATGCACCCTGTCCTGATTGGCTGGCAGGACAGCAATCCTGCTGTGTGAGTGACAGCTATGCTATGCAGAAACCTGCATAAAAGGTGAGGCTTCTTGAACTGAAGACAGAGTCGACCACTGGATGAAATATCTGACAAAGGAATTGTGAAGAGAAGCTTGCAACATCCTCCTTGAACTGCCCGTGCAGCCCTGCTGCTGTGCTGAAATTTCTTTTCCGAATCGATTAGAGAAGCTCTGCAAGGACAACCTTTTCCCGTGGGTTAGTGGGACCAACTAACCCCAAGACAAACTTTGCTGGAGGACTTTCCCCAACTGTCTGTACTTCCTTGCTGCTGCTGGAATCAAGTGCCAGAGGTCGAGAAATCCATAGTCGAGTGCAAAGTCTTTAAGCCGGACTGAAGCTCCAGGAAGATCCTGAGGATCCTCCCGAAGCAGGACAACCCAAGCTCAAGTCACCTCACCAGAGTGCTGGACTCAAGGAGTGAAGGCAGCCCTCAAGTGTCCAAGATCCCCAGTGTTGCTATTTGCCAGTAGCTGAAACCACCCATTGCTGCTGAACTAAAAAGAGCCCGTAGCTGCCGCCGACCTTCGAATTGCAGTGCAGGAGTCCTCCAGATGGCCTCCCTCTTGTCCCCAAGACTGAAGCCCTCGAACCCAGGATGTGCAACCATGTAACCAGAACAGAAACCAGCTGGATCCTCTTCTTCTAACCCAAGGTACTGTGCTGACTGATGGCTACTTACCTCTTTTGTCTGTAGCTTGCATTATCTCACTTGAGACTTGCAATAGAGTTGATCTCAGCTTTCACAAGCCTAACAGCTTGTGGCCCAACAGTGATTTTCTACGAACTATCTAACTTTGTACATGTCTTTGTGCTATATCAGAACTGCTTCTGCTCCATAGATATTGTTCAAATTGACTTTGGCTGCCCTGGCTCCCTGCAGACTCTTCTGACCCACTGACTCTGAATCTAACTGCCCCCCATAGGTGGTACATTGGTTTTTACCTAGTATTGCTGGGAAAGGGTTTATCTAGAGTTCATAGGGAGATTGAAAAGTGCTCGTATGATCTGAGAACCTTTTAACCTTTTCACTTCCTTAACCTTTTCTTTTTTCACAACCTCAGAATTCTACCAAGCATAAAAGTGATATAAAAATGCCAATGCTGTCCTTGAAGTCACCTTAGGGTGTAGGAAGTGTGTAGGAAGCATCTCTAAAGAGTATATGCTTGCTTATCTTGATTCTGGGAAAGTGTTATGAAGTGTATTTTAATTGTTGCACATTGCCCTTTTAAAAGAATGCTTGAGTTTAAGGGGGTAATTCATGGAATAAATGTGCACCAAAATCAGTGGCACAAGCAGGCGCAAGCGTGAAAAAGCCAGCGCACGCATGCGAATCGCACACATGCGATTCATGGAAGGCCCTGCGTGTGTATTTTCCGGAATGTGCGCCAAATCCTCGCGTGGCGTACACCGGCGCACGCGTCATTTCCACATCCTGAACGCCGTGCGCGACGTACACAGTGAAAGTGCACAACGTCAGCGCACACATCAAAAAGGGGGCGGAACAAGGGACGGAACACGCGTAATGGGGAACCACGCGTGAAAATAAGGGTGTAACTGGGGAAGTACCGCTGGGAAGTACACAGAACGCCCACACACATGCAAACTACATGCATTCATGGAATAGAATAGGGAAAACCTGCGCACATCAAAACACACGCATACACACAATTACGTCCGCCACACGAAAGCCGGCGGAAGCACCCTCACGCAGCATAAAAGTGCGCACAAACAACAAACAAGCATATACAGCTATGATGAATGTCCCGTTCCTCGCAGCAGTGATCGTGGGACATCGCAGGAGGAGGAGAATAGCAAGGGCCCGCATTTTTTTGCCCAGGACAAGCCTTTTTGGGATGCCTGATGACCAGGTCTATGGTAGGTATAGGTTTCCACCTCATATCATCCTAGAGCTGGTCAAGGAGTGGGAGGATGAACTCACATCGCCCACCCTGTGCTCCCAAGCATTGAGCCCCTTGGAGAAGGTGCTCAATGTACTGCATTTTTTTGGCCACTGGGTCATTTCAGGAGACAACTGCCATAGTGGAGGGTGTCTCACAGGCCATGCAGTCACGCTGCCTACACCAGGTGTTGGCAATCATCACTGCCTGCCCCTCAGTCCGCAGGCACATATACATGTCCAGAACACCAGCAGAAAGGCAGGCTGTGGTCCTGGACTTCTACAGGGTGGCACACTTCCCCAAAGTGCTTGGTGCCATAGATTGCACACATGTGGCCCTACGTCCACCTACGGCCACTGAGCACATCTATCGAAACCGCAATGTGCTGGTGGTATGCGATGCCAAGAGAATCATCACCTCTGTCTATGCAAACTTCCCTGGGTCCACCCATGATAGTTTCATATTCAGAATGTCCGCCCTGAGCCGGGTCCTGGAAGCTGAGAAGCATGGCGACACATGGCTCCTAGGTGAGTACAAATGCCTGTGCACATGCATACATGCCACACACAGACAAATACACAAGCCCAACTAATGACAACTATTATCACCTCCCCAGGGGACAGTGCCTACCCTCTGAGCACCGAAATGATGACGCCCATATGGAACCCCACCACACCACCCCAGGTAAGATACAACGCAGCCCATATTGCAACCAGGGCCAAAGTGGAGCACACATTTGGAGTGCTCAAGTCACGCTTCCGCTCCCTTGACCGCTTTGGTGGATAGCTACTATATGCACCCCCAGTAACGTGCAGGATATGTGTGGCAGCATGTGTCCTGCACAACGTGGTGGTGCCCTCACATCCCCAACCACATGCACGGCTGCTGTGCATGGGAAGGGAAAGGGCATGTGGAGAGGCAGCCCATACCCAGCTTGGGGCCACATTTTTCACCTAAACTCCAACCCCTGCGGAGTGCACACAGGCCTGGCACATACCAGATCACAATCGATTATGAGAAAGGGACATTCAACGGTCACTACCTTACCACCCTGAGAATGTGTCCACGGAAGTGCCACATTGTGTGCATCCCTAGCTACTTAAACACAACCAATCCCATGTGACCAAAGGGAATACATTCAAGGCATCCCCCCTTGCTAAACAGGGCATGTAAGGACTGGTATGCCCCCCAAACCCTCCCAACACTCCTCAACCCTGACTTCCACATCATACCATGGCATGCAATGTCAAAACATCCAACTATATGGCCAACGCATGACACAATAGTCTTGAAGTCCCATGTGAGAAATGTAAATAGGCACCAGACAATAAGGGAGAGTCTAGGGAGGGAATGCAGGATGACATAACTAGCATCAACATTCCTATGACTGACGGGAATAGTCACAGTGCAGGAGTCACATAAGGAGGGGAGTGATGGAAGAGGAGGGAAGAGTTGAGGAGAGTAACAAAACAAGTGACAAACTGTGGTAGGTCTAAAAAGAATCAACATAGTGCTGGGGAGGTGGAGAAGAAAGACAGAAGGGAAAGGGGGAAGAGATGACCTGTAATCAGTGGTGGAGGGACTAATGATCAAATTAACTGTCAAAATAATAATTAAAATAGTGAAGGTGTGGTGTGGAAGAACGGAGGTAGAAGGGCAAATGTCTGCAAAGAACAAGCGCCTATGTATCACCATGGCCAATGGCAATTGAGGTAGTGGTGTAAAATGACAGCCAGAGTACAAGGAGGAGGCCAAAGGGTGGTGCAGAGGGAGACGGAGGAGAGAAGGGAGGAGGGGGCCAAGCTCAAAATATAAAATGGGGAAGATGGTGAAAGAAAGCACACACAGGGGGCAGAGAGAGCACTGACAGTGCAGGAGAGTAGGGGATGTGATGATGAAGGGGGGAGGCAGAGGGACAGACAATGGGTATTCAAGTGACTGAGAAGGCATGTGGACAGATCTAGACAGGGCTTTTGATAGTGGTGGCAGGCTCAAGCATCCTGGTTGTCCGGATTGTCACAAGGGCCAAGTGCAAACAGTGGGAGGGGGGGAGCAGGCCCAGGACACAAACTGACAATTTAAATGACAAACAATGTAGTCATAACTCAGATGTCACATCCAAACACCAGCCGGGGCTGGGAAATGTCCAAAGTGTTGCTAGCAAGGAATGGGTGTTTGTTGAAATACGTGGTGACAGGGGTAACTCAGCGAGCAGCCTTCATGTGGCATATCAAAATCACTGTGGGAAAACTGTCCCAATTCAACATTCTCAGCACATGGACCCCTCCCACCATCAGTGTGTTGTATGAAACCAAAGGGTGCATGGTACCAGCTACAGCAGGAGTGCATCAAAATAGACAGTCAATACATAACAAACATCACAAGCAACAAACATTATGAAATGCACAGTCAGCTTAATACTCACCAAAGTGAAGTGCAGACATGCATTGGAGAACTCATCTGGAATACCCACTAGGGGTATACACACAAGTAGAACTGCAGGCTGGCCACAAATATGACAGAAGGCCAAAGCCCACGTGTGATATGCTGTTACACCGAACCACCCTTCAAGCCCATGGGAAAGGGAAGCAGGAGAAGCATATGTGTCAGGACCACAATCAAAACACATACACAAGACAAGCCTGAATGGGCCCAGCAGGAACACACAGTGGATGCCTTCCGATGCCACAAAGCACCACACTGTCACAAGTATGCACAATAGACAAAATAAAATTGAAAAAAAAGAAATTTAAAGAAAATGCAAATTAAATCAAATAATCAATTGAAATAAAAAAAAATGAAAAGAGTAATGAAAGAAACAAAAGCAAAATAAATAAAATAGAAGAAAACCAGAAAAAAAAATATAACAAATAAAAAGCAAAGGGAAATCATTGAAAAAGAACAACAAAATAACGGAAAAATTAAATTTAAAGGAAACATGAAAATAAAAAGATAACATACCAAAAACCATACAATTCGGTTTAAAAATCAGAAATATTATCAGAATAAAAACTGCTGCAAAATTTGCAGGAAAAAAATAAATAAATCAAAAATGGCCATATATGACCCAGGGAGTGGGGGGCACCCAGGAGGGGGGAGGTACAGGGTGCACCTCAACACCCACATGTGTAGATGTTGAGGTAAAAAAAAAAACACTGGGCTCAGCGCCTGCATTGCCTGACCTATGTGGGAGCTAGGTTGTCATCGTCACCCTCTGGATCTGAATCAGAAGGTGGATGTGGGGCAGTGGTTTCACCACGCCTAGCCACGCCTTGCCCCTCATTGGCAGCAAGTAAGCGGGTCTAGTAAACCAGGTCCTGGCGGGCAATGAGACTGAGGTCAGCATGCATTACCTCATGTGTCACACGTGCTTCCTCCTGCAGGGACCAACGTGTGAGACGGAGTTCTGCTTGCATGGCCTCACATGACAAACAGAGTGATTTCCAGCTTGCATGGAGTTCAGCCGAGTTGATTCTTTCAAGCTGTTCCAACCTGTCTTCTGTCCACCTACTCTGATCCATCATGAGGTCAGCTAGAGTAGGTTGGAGGGCTTGTTGTTCCACCCTCAGGGACTCATGGTGTGCCTCTGCTTGAGCATTAAGTGTTTCACGCAGAGCCACCATTTCAGCCCGGCGCACCCTGCCATACACCGTCATGCCCAGCCTGAGTGAGCGGCACGTGGACTGCGTAGCCCGCTGCTGGAGCACCATTTGCCTTACAGAGGGGAGGATGGAATGGGCCACACTTTACATACCTTGAGCAATCATCTCAACTGCTCTGCCGTTTTGCTGTGCTATGGCAATTATGGAACGCTCCCACTCAGTTGACCCCGGTGGCACACGGCCACCGCGTTGCAGGACACCACTCCTGCTGGGCCCAAGGAGCCGTGGTCCTTGCTGGGTTGGTGCCGCCCGTGGCTGCAGGACTCCATCCCTCTGTCGACCTGATTCCCCAGGAAAATGGCCAACTGGTGTCAAGTGTGACCATGCACCCGTAAGCACCACAGGCAGACATTCCAACGCTACCTGTCCTCCTACTGCAGGCGTTGCAGACAGAAGACCATCGACACAGGATCACCTACCGGCGACAACACATCATGATGCAGATCCGGCTCAACATAGTGGTCAGAGGATACATCAGAGCCTGATTCAGATTCAGCTCTGGACACAATGGCCTGGAGCACCTGTGGGTTCTCGTGGGCCGCGACTCCACAACCACCACTGGTGCCTGGTTGGTCATGTGAACTGACCACTGTGTCTGGGATGAGATCTTCATCCTCTGCCGCCAGTGTGACATCACCTGCAACATGAAAAAGAGAAGCAAGAACATGCATGTCAGTAGCACATACCACACACATACAGTTCACAACATTGACAGACAAATAATGAAACAGCCATGTCACAGGCAAATCAAACCCCAACATGCATCCAGTGGCATTGCAATGCAGGGCCATCCCAAAAGCAGTAAAGGATGTGTGCAAAATGTGAATGCAACACATGTATTGCATGTTGCACATCACCTGCATCACACACAACCTCTAGAGAGCATACATCCAATGGCAAAATGAGAGATGGTAACACATAGTCAGCACCTAGCATAAGCATGTGTGAACAGACAAATAGACACAGCTAGAAATGTAATCAAACACACCATGATACATGCAACATGCATGTTCATGTGGAGCACTCAACTACAATCAACTATGCACAGTACATGTGTTATAGGAGGCACCTACGCTAGTGCATTTCCATACTGTGAGAGGAGGGACATGGGTACATACATGTCAGGTCAACATCACACAGCACCATCATGATTGCACTTTGAAGGGCTTAACTTGGCACAGGAGTGGGTGTGTGCATTGTAGTGCATGTGTAGCCCCTCAATTTACAACATCAAGGCGTACGTAGTGATGACAACATTCAAACATTATGGCAGTGTAACGGCAATTGCAGCTCTCATGTGCAAATGGCATGCACCAGGTAGCATGGTTTCTGTGAAACGCCGAACTGTGCATTGGCAGACAGTGTAGGCGTACGTTCATTGCATTTTGTCAGTCAAATGTCACTGCAGCCGATGAGAAGTGCACATGATGGAGGAGAGGTGAGGAACCATCAATAGTACATCCAAGCATGTAGAAGACAACACCAGTTCAAAAGTGGTCATGGGTCTGTAACTGGGGGAGCCATGGCCATGATACAGATGTGCACAGCCTAAAGTTGTGCGTGATGACACACAGACCTACAGTGAGCATGACATGGCTGTCCAAATGAGATGACACTTGGATCATCCCGGGCAAATACAACAATGAGCAGGTTTTCAAGGACACCTAGGGGCATACATGGAATGCACATGTAACATGAGCCTGCACATATGTGCATGGGGAGCCACTGCCATCAGCACACTCAGAGTGAGCCACACTACACCAAGGATAAAGGATGCATATGATATGATGCGACATCTCATCAAGATTGCACTCGTACACAAGTGGTTCAGAGCTAATAAAATCGAAGGGAGGGGAACAAGGGAGAAAAGGAATTCAAAACAACTATCATACTGGGCAGAGAGACATACAGAACACGCTAGTAAATGGAGAAGGGATAAAGGGTTGAAGACCCAGGAAGGGGGAGAAGGGAAACGTGCCAGACAGAGGAGACCAATGAAGGAAAATGAGGTCCAATGAGAGAATGTCCATTCAAAAAGTGGGAGTGCAACCAGCAAGTGACAAGTGCAAGATGTTTTGGACAGGGCAAATCTGATGAGTGCAGACAAAGAGTGTTTGACTGTATGGGAACAAGCACTGGACCCATTGATGTGGGAGGCCTGTAGGCAGTGCAGCAAGGAGGCAGGGTGAGCAGGTACCTGATTCAATGGACAGAGTGTGTGCAGGGGCACAGTGCCAACATAGGAAACTGTGCAGCTGGGTAGAAGAGGGGCTAATGCAAGAGCACGTAGGAAGGTGTTGAGGTGCTTCCAGAAGCAGATATTTCTCTCCTTAAGATTCAACGTGGCCAGTTGGCTGTTCAAAAGTGAGCTCCCAGCTGTACACACAGATCTGCTCCTACATTTATTCAATTAACGACTAACCTTGAGGGAGCGTGGGGTAGAGGAGCAAAGGACTCAAGAGGGATGGAATTGGTAGAGGGATTGTAGAAGGTACTTTCTACCTAGTCCCAAAAAAACCTTGTGCACAATGCAGAGGGTCTGAAGTAACATCCTTGCATCCACTGGTAGCTAATGAAGGGGTCACAGAGCTGGAAAGATAGGATCCCAGGGCTTGAGGCCAAGGACAAGTCTTGCAGTCCTGTACTGGATTAGTGGTGGAGGGTGGAGGCAGGTTGAACATTGAAAGAGACTATCACAGTACCTCAACCTTGAATGAACCAGAGCTTGACAGACTGTGAGCATGTAGGAGAATGTTAGGGAAGGCACAGTACCCTTGAAGAGGAGGAGCAAGAAGTTAATCCATTGCAAGATACGTCACAAATGTGTGTGTAAAAGGGATGTATTGAGTCAAAGGTGACCCTGAGGTTCTTGGCCTTGCAGGTGGAGGCAGTAGGAGGGCCAAGTGGGGCTGGGCAGAGATTGGTGGCAAAGGATGGCAAAGGTGCATCGATGAGGAGGATGCCAGGCTTGCTGGCATTCAGACAGAGACCGTTGGTAGTACACCAAAAGCAAATGGCAATGAGGCTATCAGAAATAAGGGAGGGACAAGAGGTGGCCAAGGTCAGCCAGGAAATGAGTTAGTTGTGATCAGTTTAACACCAGAACTTGTACAAAAAAATGATAATGCAGTAGTCAAGAGCTGCCACTTGCTCTCCATGAATTGGGGCCGAGAGGTCAGACTCCTGTTGAACAACAGAGGTGGTGAGGGAAATTGAAGATAGGAAAGAGCCTACTTGCAGCTGGGCGGGTCACAAATGCCAAACACACATGTCATTGATTTACACACATCAATACTCACCAGATGATGCATCATAATGCATCCTCTCTCCCACTCCACGGATTTGTTCTTCCGGGATGAACTCTGAAGTGATCTCCTCATGCTGAGTGAGTTCAACCTCCTCTGGTGGTGGCCCACCACCAGTCACCAGAGACATGGTGTAATTGGAGGCACACTTTTGCTTAGCACTGCGTCTGAGGTCATATCAGCGTTTGCAGCAGTCCTGAGCTGTGAGCACCTGGAATCCCATGGATGTCAGACCATCCGCAATATGCTGCCAGTGGACCCAACGCTGGTGATGCGTTGTATGGCAATGTGGGCCCGCAAGCATATTGCGCTGGTGTTCTGACACGTAGTCCACAAGGAAGTCCAGTTCCTGATTGCAGAAAGGCTTCTTCCTTGACGTGCCGGAGGCTGGAGCCGTGTCTGGGGTCCCAGCCTCTTGTGCAGGAGCACGCTTCCTCCTTTTTGACGGTGGTACTGACCCTGAGGGGGCAATGTGGTCCTCATCAGTGGGGGCAGTGGCGCTGGTGGACTGGACCAAGGCAGTGGGTGTTTGTATGAGGACAGAAGGTCTTTCTTTGGTGTGAGTCACTGCCGGGATAGTGTTGGCTGCATCTGCACATGCAGTTACCACCAACCGGCTGGTTGGGGCAGCAGATGTCATAACTGCCCCAGATATGTGTGCCACAGTCACAGCCACAGTGGACGCACATGAGCCCACTCTCCGGACAAGATGGATATCATCCTGGGAGTCCTCCTCACACAACGCAACATGCGCTGCCTGACCCAGAGCCCGGGTGGAGGTGTCCACAGCTGCACCTGCAGCTATTACCACCGGTGGGCCTGTGACAGCAGATGTAAATTGCTGTTGGGTGATATGGGCGGCAGGTTGTGATGCAACAGCTGCATCACCAGGAACCACAGGGGGTGGTGGCATGTCTGCACCAGCACATGGCTGGGCATCCCGTCCCAGAGGGGCACCCCTGCCTCTTCCACCCCTGTAGCCATGCTGGCCACCCTAGACTCACCGTCCTCCCTGGTCTCCACCCACGTGCCCGACCATGCCCTGGGAGGATGCCCAGCTTTGCCGCCCCTAGCCTTCGGTGGCCTCCCAACCATGGCACCGATGGAAATGGGCTATGGGAGGTTCACTCAACAATTGTCCTGGGTAATTGGCTAGAAGGGGGCAGGGTACTTGATGGTATAGGTACCCAAGTGCCCCTGCAAGGTTGTATGTGAACCCTGGGGAGAAATGACGGGTCACACAACGCTCAGGCACCCCCAAAAAGAAAATAAAAAAAATAAAATTTCAAAAATAAAAAAAATAATAATTTAAGAACATGAAATAGGAAAAAAAAAAAAATTGTGCACGTGTCCCCGGTAGCCCATGAGTGTGAATATTACCTCCAGCAGAACGGTGTGGCACCCAGGAACATAAAAAACACGTATGTGTGTTGCACGCGGGCTACTGTGACCTCTAAACGGTACGCATGCACAGGGGGAACCACAGTGGGAAAAAAAGCGTATGCGACTCACCGTCTGCCTTGTGTGGAAAAAAAAGACCAAAAACATATGCGCTTGTGCGCGGAGGCAACACCCCACCAAAAGAAGAGGTACGGACTTCAGACATTGTAAAGTAATCGCGTGTGATTCCAGCAGAGTAAACACACGATTCGGTCTCCACGAACAGCACGTGCAGTGTTTTGCTGGCCTGCGCTCACCTTTAAACCGTGCTGAGAGCAACACCCGCGTTCGTAACATCACATACGTGCTTACGCGATAAGGCCCTTTCCTCGAATTACATGCATTCACACGCGGACATGATTTTTTTACACATGCGGATGCACCCGTGCTGAGGGAAATGCCCGCGTGTATCACGTCACATACACGCTTACATGCTAAGGCCCTTTCCTCGAATTACACGATGATGTGCTGTTTTTTCACGTGCCAAATCACTGCGTATCAAGCTGGCCACGCGACAACACATGGAAGACCATGCTCCTGCCCAGAAGGCCATTTTCCTGCCCCCCAGAGCCCCGAACAGACTCCCACCTGCCATCTGCTGCTACCTGCCTGCCTGCTGGCCATTTGCCCTGCCATTTGGTGCCTGCACGTCAGCCATCTGCAGGAGTCCAGTTGCTGTGACCATCCCTGCTGGAACAGAAGACTCCCGACTGAAGTTCCATCGCTCCACAGCCCAGCACCAGGTTCCAGTTGCCCACCCACACCTGCCTCGGGGGTTGCCATGTCGGGGGAAACAACATCAGACACCACTGGCAACCCCCAGCCAGAGAGGCAGAGGGCTACCAGCATCAGTGCCACAGAAGTTGGCATTCTGGTGGAGCAAGTCCTGGTACATTATGATGCCCTCTTCGGAAGACCACGCGTCGACAATGAATGACGGAAGAGAATCTGGAAGGACATGGAGGCTGCCATCAAAGTGGAGGGGGTGGCAGCCCGCTACATACCACACGTCCGGAAGCGCTGGGAGGACTTCAGGTCCAGGACCCTCAGCAAGACCCGGCGCCTCTTGGAGGCAGCACATGCAGAGGGGTGCCGGATCCGCCTTACCAACAACCAGATGAGGGTCCTGGAACGTATACGCCCAGTGCTCCACCTCCAGGTCCTTGAGAGGCAGACCCATCTGGAGTCGAGCGGTAAGTGTCCTTGCGTATTGATTGGACGCAGTGCGTGTTGAGGTGTGCCAGGAGTGTGCAGCTTGGACATATGTGTGGAAAGGCCCATGTATGGTTGTGTATGTGCAGGGACATGAGCCTGCCGCGTGTGAGTCCAATCATGTGTGAGGCACAACAATGGTGTATGTGTTAAAATGCATGATGCACAAATACATGTGGGGATGCACACATGTTTAAATTTCTGTGTGTGTACTGTGGCAAGGTTGTGGTGTGACACATGGATGCTGGTTCCACCTTCATGTACGTGCATGGCATATGTGTGCGTGTGTGTGTTTGACATGTGTGCGAATGTGATACGCCATGGATCCATGTGACACAGACATGTAGGAAGCTGATTGGCAGATGTAACATAGTTGCCGATGATTTCACTGTGACAGGTGGTGGAGATGTACAGATGCATGTATGTCTGGTGGCCTGTATGCATGTGTTCAGAACTCCCCATGTTGCATGTGACGTCAGGCTAACCTTCGGATGCTCATGCTGTTGTATGTGTATGGATGTTGCTGCCTGCTGCAACATTCCTGTTAATTTGCACATGTGTGTGGGTTCACATGATATATGTGCTGGGGAGTGTGATGCCATCTGTGAAGTTTGACACTGCCACTCATGTGCAACAGTCATGTGTGTATTAGACCATTGTGCAGTGCCATGATGCCTGTGTTCTATCTCTCCCTGTCTACAGCGTCAACTGATGAAGAGGGCAAAACAGTGCTGTGGAGCACAGCGGCAGGGATCCCACCGCCAGCCGGAGACACAAGCCCCAGATCCCCTCCCAGGTTGCCATCTCTTTGGGGAGTGAGGAGTCTGGTGCCGTGTCCACGGCCACAGCTACCGAGGGTAAGTCCAAGAGGCGGGTGTCGGAGGTGGACTCCTTGGCAGCAGAAGGGGCAGCTGAGCCTCCACAGGGGCCTATGGAGGAAGATGGCACAGAGTCATCCAGGTTGGTGGTGGGTTTGGTGGAGGAGGAGGGAGTGGAAAGCCCACGCACGGGGCATTCCAAATGTGCTAGTGGGGCAGTCCAGGGGCAGGGACAGGAGGCAGCACAGGCCGCCGCGTAGGTGCCTGTGTGTAATCCTGTCCCCGATCCTGTGACTGCATCATCCCGCACCAGCAGGGATGCCTTCATCCAGACCCGTTTTCAGGGAGGGGATGCGTGAACCACAACTGGCCTTCCTCTCCCTGCGGACGTGGCTATGCAAGACCGGGCTGAGCCTGTTCTAGCTGTGGTAGCGTTGCATCAACGTGGTATTCAGGATGACGTGCAGGGTTCTCGTGAGGACAATGCACGTCATTCCGAATACCTTATTGACGGCGTCAGCCTACTAGGACAGGTCACCCAGGCTGGGTTCCTCCGTGTGCTGGATCTTCTAGCGACCCCCTCCTCAACTGAACCCCCTATGTGCCAGTTGCCCTCCGTGCCATCTTCCTGCCCAAGTATCACCTGGGCACCCTGTGGAGCTGACCTTGAATCAGCGGCCAGGCTGGTGGAGGAAACATCCCTGCCACAGTCGGGAGTCGGAGGACCAGCAGGGGTGGCCACCCCCACAACTGGACCCCAGCAAGAGGAGGACGTGCAGGCATCGACCAGCAAACCACATGCATGGCAGCAGCAGGCTCAGGGTGGGGGGCATAATGGCTCGAAGACATCTACATCAGAGGGGCAGACATCGGCCGGAATGCAGGAGGACCCTGGATTGGGAGTGTCTTCCGTTTGGCAGTGGTTGGGCTGGCAAATAGATGCGGAGCGGCGACGGGTGGAGGAGGCACGGCTCACTATGGTCAGGACGGAGAACTCCATGCGCAGGGCATTGAGGCGGGCTGAGTGACTCGAGGCCGCTCGCAGGGAGTTGGAGGCCGCCATGACTGCATCCCTGCAAGACCTCAAGGCCAGGGAAGAGGCCTGCCTACAGGACGTTGAAAAGGAGTTTGATGATGCCCTGGCCCGGAACATCAAAGAGTGAGCTGTAGGACATGCACGCCGCCTTTGTACATAGTTCTTTAGTGTTAGGTTTCCTATGTTTATTTTTTTATTTTGGAGTTCATGGACTTTGCTCCACTTTATGTACATAGTTTTTTTGTAGGAGTTCTGGTAGGTTTCCTTTGGTTTGGGCATCATGGACCCTTTGGACTTGCAGTTTATATAGTTCCCGACTTGTACATACTTTGGTTATTTTAACATCCCATGGATCAATGGTTTTTCTTGGATTTTTTCATTTACTTTATTTGGACATTGGAAATGGCCCACTTCCTTTTTTCCTCTTGTGGATTTTTGTTTAACACTGGATTTTTATTTTTTTCTGATTTCATTGTCTCTTAATTTACAAGTTTTTTCTATACAATTTTTAATACATTTCAAATATATTCATTATTGGTGTGGTCTACTCTCATTGGTTTTGTGCATGTCTCTATGAGCATTGACTCAGTCACGTGTTGCCACTGTGTGGCTCTGTTGTACATTTATGCATGGCCATGGTGGTTCTTTTGAGACTCTCATGGCATGGGTAATTTGGGAGTGGGTGCAGTGAATGGTTGTGTGCTTGTACTGGGGGGAAGGGGGAATAGGGTTGGCATTAGGGACATGGGTATTGTTAGGACATGTTGTTTGGTGGGACATGTGTCAGGGCCTGCTGGCAGGTGCCCGTCAATGGAGGATGGGTGGGTGGTTGGGGGACATGAGCCTGGGCCTGCTGGCAGGCGCCCGTCACTACTGGGTGGGTGAGGGTGCAGGGGGACATGAGTCGGGGCCTGCTGGCAGGTGCCCATCACTGCTGGGTGGGTGGGTGTTTGGGGGACATGAGTCAGGGCCTGCTGGCAGGTGCCTGTCACTGCTGGGTGGGTGGGTGGTTGGGGCACACGAGTCTGTGCTCCTGAGTGCATAGTGCCATGTGAGCTGGCCACGGGGCATGCCCAGGTGTGTAGGCTAGTCCCCTGTGGTGTGGGCTGCCTGCAGGAGATGGTCAGGGTGGATATGCTGCCTGCAGGGCATGGGGAGGGGAAAGGGGCACACCCGAGGGCCCACAATGCCAAATCGTCTGTAAAAGTCCACACTCACCCCTCGGAATACGCGTGCCCCACCCCTGCTAGCAAAAATGTGTGTAAAACTCCCCGTGCACCCCTCGGAATACGCGTACCCCACCCGCGCTAGCAAAAATGAATGTAAAATGCCCCACACACCCCTCGGAATACGTGTACCCCGCCCGGCTACCAAAAACGCATGCAAAACTCCCTGTGCACCCCTCGGAATATGCGTATCCCTCCCAGCTACCGAAAACACGTGTAAAACTCCCCACGCACCCCTCGGAATATGCGTACCCTGCTTGCATTAGGTAAAATGCATGGAAAAAGTCCCCCCTGTGGTTTGGGGTGCCTGTGGGGTATGGGGAGGGTGGATGGGCTGCCTGTGGGGCATTGGAAGGGAGGATGGGCTGCCTGTGCCTTTTCTGAGGGGTGCACATGGAGTTTTACACGCGTTTTTGCTAGTGCAGTCGGGGTAGCATATTCCGAGGGGTGCGCGTGGATTTCTATACGCATTTTACCTGATGCGAGTGGGGTACGTGTATTCTGAAGGGTGCACATGGACTTTTACATGCGAATTGGCAGTGTGGGCCCTCGGGTGTGCCCTTTCCCCCCTCCCCATGCCCTGAAGGCAGCCCACACCACAGGGGACTACCCTACACCCCTGACCATGCCCTGCAGGCATTCCACACCACAATGGACTACCCTACACCCCTGACCATGCCCCGCAGGTGTTAGGCGGAAACCTGTGCAGTTCCCTCTGGGACCACTGCAAAAGATTTAGGACTACAGGTGTTTGGCGGTGAACCCACTTGGTAGCAGTCTGTACCACACAGATTCACTTGGTAGCTGTGGCTGAGCAGTCAGACTTCCCTCAAGAAGAGTTGAGCAGTATGTGGAGTATACAAAATAGGGCAATCCTTCACAGCAAGACAAGTAAACACGCAACGAGGCTTAGTGTAAAGATATTAAGGTATTTATTTATAACGGAACATCTATGAAAAACACTATAGCAAATTCACGGCAAACAAATCAAACACAATTACTCTACGAAGCAGAAAACGATCAATCCCTCTAGCAATATCTCGACAACTCTAGGTTCTACCGGTACCACTTATTTTCAGACAGAGGTGTATACCTCAACCTAGATGACACTCAAATATTAGTTAGGACGGGAGAGAAAAAGATAGGCAGGTTATGAAATCAACACAGTTAAATCCTTTGCGGATAAAAATGCAAGGCAGGAAGGCAAGAATCGCAATAGATCATAAAGTTCAGAGGCCAGGCCCACTCGCAGAGAGGCAAGGCGCGATGTCCCAAAAAGTCTCTAGTGGAGATGCAGTCAAGTCTTTATAGCAAATTGTTATCGGCAGATTGAACCAGTTCAGAACAAAGAATGAGAAAAGCTTGGAGGCGACCCAACGGAACGGAGAGGATTAAGACACCTCACTCGAACCGATAGAAAGGGAAGCCAGGCGGACACGGTACCTTATTGTGGAGGGCAGCTCCGGCGGGGGCAGTTGTTCCTGGTGGTGGATGCACGTCGGGTCTTTGCCAAGAGTAGAGATGATCTCGTCGTCGAAGAAAAGTGAAGTCCGGTGCACCACCAGGGAAGAGACCAGCAGCAGAGTGCTCCGTCACAAGGCACCTCCTTTTGGTCGCAGTACAGGGGTAGTGGCTATCCGGTTGCCATGGGGTGCGCTGCACGGGCAATTCGACCACTGCGTCCTGAGGCGAATAAAAAGCAAAGGGAACTGGTTGTTCCCACCAGTCAGGGGAAGAGACTCTCCGGCAGGGAGATCTCCTCTGTCGTCGGGTGTGGTGAGTCGGTTCTGCAGGGCTCCACCGGAGGTGTCGTCATGCAGGTCGGCTCAGCGTTACCCTCGTCGGATTCTTAGGTCCTGTGGCGACTTCTGAAGATCCAGTCCCAAAAGCCCTGCTTTTATGCAGAAAAACCCCCATTCATTCAGCCTAGCTGTCAATCAACACATGCTAAGTGGTGAGCGGGAAGGCTCACCACCTGGGCCAATCCCTCCAGAGTGCGACCGGAGTTGGCAAGGCAACTCGGTCCAGGGTGCCTAAACCCCCTCCCACACCCCCGTGGTAACCCAGACTGAATGGCACCACTTTGGAGGGTCTCTGTACAGAGCCCGCCAAAAATGGAACAAAGGGCTCGACCTTTGGTTTAGGAGTCACAGAGACGAACACAGATGCCATTTTACAAACCGAGTTCTGGCAGAAAATACCATCCGATAAACTTATTTGAGATAAGGAGACCGGTGGTATGTCAGAGATTAACGAGAAAAAGTATCAATCTCCAACAATGGGACGAATCCTATAGGGTTATGTCCGGGGTCGAACATAACAAGTAGTTTCCACTGCCACCAGCCAAAACTCGACGAGGGGGGACGGGACAGTGCCCCCTCGAGTAACAGGTCCAGGAGTAATCGAATTACCCCTACTAGTAAGTCCACAATAAGATGGTTTGTACTAGTCCTGTTAGTAAATTTAGGTCTAGTAAAGCCAATGGTGACTTTACATGCCCGGGGAGACAGTAGTCAGTCCCCGGGTATGGAGACTATGGTGGAGGTCCGCTAGGATGCCCCAGTGTTACGGCACATAGGGTGCGGTGTAACACACATAGAAAAACATATGAGACCCTATGGAGTAAAAGACCCCATAGCCCATAGAACACATTGACATTCAAAGGAATTACACACATTCATGTCCAAGAGTGGGAGAAAAAGAGTCTCACTCTTGGCAGGATGCAAAAAAACAAACTCCCGAAATCCAGCAAAGCTGCTGGGGGACTCACTAGGTTAGGAAATTCAGCCTAAACAGTGAATTCTCCCTAACACTCGCCCCCCCAGACTAAGGGACAGGAGGATTTAATCCACTCCTGGATGAATCTCATACCTCTAGTCGATGACATACATCCTAGAGAAACCATCAGCATTTTGGTGGTGACATCCTGACCTGTCCTCAATAGTGAAATCAAACCCTTGCAGGCAGATCGACCATCTCAATAGTTTTGGGTTTTCCCCTTTCATTTGCATTAACCATCTCAAGGGTTGGTGGTCGGTCTGAATGACGAAAGTAGAACCATACAAGTACGGCCTGAACTTCTTCAGAGCCCACACGATAGCAAAGCATTCTCTTTCGATTGTTGCCCACCTTGTTTCAGGATCCTTCAGCTTGCGGCTGATGAAGCAAACGGGGTGCTCCCTACCTTTCCCATCCAGTTGACTGAGTATGGCACCTATTCCTACATTTGAAGCATCTGTCTGCACAATGAAGTGTTGGCGGTAATCAGGAGCTCTGAGTACTGGGGCTTGGCAAAGAGCCTTTTTCAGGTTTTCAAAAGCCTGATTGCATTCCTCGTTCCATCTAACCTTTTTAGGAAATTTGGGCGAGGAGATGACATTCAGTGGAGAAGCTATGGTCCCATAGTTCTCTTTGAAATTCCTGTAATACCCAGTGAGGCCTAGGAAGGCTCTCACCTGGGTTTGAGTAGTCGGTGTTGTCCAATTTTGCACAGCTTCAATTTTACTGAGCAAAGGCCTTATTTCTCCACCGCCTACCTCATGCCCAAGATAGACTACCTTACTCTGTCCAATTTGGCATTTGCTCGCCTTTATGGTCAGATTGGCTCGTCCAAGAGCCTGCAAAACATCTCTCAGGTGGGTTACATGTTCTTCCCAGGAATTGCTGAACACTGCGATGTCATCCAAGTATGCCATGCAGAAGTCCTCCATCCCATTCAGAACCTGGTTTACCATCCGTTGAAACGTAGCAGGTGCATTCTTCAATCTGAAAGGCATTACCTTAAACGGGTATAAGCCAACGGGGGTAGAAAATGCAGTTTTCTCCTTGGCATGGTCTGTCAGGGCTATTTGCCAATAGCCTGACGTCAAGTCAAATGTGCTGAGGAACTTGGCGGCGCCAAGTTTATCCACCAACTCATCTGTTCTTGGCAAAGGGTGGGCATCAGTCTTGGTGACTGCATTAAGAGCTCTATAATCCACGCAGAATCTAAGTTCTTTAGATCCGGCCTTCGGTACTAACACAACTGTGCTAGACCATTGACAAGTAGAGGGCTCTATTACCCCGAGATCAAGCATCTTGCTGACCTCACCTTTGATGTGGGTTCGTAAGTTTTCTGACATGCGGTATCCTCTGCTTTTGACTGGCAGACAGTCACCAGTGAGTATGTCGTGCTGGCCCCAAGGGGTCAAGCCTGGTGAAAGCGAGAACAGAGAGGCAAACTGATTCAACATAGATTTGCACTCTTCTTGTTGCTCGGGTGTCAGATTGGAGGAGAGATTTACTCCTTCAATTTTTTCATCTAAAGGTAAGCCTCTGGAGAGATCCGGAAGAGCTTCACTCTCTTCTTCTTCCTCGGATGACGCTAGAAGCAACGCTCCTCCATCAAGTCGCGAGACATACGCTTTAAGCCGGATGGTGTGAAAGACTATCGGAGCCTCCTTGGGATTGCCCAAGTCCACCAGATAGTTAACCTCTCCGAGTTTACCCACTACTCGGAAGGGTCCCATCCACTTATCTTGCAAGGCCCTCTGCCTTGTTTGGATCATAACGAGAACGAGCTGGTCTTGAGCGAACTCAAACATGTTAGCCTTTTGATCGTGCCAGTGCTTGACCAATGCTTGTCCAGCTTTCAAGTTATCGCTTGCTTCCGTCATCATGTGTGACATTCTCCTCCAGAGACCTATCACGTAGTCAGTCACTCTGACTGGCTTGGGGGAAGGAGCACTCTCCAACCCCTCCTTAACCAGGGCCAATGGACCTCTGACGGGATGACCATAGAGTAGTCCGAAGGGAGAGTAACCTACTCCCTCCTGAGGGACTTCTCTATAAGCAAAGAGAAGGCATGGCAGTAGAAGGTCCCACTTTCGCTTAAGGGGTTCCTCTAAAGCACCTATCATGCTCTTCATGGTCCGGTTGAACCGTTCTACCAACCCATTGGTTTGTGGGTGGTAAGCTGTTGAGAACTTGTAAGTAACTCCACAGGTTTTCCACATGGCTTTCATGTAGTGGGACATAAAGTTTGACCCCCTGTCAGAGATTACTTCCTTAGGAAACCCGACCCTCGTAAAAATACCAAGGAGGGCCTTAGCCACAGCTGGAGCTGTAACAGTCCTCATAGGAATTGCCTCAGGATACCTAGTAGCATGGTCTACTACAACAAGTATAAACCTGTTGCCTGAGGAGGTTGGAGGATCAAGGGGACCAACAATGTCAATCCCTACTCTCTCAAATGGGACTCCCACAACTGGGAGAGGCACTAAAGGTGCCACATTCTTGGAGCCAACCTTACCAGAGATCTGGCAGGTGTGGCAGCTCCTGCAGTGTTTTTCTACTTCGGCCCCCATCTTCGGCCAATAGAAGTAGAGAGAGAGCCTTTCCTTAGTCTTCTTGAAACTCAAGTGACCAGCCAAAGGAATCTCGTGGGCTAACTGCAAGAACTGTGGTCTGTTCTCTTGGGGTACTACAAGTCGTTTGTAGTCTCCAGGTGCAGACTCGGTCGGTTCACTGTAGAAGAGGCCATCTTCCCAGTGCAACCTGTATTTCCCAGGCTCTTGCCCTTCAGCCTGAGCTTCTGCCTGGTGGCGAAGACCTTCCAGAGTTGGACATTCTCTCTGTCCCTTACTGAAGTCTGCCCTGCTGGGTCCACCTTCTGCCAGTAAAGACTGCAGCTCAGGATGGTCAACAGGATCCAGATCTCCAATGAGTTCCTGGCCTTCCATTAGCTCTTCCTCAGAGTCTAATTCTACCACACAGGGTTGTACCTCCCTCTCAGCCTCGGCTGGAGGTGGAGTTACGGGTGTAACTTTGGACAACCGCGGGGAAGTCCGTGTTGGCTGCACTGGAATGCCGGCTGCTGGTTTCGGGATAGAAGTCTTAGGTTTCCCTTTTGCTTCTAATGTCTTGGAGACAGCGGCTGACAATTCCAGTGGAGCAGGAGTGATTTCTTTCTTCATCATCTCCTGGAGAGTACCGCGCATGGTCCTCTCTCTTGCAGGTCTGGTTAGCTCCTGTAACCGTTTACTAGGCGGTCTGGGGGTATGCGATACGACTCCGAGAGTTTTCAAATCGTTACCCAACAGTACGCGTCCTGGTACCTCACTCTGTATGCTGACAGGTATCTTCACAGTCATGTCGTTACACTGGATGAGAACTGGTAATTGGGGAAGCATCTGCACAGGCCCTCCAGCTAACTTGGTGAGGCTTT
Source organism: Ambystoma mexicanum (assembly GCF_040938575.1). NCBI lineage: Eukaryota > Metazoa > Chordata > Amphibia > Caudata > Ambystomatidae > Ambystoma > Ambystoma mexicanum. The sequence goes on from NC_090936.1 coordinate 699,798,737, forward strand.
TGGGTGCCTTAGCAACATCCTCAGCCTGAAAAAACGATTTATCCACCACAGTTATGCTGCCCCCAGTGTCCCTAATGGCAGGAGTCTCCTGACCATTCACCTGGACACTGTCCTTATAATACTCTTTAGTATTATCGGGGATAGAATTATAGACATCTAAATTCTGTTGTTCCCACAACCCCAGAGATACTAAAGAAACGCTGGCTTAGACTCCAATGGGTTCGTCAGCTAGCAGTAGAAAGTTTCCACTTGCCATTTGGACTTCCTCCTCTGGAGCGAAGGCTAAGGAGACAAGCTGGACCCCTGAAGGTTTACCCTTACATCTGGGATCTCCTTTCACGTGATCAGTCGAGCCACAAACAAAGCATTTACCGAATGCTTTCTGGAATGGTGGCTTGTTCTGACCTCCTTCCGGTTTGGCACCAGAAGACACACTATTCTGCAGTGGTTTTCCCGGTGGCTTACCCTTCTGGTTTTGTTTGGGGCCCTCTTTGGAATGTGAGTTATTAGAATTCTCTTTTGAGTCTTTTTTTGGCTGTTTTCTCTCATCCTTTTTCTGAGTTGCCCCAGAATCCTTGTGAGTAGCCCTGTTGGCAACCCACAAGTCAGCAACCTTAGCTAGTGCCCGGGAATCCAATTCCTTCGAATCAGCCAAGTGCTGTCTGAGCTCAGGAGAACAGGCATCATAAATAGACTCCAACATAAAAAGATTCCTCATACCCTCATAAGTGTTCACTTTGTAACCCTTAATCCATCCCTCTACGTTCTTCAACCCTTCACTCACCCAGGTAGCCCAAGGGGTACCATCATGCTTTTTGAGGGTTCTAAACCTCTTAAAATACTGGGAAGGGGTCTTCCCGAATCTAGCTATTAACGCTAGTTTGACAATTTCGTAATCCGTTTTATCTGCCTCCCCCAACTCCATTACCACATCAGTCGCAACAGGAGGGAGCCTAGAGAACAACCAGGGAAGTAAGGCATTCCCGGTGATGTCCTGGAGCCCATGATTGTATTCAAACAGTTTCAACCAATCCAACACATCCAATCTCGGTTCATACATACCCACTAATTCCTTCGGCATTTGGGGTCTTTTGGGACTGGAGCTCCTAGAGGAACCAGAGGAGAGAGAAGCATTTTCCATAGACAACTTTTTCATCTCTAACTCGTGATTAAGTTTTATTTCCCTGAGTCTTAACTCAGCTTGCTTCTGCTCAGCCTGGGCATTCATCCGTCTGAACTCGAGCTCTTGGTTTCGTTCAGATTGAGCCAATAACCGTTTATATTCTAATTCGAGCTTCATTTTTTCTAGTTCAAAATAAGCAGGGTTACTTGTGGGACCTGGTATCCTGGTATGGGCCCCGTAGGCACAGCTGGTAAGGGGGGTAGAGGAGCAGGGGAGACAGTTTCGTTAGCCTCGCCATCCTCGTCAGCCTCTTTATCGCTATCATCAGAATTATGACTTAGATCAATACCATTACTGTTATCTACATTTGCTGGGGAAATTGGCTCCTCTGAACCAGCACCCAGACTTTGGTTTGCCAGCAATCTCTCGATTAGTTCTAACTTCTTGCCTCTTACAGGAAGATTCTCTTGCCTACAGAGAGCTCGCAGACTCTCAGTATTTTCACCTGACAAAGACTCTTGACTGTAAGTTTCCATCGTAGACATGTTTTTTGAAAGTTGCTTTTTGTGCAAAGTTTTGTGGTTAGTTATCCTACAGTGTCGAAAAGCACTCTAAACTGTATACTCTATACAAATCCCACCGCTGTACACCAGTGTTAGGCGGAAACCTGTGCAGTTCCCTCTCGGACCACTGCAAAAGATTTAGGACTACAGGTGTTTGGCGGTGAACCCACTTGGTAGCAGTCTGTACCACACAGATTCACTTGGTAGCTGTGGCTGAGCAGTCAGACTTCCCTCAAGAAGAGTTGAGCAGTATGTGGAGTATACAAAATAGGGCAATCCTTTACAGCAAGACAAGTAAACACGCAACGAGGCTTAGTGTAAAGATATTAAGGTATTTATTTATAACGGAACATCTATGAAAAACACTATGCAAATTCACGGCAAACAAATCAAACATAATTACTCTACGAAGCAGAAAACGATCAATCCCTCTAGCAATATCTCGACAACTCCAGGTTCTACCGGTACCACTTATTTTCAGACAGAGGTGTATACCTCAACCTAGATGACACTCGAATATTAGTTAGGACGGGAGAGAAAAAGATAGGCAGGTTATGTAAACAACACAGTTCAATCCTTTGCGGATAAAAATGCAAGGCAGGAAGGCAAGAATCGCAATAGATCATAAAGTTCAGAGGCCAGGCCGACTCGGAGAGAGGCAAGGTGCGATGTCCCAAAAAGTCTCTAGTGGAGATGCATTCAAGTCTTTATAGCAAATTGTTATCGACAGATTGAACCAGTTCAGAACAAAGAATGAGAAAAGCTTGGAGGCGACCCAACGGAACGGAGAAGATTAAGACACCTCACTCGAACCGATAGAAAGGGAAGCCAGGTGGACACGGTACCTTGTTGTGGAGGGCAGCTCCGGCGGGGGCAGTTGTTCCTGGTGGTGGATGCACGTGGGGTCTTTGCCAAGAGTAGAGATGATCTCGTCGTCGAAGAAAAGCGAAGTCCGGTGCACCACCAGGGAAGAGACCAGCCGCGGAGTGCGCCGCCACAAGGCACCTCCTTTTGGTCGCGGTACAGGGGTAGTGGCTATCCGGTTGCCGGGGTGCGCTGCATGGGCAATTCGACCACTGCGTCCTGGGGCGAATAAAAAGCAAAGGGAACTGGTTGTTCCCACCAGTCAGAGGAAGAGACTCTCCGGCAGGGAGATCTCCTCTGTCGTCGGGTGTGGCGAGTCGGTTCCGCAGGGCTCCACCGGAGGTGTCGTCGTGCAGGTCGGCTCAGCGTTACCCTCGTCGGATTCTTAGGTCCTGTGGCGACTTCTGAAGATCCAGTGCCAAAAGCCCTGCTTTTATGCAGAAAAACCCCCATTCATTCAGCCTAGCTGTCAATCAACACATGCTAAGTGGTGAGCGGGAAGGCTCACCACCTGGGCCAATCACTCCAGAGTGCGACCGGAGTTGGCAAGGCAACTCGGTCCAGGGTGCCTAAACCCCCTCCCACACCCCCGTGGTAACCCAGACAGAATGGCACCACTTTGGAGGGTCTCTGTACAGAGACGAGACGAACACAGACGCCATTTTACAAACCGAGTTCTGGCAGAAAATACCATCCAATAAACTTATTTAAGATAAGGAGACCGGTGGTATGTCAGAGATTAACGAGAACAAGTATCAATCTCCAACAATGGGACGAATCCCACAGGGTTATGTCCGGGGTCGAACATAACAAGTAGTTTCCACTGCCACCAGCCAAAACTCGACGAGGGGGGACGGGACAGTGCCCCCTCGAGTAACAGGTCCAGGAGTAATCGAATTACCCCTACTAGTACGTCCACAATAAGATGGTTTGTACTAGTCCTGTTAGTAAATTTAGGTCTAGTAAAGCCAATGGTGACTTTACATGCCCGGTGAGACAGTAGTCAGTCCCCGGGTATGGAGTCTATGGTGGAGGTCCGCTAGGACACCCCAGTGTTACGGCACATAGGGTGCGGTGTAACACACATAGAAAAACATATGAGACCCTATGGAGTAAAAGACCCCATAGCCCATAGAACACATTGACATTCAAAGGAATTACACACATTCATGTCCAAGAGTGGGAGAAAAACAGTCTCACTCTTGGCAGGATGGAAAAAAACAAACTCCTGAAATCCAGCAAAGCTGCTGGGGGACTCACTAGGTTAGGAAATTCAGCCTAAACAGAGAATTCTCCCTAACAGCAGGCATCCCACACCACAGGGGACTACCCTACACCCCTGACCATGCCTCGCAGGCATCCCACACCACAGGGGACTACCCTACACCCCTGACCATGCCCCGCAGGCAGCCCACATGTCATCATGCACTTGTGAGCCCCAACACATGTCCCCCACCCACCCAGCAGTCACGGGCACCTGCCAGCAGGACCAGACTCATGTCCCCCAGCCACCCAACCACCCACCCACCCAGCAGTGACGGGCATCTGCCAGCAGGCCCCGACTCATGTCCCCCTGCACCCCCACCCACTATTGATGGGCACCTGCCAGCAGGCCCTGACTCATGTCCCCCAGCCACCCACACACCCAGAAGTGATGGGCACCTGCCAGCAGGTCCAGACTCATTTCCCCCAGGCACCCAAAGCACCAACACACCAAGCAGTGACAGGCACCTGCCAGCAGACCCCAACTCAAATACCCCAGCCACCCAACCACCCACCCACCAAGCAGTGATGGGCACCTGTCAGCAGGCCCTGACTCATGTCCCCCAGCCACCCAAGCAGTGACGGGCACTGGCCAGTAGGCCCAGACTCATGTCCCCCTGCAGCCCCGTCCACCCACCCACCATTGACGGGCACCTGCCAGCAGGCCCCAACACATGGCCCACCAAACAACATGTCCTGACAAAACAGACCCATGTCCCAAATGCCAGCCCTATTCCCCCTTGCCCCCCAGTACAAGCATGCAACCATCCACAGAACCCGCTCCCAAATTACCCATGCCATGACAGTCTTAAATGGACCAAAATGCCCATGCAGGAATGCACAACGGAGCCACACAGTGGCAACACATGACTGAGGCAATGTTCATTGAGACATGCACAAAACCAATGATAGAACACAACACCAATCTTGAAGTTAGCAAAAATATATTAAAAACATTATGAACTGACATTAACAAAATGAAACTTGAAAATCAATGTCCAATGAGAGAAATTAAAAAAAGAAATTGTTGATCCAATGAAGAAACAAAATAATACATCATGTTGGATGAAAAAGGGGTCCATTGCCAATGTCTATTAGAAAAACATAATCCAAATTAAAGAAAACCATTGATCCATGGGAACATTGAAAAAGAAAGTATGTACAAGTCTGCAACTATATACAATGGAAGTCCAAATGGTCCATGATCCACAAACAAAAGGAAACCTACAAAAAAGTCCTATGAAGAATAAACTATACACACGAAGTGGAGCAATGTCCATGAACTCCAAAATAAAAGAAAAAACAAAGGAAACCAAACACAAATGAACTATGTACAATGGTGGTGGGCAAGTCCAACGGCTCACTCGTTGATGTTTGGGGCCAGGTCATCATCGAACTCCACGTCGATGTCCCGGAGGCGGGCCTCTTTCCTGGCCTCGAAGTCTCGCATGGATGCAGTCATGGCCTGTTCCAACTCCCTGCGAGTTGCCTCGAGGCACTCAGCCCGCCTCAACGCCCTGCGCATGGAGTTCTCCGCCCTGACCATAGTGAGCCGTGCCTCCTCTGCCCGCTCCGCATCTATCCGCTGGCCCAACCGCTGCCACATGGAAGACACTCCCAATCCAGGGTCCTCCTGCCCTCAGGCCGATGCCTGCCCCTCTGATGTGGATGGCCCTGAGCCATGATGGCTCCCGCGCTGAGCCTGCCGCTGCCTCTGACGCAACTGCCTCTGCCACCACGACGGCATCTGGGATGATGGAATCCACTGGCGTCATCATGCACGTGCCCTGCCCGATGATGCCGGGACATCCTCCATCCGCTGGGGTCCAGTTGGTGGGGTGTCTACCCCTGCTGGACCTCCGACTCCCGACTGTGGCAGGGATGGGATCTCCACCAGGCTGGCTGCGTTGGTTGGGGCAGATCCACAGGGGGCCCTGGTGGCATCTGGGCCGGAAAACAGCACGGAGAACGACTGGCGTATGGTGTGCACAGAGGAGGAGAGGGCTGCAAGTGTGGCCGACACATGGAGGAAACCCCCAACCATGGACCCTCCCAACTGGGCCACGTTGGCACACAGCTCTTCGTGATGACGTGCTTGGTCCCCCCGGGAACCACGCACGTTATCACGATTGTCATGTGTGCACAATGCGACACCAATCAGGACGGACTCCATCTGGTCACGGGTCCCCTCGTCCGCAGGTAGAGGAGTGTCAGATGACATGGACCTCCCCCTACTTGCGGACGGTCCTGGGACAGGGCATCCCTGCTGGTGCATGGTGATGCAGTCACAGTGTCAGGGACAGAGACATTCACAGGCACCTCTGCAGTGACCTGTGCTGTCTCCTGCCCCTGCCCCTCGACTGCACTACTTGCACCAGTGATACCACCCCCACCAGGCCCCACATGCGACTCTATAGCAGCCTCCTCCTCCTCTATGCCCACCACCAACCTGGATGGCTCTGCACCATCTTCTGCCATTGCAAGCCCCTGTGGGGGCTCATCCGCCCCTTCCGCTGCTGCCGTAGTGGCAGACGCGGCACCAGTCCCCTCACTCCTGGAGGATGGTATTTCCTGGGAGGGTGACTGGGTCTTGCGTCGCCGGCCGATGGAGGCATCCCTGCCGCTTTCCTCCACAGCGCCGTCTCCGCCCTGTTCTTTACTCGCCACTGTGTAAAGGGAGACATTGAACACAAGCATCAGGATACAGAACTATAGTCCCCTAGACACAAAGCAATAGCACATTAGTGGCACTGTCAAACGTCACTTCCATCATGTTCCTCCACAACACATGGGTCAGTGCAGGCAACACACATGCAGGAACAGGCATGGCACATGCAACATACATTGGCAAACATGTCCAAGGCACCGTAGTTGCATCCAATGGTGGGCTGATTCTCACATGCACCATGGGACATGCTGGTCACATGCACACACGTCACTGGAGGGTCATGCATTCTGCCCGCAAATCCCCTTTTGTGAAACAGGGATTTGCGGGCAGATTGGCGCACAAATCCCTTTTTTTTCAGCGCAAATAATCCATGAATCAGGGCCCTAATCTGTCTCATTATATCATTTGTAGGTAAAAAGTAAAGACTAGTAGTAACGTTATTGGGTTGTTTTATAAAGAAAATATGTGTCATGTAATTCATTTTTTTCGGGGTGATTTATATAAAATGAATACGTAAAAGTTGTAGTGTGAAATGTTAAATTATATTTGAATGGGGTAACACGTATGCCTATAGAAAAGCAAAGCTGTTGCCTTAGGCAATGCTCGTTGAACTTGCTGAGGGTATAGGACTTTCTAACTGGCCCGTACGCTCAAATTTTAAATGCCATTGAATACTCTGGCCTGTGACACCATAACCAAACGCTCCAAAAGGGGAGTGTTGGGTTGCAACAAGCGGTCACATCGGGAAAGTGTAGGTGAATGCATCCTGCACTGCAGCAATGCTTGCGGCTTGGGGAGGGTGCTCTGTGGCAGGCTGTAGGATATCTTGGCACAGTTTTCATTTGCTTCACGTTTGTCCCAGGGCCAAGAAATGAGGAAGGAATCCAATGAGCTGTGAAATCACTTCCTAAAAATTCATGGCATGGAGTGAGCTGACCCTGCAAGGGGGAAGGACGTAGTGCAGCCTGGCCCGGACAATCTACCACATATGTTGTGTTATGTTGTGATCCACCATTTATACTGCGACCATCAATACTGTGGTGGTTTTACGGTGCCTGAACCTTTTCTGAGAACCTCTCTTGGCATGCAGGTCTTTGCAGAGCTCTCACGCTGCACCCACTCATGATTTGTTGTCTGCATTCTGGGGCTTGCATGTATAACGGAGCTTGCATTTATAACACGAACATCAACGCTTTATGTTCCCATTATAAATGCTTTATGATAAAGCTGCAAGTGGCAGACAGCTGCACAGGAAACACTAAGGACGTGATGGGCCTTGCATGTAAAACAATGACCTAACTTGAGTGCTCCAATATTGCTATTTTGGGAAGGGGCCCTGCAGCCCTGTCAAAGGACTCCCACTCGCAATGATAAGGTTCTGCTTTAGGGCTGCTGGCTGCTTTTAGCTCAGTACCCAGCCTTGAGCAAATATTGTTCCGACCATGGAAGAAGTCGGTAGGGGGTGACACCATGAGGTGCCGCACTGGCTGATGTCAACCCTAATGATGCCACTGGGTATTGTCTCTTGTTTATCATCATCCAGACTGATTCCCACCCTATTGTCACCCTTGCATCTTACTCTACACTTGATGTGTCTCTCCTCTCTGCTTCGGGTCACCCTTTTCTTTTTCTTTTTCTTCTCATATTTATTGATCACAGACCGAGCTTTGGGAAGCGATGGAGTGCTTTACAATTGTAGAAGGAAGAACATGGTTAGGCAAGCAGGAAAACAGGGCAGTGGGGATATAAAAACAGTTGCGGGGTGGACTATTTCTCAGCAATGAATCTACACTCAACCAGTGAAGGAAACAGTGGGGATCAGGTCACCAAGTCTCAGGTAGGGTAACGAGTGGAGGGTGTACACACCTAGGTTCTAGGGAGGAGCCATTCCTTGAATAGGCGGGTTTGCAGCTACCTCCTGTACTGTAGAAGAGAGGCAGTGAGTCAGACATTGATGAGAAGGCAGTCCATAGACAGAGAAGGCCTCTGTTCTGGTTCTTTCCTTCCTGGTCCAGTGGAATCCAAGACCTCAAAAGTTTTTAATTCTGGTGGATCCTAAGCCTCCAGAGATGGTAGGTTTCTCAGTGAGATAGCTTGGAGGCTTAGGGAAACAGCCTTGTAGATGATGCAGCAGGATTTGAAGATGATGCAGGCTTGCAGTGGGAGACAGTGCAGTTCAATGAAGGTTAGGATGATGTTGTTGAATTGCAGAGTCATTTGATGAGTCATGTTGCCACATGCAGGACACATCTCAGTAGTGCCAGAGTAGTTGATAGAAGGAATTTCAAAAGGGCATTGCCACCATCCAGGTAGGATAAGACAAAGGTTTGGACAACAGACCTGAAGCTTTTTTTCTGGTACAAAGTGCTTGATATTCTGCAGGAGACAAAGTGGGTACAAAGCCGTTTGTGTCTTGCTTGCTATGTCCTGTTTGAAGGAGAGCTGTCAGTCAATATTGAATCCAAAGTATTTGGTGTTGGTAGCCAGCTGTGGTGTGAGGCCCTTGAGGAGCATAGCAGAGAGGCAGGTCTGGATGTATCAGTGTTCAGTGTTGTTGATCAGCAGTAGGAATTCAGTCGTGGAGGGGTGGAGCTTCACGAAAGCACTGGACATCCACAACTGTATCAATGATAGGCAGGCCTGAAGCCTGTGGATGTTGTCAATTGAGGATATCCTAAGGTAGAGATGTGTGCTATTTGCATATTGGTGGATGTGGATGTTGTGTAGAGCACGCATGGTTCAACGATGTTCCATGTACAGATTGAAGATCACTGGGAAGCAGATGGATCCTTATGGGACTCCACAGATGATGGGTAGAGTTTGTGAACTGGAGCAATCCATTTGCACACATTGGTTGCGATTAGCAAGGTGTGATTTGATCCAGCTGAGGACAATTTTGCTGATCCCCATGCAATAATGTAGATTGTCAGTGAGAGTCTGGAAGGAGGCAATGATTTAAAGTGCAATGTCACTCATCTTGTTTGTAGCAGTTTACCTGCTGCATCTGGGCCTGAAACCAGATTGGTAGGATTTAAGGAGGTTGTTGGCTTTGATGTGTTGGTGGAGTTCTGTGGCTACTGCTTTCACAAGGATCTTGCTAGGAAGGGAAGATTGGTGATGATGAGGAGGTTGCTGAAGCCATCAGGGTTAAGCGTTGGTTTCTTGAGAAGCAGGAGGATTTGTGCCGTCTTGAGGGTTGAGAGTGTCTTGATTTAGGGAGCAGATGATTATTATCAGGTAAGGAAGGGCTCCTTCAGTCTGAAGGGTCTGGAGAATGGAGACAGGGAGGATGTCATCCGCTTAAATGTGACCTTGAGGGATACTAGCATGGCAGTGAGGTTATAGAAAAGAAGCACTTTCACACCTGACTGTCTTTAATCCAACCTCCCATTATGATAGTAAAAACATCACACAAGTGCCAATGATTGCCAATGGCTTCTAATCAAATCAGCAATGGATGCTTGTCAGCTCTACCTAGCTAACATCTGTTGTCATTGTTAGAGCTTGGGTGGAAGGTAGCCACAGCTAGAGTTATTAAAGTTTGATGAATTATAGACTACAGTACAGCATTTTTCACTAAGCATCTACAGCACTTTACTTGCATATGTGTACTACACTATATTGAAGTTGTTAACCAGAAGACAATATGGGCACAATTGCACTCATTTGGAAATTTATAATTGCTAAGCAGCAGAATATGCTGCTGCTTGTTTTTATCAGTCCAGGAACGTTTAATGATGGAACAGGAACATTACAGGAGGTTTTCTAAAATAGCAGAACATTGGCACCTTGATATATACAGTTTTAAATGAATAGTCACATTTCACTTGATAGGGACCGTCATAAGATTACCCTGTCATTGACTAGAAAGAAAAACATATACAGGAGCATTGCGTTACAGAAAATTGGTGTATGTAAGTGGTAAATGGATGGATAATGACAAATCTGCCCTATGAAATGTGGATTCAAAACAAGAGTAAAGTGGATGGGGTTTGGATGCAGTGAACAAATTGGATAGGAATGTGTATATACTCACTAAATTCAGATTGGGCTAATTCTGCACTTGTTTCAATTTTTTTGAGCTGCCAGTGCTCCATCCTTTTGTAATGTATGGTGAAAATGCTGGTTGCATTCCGACAAAACATAGAACATTAAGAATAGACATCAATTGATGAGTTTCAGTTCAATTAAACTGTTTACTTTGCAGTGTTAGCAAGAAGATCACTGGATTATCCAGTGATGATATGTGAATGTTTTTTTCTGAGCAAACAACAGTCTGAAGGAGGGAATTCCACAATGAGTTGCAATGATTCCCTCCCCACTGAGACCATCTCAATTCTCTCATTGATATTTATAGCCTAATCCAACATAGAATAGCATCAGCGTTGCTGTGGAGAACTGCCTCCTCCCTTCAACATTCTAACAGTTTGGGATAGTATAAGTTCACCCCCCTCAAGGCTATGACTAGTGTCACCCCAAATGAAATCCTCAAAACATAGGTGAACATTAATGGAGCCATGCTCTGAGAAGCAGCACATCTTGAATAATGTGTCTGGTATGTTGCATTTCAATTGTCACTTTCTAGAACAGTGTATTGTGAATTTGAGGATGGGTTTATGCTTTTCTTCACTTTTCCAGGCTTCAGCTTTACAGCATTAGCTGTACAGCAGTGAGACCATTTGCACACATTCCTTTTTGAATCGGCCTTTCTAAAATGTAGTGTGGTGCTTTTATTTGGATATCTTCCAACAATTAAAGTTGAACAACAATCAGAAACAGAATACAGTCACCATTTGCAGCTTCCAACATTATATCTACAATATAATCCCTCCAGATATCAATTAGAAATGGTTCAGAATGACTTGACAACAAAAGTTACTTTTGTGTTTTATGTTAATAATATTATTATTATTATTATTATTATTATTATTATTATTATTATTATTATTATTATTATTATATATTTGTATAGATACAAACCTATCTGTGGTTTGCTTGATGACTTGTTACATTTTTGCTACCAATGTTTTGCTCTAGGGACAAGGATGGAAGAGGGATATATGCTGGACAAGGAAGAAGAATACCGGGAAAAGCCGGAAAACAAAAACGAGGTGGGGACACCAGCACAAGCAACCAGTCTAACATGACCACATGATCTGGCAGCAACCAGAGGGCGAGACCAGGAGGAAGGAAGAACTCCAACTAAAGATTTTCAATATTTTCACCAGAAATCTAACTGAAGTTGAAACCTCTGTTCTTTCTTTAGGTTTGTCTTCCAGCCTGATATACACTTATGACTATACATCCACAAGGGTGGATTTATTTAAATTCACCAGGAAGCTGAAATTGACGAAATGCTATGCTACTAAAGTTAAAGATTGAACTGTCAAGAAAACAACAAATGAAGAAGTATCACCCCTAATGAAAAATACCTTATAGGACTAATGTGTCTGGCCAATATGGGTCAAATGCCCAAATTAGATCAGGAAGAAATTAAGGCAGTAGACAATTAAATACTTAAAGAAGAATATGGAATACTGACGGACAGAAATTGCCCTAGTTGCTTCAAACCCAAATCCATATTTTGCCCTAACATAATTTGTGGCCTGATAGACACTTTTGAAGATTTGGTCATGAAAGACATGAGAACATTATCTAACAAAATCCCATCCTCTGGAAGAAATTTGAACTTTATGCAATTTAAGGCTTTGGGGGCACTGAAGAATGACAGTACCATCGCCATTTGTCTGTCCGATAAAGGGGGAGGTATAGTGGTAATGGACAGTGCCAAATATGAAGAAGAAGCCAAGAGACAGCTGAGTGATATTAACAACTATATTATGGTAGAGGATACAATATTGAAGGATACTAATATACTCTCCCATCAAATATTTCGTCAATGGTGTGATTTAGATCTCATCAGTGATGATGGATATTTTTTTCTTAACAAGAAATATCCAGTCACACCATTAATCTGCTTCATACCAAAAATACATAAAAGCCTTACAAACCCTCCTGGGTCGCACTATAGTCTCTTCCATTGGCAGTCTATTAGAAAACACCTCGCAATATCTACATTTCTTTCTCCAACCATTTGTCTCTAGTTTAAGTTCATTTTTATGAGACACATCAGATTTACTGACTAAGATAAATAACATCAATTGGGAACCTAATTACATCTTGGTATCCCTTGATGTTGTCTCACTTTACACGTCACTTAGGCACACAGCAGGCATTGCTGCCTGCCAATTTTTTCTTAGAGAGCAGATTGATCAGCTTTCGGGCACATAATGCAATGCTTTTAGATATGTTAAAATTCTGTTTAAAGCATAATCATTTTCTCTATGATAATCAGATGTACACACAAACCCAGAGAACAGCGATGGGGTCATGGATGGCCCCAGTGTATGCAAATCTCTATATGGGGTGGTGGGAGACTCAAAAAGCATGGACAGAAGAGATGGAATCTTTTACACAACATATTATAGTGTGGTGTTGTTTTATTGATTATTTATTGATCATATGGGACGGTACGATGACAGAGCTCAATGAATATGTTGACATTTTGAATACTAATGAATTGAACTTGGAGCTCAAAACCATCTCCAGTAAAACAGAGCTGGTCCTGCTTGATGTCAATTTTAAGATAGTGAACAATGTATTAGCATCAACATTGTACAGAAAGGCCGCCAGCTCCAATTCAACTCTCCATGCTAAGAGCCACCACCCTAAACCTCTCATTAACTCCATTTCTTGTGGTGAATTTTTAAGAGCTAAGCGAGCATACAGCAATAATTCTGATTATCAGACAGAAGCCAAACATATTGGCCACAGGTTCATTACAAGAGGGTATAACAGAAGCACTGTGACATCTATGAGAAAGCAGAGAAAGTTGATAAACAAAGTCTATTTAAAACCAGAAATATTGAAAATTACAATATCATTAGATGTATTACTGTATTTAACCATCAAGCTAAAAATATTCAATTAATAATGAGAAAACATTGGAAAGTATTGCTCACTGACTCTGACATATCACAGGTGCTTGATCAAAATCCAAGTATAACCTATCGGAGAGCCCCAGCATTGAAAACTTCACTATCCCCGAGAATGGTCACTACCAAAAAGGCTGCTCCACAGAATTTCATGATGCAAGTACCAAGACCAGGTTTCCGAAAGTGTGCTAATTGGAAAATGTGTAGCTTTACATCTAAAGAACCATTTGTGAGCTGTAATAGATTGACATGGAATTACAAACACAATATTATATGTCTAACTAAATTTGTTGTATATGTCATCACATGTACATGTGACCTACACTATATAGGTTCTACTATAGAACCCCCGAAGTTGCAAATTTTTCAGCACTATAGGGCACTATAGGGCAATCAAAAAATTGAGACTTAACCTATCCTCTAATAGGACATTTTTTAGAGAAACATCAAGGCAACATTAATGAAATTTCATTTATGGGCTAAGCCCATGTGCCCTAACATAAGAGGTTGGGAAATAGAGAACTAAAGTTGCGGCTACTGGAAGCCTCTCTGATTTCTAAATTTGATACTCTTCGGCCTCAAAATTGATTCAGAAATTTCTGAATTAAAATGTAATATAATATGTGTTGAAAATGAGCCCAATATAGACACACCTGGCGACCTGCATTGTAGCAAAGGGGATCATTTTCATATATATATATATATATATATTCAGTGAAAAAACTTTGTTAAAGGGACGTTACATGTCAGTAAAGGAATAAAGGGGGAGCCAGACATGGGATGTCATCAGTGATGTCATCAATGACATTTGTGATGTCATCTTTGATGTCCTGGATGTTAGTCTTAGCAGTGCACGGTGGTGGTGCGAGTTATGGTTGCTTAGCTTACCATAACTGGTGAATTTCAAGGGTTTTTCAGTTTTACTTGGCACCATAACGTCCCTTTAACAACATTTTTTTCACTGAATTTCATAGGTTTTTAGTAGCACAACTTAATCATAACGTCCTTTTAACAACGTTTTTTCACTGAATTTCATAGGTTTTTAGTAGCGCAACTTAACCATAACGTCCCCTTAACAAAGTTTTTTCACTGAATTTCATAGGTTTTTAGTAGCACAACTTAACCATAACGTCCCTTTAACAACGTTTTTTCACTGAATTTCATAGGTTTTTAGTAGCGCAACTTAACCATAATGTCCCTTTAACAAAGTTTTTTCACTGAATTTCATAGGTTTTTAGTAGCGCAACTTAACCATAACGTCCCTTTAACAAAGTTTTTTCACTGAATTTCATAGGTTTTTAGTAGCGCAACTTAACAATAATAACTTTGACTTCATGTACATGTAATATGGAACATACTGAACCTCTTCTACTGAACTTGATGTCTGCGAACTCTTTTAATATCCGCGGACATGCTCGGAGAACAGTACCACTACCTAAAAACTCTGGGGGGGTATGTTTGATTGTTATATGATAACATAGGAACATTTAACAAATTCAAAAAGCAACACACATACACATTATATGTAGTAATACATACGAAATGTAACCCATATATGTAACACACTAACCATTCATTTAAATACAATATGTTCTAAAATGGAATATATCAGAAGAAGATAAATTGGCTTCCAATATAATGATCTCACAGACACTACAGAACTAAGAACAGCACCAGACCTACACAGTACTTAGAACATATTTTACCTGAAATAGTAAGTATACTTCATTTTACTCATATATTTATAAACTTTCTGTATTAGATTAAAAAAAATTATTTATTTTTTTTCTCACAGAAATGTCTAGTACTCTGGAATGGCTAGAGCAGCATTTCCCACATGAGGAAATATCACAAGATAGTGAAAATTATGGTAAACACTCTACAATATAAACCATTTAATTATTATTATTTTATATATATTTAACATATATATATTTTTTTTGTACAGAGCATACCAAAATAGAAAATACCTCTGAAGAAGCTGTTATGGAAAACACGCTTGACAGCATAAAAGAAAAAATGGATTTATTGTTGACCAATTTTAATAATTTGAAAACTTTTGTTGAAGATCATTTTAAAACAAAAACGTCATACCATTGCCCGACATGTACTTGTCCCCCTCACCATATCCCAGTCAATTATCCCCAAACCCTCTCCATAACCCAAAACGTTTTGATGAGACTTCCATCCCTTCTTCACCTGATACCAATCATGTAGAAACCCCTAATTCTCCTGTTTTTGTTTCCGTTTCTGCCTCACCTTCTCTGTCATAAATGATTAATATATGTTAAATAAAGTTGCATTTTTATATTGAGTTGTAATTAGTTTCCATTTAAAAAAAAAAAAACAATGTAGGTGTCCGAGGACAGCGCAGGTGTTCTGAAATGTTCATAAATAAACGAAAATGGAGCTGTCCTGAAGAACACTAACAGGGTAATTCATAGAATTTCGCACAAAAGTGGCGCACGCGGCTGGCGCACAGTGTCCCCGTGCGATACACTGCGCCAGCCGCGTGCGATAAAATCCATTTCATCGCAAAGCGTATTCATGGATTTTAGCCTCCAAAACCAGCCATGGCGCAGAGTGGCGCAGCAACCCTGCAGCAGCGCCAGTTACGCCCCCATGAACGCCCTCGCGCAAGGAAAAGCCATCAAAATTCCCAATTCATCGCAAATGTCTGCGCTAACCCTGGACCAGTTCACAGGGCTGCCAAACAGCAAATGCCAAGCGGGAAACGTGTATTTCAGTGGTTCGCGGGAAGTTTCACACGTGATTGTCCTGGGTACGTGTACATCAGGGGTGCACGTGAAGTAATACACTCGAATCCATCAGGGCACATGTATTCCAGGGGTGCGCGGGAAGTATCACACGCAAATTCAGCAGGGTATGTGTATTTCTGGGGTGCGCAGGAAGTATCACACGCGATTCCATCAGGGCACGTGTATTTCAGGGGGGCGCAGTGAGTACTACACGTGAATTGGCCGTGTGGGTCCTCCCAGGTGTTCCCTCTGCACCCTCCACGGCCCCTGCAGGCAGCCCACACCACAGGGGACTACCCTGCACCCCTGATCATGTCCCGCAGGCAGCCCATCCACCATGGGCATGCCCCCCAGCCAACCCACATGTCACCTTGCACCACTGATCAACAACGCATGTCTCCCAGCACCCTCACGCCCCAGCACTGTGGGACACCTGCCAGCAGGCCCCCACACATGTCCAACTCATGTCCCCCTGCACCCCCACCCCCCAGCACTGTGGTGCACCCTCCACCAGGTCCCCACTCATGTCTCCCAGCACCCCCACCCCCCGCAGTGCAGGGCACCCTCCACTAGGCCCCACTCATGTCCAACTCATGTCCCCCTGCACCCCCACCCCCCTGCATCCAGGGCCACCCTCCACCAGGCCCCCACACATGTCCAACTCATGTCCCCCTGCACCCCCACCCCCCCAGCATCCAGGGGCACCCTCCACCAGGCCCCCATTCCTGTCTCCCTGCACCCCCACCCCCCAGCATCGAGGAGCACCCTCCACCAGGCCCCCACTCCTGTCTACCACCCCCCCACCCCCCAGCAGTGCGATTCACCTGGGTACGTGTATTTCAGAGGTGCGCGTGTAGTTTGACACGCGAATTCATCAGGGTACGTGTATTATGGGTCCGCGTGAACTTCCACACGCGATACCTGCAGGGTATGTGTATTACAGGGTTCGCGGGAAGTTCCACACGCGATTGCCCTGGGTACGTGTATTTCGGGGTTGCTTGGGAAGTTCCACACGCGATTGCCCTGGGTATGTGTATTTCGGGGTTGCTTGGAAAGTTCCACACGCGATTGCCCTGGGTACGTGTATTTCGGGGTGCACGGGAAGATCCACACGCGATTGCCCTGGGTACGTGTATTTCGGGGTGCGCGGGAAGTTCCACATGCGATTGCCCTGGGTACGTGTATTTCGGGGTGCGCAGGAAGTTCCACACGCGATTGCCCTGGGTACGTGTATTTCGGGGTGCGCGGGAAGTTCCACACGCGATTGCCCTGTGTACTTGTATTTCGGGGTGCGCGGGAAGTTCCACATGCGATTTCAGCAGGGTACGTGTATTCCAAGGTGCACGGGAAATTCCACACGCGATTGTCCATGGTGCGTGTATTTCTGGTTGCGCGTGAAGTTTCACACGCGATTTCAGCAGGGTACGTGTATTCCAAGGTGCGCGGGAAGTTCCACACGCGATTGTCCGTGGTGCGTGTATTTCTGGTTGCGTGTGAAGTTTCACAAGTGATTTAAGCAGGGTACGTGTATGCCAAGGTGCGCAGGAAATTCCACACGCGAATCCAGCAGCCTATGTGTATTGCAGGGGTGCCGGGGAGTCCTACACATGAATCGGCCATGTGGGTCCTCCCAGCTGTTCACTCTACACCCTCCACGGCCCCTGCAGGCGGCCCACACCACAGGGGACTACCCTGCACATGTCCCGCAGGCAGCCCATCCACCATGGCCATGCCCCCCAGCCAACCCACATATCACCTTGCACCACTGCCCACCAACACATGTCTCCCAGCACCCCCACCCCCCAGCACTGTGGGGCACCCTCCACCAGGCCCCCACTCATGTCCAACTCATGTCCCCCTGCACCACCACCCCCCAGCACTGTGGGGCACCCTCCACCAGGCCCCCATTCATGTCCAACTCAAGTCCCCCTGAACCCCCACCCCCCTGCATCCAGGGGCACCCTCCACCAGGCCCCACTCATGTCCAACTCATGTTCCCCTGCACCCCCACCCCCCAGCACTGTGGGGCACCCTCCACCAGGCCCCACTCATGTCCAACTCATGTCCCCCTGCACCCCCACCCCCCTGCATCCAGGGGCACCCTCCACCAGGCCCCACTCATGTGCAACTCATGTCCCCCTGAACCCCCACCCCCCAGCACTGCGGGGCACCCTCCACCAGGCCCCCACTCATGTCCAACTCATGTCCCCCTGCACCCCCACCCCCCAGCACTGTGGGGCACCCTCCACCAGGCCCACACTCATGTCCAACTCATGTCCCCCTGCACCCCCACCCCCCTGCATCCAGGGGCACCCTCCACCAGGCCCCACTCATGTCTCCCAGCACCCCCACCCCCCACCAGTCAGGGGCACCTGCCAGCAGGCCCCCACACATGTCCCCCAGCCAACACGTCATCACAATCTAGATCCCTGGCCCTTATGGGCAGCCTCCACATGCCAAACACCCACCCAAGTATTGCATCCACCCACTTAGAAATGCCAATTATATGATACAACCCCAATGGCAAGTATGTAAATGAAGACATGTCCCTCACATACACACAATGGGTGTCAGTGAATGTCAAATCCCATATCATGACATGCATGAAACCAATGAGATGATACTACACATTGAAGTATGATAAAATAATATGTATTAAAAGCAACATAAATGGAATCAAAAAATGGGAATTAAAAACAAAAAGCAGCATGTCCGTAAAATAATGTAAAACCACAAATCATAATCCAAAGGAAAGGTGTCCAAAGTCACAGTTAGCAAAAGTAAATCTAATGGAAAATGAAAACCAAAAACCATTGCTCCATGGGTAAAATCAAAATTAAATAAAAAAATCCAACAGTCAACTATATACAGATAAAAAATCCAGGGTCCATGATCCCAACAGAAGAAATGAAACCTATCTAATAACACTACCTAATAAAAAAAAACTATATACAAAAATGTGGTCCATTGTCCAAAAGGTCCAAAATATATAAAAAAGCAAAGGAAACCTAACACTAACTACAGAACTATTTACAAGGGCAGCGGGCCAGTCCGACGGCTCACTTCGGGATGTTCCGGGCCAGGGCATCATCGAACTCCTGCTCAATGTCCCGGAGGCGGTCCTCCTCCATGGCCCCGAGGGTCCGCAGGGCCGACGACATGTTCACCTCCAACTCCCTGCGCATTGCCTCGAGGCACTCGGCTCTCCTCAGGGCCCTCCGCATGGAGTTCTCCGCCCTGACCATCGTGAGCCGTGCCTCTTCCACCCGCTGCCGCTCCGCATCTATGGCGTGGCCCAACCGCTGCCACACGGAAGACACTTCCCGTCCTGGGTCCTCCTGCCCTCCGGCAGATGCCTGCCCCTCCAATGTCAAAGGCCCCGAGCCATCATGGCTCCCACCTCGTTGCTGCTGCTGCTGTGCCTGTGCCCGTGCCCTGGCTCCTGCTGCCTGCACATCCTCCACCGGCTGGGGTGCAGTCGTTGATGTGGCCACCCCTGCTGGACTTCCGACTCCCGACTGTGGCAGGGATGACTCCTCCACCAGCCTGGCCACATTGTCAGAGGCAGCTCCACAGGGCACCCAGGTGACAAATGGGTGGGAAGATGGCACGGAGGACGACTGGCGCATAGGGGGTTCAGTTGAGGAGGGGGTCAGAGCAAGCAGCAGCAACCGGAGGAATCCGGCCTGGGTGACCTGTCCCAGTAGGCCGACGTGGTCAACGAGCCATTTGAGATGACGTGCAGTCTCCTCATGAAAAGACTGCAGGTCACCTCGCATGGCCCGTTGACGCAACGCCACACCAGTCAGGACAGGCTCAACCCGTATCTGGATAGCCACATCCGCAGGCAGAGGAAGGCCAGTTGTTGTGAGCTCATCCCCTGCCTGAAAACGGGTCTGGACGTAGTCATCCCTGCTGGTGCAAGATGATGCAGTGACAGGATCAGGGACAGGATTGCACACAGGCACCTCCGCGGCGGCCTGTGCTGCCTCCTGTCCCTGGTCCTGCACTGCACCACTAGCACCAGTGGAATCCCCACCTCCAGACCCCGTCTCTGTCACTTGCACGGCCTCCTCCTCCACCAAACCCCCCACCAACCTGGATGACTCCGTGCCATCTTCCCCCGTTGGGCCCTGTGGGGTCCCAGTTGCCCCTTCTTCTGCCGAGGAGTCCAACTCCGACCTCCGCCTCTTGGACCTCCCCCCGGAAGCTGCGGCCTGGGACGCGGCATCGGACTCCTCACTCCCCGATGAGGTCACAACCTGGGAGGGGAGCCGGGCCTTGCGTCTCCGGCTGGCGGTGCGATCCCCACCGCAGTGCTCCACAGCACCTTCTCCGCCCTCTTCATCAGTTGACGCTGCAGACAGGGAGAAATAAAACACAGGCATCAGGGCACTGTACAATGGACGCATACACACATGACAGTTGTACATGAGTGGCATTGGCAAACCTCAGACATGGCATCACAATCACCAACACACATGTCATTTCAACTCGCCCACATGAGCCATACCACAGTCATATCGCAACAGCCAGCACCATCCATACACATACAACAGCATGAGCGGCAAAGGTGAGCCAGACATCACATGCAACACAGGGAGTGCACTACACATGCACACACACCACCACACTTGCATGCATGTGTACACCTCTGCCAACTGTCGCAGAGTTTAGATTGGCATCCATATCACATCTGCCAATCAGGCTTCCACATCCCGCTGTCACATGCATCCATGTTGCATCACTGTTGCACCCTTGTCAAATACACACACATGCACATGTACACAGTGCTGATACATGCAGCTGAAAACAACATCCATGTGTGACATCACGAACATGCCTACTTACATACACATTCATCCAAACATGTGTGCCCACACAAGTGCATTTGGCATGCAAGCCTACACACAAGCACCATTCATGTCTCACACATGACAGCCCTCGCACATAACGGCCCTGTACACCCCCCTCATACTTGGCCCCATATAAAAACACATGTGCAACCTGCACACTACTGGCACATCACCACACGCACAGCTCACAATCATGATGCATGTACACTTACTGCTCGACTCCAGACGGGTCTGCCTCTCAAGGACCTGGACGTGGAGCGCTGGGCATATGCGTTCCAGGACCCTCATCTGATCGTCCGACAAGTGGCCCCGGCGCCCCTTAGCATCCGCTGCCTTCAAGAGGCGCCGGGCCTTGTTGAGGGTCCTGGACCTGAAGTCCTCCCAGCGCTTCTTGACATGATGGAATAGTCGGACTGCCACCCCCTCCGCGTTGATGGCAGTCACGATGTTCATCCAGATCGAGTCCATCCTTCCTTGTCGGCGCGCAAACTTCCAAAGAGGGCATCATACTGCCCCAGGACTTGCTCCACCAGGACCCCAACTTCGGTGGCAGTGAAGCTGGTGCCCCTCTGCCTCTCTGGCCGGGGGTTTTCAGTGGTGCCAGATGTTGCAGTGCCCGACATGACAACCCCAGAGGCAGGAGTGGATGGGCAACTGGGTCCTGGGGCTGGTCTGTGGAGCGATGGAATCCCAGTCGGGAGTCTTCGGTTCCAGCAGGGGTGGTCACAGCAACAGCACCCCTGGCTGATGTGCAGGCAGCAAATGGCAGGGCACGTGGGCAGCAGGCAATCAGGCAGCAGCAGATGGCAGGTGGGAGCGTGCTCGGGGCTCTGGGGGGCAGTAATTCGGCCTTCTGGGCAGGAGCGTGGTCTTCCATGTGCTTACGCGTGGCCAGCTTGATACGGAGTGATTTGGTACGTGAAAATCCAGCATGTCTGCGTGTAATTCGAGGAAAGGGCCTTAGCGCGTAAGCGTGTCAGCACACGTACGCGAATTCATTGGCCCAAAGGCCACCAGCGTGTATGCGCGTCTGTGACGTGCGTGCGCAGGCGTTTCCCTGTACATGGGTGCATGTTGCACGTCCAATGATTGCACGTCAGAGTGTCAGCTCGTGTAATTTGAGGATGGGGCCTTAGCACGTACACGCGGAAGTGACGCTGGACGTGTGGGCATGTTTAAAAGGTACGGGCTAAACACCATTTCCTTGTATGTGCTTTTCGTGGAGAGCGAGTGGGTGAAATCTGTACTTCTTGCCGGTTCACACGCGATTTACTTCACGGCGTTCCAAGTTCGTACTCCCTGTTACCTCTGACAGCTTTTTCTCTTTTTGTCTTTTTCCTGGGCCTGTTTCGCGCACGTATTTGACATCTGTGCTTGCCCCGTGTGTTGTCTACCCCTTCAGAGGTCAGTCTAGGCATCGTGTGACACACATATGTTCATTTTTGTGTTTCTGGGTGCCACTGCGTAGTGCAGGTTTATTTTTCCACGCACGTGGTCTAGGAGGGGTTGCGTGCACATTATCTCCCTTTTTCGGGGTGCCTGTGCGTTGCGTGACCCATCATCTTCCCCCAGGGGGTAACATACAGCCTTGCTAGAGCACTAGGGTACGAATTCCATCTAGTACCCTACCCCTTTGACCCCCAATTGCCCAGGACAATAGTTTACTGCAACTCCCATACGCACAACAACATCAGTGCCATGGTTGGGAGGTGAGCACGCGGTAAGAGTGGCAAAGGTGGGCGAGCCACAAGAGGTGGCCATGGTGGATACGGTAAGGGACGTGGCCGGGACTTCCAGGGTGCCCCTACTATGCTCCTGCCTGAAAACGGGTCTGGACGTAGGCATCCCTGCTGGTGCAAGATGATGCAGTGACAGGATCAGGGACAGGATTGCACACAGGCACCTCCGCGGCGGCCTGTGCTGCCTCCTGTCCCTGGTCCTGCACTGCACCAGTGGAATCCCCACCTCCAGACCCCGTCTCTGGCGCTTGCACGGCCTCCGCCTCCACCAAACCCCCCACCAACCTGGATGACTCTGTGCCATCTTCCCCCGTTGGGCCCTGCGGGGTCCCAGCTGCCCCTTCTGCTGCCGAGGAGTCCAACTCCGACCTCCGCCTCTTGGACCTCCTCCCGGCAGCTGCGGCCTGGGACGCGGCACCGGACTCCTCACTCCCCGACGAGATCACAAGCAGCCATGCATCACCATGCCGCCCAGCTTCCATGTCCCGGTTTAGGGTTGACATCCTGTAAATGAAGCTGTTGTGGGTGGACCCTGGATAGTTGGCATATACTGAGGTGATGATTCCCTTGGCATCACATACTACCTGGACGTTGATGGAATGCCAGTGCTTGCGGTTTCTATAGATGTGCTCAGATGCCCTGGGGGGACGTAGAGCCACATGGGTGCAATCAATGGCATGTAGTACTTTGCGGAATTGTGCCTCCCTGTAGAAATCCTGGCTGACAGCCTGCCTTTCTGCAGGTGTTCTGGGCAGGTATATGTGCCTGCGGACTGATGGGCGTGCAGTGATGATGGCCAAGACCTGGTGTAGGCACCATGACTGCGTGGCCTGTGACACCCCCCCCCACTATGGCACTTGTCCGCTGAAATGATCTGGTAGCCAAGAAGTGCAGTACATTGAGGACCTTCTCCACGGGGCTGAGTGCTTGGGAGCACAGGGTGGGTGATGTGAGGTCATCCTCCCACTCACTGACCAGGTCGAGTATTATGTGTGGTGGAAACCTGTACCTCCCATACACCTGGTCATCAGGCATACCAAATAGGCTGGTTCTGGGTGTGAAGATTCTGGCCCTGACTATCCTTCTCCTCCTCCTGCGGTATCCCACGGCCACTGCTGCTAGGAACGGTATATTAATCCTGGCGTCTGAGCTTGTTTGTTGTTTGCGCACTCCTTTATGCTGCGCGGGACGTGCGCCTGCTTCATGCTGGCGTACGTGTTTCCGATTGGACCTTTTTTTTGGCGGGTTGTAGGCGACCGTGTAAATCTTCCCGCCCACCCCAGGAATACAGGTAACACGCTCTCCCAGGCCCAGTCGCGAGTAAATATTCCCGCCCACCCCTGGAATACACGTACCCCACTCTCACAGGCCCAGTCGCGTGTGGAACTTCAAGCGCACACCGAAATACACGTACCCTGAAAATTTGCGTGTGAAACTTCCCGCGCACCCCGAAATACACATACACAGGGCAATTGCGTGTGGAACTTCCCGTGAACCCCGTAATACATGTACCCTGCTGATATCGCATGTGGAAGTTCACGCGGACCCATAATACACGTACCCTGATGGAATTGCGTGTAAGACTACCCGCGCACCCCGGAAATACACGTACCCAGGCAAATGACACTGCTGGGGGGTGGGGGGGTGGGAGACATGAGTGGGGGCCTGGTGAAGGGTGCCCCACAGTGCTGGAGGGTGGGGGTGCAGGGGGACATGAGTGGGGGCCTGGTGGAGGGTGCCCCTGGATGCTGGGGGGTGGGGGTGCAGGGGGACATGAGTGGGGGCCTGGTGGAGGGTGCCCCTGGATGCTGGGTGGTGGGGGTGCAGGGGGACATGAGTGGGGGCCTGGTGGAGGGTGCCCCACAGTGCTGGGGGGTGGGGGTACAGGGAGACAGGATTGGGGGCCTGGTGGAGGGTGCCCCTGGATGCAGGGGGGGTGCAGGGAGAAAGGAGTGGGGGCCTGGTAGAGGGTGCCCTTGGATGCTGGGGGGTGAGGGTGCAGGGAGACAGGAGTGGGGGCCTGGTGGAGAGTGCACTTGGATGCTGGGGGTGCTGGGAGACATGAGTGGGGGCCTGGTGGAGGGTGCCCCTGCACTGCTGGGGGGTGGGGGTGCTGGGAGACATGAGTGGGGGCCTGGTGGAGGGTGCGCCTGGATGCTGGGGGGTGGGGGTGCAGAGGGACATGAGTAGGGGCCTGGTGGAGGGTGCCCTACAGTGCTGGGGGGTGGGGGTGCAGGGAGACAGGAGTGGGGGCCTGGTGGAGGGTGCCCCTGGATGCAGGGGGTTGGGGGTGCAGGGGGACATGAGTTGGACATGAGTGGGGGCCTGGCTGAGGGTGCCCCTGGATGCTGGGGGTGGAGGTGCAGGGGGAACGTGAGTGGGGGCCTGGTGGAGGGTGCCCCACAGTGCCGGGGGGTGGGGGTGCAGAGAGACAGGAGTGGGGGCCTGGTGGAGGGTGCCCCTGGATGCACGGGGGGTGCAGGGAGACAGGAGTGGGGGCCTGGTGGAGGGTGCCCCTGGATGCTGGGGGTTGGGGGTGCAGGGAGACAGGAGTGGGGGCCTGGTGGAGGGTGCCCCTGGATGCTGGGGGGTGGTGGTGCAGGGGGACATGAGTGGGGGCCTGGTGGAGGGTGCCCCTGGATGCTGGGGGGTGGGGGTGCTGGGAGACATGTGATGGTGGACAGTAGTGCAAGGTGACATGTGGGTTGGCTGGGGGGCATGGCCATGGTGGATGGGCTGCCTGCGGGACATGTGCAGGGGTGCAGGGTAGTCCCCTGTGGTGTGGGCCGCCTGCAGGGGCCGTGGAGGGTGTAGAGGGAACAGCTGGGAGGACCCACACGGCCAATTCACGTGTAGGACTCCCCGGCACCCCCGAAATACACGTAGGCTGCTGGATTCGCGTGTGTAATTTCCCGCGCACCCGGAGTACACGTACCCTGCTGAAATCACGTGTGGAACTTCACGTGCACACCGAAATACACGTACCCTGAAAATTTGCGCGTGAAACTTCCCGCGCACCCCGAAATACATGTACCCAGGGCAATCGCGTGTGGAACTTCTCGCGAACCCCGTAATACACGTACCCTGCTGATATTGCGTGTGGAAGTTCACGCGGACCCATGATACACGTACCCTGATGAAATCGCGTGTAAGACTACCCGCGCACCCCAGAAATACACGTACCCAGGCAAATCGCACTGCTGGGGGATGGGGGGGTGGGAGACATGAGTGGGGGCCTGGTGGAGGGTGCCCCACAGTGCTGGGGGGTGGGGGTGCAGGGAGACAGGAGTGGGGGCCTGGTGTAGGGTGCCCTACAGTGCTGGGGGGTGGGGGTGCAGAGGGACATGAGTTGGACACGAGTGGGGGCCTGCTGGCAGGTGCCCCACAGTGCTGGGTGGTAGGGGTGCTGGGAGACATGAGTGGGAGCCTGGTGGAGGGTGCCCCTAGATGCTGGGGGGTGGGGGTGCAGAGGGACATGAGTTGGACATGAGTGGGGGCCTGCTGGCAGGTGCCCCACAGTGCTGGGGGGTGGGGGTGCTGGGAGACATGAGTGGGGGCCTGGTGGAGGGTGCCCCTGGATGCTGGGCGGTGGGTGTGCAGAGGGACATGAGTTGGACATGAGTGGGGGCCTGCTGGCAGGTGCCCCACAGTGCTGGGGGTGGGTGTACTGGGAGACATGAGTGGGGGCCTGGTGGAGGGTGCCCCTGCACTGCTGGGGGGTGGGGGTGCTGGGAGACATGAGTGGGGGCCTGGTGGAGGGTGCCCCTGGATGCTGGGGGTTGGGGGTGCTGGGAGACATGAGTGGGGGCCTGGTGGAGGGTGCCCCTGCACTGCTGGGGGGTGGGGGTGCTGGGAGACATGAGTGAGGGCCTGGTGGAGGGTGCCCCTGGATGCTGGGGGTGCAGGGGGACATGAGTGGGGGCCTGGTGGAGGGTGCCCCTGGATGCTGGGGGTTGGGGGTGCTGGGAGACATGAGTGGGGGCCTGGTGGTGGGTGCCCCTGCACTGCTGGAGGGTGGGGGTGCTGGGAGACATGAGTGAGGGCCTGGTGGAGGGTGCCCCTGGATGCTGGGGGTACAGGGGGACATGAGTGGGGGCCTGGTGGAGGGTGCCCCTGGATGCTGGGGGGTGGGGGTGCAGGGGGACATGAGTGGGGGCCTGGTGGAGGGTGCCACTGGATGCTGGGGGGTGGAGGTGCAGGGGGACATGAGTGGGGGCCTGGTGGAGGGTGCCCCTGGATGCTGGGGGGTGGGGGTGCTGGGAGACATGCGTTGGTGGGCAGTAGTGCAAGGTGACATGTGGGTTGGCCGGGGGGCATGGCCCTGGTGGATGGGCTGCCTACGGGACATGTGCAGGGGTGCAGGGTAGTCCCCTGTGGTGTGGGCCGCCTGCAGGGGCCATGGAGGGTGTAGAGGGAACAGCTGGGAGGACCCACACGGCCAATTCACGTGTAGGACTCCCCGGCACCCCCAAAATACATGTAGGCTGCTGGATTTGCGTGTGGAATTTCCCGCGCACCCGGAGTACACGTACCCTGCTGAAATCGCGTGTGGAACTTCATACACACACCGAAATACATGTACCCTGCAAATTTGCGTGTGTAACTTCCCGCGCACCTTGGAATACACGTGCCCTGCTGAAATCATGTGTGGAACTTCCCGCGCACCCCAGAATACACGTGCCCAGGCCAATCGCGTGTGCAATTCCCGCGCACCCCGTAATACACGCACACGCTATTTTTCACGCAGCGGGTGTCCGTGTTTGTCAGTACCCCTTTGCACCTCATTTGTCCTTGAGGGTCACAGTATGGATCATTCATCATAGCTGTATATGGGTGCTTTTTGTTAGCGCACATTTTGGCGCACATTTATTTCAGGCGCAGGGACGCTTCCGCCTGCTTTCTTGTGGCGTACTTGTTTGGCCCTGTGCGCGTCTTTGACCATGCGCTGGTTTGCCCTATTCGATTCCATGAATACGAGTTGTAGGCGAGCGTGTGGGCGTTCCGCACACTTGCCTCCTGTCCTTCTCCCGTGACGCCCATATTTTCACGCATTGTTCCCCATTTCGAGTGTTATGCCCCGTGTTTCGCCTACTTTTGTTATGTGCGCCGCGCTATGTGCTGATTCGCAGCGGCCGTGACGCACGCCGTTGGATGGCCTGTGCGCCGCACACTTTTTCAGCGCACATCAAATATTTTTCTCGTGCACGGACTTCCATGAATCGATGTGCGCTGGTTTCCCTGCGATTTTCGCAGTTGCACTGCGATTTTCGTACTTTTACTGCGAATCGCAGGTTTTGGCACCTCTGCGCCGGAATTTTCGGCGCACATTAATTCCATGAATCGGCCTGATAGTTTTTTGTAGTATTCATTATTGTCTTTTAGATATTGCAAGGCTTGTCTAACTTTATGTAATTCTACGAATTGTTGCCAATTTCTTTTGTCTTTTGTTGGTACACCATTTACTAAGACAATTAAAGATTGCTCTATTGGACGTTGCACTCCCAGAGTGTGCACATTTTCTTTCAGATCTAATGGTAAATAAACTACTTTGCCACGAATACCTTTCACCCATTCAGAGGGAGGTAATTTTGCTGTTTTTGGTTGAAGGCGTATTATTGCTTGAAATGGGTGCACTGTTTGAATTCTGATGCTCTCATATAAATTGAGTTGTTGCAGGGGTTTTGGTAGTGGGAATAATTCCAAGTTATTTCTGATAGCACGTGAATGAGTTTGGTTGTGCAGTAACGGCAAAGTATTAAGGGGTCAGTTATTTCCTATTTGTTTTCTGCTATAAGGTAGAGAGCTAATTCAAACCATTTGGAATCTTCAATGTCTTCTATTTTGTATGTTAAGTCTTCCATTTTTGTGTTACTTTTATCAAACGTTCTGCGGCAACACACACACACACGGTTTGGTACTTCAGCGGATGCACTTTTAAATTTTAGTATTTCTTTTTTGTATGTGTGTAGTAGAAGGTTGCCATGTGCAGAATTGTTGCTAGTCTGTTGTAAAGCTATTGCATTTTGTAAGTGGCTTTCATTTCCAAAATGTTTTCTCTGGATATGGTCTATTTCTTTGAGTAAGTCTTTGGGTGTACCATGTAGAAGAGTGTTATTTAAATTGGCTACTGCTAAAGCAGGACTTTTTGCATAGTACAGTTTATAGACTAGATTGCTTATAGTTGAATGATGTGTTGATATCATTTTGATATGATGGAAGGTGCTTTTGCAGATAGGTCCTTAAATGCAGGCTAATAAATGTCCTTGTAGTCCTGTGTATTTGCGCACTGGACAGGTATCCATATTTTGCAGCACTTTAATTTTGATTTTGTCTTTGCCTTTCACATACTGATTGAGAAACTGGCGTAAAGATTTGAAAGATTGTTTGGGAATGTTACACATTGACGTGCATGGCCATTTGTATACTGGACGTTCTGGTTCAGTCAAATGGAGAGCTAATTCTGAGTTTTCTGGGGATATTTTTGTAAGCAGTATTTATTGTTCCATTATGGTATTATAATTATTTTTATAACCTCGTCCACTGCTATGGATGGCAATTGTGTTTGTTTGATTTGTTTGTATGCTTCATTAAAATATGGTTCTGTGCTCGTGGTGTGACTCCATTCACCTCCACAGATATTTAAGAAGTGATTTTTGTTGACATTCCATTTATTATTTCTTTGTAATTTAGTAGTTAGTTTTGTTAGTGCTTTCATTCTGTTTAACACTAAAATTAATAATTTTCTTTTGAGAAGGATTGCACTGTCTATTAAAGTTTCTAAGATTAATTTTCTACGGTAGGTTCGAAGGGTTGTGCTTGATTTGCCTCCTGTATTTATACGATTCTGAAGGACTCTGTGGTGGAACATTTTTGCTAAAATACTTTTTCTGGTATGGTTATTTGCTAGTATATCAAGATATATAGGAGCAGTTTTAGCAGTAGTTGTAGCCACATTCTTGTTAAGAATTTTTTGTTTCATTTTACATTTTGATAGAGGAGGCAATGTTTCTGTACTGGAAGCTTGTTTTGTTTCGCTAAATGACTGTATTCGCTGTTTTGTTTGAACATTTTGTACAAACTCTCGTAGAGATGGATGCTTATTTTGGACATTTTTATTTTAATTTGCTGTATTTCTGCATTGCTTTCTATGGACTTGCTTTTTGGTAGGCATTCTTTGGGGTCTGTTGAAAAAAAAAGAAGGTATGGGTTGGGCCGTTATTGCAATGTATGTGTGCTGTGTGCATGAGTATCTGAGTACGATGGAAAAGATGTATGTGGTGGTGTGTGATTCTGCATTGGGCAGTTACAATTAGTTGGGAAGGCTATCCTATTTGTGTTTTACTAAACTGCGGTTCAGATGAGAGTAGAACGTGAGCTAGAGGTGAGGAGATGCATTAATAGTAAATCTAAAGGTATAAAATTAAAACAGTTCTTTGTTTTGTAGCACTAACATTATGAGGGTTGAGTATGTTATTTGTGTTCCAAAAAAAAACGGGGATTTGTGTGCCATTCTGCCTGCCAATCTCTGTTTAATAGATGGGGATTTGTGGGCAGAATGGTTCAGAAATCGCTGTTTTTTCTGGTGCTCAAATTACATGAATGAACCAAACAGTGTGTTTGGGGAACAGTAGGAATATTAAGGTAGTATTGTACTTACTCTTTATTTGTGGAATGAGCAGGTTTCTTCGGATATGTTGTTTGTAGTTCAGATGCTGCTGATTTTCAGGAGAGTGGTCTTCACTGCAATTGTAAAAGAAAGAAGTTAGTAATTTTGTGTGTTTATATCACTGATGTTAATGTAGACATTGATTTTTATGTTTTTGTGGTAATATTCTTGTTTGATATCTGAACATAGTGTATGCATGCATTTCATTTGACTATGTGCAGCCTTTATATTTTATTTACAATATGTTAGTTCAACATGCTTTACAAATGAGTAGCATTTTAAGTGCATGAAATTCACTTGGTTTTTTAAAGGTGTGTTGTAGATAGCAGACAGGTTTGGAAGTGACAGTTGATTATAATAGATAGCAAACATTTCAATAAGTTCATTTTATAGGTAGACATGCCAACAATCATTAGCCCCTGAGAGGGAGATTTCACCACAGCAATCGGGAACATTTATTTTTCCCATAGGATTGCATTAGGATTAGCATTAATTTAGGTGGGAGACAGTAAAAATAGTGCAATTTTTGAATGAAAAATTGGGAGTCTCGCGCCTAAATTGGGAGGGTTGACATGTATGTATAGGTTATGTGAGAGACAGTCAAATATAGTGTGATTTTTCAATGAAAAATCGGGAGTCTCGCGCTTAAATCAGGAGGTTTGGCATGTATGTATAGGCTATGCAGGTTTAGTGGCATTACTCTGTTTATACAGATTCATAACAGTTGCACATGTACTGTGAATAAAATATACATACCTGTAGTTTGTATTCATGCATGTGGATATGAATGCAGCTGTAAGTAAAAATCTTGGAGACTTGTAGAGTAGTTTTTGTAGTAGGTGCTTTCCAATGAAATGAGACTTGTACTCAGAGTGATCAACAGTACATTTGAAGTGCGGAACTCTGATGCTGGAGTTAGATGTAGAGGTCTTGGATGTGATTGGTGGATGGTTGTGTGACTGCTTAGCTGTATCCAATGAGGGAATGGCACCGAGAGTGATGTGGAAACTCAGCCTTTCATCCTTCCGAGGTCGATAAATGATTACCAAATTCGGTTGGGTGATAGTGTATGTAAATATGTGCTCTGTAAAGAACTTTGGATTAAGGCGCTATATAAATAACACATCATTATCATTAGAAGGGCTGGCTAAGAGTTACGTGCCGCGCGGACACCACGGCTGTCCGCGGGTAGGGCGTGCCACATCCAGGGTTTTCCAACAAATCGAATATGGAAAGGGGACTGTAGGGATCAGTCAATCAGATGTTGATGTTGTGGATTTGTACAAAAAGCGAGTGTGTGTAGTGAAGATGGCAGAGGTGGAGAAAGACAGGGTGTTGGTGCTCGGAGATATGTTTGTCCATGGTGTCCATGGTTTACATCAGTATGCTCAACGCAGGCATGTGGCAAACAATTTTGATGTTAAAGGGGTGGAGGTGGTGTGGAGCGCTGTTCCTGATTGCAATGTAGAGGGAATTCTACAAGTTTGTGAAGATATGCGTAGAATGAACAGTCCCCATCTAGTAGTTTTGCACTATGGTGCTTTCCATTTGGGCTACGTCAGAGTCCCTACTTTGTTGCAGATTTGGAACAGTTGGTTCAAGTAGTAATGAACATCCTTCCAAATGCGAAAGTAATGTTTTCTGGATTACTACCTAGGGCCATATGGGACAATAGTTCTGTTTTTTGTCCTCAGCAAAACATTGCTAGGTGTGCAATCAATCAAGGCAGGTGTGCTTTCATTCTTAGAGCTGGTATGTTTTTCTGTAATAATGAGAATATTGATTCAAGTAATGCTGTTTATTTTGAAGAAGATGGCATTTCTTTATTTTTTTGGGGAAATGCCATGCTGTTTTGGAATGTAAGGGTTGCTTTGGAAAGGTTATGTGAAGGTTTTAGTTGTAAAGTAAGAAGAACAAAACCCCAAAAAATTCAAAATCACAGGTGTCTGTCAGGCATCTTCAAAAAAACCAAAAAAAGGCTCTTTTCAGAGCCCACCTCAAAGGGGAAATGGGGCACACTATTTAAATTTACATTCACCACGCTCAGATTTTCGATATGTCTGCGGACGTGCCGGTAGTCTGCGGACAGCACGTATTACATATGGGGATTCTGGGGT
Source organism: Ambystoma mexicanum (assembly GCF_040938575.1). Taxonomy (NCBI): domain Eukaryota; kingdom Metazoa; phylum Chordata; class Amphibia; order Caudata; family Ambystomatidae; genus Ambystoma; species Ambystoma mexicanum. The sequence continues at coordinate 699,831,350 of NC_090936.1, forward strand.
GGAGAGGCATGCAAATGAGAATGAGCAGAGCTAGGGATTGGTCAGTAAAGTTTAGTGGGTGTGTTGTGTAAGGAGAGAACGTATTTTTCCTGAGAGAAGAACAGATAGCTATGGCTGTGTGGTTCCGAAAACAGATTATCTTGATTTTGGGAGACTCAAGGATATATTGGATGGAGGTGCATGCAGAATGTTGTGAAGTATCTGTAGATCTTGTATTCCCTCATGTGGAAGTGCACTGGCATGGAGTGCGTGAAATGAAGTGGCTGGCCTTGGTACCACTCTGCGCTACTTTAGAGACAGAGCATCATCCAGACATAATTAAAATTCATTGTGGAGGGAAAAGTTTAGGACATGTGTCTGGAATTTCTTTGCAATTTGCAATGAAAGAAGGACTTGAGAAGGTCATGGACATGTTTCCAAATTCCCAAGTGATTTTTTCTTGTATTGCACAAAGACAAATGTGGCTGCATTCTCCTTTATTTGGTCCACAAATGGAGAAAGTGAGGCGCAATGTCAATATGGCTGTTTTTGCCTTTCTAAGAGATGTTGGCATGTCCTCTTTTCACAATGAAAATATTATGTTTCGTAGCACATACATTTTTCGCAGAGATGGAGTCCATCTTACTTATGGTGGCAATCAGATTTTTCTGAGAAATGTACAAAATGCATTGCAACCTTTTTTGGAATTAGAGTCATCTATTTTGCAGTAGATGTTGACGATTTCAAGTTTTTCAAACACACCAAACACCACCAAAAGGCTCTTTTCAGAGCCACCACTTCCTCCCAGAGAAAAGAGCATTGGTTTTGCTAGGGCAGCATCCTAAAATGTTATATGTCCTAGGACTGTCGCGGACTTCCCAAAAATGCACAGGGCCCTGAACTGTTACCTTACCTTACTTTGGTAGGTAGCAGGTCTTCTGGTGCTCTTTGACCGTAGTCACAAAAGCACTTTGAAGACTCTCCCCCCTGCAGAGTACTGTGTCGCAGTACATACACAATATTCTCACCCTCGTTTATCACAGGTAAAACCTTGCGAATGTCCGCATTGTCGAACGATGTTAGTTGTCCCTTCATGGGTGTCCTACCAAAGCTGTACGAACCACGTCTCGCATGACTCAGCACCATTTTGCACTGGTTGCAGGTGTCCTTGTTCGCACATGCTTTTGGAATGTTACCATGAATGGTAAACAACCGCCACACCCAAGACTCTCGGTGAGTGCTGGTAGTAGGGAGTTCCTCACCTCATTCTCTTCATCCTCTTCATTCTTGTTATCTACATCCTCACGCCTGTTCCACTCTGCAGGCCCTTGTGAGGTGGGGGTGGTGGAGGCTTTGGTTGTGGTGCTGAGGCAGATGTAGCAACAGCAGCCATGGATGCCATTAGGGTTGATGAGATAATATCAGCAAGAGCCACAAAGGCAGCAAAAGTCAATCTGCAATAGCCAGAAGTACAATGAAGATCAGCTCAGGGGTGTGGCCTTTTATAGGGGTTGAGGGGTGTGCTTTGTGAACAGATCGAACACCCAAAAAGGTTCAAAAAGTTCCAAAAAGTATGGGTCCCATAACGTCCCTTTAACAACGTTTTTTTACTGAATATATATATATATATATATCGGTTTGGCAATATATATATATATATTCAGTGAAAAAAACTTTGTTAAAGGGACGTTATGGTTAAGTTGCGCTACTAAAAACCTATGAAATTAAGTGAAAAAACTTTGTTAAAGGGACGTTATGGTTCCAAGTAAAACCGAAAAACCCTTGAAATTCGCCAGTTATGGTAAGCTAAGCAACCATAACTCGCGCCACCACCGTGCACTGCTAAGACTAACACCCAGGACATCAAAGATGACATCACAAATGTCATTGATGACATCACTGATGACATCACATGTGTATGTACTTCTCATGAAATATGTGTAGAAGGGATTCTTATTATGTTGCGAAAAAAGTGTCAAGAATCATTGCAAGAAATATACCCTAATAAGTGCATTGAACGATGCATTGATATAAATAGCATCCTATTTTGGGGTTCTATCTAGTATACTAAGCTACTCATACAGAAACATAACATTGTGTGCAGCGTACAAGATGAAGGTATGATATTCATAATGTTAATATGTTGAATAATGAAATGATAATTGTTTTCTTAATAGATTTTTGTGTACTGTGAAATATGTAATAAGTAGCTAATAAAACCCATGTATTACATAATTGCATTACTATAGACAAAACACAAAGACACAAGAACACATACCAATATGGGTATATACAGGGAAAGTGAAGTTAGCAAAAAAGCACAAGTAGTAGCAGAAACAATTCATAACTTAACTGATTAGTTTCATGCAAATAAATGATTGCTCTGTTTCAAAGCTGCTATTTACCCTATGTATATGTATCACTTGATGTGATTGGACCCTAAGGAAAGTAGTGTGAGTACAATGTATACAAATATGACCATATACAGGGAAAGTACAGCCATACAAAAAACAACAGAACTATCAGAAAGTGCTCATAAATCTAGTGATTATCTTTATGCACAAAAAGGATTGCTGTCTTTCAAGCTTGTGTTTTCCTATATGTATATGTTTCATATGATGTGACTGTACTCTAAGGGAATTACTGTAAGAACCTACTAGAAGGATATGTCTACAAATAAAATAAAATTCTTAGTTTCTGACTGTTACTGAAGAAAACCATGTGGCCTAGATATGTCAGCAAAAGAAAAAATAGTGAGCCAGACATGTGATGTCATCAGTGATGTCATCAATGACATTTGTGATGTCATCTTTGATGTCCTGGGTGTTAGTCTTAGCAGTGCACGGTGGTGGCGCGAGTTATGGTTGCTTAGCTTACCATAACTGGTGAATTTCAAGGGTTTTTCGGTTTTACTTGGAACCATAACGTCCCTTTAACAAAGTTTTTTCACTGAATTTCATAGGTTTTTAGTAGCGCAACTTAACCATAACGTCCCTTTAACAAAGTTTTTTTCACTGAATTTCATAGGTTTTTAGTAGCGCAACTTAACCATAACGTCCCTTTAACAAAGTTTTTTCACTGAATTTCATAGTTTTTTAGTAGCAAAACTTAACAATAATGACTTTGACTTTATATACATGTCATATGGAACTGACTAGATCTCTTCTTATTAACGTGATGTCCGCGAACTTATTTAATGTTCGCGGACATGTTCGGAGAACAGTACCACTACCTAAAAACTGTGGGGGGGTGGTGGGGTATGTTTGATTGTTATATCATAATATAGGAACATTTAACAAATTAAAAAGCAGCACACAAACACATTATATATAGTAATACATAAGAAATGTAACCCATATATGTAACACACTAACCATTCATTTAAATACAATATGTTCTGAAATGGAATATACCACAAGAACATAAATTGGCTTCCAACATAATTACCTCACAGACACAACAGAACTGAGAACAAGACCAGACCCACTGAATACATAGGACTTATGTTACCAGAAATAGTAAGTGTACTTCATTTTACTCATATATTTATAAACTTTCTGTATTAGATTAAAAAATATATTATCTTTTCTTTTTTTCTCTCACAGAAATGTCTAGTACTCTGGAATGGCTAGAGGAAAATTTCCCACATGAAGAAATGTCACAAGATAGTGAAACTAATGGTAAACACTTTATAATATAAACCATTTAAATATTATTATTTTGTATACATTTAACATATATATATATTTTTTTTGTACAGAGCATAACAAAATAGAAACTACCTCTGAAGAAGCTGTTATGGAAAACACGCTTGACAACATAAAAGAAAAAATTGATTTACTGTTGACCAATTTTAATAATTTGAAAACTTTTGTTGAAGATCATTTTAAAACAAAAACGTCATACCATTGCCCCACATGTACTTGTCCCTCCTCACCATATCCCAGTCAAATATCCCCAAACCCTCTCCATAATCCAAAACGTTTTGATGAGATTTCCATCCCTTCTTCACCTAATACCAATCATGTTGAAACCCCAAATTCTCCTGTTTTTGTTTCTGTTTCTGCCTCACCTTCTCTGTCATAAGTTATTAATATATGTTAAATAAAGTTTCATTTTTATATTGTATTGTTAATAGTTTCCGTTTTTTTTTTTTTAAACAATAAAAGTGTCCGCGGACAGTGCGAGTGTTCTGAAATGTTCGTACATAAACGAAAATGGAGGTGTCCTGAAGAACACCACACCTGTTCGTACTGTTCGCTAGCAAGTTGAAACTGTTCTAAGAACACACGTGGTGTCCTGAAATGTTCGTAAAGAAACAAAAATTAAAGTGTTCTAAAGAACACTATATCTGTCCGTAATGTTCGCTATCAACTTAAAACTGTCCTAAGAACACAATTGGTGTCCTGAAATGTTCGTAAATAAACAAAAATGATGTGTCCTGAACAACAGTACAACTGTTCGTAGTGTTCGCTGCCCAATTGAAACTGTTCTAAGAACACAATTGGCGTCCAGAAATGTTCGTACATAAACTAAATTACACGTGTCCTGAAGAACACTATATCTGTCCTTACTGTTCGCTACCAAGTTGAAACTGTTCTAAGAACACACGCGGTGTCCTGAAATGTTCGTTTCACGTGTGACGCACTTTTTATTACTTCAGAACCCGAACAGTGTCCGTAGGACATCAATGCGCATGCGCTAACCAATCTCCGTGCACTTGGTGTCCTGCGGACAGGCGCTTCCTTCGCAGACTAGTTCGCAAACAGATCATATGACCGCGCCCACGCTCATCGTGTGTCCTGAAATGCGGACACTGTTCGTGTCCCCGAACAATTTAAAAGTACATTTTCACTTAATCCATAATATTTTTCAATAAAATCTCACCATGCCACAAGTCCCACATAGCAATCTTGAGTTTCTATATACCTTTTGAAACTTTCCGATCCTTTTTTTGTGTTCGATCTGTCCGCGCACAGTGCGCATGTCCGTGGACCGCGCACAAGCACCCCTATAAAAGACCACGCCCAAGAGCTTATTCCCATTGTGTTTCTGGCTATTCTTCAGAACACAGTGATTTTTGCTGCCACCTGCAGACTACACCATCATCGAGATGGCATCCTTGGCTGCTGAACTGCCACTAGGTGCTGCACCTGCTTCAGCACCACCACCACCCCCTCCACCACCACCACCTCCCCAAGGGCCTGAAGAGGGGAACAGGACTGAGGATGCGGAGGAGGAAGAAGAGGATGATGAGAATGAGGTAGAGGAAATCCCTACTACCCGCACTAGACGTGAGTCTTGGGTGTGGCGGTTATTTACCATTCATGGGAATGGTCCTAAGGCTCGTGCGAACCATGTTACCTGCAATGAGTGCAAAATGATACTCAGTCGCGGGAAGCACGGTGACTACAGCTTTGGGACCACTACTATGAAGCGACACCTGAGGTCATTTCACTCTGGGGCTATTCGCAGGGTTGTACCTTGCGAACAACGTAGCAGGTTGATTTCCTCTACTTCATCCTCTGTTTCTGATCCTGTCACCACAAGGACCACCTCTGTGGGACAGCGTCTTTGTCAAGCTGCCTCACAGGCCATACAGAATGCTGATGACCCTTACCTTTCGAGGGTCACAGTTGTACGTATGTACTGTGACACAGTACTCTGCAGGGGGGAGCGACTTCGGAGTGCTTTTGAGACTATCGTCTCAGAGCACGAGAAGACCTGCTCACTACCCAAATAAAACCCACTCTACATCTTCCTCTCTCAGCTCGCCCTTTTTAACCCTGTGGTTGGTGTCCCCCCCTTTACCCTCCTTTACCCTCCTCTCCTAGTGTGTCGTGTCTGAAAAACCAAAAAAAATACAAAATTACAAAAATCAAAAAAAAATAATGCTCTTTTCAGAGCCGCCTTTAGAAGTGAAAATAAATGAAGCAGGGCTCTTTGTATTTTTTAGAAGTCCGCGGACAGTTCGCGAACATTAAAAAAATTGGGTTGCTACTCCATCACAAACATTGTAATTTTCTCTGGAAAGAAGTGGTGGCTCTGAAAAGAGCCTTTGGGTGGTGTTTGTAATTCAAAAATTGTAAATGCTTAACATCTACTTCAAAATTGTTGTTGTAATTCCAAAAAAGTTCGCAATGCATTTTGTACATTTCCCAGAAAAATCTGATTGCCAGCATAAGTAAGATGGACTCCATCTCTGCGAAAAATGTATGTACTACAAAACATAATATTTTCATTGTGAAAAGAAGACATGCCAAAATCTCTTAGAAAGCCACAAACAGCCTTATTAACATTGCGCCTTGCTTTTTCCATTTGTGGACCAAATGAAGAAGAACGAAGCCACATTTATCTCTGCGCAATCCGTGAAAATATCACTTGAGAATTAGGAAACATGTCCATAACCTTCCTAAATCCTTCTTTCATAGCAAATTGCAAATAAATTCCAGTTACATGTCCTAAACTGTTCCCTCCACAATGAATTACAATTATGTCTGGATGTTGCTCTGTCTCCAAAGTAGCACAGAGAGGTAGCAAGTCCAACCACTTCATTCCACGTACTCCATGCCAGTGTACTTCCACATGTGGGAATCCAAGATCTACAGCTACTCCACAGCTTTCTGCATGCACCTTCAACCAATGTATCCACGAATCTCCTAAAATCCAAACAATCTGTTTTCTGAAACACACAGCCATAGCTATCTTTTCTTCTCTCAGCAAAAAGAGTAACTGAGAAAATCTCTCCTGGCACAACACACCCACCAAACTTTCCTGACCAATCCCTTTCAGTGCTTATTCTCATTTACATGACTTCTGAACCCAAAAATCCCCGGATGTAAATCCCGATGTCCGCGAACTACCGCCATGTCCGCGGACATATCGTAACATGAACAGCCCTTCCGTACCTCAAAAATCACATGACCATGCACCAATCACATTCAAGACCTCTACATCTAACTGCATCATCATAGATCAGCACTGCAAATGTACTCTGAATATCTCTGAGTACAAGTGTCATATCATTGGCAAGCAGCATCTACCAGAAATACTGTACAAGTCTTCAAGATTTCTACTTGCAGCTCCATGCATATCCATATGCATGAACACAAACTTCAGGTATGCATATTTTCGGTATAGTAGATGAACACATTTTCAAACAGACTTTTACCTTGTAAAATCTGTAAAATGAATTTACTGTACTTTTTTCAATTTCCTAAAATCAACTATCACTTATAAACCTTTATACTTTTTACTTTCTTTATACACACACACTCAAATCATGTTAAACTAACATTTTTTAAATTAAATATATAGACTACATATATTCAAACAAAATTTCATGCAAACACAATCTATGTTTAAACCTTTATAAAAATACTTATACAATTTCATATTTTTTGTTTTTATTTATTTATTTACTTAATTACTTTAAATTAGACATGACATTGAGGCGCTATTACCTAGAACAGTGTACTTACAGAAATAGTGGTATTCACTAATATATTATAAATTTCACAAGACATAGTAAAGATATTTTTTTTTGCTACAGTTAGTTATTCAATACAATTTGTTCATTAAGAACATATCATATGTACTGAACTGATGCAATGTATCTTATGTAAATAAATTAGTTTAATGGTTTTACAGAAGGCACTGAGGATTTCAATTAAAAAAATCAATATCTAAATTAAAAACACTGCTATATACAAACAAAGTTACTAATTTGAAGCTTTTACAATTGCAGTGAAGACCAGTTTCCTGAAAAGAAGCAGCCGAATTCGAAGAAGAAAGAAAAACTAAGAAGTTACCTGTTAATTTAAAATAAAAGTAAGTAAAATTTCACCATAATATTTGTATTATTAATAAAATATACTATAACATTAATACGAGCTATTTTGGTTTCTAAAAATAGAGATTTTGTACCAAATTTCCATGTCTTAAACAGCAATTTACAGCCAGAATGGCCCACAAATTTCTATTTTTGGACACACAAATTACCCAACTGAACCACTACAATTTTCATATTATAGAACAAACAACTGTTTTAATTGTATACATTAGATTTACTATTTGTACTTTTCCACACCACTAGCTTACTTTTTTTTGGTCATCTGAACCCCAGTTTAGTAACACATAAATTCAAGAATACCTATCCCTACTAGTTTTAGTTCCCAATGCACAATCACACACCATTACATACATCTTTATCATCTTACTCAAACACTCATGCACACAGCACACATACATTCCAGAATACCCCAACCCATATCTTCTTTATTTTTTTCAACAGACCCTAAAGAATGCCTACCAAAAGTCAAGTCCGTAGAAAGCAACGCAAAAGTAGAGCAAATGAAAATAAAGGTGTCCAACATAAGCATCCATCTCTAGCAGAATTTGTAAAAAAAAGTTGAAACAAAACAGCTAATACAATCATTTAGTGAAACACAAGAAGTTTCAAATACAACTTCGCTTCCTCTATCGAAATGTAAAACAAACCAAAAAACAATTAACAGAAAATCAGCTACCAGTACAGATAAAACTACTTCTTCAAATTTTAATATAGTGCATAGTAAGCATACCAAGAAAAGTATTTTAGCCAAAATATACCGTCACAAAGTCCTTCAAAATCTTATAAAAACAGGAGAGAAATCAGGTTCAAAGCTTAAAACCTATCGTAGGAAATTAATCTTAGAAGCATTGATGGACAGTGCAATTCTTCTCAAAAGAAATGTGTTTATTTTACTGTTAAACAACATGAAACCACTAGCAAAACTAATAACTAAATTACAAAAAAGACTTCTCAATAAGCGAAATGTCAACAGAAAGAACTTCTTAAGTATCTGCGGAGGTGAATGGAATCACACTACGAGCACAGAACCATATTTTAATGTAGAAGCGTACAAACAAAAGCAAACAAATACAATTGCCATAAATAGCAGTGGTCGAGATTATGAAAAAATGAATAATACCATAATGGAACAAGAAGTACTCCTTACAAAAATATGCCCTGAAAACTTAGAATTACCCCTCCATTCAACTGAATCAGAATGTCTAGTGTACAAATGGCCATGCACGTCAATGTGTAACATTCCCAAACAATGTTTCAAATCTTTACGCCAATTCCTCAATAAATATGTAAAAAGCAAAGACAAAATCAAAATTAAATTACTGCAAAATATAGATACCTGTCCAGTGCGCAAGTACACAGGACTACAAGAACATTCATTGGCCTGCATTACAGGACCTACTTGTAAAACCACTTTCCATGATATCAAAAGGATATCAACACATCATTCAACTATAAGAAATCTAGTCCATAAACTGTACTATGCTAAAGGTCCTGCTTTAGCACTAGCACAGTTAAATAACATCCTTCTACATGGTACAGCAAAAGACCTACTTGAAGAAATTCACTATATCCAGAAAAAATATTTTGGAAGTGAAAGCCATTTACAGAATGAAATAGCTTTAAACCAATTAAGCAACAATTCTACACATGGCAACCTTTTGCTAAACACATACAAAAAAGAAATACTAAAATTTAAAAGTACATCAGCTGAAGTACCAAACCATGTATGTGTATGTTGCAGTAGAATTTTTTATAAAAGTAACACAAAAACTGTGGACCTATCATACAAATTAGAAGACAATGAAGATTCTAAATGGTTTGAATTAGCTCTCTACCTTGTAGCAGAAAACAAATATGAAATAACTGAGCCCCTAATACTTTGCAGTTATTGCACTACAAAACTTGACAACAACCAAACTCCTTCACGTTCTATCACAAATAATTTGGAATTATACCCAGTACCAAAACCTCTACAACAACTTAATTTATATGAAAGCATCATAATTCAAACAGTACACCCATTTCAAGCAATAATACGCCTTCAACCAAAAACAGCAAAATTACCTCCCTCTGAATTGGTAAAAGGCATTCGTGGAAAAGTAGTTTATTTACCATTAAATCTAAAAGAAAATGTGCATACTCTAGGAGTGCAACGTCCAATGCAGCAATCTTTAATTATATTAGTAAATGGAGTACCTACAAAGGACAAAAACATATGACAACAGCTGGTAGATTTATATAAAGTTAGACAAGCCTTCCAATATCTTAAAGAGAATAATGAATATTACAAAGAAATTAATATTGAAGAAAACTTGAAAGATACAACTGAAATAATTCAAGAAACACAAGAAGCTGGTCAATTGAGCTACTAGATCCTGCTACAATATCAAATACTTTAGACCATTATACAATTCATCCTTTGCATTGTAATGACACCGTACAAGATGTACTGGAAACTTACCAAATGCGTCAAACAAAAGGATCGCCAATCAGTATATGGGAAAAAAGTATAGAAGCACGTGCTTTTCCTCTACTCTTTCCTACTGGCAAAGGAGGAAGGTATGATGATAGACCTATTCAAATATCAGCTTCAGAATACCGCTCATTACGGATGTATTCTGAAGATCCCAGATTTAGACAAAATGTGGAATACATATTCCACCTACTCTTTGAAAGTGAACTAGCAACTTTATGTTACGGAGTTGCACACATATTAAAATCAGGATCACACTTTGAAAATATGACAGCTACACAATTATTAGAGAAAGTGCAACTAAAGGTTTTACAATCAAATATTACAAATCTATTAGCAAATATGCGTGGTACTAAAGAGTACTGGTTTTGACGTCATGGAGATGTACGTTGTATGATCAGAAACCTTGGCCCACCCACTTGGTTTGTTACATTAAGTTGTGCAGAATATGCATGGGAAGATTTACATGATTTCCTACGCATATCAAATAAAAACAAAACAAACATAGATATTCTAACACTTGGAGAACTTTGTTCTTTGGATCCTGTTAATGTTTCAAGATATTTTCACCATCGCTTCATTGCTATGCTACATTTTATTTGTAATAAAACTGTTCCTCCCCTTGGAGAAGTGCAACACTTCTTTTAGAGAAAAGAATACCAAGCCAGAGGAGCAACACATATCCACATGCTTTTATGGATTAAAGATGCTCCTAAATTTGGTCTAGACAGTGATGCCACTGTTTTACAGTTTATTGAAAAATATGTCACTTGTGAAATTCCATCAGAAGCCACAAATAGTGATCTTCGTGCACAAATTTTACAATTTCAAAGACACAAATGTGGAAAATATTGTCGTCGCAAATACAAAAACAAAGGCAAATACTACACCAAATGCCGATTTGGTTTCCCTAGACCAGTTACAAATACAGGTCAAGTAAACAACCTCATGTCTTCAGTTAGACATAGTGTTAAAGGTAAGTCACCTAAATATACATATTACATAAAAAGAAAAGAAGAAGAAAATATATCAATGATTATAATGCAATCATTGCCCACTTATGGAATGCAAACATAGATGTGCAGTACATTGCAGACAATTCTACTGCAGTTGCACGATATGTCACAGCATACTTAACTAAAGCAGAAAAGACAGAGCTCCAAGACCTCTGGAATGACCTGTCATCAGATAAAACAGTATCTCAGAAATTATACAGCTTGGGCATAAAAATGCTCACCCATAGAGAATGTGGATCTTATGAAGCAGCTGATCGTTTAACTGGTACTTCATTGTATGGTAAATCTGAAAATATATTATGGCTAAGTCTTGGTCCAGCTAAATCTAGAAAAAGAGTTCTAAAATCATATGAAGATATAGAAACAATAGCCAAACATGATCCCAACAGCCAAGACATTTTAAAAAACAATTTATTGGACACATACTACCCAAACAGAAGTAATACTTTGGAAAACATGTGTCTATACCAAATAGCCCAAAACTACACATACAAAAATAATATGAAACCTGATGAAAAAAAAGGTAAATATAGAGTGACAGACTGTGAAGGCAGCTTAGTTAAACTCACTAAACCAAATTTAATTAATCATATCAAATTGTCATTGAAGACTCCTCAACATAAAGAAGTATATTACATGTCCCTGCTACAACTCTTCAAACCATGGAGAAAAGAAGAACAATTACTAGATAACTATGACTCATATGAGGATGCTTTCAAAGCAAATGAAAGCACTATAACTGATGTAAACTTTACACAGTACAAAACAATGTTGCACAATGAACAGCAACATGAAGAAGAACTCCAAGCCCAACTAGATAAGGATACTCCTGACAGTAGTCAACCTTCTGTAACAGGAAGCTAAGAACCACTGGGAGAACCACTAATAACAAATGAGGCAGAATTAGCTATGATAGAAGTAGAAAACACCATGTGTCAGTATGAAGATAAGGAAGACTTAACTATACTACAATCAAAACTAATCAATGAGCAAAGTAGCATTTTTCAAGACGTAACAAAACAAATTGCACATGGTGTAAAACATGAAAATAAAGAATGTTCCTGCCATAATTATAAACCTATACTACTGTACGTCAGTGGTGAAGCTGGTTCTGGCAAAACATTCCTAATCAAAATCATTAGTAAGTTCCTTCAACAATTGACAAACAACAAACTGTCAGCTGTTGTCACTGCCTCCACAGGTTTAGCTGCCTACAACATAGGTGGTGTTACATTACACCGATTACTACTATTACCAGTAGAACACCAGAACAAATTAGACTATTACAAACTTTCTGCAGAAGCTGCAATGGAATTACGCAGAGTATTGAAACAAATGAAAATGCTACTAATAGATGAAGTAAGCATGGTCTCCAACCTGATGTTAGCTTTGATTCACCTCAGATTACAAGAAGTACTCAAAACAGACTATGAAGAGCTCTTTGCAGGAAAACACATTATTGTTTTTGGAGATCTGCTTCAATTAACACCAGTAAAAGGTGAACCTATTTTTAAAACATTAGGGCACAAACTCTGCCGTAAAACTGTTGGCAGCATTGGAAATGTCAACCTTTGGCAACATTTCCAATACAGAGAATTAACAGAAAACATGCGCCAATCTGCAGATCTAACTTATGCCAACATTTTAAAAAGTTTGAGAGTTGGTATACTTTCTAAAGAAGCAGAAGCAACATTGAAAACCCGGCACATTAATGCACTTTATGGCAATAATGCATGTGCTACAGATGTTATGGAACAATTAGCCCACAAAAATGTCAATTGTATGGCCTTAATGCCAACTCTTGCAAGCTGTCTCAAATTCAATGAAATAATGTTAAGTAAAGAAATGCAACCAAATGGGTGAAAAACAAATGTAGAAATTAGCGCCACAGACAAACTAGATCTACATGGTATGACACTACCCATGTGTGACCAAGCCACAACAAGACTAAATAATTTAGAAAAATCAATCTCAAACACAGCAGGCTTAGAAAAGATGTTAAAATTATCCTTAAATTGCAGAGATTACTCTTAACTTAAACGTTACCTTGACGTGGACCAAGGACTAGTTAATGGAGCACTGGGTACAGTTGTTGGCTTTCAAACATACCCACGTGACAACAAAATTCAGTTTGTCAATATACTCTTTGACAAACTTTCAGAAGTAAAACGGATAGGACGCTCAACAGCTAGATTCCTTCTCTTCAAAGATATGTATGTACGCAGAGAACAATTTTCTCTAACTCTTGCATACGCAGTCACGATTCATAAATCACAAGGTCTTACCCTAGACAAAGCAATGATAGATATTGGTAACACAGTCTTTAAAGAAGGCATGAGCTACGTAGCACTATCATGCTTACGTACACTTGACGGTCTATTTCTAATCAACTTTGATGCAAGTAAAGTAAACGCTGATATTCCTTGCATTTGAGAATATAATAGACTTCGCTCACTATACACTCCCCATCTAAACACATATTCTGTTCCACAAAAACTAAAACGTTGTAAAAGAAAACTAAATCAAACAGAAATGCAACAGGACATCACTGCAAATCCTCCAAAGAGAGTAAAAGAAACTAATACTTCATCAAGTACCACAAACAAAAAAGAATCAATTAGAGAAAGTAAACCAGGTACTTCTTTAAAGAAGGAAGACAAACTCCAAAAAAAGCAGTTAGATACAGAACTACCTGGACCATTTAAATTCTCAAATATAGTTGGTGTAAGTTGCTATGCAAATGTAGCAATGAATATTCTATTTCAATTACCACCAATTGTTGACATTTACTTACACAGTATAGACCCATTGTGTTTGCAAATGTTAGTACTTCACAGAAATGCAGCAAACAATCCTGACAACACATATAGTGTTTTTGGAATAAGACGACAATTGGACTACTGTGCTGGAATGGTGAAATTCACTATAAACTCACAGGAAGATCCACAAGAATTTCTAATGTACTTACTACAAGTACTGGAAAACAAAAACATACCTATAAATGAAATCTTTCAGATTTCATACATGTGGAAACATACATGCACTCTCTGCAACAATGTGACACAAGAAGAAATCCTCAATGAACGCTTCATATATATATCAATACCAAATTGTGAATCCATTCCATTTCAGCAACTTGTACAAAATGCAAACCATGGTAGATTATACTCTACCTGCAATTCAGATAATCGCTCCACGTTAGTAATACAAACACATAGTAAATACGTGATACGAATGCTTCTATGTTACAATGCAGATGGTACCAAAAACAACTGCAAGCTGACTGGATTCACACATGGTCAAATATCACTTGGTAAGAAAACCTTCACAACAATAGGTATAATCTACCACGCAGGAGCCACAACCAATTCAGGGCACTACACTGCATATATAAAAAAGAAATGTAGATGGTTTGAATGTAATGATAGTACCATTACTCTAAAGCAGAGATTACCAGCAAATCTTACAAACGCTTATTTGATGTTCTTAAAACCAAAATTTGATAAATAAACTGTATTTAAACCTTTAAGTAAATTTGTGTTAAAAAAATATAAACGGTTAGAATACTCCAAAAGCTATCTAACTGCTCAAAGATTCTACAACAACTAATCAGATAAATGAATACCACTAAATTAGACCAAAAAATACACAGTTAGAATACGCCAATTGGTATCTAACTGTCCCAAAATTATAAATTTGTGTTAAAATAATATAAACTGTTAGAATACTCCAAAAGCTATCTAACAGCTCAAAGATTCTACAACAACTAATCAGATAAATGAATACCACTAAATTAGGCCAAAAAATACACAGTTAGAATACGCCAATTGGTATCTAACTGTCCCAAAATTTAACAATATCCAAATAGATAAATCAAAACCACTAAAATATATTAAAAAAATAGACAGTTAGAATACGCCAATTGGTATCTGACTGCTCCAAAATTTTATAATATCAAACCAAATGAAGAATCTGTTACTGCTCCAAAAAAAATACAACAAAGCAAAGTATAAAGCATTAGCCAGAAACAACAAGTGAACACTGAAAACAAACAAACAAATAAACTGTAGCATAACAGAAAAAGGTTTTTTTTTTTAATCCAACATGGATTTTTTTTTCTCCCACAGACCCAATGATTTTAGCAACAAATACAGAAACTGAGCAAATTGCAGAGTACTCTGATTTGTACTCTACTAAATATGAGGGTCGAAAAAAAATAAAAGTATATTGCTTATACAATGTAATAAGTCATTACAAAATACTAATACTAACATGCTATTTTCTTTTATCACAGAAATGAAGAAGAAAAACATGGACTCCCATTACTAGACCAAACAGTAAGTATACAATAATAAGGACAACCATAGCAGCATATCACATCCATAGTATCTAATACCTTTGTTCCTTATACATTTGTTTTTCACCCAAAGTTATAAGCAAATATGAATGTGATATGCTGCAGTGGTTGTTACCAGGGCATAGAGTCTTGGGTGCATGGCCAAATGGCCATGCACCCAAGACTCTATGCCCTGGTAACAACCACCGCAGCATTTCACATCCATAGAGTTAAACATTTCAACTATGATCTATGGGAAACTTTTAATGTCCGCGAACAATGTGAGTGTTCTTGGAACAATTTGAACTTGCCAGCGAACAATACGGACACCGTTTTCAGGACACCCACTACGAACATTTCAGAACAACGCGATAGTTCTTAGAACACTTTCAACTTAACAACGAACAATACGGACAGCGTCCTAAGGACACCCCCTACGAACATTCCAGGACACCGGGAGTGTTCTTAGAAGCGTCTTCAGAACACCACCATCTTGTTTATTTGCGAACATTTCAGGACACCGCGAGTGTTCTTAGGACACATTCAACTTGACAAAGAACAATACGGACAGCGTCCTCAGGACACCCCCTACGAACACTCCCCGGACACCGGGAGTGTTCTTAGAAGCGTCTTCAGAACACCACCATCTTGTTTATTTGCGAACATTTCAGGACACCGCGAGTGTTCTTAGGACACATTCAACTTGACAAAGAACAATACGGACAGCGTCCTCAGGACACCCCCTACGAACACTCCCCGGACACCGCGAGTGTTCTTAGAAGCGTCTTCAGAACACCCCCATTTTGTTTATTTGCGAACATTTCAGGACACCGCGAGTGTTCTTAGGACACATTCAACTTGACAGAGAACAATACGGACAGCATCCTCAGGACACCCCCTACGAACACTCCCCGGCACCGCGACTGTTCTTAGAAGCGTCTTCAGAACACCCCCATTTTGTTAATTTGTGAACATTTCAGGACACCGCGATTGTTCTTAGGACACATTCAACTTGACAGAGAACAATACGGACAGCGTCCTCAGGACACCCCCTACGAACACTCCCCGGACACCGCGAGTGTTCTTAGAAGCGTCTTCAGAACACCCCCATTTTGTTTATTTGCGAACATTTCAGGACACCGCGAGTGTTCTTAGAACACATTCAACTTGACAGAGAACAATACGGACAGCGTCCTCAGGACACCCCCTACGAACACTCCCCGGACACCGCGAGAGTTCTTAGAACAGTTTCACTTTGCTTGCGAACAAAACGGACACATATTGACTCCTTAGAACACCCCCTAGTCAGTTTATTTAGAACATTTCAGAACACCCGTGATGGCCGCAAACAAATCGAACACAAAAAGAACGTCTAACACATAAAAAACACAACTTTCATCCTATCTCATACACTCCCACCCTCCCCAAACACTCCTACACACCAACACACTCTACAAAATACACATTTTGAACAAAGTTTCACCGCGCTGTCCGGGGACGTCCGCGAATCCAAGATGGCGGGCGCTACCGAAAAATCTGACGCGCTTCACGCTCCACGCCGTCCAATCAGCGAACACTTTGCATGTCCGCGAACATCACGCAAGACGATTGGCCAATCAGGACACTTTCCGCGGAGCGAACAGGGAAGTGTGTCCGCAAACCGAACACAGATATCACTAATTTTTTTTTACCTACTTTTTGGTCATTTTAAAAAAAACTACTGGACGGATTTTCACCAAATTTGCAAAAGCACGCTTTCGGGACCAAGCCGCTGCTCCTGGTCCAAATTTGGTGGAAATCCGTCCAGCCGTTTGGGCTGTAGGCGCGAGCAAAATTTTTTCCCATTCACTCTATGGAGAGTGAGTATAATGTATACAAATATGAGCATATAGAGGGAAGGTAGAGTAATAAAAATAAAACTATGAGAAAGTGCTGATAACCATAATGATTATCTTCATGCACAGAAAGGATTGCTCTCTTTCAAGCCTGTATCTTCCGCTATGTATATGTTTCATATGATGTGACTGGACCCTAAGTCTACAAATATAGTACCTTTTCAATTTTTACTTCCTGACTGTTACTGAAGAAAACTATGTGGCTTCGATATGTCAGTAAAGGATAAAAAGGGAGAGCCAGCCATGTGATGTCATCAGTGATGTCATCAATGACATTTGTGATGTCATCTTTGATGTCCTGGGTGTTAGTGTTAGCAGTGCACGGTGGCGCGAGTTATGGTTGCTTATGTTACCATAACTGCCGAATTTCTGGGGTTTTTCGGTTTTACTTTGAGCCATAACGTCCCTTTAACAATGTTTTTTCACTGAATTTCATAGGTTTTTAGTAGCGCAACTTAACCATAACGTCCCTTTAACAAAGTTTTTTCACTGAATTTCATAGGTTTTTAGTGCACAACGTAACCATAATATCCCTGACTTCATATACATGTAACATAGAACATACTAACCCCCTCGTAGTGATTTTCATGTCCGCGGACTACCGCCATGTCCGCGGACACATCGAAAATCTGAGCGTGGTGAATGTAAATTTAAATAGTGTGCCCCATTTCCCCTTTGAAGTTGGCTCTGAAAAGAGCCGTTTTTTTTTTTTTTTTACAGATGCTTGACAGACACCTATTTTTTTTTTTTTTTTCTAACTTTACTCCTAAAATCTTCACATAACCTTCTCCAAAGCAACCCTTACATTCCAAAATAGAAAGGCATTTCCTGTAAAAGATAAAAAAATGCCATCTTCTTTAAAATTAACAGCATTACTGGCATCAATATTCTCATTGTTACAGAAGAACAAACCAGCTCTAAGCATGAAGGCACACATGCCTCGGTTGATGACACACCTAGCAATATTTTGCTGAGGACAAAAAACTGAACTATTGTCCCATATTGCCCTAGGTAGTAATCCAGAAAAAATTACTTTTGCATTTGGAAGGATCTTCATTACTGCTTGAACCAAGCGTTCCAAATCAGCCAACAAAGTAGGGGCACTGACGTTGCCCAAATGGAAAGCACCATAGTGCAAAACTACCACATGCGGACTGTTCATCGTGGCCATATCCTCACAAACTTGTACAATTCCCTGTACATTGCAATCAGGCACACTGCTCCACACCACCTCCACTCCTTTCACATCAAAGTTCTTTGCAACATGCCTGCATTCAGCGTACTGCTGTAAACCATGCACAAACATATCTCCGAGCACCAACATCCTGACTTTCTCCACTTCTGCCATCTTCACCACACACAGTCTCTTTCAACACAAATCCACAACCTCGACATCTGATTGGCTGATCCGTACAGTCTTCTTTCCATGTTGGATTTCCTGGAAAAACCCGGATGTAGCACGCCCTGTCCACGAACAGCCGCGGTGTCCACGGACGGCGTCCACTTTACTTTCTGTGCCATTCCCTCATTGCATACAGCTAAGCAATCACACAATACGAATAACGTCCTCAGAACAACCCCATTTTGTGATTTTTCGAACATTTCAGGACAATTATTATTTCATTATTCAACATATTAACATTACACATATTATACTTTCATCTTGTACTCTGCACACAATGCTATGTTTCTCCATTAGTAGCTCAGTATACTAGATAGAATCCCATAATACAATGCTATTTATATCAATGCATCGTTCAAAGCACTAATAACTGTATATTTATTGCAATATCCTTGACACTTTTTTGCAACATTATAATAAAAATCCCTAGTACACAAATTCCATGAAAAGTACATACACATGTGATGTCATCAGTGATTTCATCAATGACATTTGCGATGTCATCTTTGATGTCCTGGGTGTTAGTTTTAGCAGTGCACGGTGGTGGCACCAGTTATTTTTTAAAGCTTACCATAACTTGCGATTTTCAGGGGTCTTTCGGCTGTACTTAGAACCATAACGTCCTTTAAACAAACTTTTTTTAATATCACGCAAACAATATACAAACATGGCGTGCAAAAACCAACTTCTACAGATGGCTTTACACAGAATGTTGCAAAGTAAGAATTTATGCTCGTTCACAGTGAAGGTCAGCTGCTTCCATTTTTTTCTCGGGCCCCGGAGAGGCTCACGAAGCAGACTATAAGGTTGTATTGTGTTTTGACCTTGACAGACAGAGATTGTGATGAAAGGCTTCTCTTGAAGGAGTGTTGCTAAAACGTAAGAGAAGATAAAGATGAAATTTCTGAAACGAAACCACTTTTATATATTATATCACTATGCGAAAGATCGTTGGCACACGCGGAGTCGTATTTTGGGACTGCACCACTCGTAGACAATGGAAATTGCAATTGTACTGTAAGTAACCCTTTAGATTACTTTATACCAAATATAATTACAATAGCGTAGCATTAAAGACCGCTCAAGTTGAACTTGTTCGTTGAAAGTGGCATAATGTTTTCTACCGTGCACTATCACCGCCGAATTGATCCCCTGTCGTTTAGAGGGCTCTGAAAAAGGCAGACGACACAGGGTGGGTTAATAGAAATAATTTAACCGGTCTATAGGCGGTCAAGTGCTCTACTCGCTGTGCCACTTCACTGTAGCCTGTCAAGTGGCACAGCGAGTACAGCGCTCACTTTGACATCCGTGCACAGCTTGCTAACGCAAGTTTGAATCCCGGCAAGGCCAAACTCAGCCTTTCATCCTTCCGTGGTCGATAAATGAGCACCACACACCGTGGTTAATAATAAGCACCGCTTAGATACCTCACGGTTCTTAGCGCTATATGAATGGGAAAATATTATTATTTTATTATTAACATACTCTGTTGCACTATCTTCGATAGCAAATATTTTCACGCCCTAATAAATAAAATGATAATTTTTAATGAAGATCGGCTGGTGAGACTAATTTATGTTTTTTAAAACAGGTATGTGGCTCCATTTTGCCTATGTCACGATTTACAGACTCCTGCGGATGGGGTCTTCAACTGACAGGTGCAGGTCCAAATATGCAGCTTCATGACCCTCACCATTTAATGGGTCAATCGCCAAGGACCAATATGCCCTTATGCAGTACTAGCGGCTACAAACAACATACCAACCAATAGGGTGGTCTAATGGCTCTTTGTTGGAGCAACCTTCCGATTATCAGAGCGACCATTTACTGCTTTTATCATAAACCAACAGCCTATCTACCGCAAAGGAACAACGCGTGGCTCCAAATAAACTTTTGCTGATCGACAGCAGAGACAATAGCAAATCGCTGAATATTCACTAAACATTTCATGTGAAATAAATGTACTTTACCAAATGTACAATCCTGCTGTTTACTTTTAAACCACAGTTTCATATTCCGAATTGTGGCGCACTGAGTTGTAAGCTGATCTAACACTCTCTGTACCGCAAAGGAACATCGCGTGTCTCAACATGAACTTTTGCGGATCGACAACAAAGACAAATGCAAATTGCTGAATATTCTCTAAACATTTGATGTCAAATAAATGTACTTTACAACATTTACAATCTTGCTGTTTGCTTTTAAATCACAGTTTCATATTCCGAATTGTGGCGCGCTGTGTTGTGACATAATGTGTGTTGTCTTCCGGGTTCTGTGTAAAGTCGCGTAGTACTGGAGACGACTGGGCGCGTTTGATTACGCACCCTGTAACGTCACGGAGAGAGGCGGGGAATATGAATGCTTTGATAATATCAGGCTTAGGGGTGGGAGATATGATTTAGTGTCGCAAAAGCAAGTCAGCCAGGTCAATAGCGCCAGTCATAGGATTATCACATAATGTCGGCGCACACCAGCCGGATTTATCGTTTCTTTAGTGGACAAAAAGTCGGTTGACGCCCCTAGAAAATTGTACTATTAGCGGACAAAAGGAGTGCTCTTAAAACACTTTCACCCTGACAGCGAACAATACAAACAACGTTCTCAGAACACCCCCATTTTGTGTAATTGCAACCATTTCGGGACACTGCGAGTGTTCTTAGAACACATTCAACTAGACAGATTACAATACGGACAGCGTCCTGAGGACACCCCCAGTTTGTGTATTTACGAACAATTAAGTACACCGCGAGTGTTCATAGCTCATTTTTACCTTCCTTGCGAACAAAAATGACACATACTCTGTCCTCTAAACACCCCACCATTTAGTTTATTTACAAAATGTCAGAACAGCCGTGTTCTCCGCGGACAAATCGAACGCAACAAAAACATCTAGCACATAAAAAAACAAGACATTGAACCTATCTCATACTCCCCCACCCTCCCCAAACACTCTTACACACCAACACACGGCACTAAATACAATTTTTTATCCACGTTTCACTGCGCTGTACGCGGTCGACTGCGAATACAAGATGGCGGGCGCCACAGAAAATCGGACGCGCTCCAAGCCCCTCGCCGTCCAATCAGCGAACACGTCGCATGTCCGCGGACATGACGCAAGGCCATGGGCCAATCGGGGTGCTGTCCGCTGAGCGAACAGGGAAGTCCGCCCGCGAAGCGAACACAGATATCACTAATTTTTTTGCCTTCCATTTTGGTCATTTTTTAAAAAACTACTGGACAGATTTACACCAAATTTACAAAAGCACGCTTTTGGGACCAGGCCGCCGCTCCTGCCGCAAATTTGGTGTAAATCCGTCCAGCAGTTCGGGCTGTAGCCATGCGCAAAGTTTTTTCCCATTCAGTCTATGGGAAAAAAAAAAGTTTTGGGACCCCCCTATAACTTTTCCCCCCCTAGACGAATCCTCACCAAACTTTGCAAAAAAATTCAGAGTGCCCCAACTACTTTTGGTGAGGATCCGTCCAGGGAGAGCGAAGTTATAAGCCGCCCAAAAAGTGCTCTTCCTATGGAAACAGCAACTTAACCATAACTACATGGCCACTACCGTGGCCATATATATATATATATATATATATATATATATATATATATATATATATATATATATATATATATATATATATATATATATATAGGGTTTTGGGGGGGTTTGCGTTGGGTGGGGTGTTGCGGGGGGTTTCCCCCCAATTCGGTCAATTGTTCAATTGTGAAAAGGTCAATTGTAATTCGAGCAATTGTAAAACAAACAATTCGTATACAACCGGCAGAATACTGTAGAGCAGCAGACAGAAGGATAATCACCTGGTGGGCAGTTCAGTTCTACAACAAGTCGCACTCCCAGCCATAGGAACAACAGACTGGCTGAACCTTGAATGCTGCACCTGAAATCACGTGACTCTGAAAAACTGGAACCCAGTCCCTACATTGTCCTGGAGGCAAGTTCTTTTACGGCCGACTGGGAGCTGTATGTCAAAATATATACATATGTTTTTATTTTTTTGTGCTTGCTGGTTTACTTTCGTTGAGTGAGGTTACTAGCTGTTCTGTTTTAATATTTTCTAGTCATTGTTTTAGTGGCCGATGACTCTATGGCTTGTAGTTATTTCTATCTGCTCGATATTTTCTTTGTTTTCTGCAGAGTTGGTTTTTAGTAGGCAGTAGTTCTGTCTGTTGGAGGAAAAAGAAAGTTTGTGTTTCAAAGTTGTGGAATGTTTATTCATGTATTATGCATAGATATGTTGGCGTTGTTGTAGAGGTGAATAGAGTACCCTTTCGATCGTGTAGGTGTGGTTGGAAAGGTTGTAAGAGTAAGACGCTGTATGGGTGTGATGGGTATGGGTGAATATTACATTGAAATCAGGTGCTGTTGTATAAAATTAATATATTCATGTGATGGGAATACAGTATTGATAGTAGGATGTGTTGAACAGTACTGCTGTT
Source organism: Ambystoma mexicanum (assembly GCF_040938575.1). NCBI lineage: Eukaryota > Metazoa > Chordata > Amphibia > Caudata > Ambystomatidae > Ambystoma > Ambystoma mexicanum. The sequence continues at coordinate 699,854,765 of NC_090936.1, forward strand.
AGTGAGTATGGGAGTGCTGGTTGGATTTAATAAGTAGGAATTTTATGATGTGTTGAGGAAAACAGTGGTTGCTGTAATCATGTATTTTAGTGTATAGGTATGATGGTTGTGTGGGTGTAGTTGGAAAGGGGTGAGGAAGAGTGTCTCTGGGCCTCATCACGAGTTGGGTGATATCCCCGCAATAATACCGCCAATCCCCACAGCACTATTAGTGCTGGATCACGGATTTGGCGTAACAGTAATTCCCCATTGGGCCCATTTTCAGTGCCACTTCCGTCGGCGGTATTAGCGCGCTGTAATAGTGCCAAAAATAGGCAAATTTGCGGCAGATCCATGTCTTTGTTCGGTTGCTGTCTTTGGCCTCATTACGAGTTTAGTGGTAGCTGTGCCTGTAAAACCGGCATGGCTGCCACCAAACTTGTGAAATGACTGGCACCCAGCAGTGGGGATGTACGGGGGCATTACAGCCCCACCAGACCTGGCCTGTCCCCATTGCCAGGTGCCGGTATTCATTATTCCCCATTCCCCTTGAACCCCATGGGGCTCAATGGGAAAGGGGAGGTCGGATGCACTGGCACCATTAATGAATAGTGCCGGTGCATCCGATGTGTTGTGCTCGCGGGTGCCGCTCTGCCGCCATGTCAGACCTGGTGGGCACCTGTGAGCACAACTCGTAGTTTGCCGATCCGGTAGTAGCGGCACTGGTAGCTTACAAGCGCAATTACTACTGGACCAGCCTACTTATAATGAGGCCCTTTGTCTTAGTTCATATATGTGGTAATAAAAATGTAACTTCACTAACAAAGGTTTTTATTGGTTAAAGTAGAAGTTATTGGAAAAAAGAGTGAATAAAGTTGTGTTATGTCTGGAGTGATAAAGTATGTTAACTATGTTGTTAGACGGATTGCACATAAAAAATATGCATATTTAGTTCATTTTTGCAGCACAGGAACATTTGCACTAGGTCTATTATGCAATGGCATTAGCTGCAGAGCAAAATTTGCCTTGATGCAAAAATGCATGAAAAATGTATATCTTTGCAGTAGGGCAATTTCTGTCCTGGTGCTTTTAATATGGAAAATGCACTTTTTGTGGTGCAATGGATTTGCAATGGATTTGGAATGTGTTGCAGTGTTTTTCAAAATTAGAGCACACTGTGGCCTTGTGGTAATACTGTGAATTGCAGCAGTGTATTTTGTTATTAAATGGTGTGTTGTAGTAGTGGATGGAAAAGACTAGTCTTTTTTATATAAGGAAAAGTGTTGCATTTAGTTTCCATGTTTGTACTTGGAATGTATTGAAAGTGGAAACATGCACTATACACATATATGTGAGCAGGTGGTGAATGGTGGCACTGTAAGGGATGTGATAGCAAAGGTTGAAAAACATGATATTTATACATATGGACAAATGTTATTTTAAAATAAGAAAATAAGAAAATGCATATGTGCATGTAGAGGTGCAGTGTTTGTAACTTTGTTCTACAAGTAAAGGAAATGCAGTTGCAAAAGATTTGTAGAACACTGATCAGTGAAAGCTGGTGTGAGGAGGTCCAATACATTGGCAATACATGTAAGTAACTGCCACTTTATGTGACGAGGTTCAGAATGTTGAAATACATGGCATTTGAAAGCAGTGGTAAATAGAGAATAAGCTCATTACGATGCTTATTACAGGGTAAGTGGTTGCAACCCTATATATATATTTATAAAGGTGTTGAAAAAAATGACTTAAAAAATATAAGCATGCATGTACTATGTCTTGTTAGAAATATATTTCGTTGTATCTGCAAATCGAAATCTTGGAGAGTTTCACAGTAATGTTTGATGCAGGAGGCTGTGAATGAGTTGAAATGTATATCTGAAATGTTGAACGGATGCAATAGGGTTATATGAAAAGTTTTTGGATGGGATTGGTGGATGGGTGTGTGACTGTTTGAAAGTAGCCAATGAGTGAGTGTTAAAAACATAAAAGTAAAAAGGGTAGAAGGGCTGTCCAGTGCGACGGTGTCTGCAGTGATCTGTGATAGTCCGCCGACTCGCTTGTGCCATCCAGGTCTTTTAGGGATGATTGGCATGGAAATAGGATTGCAGACATCACAGACAGTCACAAACATCCAGGGACATCAGGGATTAGCCAATCAGGTTTTGTGATTGTGACAGGAGGAGTTGAAGTGTACAGGAACATAGGCTAGAAAGTGTTTTCTTACTTGTGTGAAGTAAAGTGGTGGAAAGATGTATGGCTATGATGAAGCAGAGTGTCTGGATTCTGGTATATTCATGGTTACACAGGTTAACGTTTTACATTGAGCACCATGGCATCTCTGGTAATCGCAGAGTGGAAGAAGTGGAAGTTTCCTGGTGTGGAATTTGAGGATTAAACTGAACAAATTGTTACCATTGTCCGAGAATGTGGTTCACTTTAAATATCCTGAAATTATTAAAGTTCATTGTGGAGGCAATAGTTTGGGTACATGACTGGAATATCATTTCAGTTGTCGGTGAAGGACACATTTAAAAGACTTGTGGAACTGTTTTCAGTTTTGAAGATCATTTTTTCACAAATAACTCAAAGGCAAATGTGGAAACATTCAAACTTGTTTTATCCACAAATGGAAAAAGCCAGGTGGAATGTTAATTAAATGTTAAGTGTTTTTACAAGATGTAGGAATGGCATGTTTCCACAATGAGAAGCTACATTTTTATAGTGTAAATATGTTTCATAGGGGTGGAGTTCATATGACAGATTTTGGCAATAGGAATTTTCTTTCCAATGTTCAGAATGCCTTGAAACAGTTTCTGTGAATAAAAAGGAAACACCTGAAATTTGTATTACAACATATGTTAGTAGGGATAGTGCATAACAATCTAAAACACAAAAACGTTTGAAGCAGTTTTTGCAAAAGTTATAAAAACCAAATAAATAAAGTGCAGCATTTGTTAGTCTAGAACATAAAACAAAAAAGCATACAATACATGTCTTAAAAAAAGGCTATTTTAAGAGCCACTATTGTAGAATAAAAACAGAAAACTGAGTTTAAAACCCTCACCCCCTTTTAAGATGTCCACAGACAGTTTTTCTGTCCTTGGACTATGTGGCTGTGGAAAAGGGGAGTGACTAATGTTTTTGATGGTAGTGTAATAGAAGTGGGAAGTGTGAACGCCGTAAATAATGGCTAACCACTTCCTATGCATATTAGAGTTTATGTGAACATTTTGTATGGCAGAGAAAAGGGGTTGGGACAGAAAAGTATTAGTCACCTTTTCTTTGCTATGGAAATTGTCTACAATTTTCATTAGCATCAAATGTCATTTTTTTAATTCTATTATTAAACTCTGAAATGCGATTCCATGAGGTACCTTTTTAGTTTTTTTGGGCGAGAGAGAGCAAAGCAGAGAGGGAGGGAGGGAGGAAAGGAGGGAAAGAGGGAGGGGGTAGAGAGTGAAGGGACACCAACCACCGTAAGGAAGGGACAGCTGAACACAGGAAGATGTAGGGCTGCAAAAAAACTAAGGTAGGGGGCAATCCTTTTCATGTGCCTTCATGGCCATCTCAAAGGCACTTTGATAATTGTGATACAGTACATGCACATGACTGTGGACCATGCAAGGTAGCGATCAACAGCCTCCTGTATGGCCTGTGAGATGGCAAGTAGAATCCTCTCTCCCAATGCAGTGTCCTGAGTGGTGACAGGAGTGGTTGACGAGGGTGTAGTGGCCTAAATATTCCTACTCCCTGAGTAGGGGATCACATTTCTCAGTTCTGCCAGGTGGAAGCTGCAGGTGTGTCGTCATATGGAGGTAGTATCAATGGAGTACTTCCCCTTTTGGGCACAACTGAGTAAAATTTTGCACAAAGTGCTGCACACCCGGGCATTCTAAGCCTTTGGTACTCCTCCAATGGAGGTAGAAAACATCCACACCCACGACTCCTTCTGTTCACCCGACTTAGTATGCACTTCCTCCACTACATCTTTGTCCTCCTCTTCCTGCTTCATGTTATCTGCTGCAGGTCCTCGCTACCCTTGTCCAGGTCCTTTAGGTGGTGGTGGTGGCCCATGGGGAGGAAGAGGAGGCATGGACATTGCAGATGCCATTGTAAAACCTGTCTGCTGTGCTCTCTGAAAAAAGAGGTACTCTCTGCTGCTGGGCCAGTTTGAGAATCACTAACAGAATGGGTGGGCCCCCTTGGAAGAAATGTACGCAGGCTATCGTCCTGTCAATGGACATCAGTGCCCAAGTTTAGGAATGACATGGGAGTCAACAAAGGCGTCTGTATAAATGTAGTAGAGAGGGGTGATCCGTTGCTTGGTTGGAGGCATCACCCAAAATCAAGTGTTCAAATTATCCCACTGCAAGTAGGACCTGTGAATTCTGTAAGCTGCAAGGATAAATGGGATGCAGAATTTCTTGAAGTTCTTTCTGATGATTTGGGATGCCTGAAAAGATTTGAACATCACATCATTTTGGAAGCGCAATTCGGGGCAATCAGTCGTAAAGTACATACCACATAGAGCCATTAAAGGAGGGAATAGAGAACCCTATTATAACTGAAGTGATAGAGGTAATCTTATCCTCTACGTGTTTTTCTACTTTCTTTGTTGTGGTGACCAAATGCAATGAAAGATTAGGATGTGCACCGATCCAAGAGACCTAAATAAATCCACCTTGGTTCATCACTATCCTCTTCCTATCATTTGAAAGGTTTTGGTTACACTACAATGAGCTACAATGTTCAGTGTAATCAATTGTTCATCAGCCTACCATCTGGTTACATTTTCTGAGGATTGTAACCATCTAAACTTCTTCATTACACCCTTTATCTCATTCCGCTTCAAAATAATGCTAATTGGGTTTGCCTCTGAGGTGGCTGTGTGTTTAAAAGAGTAATGGATACAATTATGGCATATTTAGAAAAAGTTATGTTCTTTCAAGATGATATTATTTTGATTTATTATGCAAATAAGGAAAAGCATGACAAGATATTTAAAGTATTGCTACATATATTAAGGGACAACAGATTCATTGTGCAGATAGGTAAATATAGAAGTGGCCTTAAGAAAGTTGAATATTTGGGTCATATATTATCAGAAGATGGAAGCAAGCCCAAAAAAGGATTCAGTGGATAATGTGGGGTTTAAAGTTATTCCCCAGACAAAGACAAAAAGGAAACTTAATTTGGCTACATTGGGCCAACAATACAGATCATAGAATATTCACAGAGATGACTGTCAGTCTGTAGGCCAGCAATTCATTTTCAAACTGCAAAACAGGACAATGATGTTTCCTTTGATAAAACAGAGAGACCATGGACAATGTGTGCATTCTGCAGCTTGATACCAGCAACATGAGAAAAGAAACTACATTGCAGAAGTACAATTTAAAGGCATATATTAAAGAAACGGGTTTCATGTCACAACTGTTTTGAAAGAAACCATGAGAAGGAAGACTAAAATGAAGTGTACTATATGTGTGCATGACAAAGAACTAAAATCAGAGGCCTACCTTTCACTACAGTATGGAAAAACAAAAGGGACTTTTCAAAAAAAGAGACCAGCATGGAAAAATGAAGATATTTCCATCTGGAATTGAAAGGAACTGATTACTAGTGAAGCTCCAGTGTCTGTGCCAGTTAAATGAAAAGTATAATTTAAAGATTAACATTGATGGCATAGTGCAGGAGAAATCTGCACATGATTATCGGTCAAGTCTTTAAAGGACTCCTGTATAAAAGAAATTTAAAAAAATTTAAAATCACCAGTTTATGTTCAGGAGAATTGGCATCAGTTTCTGTTCAGGAAAAATGACTTCCATTTCTGTTCAGAACACTCAAACAGTGACCTTCCCCTATCTACTATCTATCTAAAAGATCTTTTAAAGCCAAAGCAGTGACCAAGAAGGAATGTATGATGGGTTAGGGCCTGCTCCCAGAGATAAGCAACACATTATCCATTAGTCCTGGGAGAACAGATGCTAATGGGTATTTGCAGGCAAAGCCAACAAAGAAAGCAGATGTCCAGCTCTCATGTTAAGCGGGGAAACAAAACTTAATGTGCAAGCGATGTTAAAATATGCAGATATGTGTAGATGTCATTAGTTTACATGGACACTCATATTTTGTTCATTTTCACAGGAATCTTGGGAACAAGAGTTACAGCCAAAAATATGGTTATGACTTCCCAGAAAATGTCACGAAGCAGAGATTTTTGGGAGATAATAGCTTATAAGATATCTGTATCAAAAATCTCTGGTTGATAGCTGTTTAAAGTGTAGAATAAATCAAGAAAAAACCCTTGTTCGAACCTGCAAACTCCAATGGACCCAATGGGGAATGGGGAGTAACGATTACCGCCCAACCTGTGATCCGGCAGTAATGCCACCGGATGCGTTGGCACTAATGCAAATAAAGTTGCGATGAGGCCCATAGAACTCTATTTGTGAAATTGTTTTTGCAAATAGAAAAGTGTTGCATAATATTGCAATTAAACTTCATATAAAATAGATTGTAAAGCTTATCATCTTGTCATGCTTCACGGTGCTATATGCTATTAAAAGGGAATCCCATGGAAAGTGTTTTGACTGTAAATGTTGTGCTATCCTGCACTGACTAGGATTTTCAATTAATGGAAAAAATCATTATTATGAAAGAAACGCATTTGGGCCAACGAGTGAGGTGGTGTGATTTTGCACAAATATTAAGTTTTCATTCTGCAATATATATTTGTTTGATAAACCTGTCTGCTTCTTGGCTTATCTATGGCAATGGGTGAGGGACCTACATGGTTCATCACAGACTGGCCTAGATTGGACATAAAAAGGGATATTGGTGTGGCGCTTTTGATTGGGAGGGTGAAATCTGTGTACTGATAGTTGCCACATAAATATCATTAACAGTTAATACACCTTTTCTCAAGGATAGTAACACCTTAGATTATCCCATGGATTAATAGAACATTATTCTAAGTTTATTTGTGATTTAGCTACCAAATCTTCTCCTTTCAGAGAACTTACCAGACACAGTGCTCATTTTCCTTGGAATGATAAAGTCAATCAAGGTTTCAACATAATTAAGGAGAATATGACTAAAGCCCGAGGTTTGAAAAGTTTTAAACCATCATTTATTTTTTAAAATGTTATTAAAGCACTTGATATCACATTTTCCATGTATAGCACATATGGGAACACCAATCGCACCAATCAGAAACAACAATACATTTGTTTGACAGTTGGCTCGGACAGCAGGAAAACAACAGTATTGAAAGTACACTTTATGATTAAAATGATGGGCCAGTCACTGATGAGTGATCCAGGAGTTCAAAGGGGTTCACGGGGGCACCAGGGGATAAATACATAGTTTTTGTTTAGCGGTCCTCCTGAGCACATAGAAGGAATGATCTGAAGGGTTTCCATACTTTTCTAGGCTGGCAACCTACCGGCTGTATGGACTTGCACTGGTCTTCATTATCGTTGGCCCAGGCGACAACTCGTAACCACTGTTTAGAGGTCAGAGTAATAGGTTAGCATTGAGATGCCTACTGCAGTGTTGGCTTAAACCTATTACTCGGTCCACCACCCCTGAAATGCTCTTCACAGACCCACGTATATAAGCCATTGTGAGGATATATGTTGCACAATGACAGAGATGTTCTTGGCTTCTAAGAATTGGGAAGGATGAAGGGCTATTTTGCCTGCTATAGAAAGTGGCAGCTGTGCCCACGTCTGTAGTTTACCAGTGATTTGTGACATGTATTTGACAGGATTCCGGGCTAATAGTGATGCATGTTGTCTAGGCACCATTATTCTGAGATATGTTATCTCAGTCGGGGCCCAGAAGAATCCAGACAAGTCTTTTGGCTCAGTCACAGCGTCGGTTAAAGGGAAAACCTCCAGCGCAGTTCACTCGTAGGATGGACAGTTCTCCGAACTCACAAACATCCCGCATTATGGGGCTAGGATGTTTTCAGGCTCTCAAAAATAGGCTAGCGCATCATCAGTGTACAAGTATATGATTTCTGGCTGGCCAATCAGGTGGATCGCCTGTGCCTATGATGATGCCTGATGGGGTCTTCCAATGGCTCTATAGTAATGGTGAATAATAGTGGCGACAAAGGGCAACCCTGGTGTGTGCCCCCGTGCGTTTGCCCCTAGCAATTTTATCTGGGATGACAGCATCCCATTTGAGCAGGCTCTCGCCAGTGGTAGTGCATCAGGGGCACCCCTGGTATAAAATTGGGTATGAACTTGCATCTCTCGAGAGTCACGTACATGAATTGCCAGGAGACCGAGCAAAAGGCTTTTTGTATTTCCAGTGCAGCCACCACTGCTTTAGCCTTCAAATCTATCGGAGCAAGAATGTTAAAGAGCAGTTTGAGGGCCATTGATTGCCCAGGTATAAAGCATGACTGGTTGGGATGAATCTTGTGGGACATATATGGCATCAATCTCATAGCCAATATTTTAGCAACATTTTTGACATCTGCGTTAATCAACGAGAGGGGACAATATGAACTACACTCCTCCACCGGCTTGTCAGACGTCAAAAGGACAGTGAGGACCATCCTGTCTCATGGTGTTAGGAAGCAATTTTAGCCCCAGGGCCTCAACCTACACCTTGTGGAGATAAGGAACTAGGATGACCTTATAATGCTTATAGAATAATGCTTATAGAATTCAGTGGTGAGGCCATCAGAGCTAGGAAACTTGCCTGTTTTTTAGGGCATCAATTGCCCGATCTATTTATTTTGGCGAAATGGGGGTGTCCAACTGAAAATGTGCTTCAGATGACAGTAATGTGAGCGGTAGACGGTCAGGAAATCAGTTTTGTCAGCCAGTAGACATGGGTCACAATTGATATATAGGTCAACATAAAAGGTATCAAAGGTTTTACTAATCTCAGGTAACGTGTGCAGTAAGTCACCAGAGTGGAATGCAGTGGCTTCCATGTGCCTGTTGAATAACTCCGGCCTGCCATGGTGCTCACCCTCTCCATAGTGCCTTTCAGCCACTAGGGCATCTAGAAATTTAAGCTCCCTCTCTGCATGCCCTCTGAATATGTGCAATGCTTCATTAACTTGTGCAGGTGTAGAAGATGGAGCTTGAGCTGAATGCTGGAGCTTGATCTGAATGCTGCAGCTCCATGTGGCAAAGTGAATTTTCACTGTTCTTTATATCTTGTCGGATAGTCTTGAGAATCCCAAAGTCAGTGGCCAGCGCTATCCCTCGAATATAGACCGTGAAAGACTCCCAAACCATGGCAGACGATGTCAATGACCCCTCATTAGTTTGAAAGTATAATAGGATATGGTCCCGAATGTTTGCATCAAAGGCTATATCAAGCTGTGCCCGAGACTTAAAGTGCCATCTGAAGCGGGGCATAGGGAGCCCTCACAGCTGCAGTGTGATCAAGATGGGAGAGTTAACAGAGAACAATCTTGGCAAAATGTCTGCTCCGATGACCCCCCCCCTAGAAGAGTATCAGAGATAAACCAAAAGTCGATCCGAGAGAAGGAATCATGTACTGAGGAGTAGTAGGTATATACACAGGAGTGAGGGTTGAGGGCCCTTCACACATCAACCATACCCAATTCTGTAACACTGCTCTTTATCTTGGGCTCCGACCCAACCTATCCAGGTCCACATCTAGAATGGTGTTGAAGTCCCCACCCCATACTATAGCATTCAAAGGATAAAGGGTCAACATATTCTTGGAATCAGCATAAAATACAGGGTCATCGATATTAGGACCATATACATTCAATACAACTATTTCACTACCAGCCATCTCCCCATAAACCAGCACATAACTTTCCAATGGATCTATATGGACTTTCTTATGCCTGAAACGATCTGTGGATCGAGGTCATCACCCCACTGGATTGCATGGAGTGTGTAGTATAAAACCAGTTCTTACACAACCCTTTGGCAAATCCTTCACATCCCGCAGCTTGGGAATGGGTTTCTTGTAGATACAGAATTTTGGCTTTGTTGCACTCTACATAGAGTAACAGTTTTCTTTTTTAAATGGGTTTTTCCAGACCTCTAATGTTCCAGCTCGGACACGTGAGTCCAACCATTTCACTGGTGCAAACCATGTCCACCCATCCACCCACAGTCCATCCACAGGAGCTGTACCAAACCTCTCATCATCCTGCTTCCATTGCTTGTGGATCGACAGTGCTGCTATAATTTGAACAAGTGCATTTTGAACCCCAACTTTAACACCCCTGCCGACCACCCTCACCCCCGACCCCCACTGGAGCGATGGAACCCCAAACCCAACTAATCCAGCAAATTCTGAAACATTGCATTGGGGATGCTGGTGCACGGGTGACAACCCAGGCCCCAAGAAGACAATTGAAGCATAAAGCAGTAAAATGCAATAGTTTACCTGATGTTATTCATGATATGATATGATATGACATTTATAATGCGCCTCTATGCAAACGTGTTTCAAGGCGCGATGAGGCAAGGGAGGGGGAACAGAGGGAAGACAGAGACAACAACCTTACTAGGCCAGGTGACATTAGGATCACGCAAATGCAGGGGAAGGGGAAAGGGGAAAATGTGGGGGAAGGGGAAGAGGGGCAGTGCAGTACATGGGAACAAGAGTAAATAAATAGATTAAATAGAGCAATAAGTAAAAGTGTGTCCAGCTGGTGGCAAGTGCAAGGGTAAGTACAGACATCAGGTGTCAAGTGCTGGTAAGGGGCTGTAGGGATACAGAAAACAGTCCCAAGTGTGGGGGATGCCAGGGAGGCCATTCAGGGGTGTAACTGGCAGGGAGGGGACCTGGTCCCAAGATCAGAGGGTAGCCAGGTGACCAGTGCCATTTCAGCCAGGAGTTCAGCAGGGGAGAGGAGTAGAGAAAGCAGAAGCAAAGAGGAAGGTTTTGAGGTGCTTCCAGAACTGGAGGTGATTCTCTTCACATTTCAGGGAGGCCTGGATGCTGTTCCAGAGGGAGACCCCAGCCGAAGAGAGAGATTTACCACCAACTTGTTACTTGGAGAAGCGACTGACCCTGAGGGAGTTGGAGGTGGATGAGCGAAGAACTCGAGAAGGAAGATATTTAGAAAGAGAGAGTTGAAGGTATTGAGGCCCCAGCCCCAGGAAGACCTTGGGGACAATGCAGAGGGGTTTGAACTTAATCCTCACAGCCACTGGGAGCCAGTGCAGAGATTTCAGTGCTGGGCGGATACAATCCCTGGGCTTGAGGCCAAGGACAAGTCTTGCAGTCCTGTTCTGGATGAGTTGCAGAGGGCAGCGAGTAGAAGCAGGCAGATTTAGAAAGAGGCTGTTGCAGTAGTCCAGCCTAGAGAGAACCAGACCTCTGGAGACTAGTGAGCTTCTGGGGTAAGGAGAGGAAAGGAAGAATACCTCTGAGGAGGTGCAGCTGGTAGTGTGACTTCTTAGCGACATCAGAGATGTGATTAGAGAAGGAAAGTGTAGAGTCGAAGATGACCCCAAGATTTTTAGCCTCACGGGTGGGTGCAGTAAGAGGGTCATAACGGTAAAATAACATGGCAGTGTCATTACAAACTCATTGAGAACACCCTAACACAGTAGGGGCATGCACAACCAACCCAAGCTTGGCTGCCAAAGAGCAGTGTGAGAGTGTCTCTGTCTGAATACAAATTAAGGCTGAGGCCATTTGAAAATGTTTAGGACCCCACAGAGTGCTCATCCAGGAACGTAATGGCTTTATCTGGGAGCATGAAGAAATATATCTTGCCTCTACATTCGATGCATAGCTTGGCTGGGTATGACATGGAGTACTTCATGCCCAAATCACAGAGCATTTTTTGACTGCCAGGAAGGTTTTACGTTCTTGTTGCACAGCCACAGAAAAGTCTTGGTAAATATGTAGCCTACTAGAGCCTAACAGAAGGTCATCTTTCTTGCGGGCAGCATCACAGGATCGCATCTCTGTCGCAGTAATTTTTAGCATTGGGGCAGTTATTGGGCATGGTGTCACATCAGGCTTAGGTTTCAGTGCCAACGATCTGTGGGCTCATTCCACTGCAAATTCTGGTGACAGCTTGGGGTTGTCAAACAGGGTCAGAAGGGTGTGTTCTACCAAGTTTTGCATAGCTCCTCTAAGTTATTTTTGAGAATCCCAATGATCCGGATGTTATTCCAGCCTGATCTAGATTCAAGCTCCTAATATTTCTTGCTGACCAGTTGGGTCTGCTTGGTGAGTGCAGTGACATCAGTTTTAATGGATGAGACATCATCCTCCACTGTCGCAACTCTGGTTTCCACCTCAGTTACTCTAAGATCCGCCTTCTCAAGTCATACCTTGTTGGAGTTAATTGTGCCATTCATATCATCCAGTTTGTTCTTAAGAGCTAAGAACTCCTCCTGCATGCAGGCCATCATGCATTGCACTTCAAAGGGCTCACCTCGGGCTTCAGGCTTGGCTGAAGCCATATCTCCACTAATAGTTTCAGGTGTCTTGGCGGTGGATTTAGTATATAACTTCAAGGAGCATTGTTTCTTATCCACGCCCTTCGTCATTGCTCAGTCACACACCCCTCAGGGGTTGTGGCCGTCATGGTTGAGCTCCTCTCTGTCAGGGGCTGCAGAAGCACCTGCTCAGGGTGTAGAAGTGTGATGTGCCCCTGCTTAGTACAGGTCTCTACAGTGCTTTCGACTGCCCTCAAGTAGTATTCAGCCAATCTCAGCAAATTTATCAAGAACAGTGTTAATCAATGGGGATATCTCATATTAGTACCCGGCGAGGGCGCAATCAGAATGAAAGAGCCATTCTGATTGGCCCTCCCCGAGTCATTACCAGGCCTGGGAATCCCTCTGTCGGGATTCCACGGCCTTTGATCCCGGCGGGGGGCATGGCAACCCCTCAGCCAATGAGGATGCTCGAAGCCGGGCCGTCCCTGCTCCAAGCCTCCCCACGGCTGAGAGGCTGCCTTCATCCCCTGCCAGGGACTCAGGGAAGGCTTTGGCTTTTTTTTTCCTCCCTCCCTCCTCCCATCTCCCTGCCCTCCCCACCCCACTTACCTTCTATCCCTGGGTCGCCGGCGGGGGATGATAGAAGCCTCCAGCTGTTTGGAGGCTTCTATCATTGTTACGCTCACCTGATTCCCACGGGGGCGTCGATCTGGACTGGCCCGCTGTTGCTTCCACCAGAGTAACACGTAGAGCCGAGATGACAGACTGGACAGACCCACTTAGCTTTGTTTGTTGGATTCGTACGAATATCTTTCTGCAATGGAGAAAGGGAATTAACCTCCCGTAATCTGAACGTTAACCCGCCTTCCCACTCCCCTTGTCTACCCTCAGAACACTCCTGAAGTTCCCTCTAAATCTCACCTGAAGATTTGGAAAGATGAGCTCTCCATCCTGCGTCGAGCGCAGGGGCACGTAGACGACCAGTTACTTCACTGGCGTGGAGGAATTGGTGAGTTCCAGTATTGACTCTAAGTCCAATTGTTTGTAAGAGTTCAAAAGTCTGATCTTCACTCTGCCAGATTCCTTGCAGGTTGCGGATTTAAACCACCAGAAGAGTTCCAAGTGGCAATTGGTAAGATCCTGGTAAGTCTATTGTGGTTCTCCCCTTTGGGGCCGGGGTACAGCGATGATGCAGAATTAACTGCGCCGACCCGAAATGAGGTGAGTATTCCCATGTGGTAAATCAGGTAAGTCTTTGGGGGTAGGTTGTATTGTCCTTCTTTTTTCTCCTTAGGGGTGGGGTGCGGCGGTGATGCGGTATTGACTGCGCCGACCCGAGATGAGGTGAGTACCCCCCTATGGTAATCAGGTAAGTCTTTGGGGGTGATTTGTATTTTACTTGTTTTCCCCTTAGGGGCCGGGGTGCGGCAGTGATGCAGAATTGACTACGCCGACCCGAGATGAGGTGAGTACCCCCCTGTGGTAAATAAGGTAAGTCTTTGGGGGTGGTTTGTATTGCCCTTGCTCACCTATCTGTTCTTGTCTCCCCCAGGTGTTGAAGAATGGCCTGGAGATGCTGGATTCGCGATGGAGTAAAGGAATGCAGCCCCGGTTGGTGAGTTTGGCGCGGCTCTGCGAGGTGCGTGGCAATACACCTGAGAAGGCTTCTCTCTTCCAGATCGACGATGTGCCGGATCAAGGATTCAGGTAAGGGTTTTGTTCTGACCTCTTCTCCTTCTCCATTTCTTGTTCCAGGTGTTCCAGGGCTGAAGCGGGCGTGGCTGAAAACTGGAGCTGCTGAAGACACGGTGAGCGTTACGCTGCAGCAAGCAGAATAACGCGAAGCACGTGTGGCCGTCCGGGTGTGGCTTAAATAGCCTTGGAAGAAGTCCCAGGTAAGTATCCTTCCACATCCCCACCCGAGAGGAAAGGAGTCCCTGAGGTAAACTAGTCCCTTTAAGCCTCATTTGGCTTGTGGCTACGTGCAGCATGGTCTGCATCAGGTAGGTATGCAGCATGGTCTGCAACAGGTAAGATTTCTGTAATGAGCCTGGCGCCCATGGCGCCAGGACTGACTCTATTCTTATGAGCCTGGCGCCATAGGCGCCAGGACTGTAGCCAAAGAGCCCCTAACTGGGGTTTTTGGGCATGCTTCAAGTGGCATGATGCCTGCTTCCGGGGATGCTGGGCCTGGTCTGGCTTTCCGGGGGCAGGCATTGTGACAGCCATCCCCCGCCAGGGACCCAGGTACGTTTTTTTTCCCCTTCCCCTCCCTTTCGTCCTCCCAACCGCACTTACCTTCTTTTTTTTTTCGGGAGCAGACGCGCTGGTAACGCTTCTGTTTCCAGCGCGTCTGCTCCCGATGGCCGCCATGGAAAGGAAAAACGGCAGCCATTTTCTTTGACGTCTTTTTTTTTTTCTCCCAAAACGCTGCAGTTTTTCAGGAGAAAAAAAAAACTTTTAGTGCCCCGGTCACGCAGTTTTTGCAGGCCAGGGTATTAATAGCTATATGCCCCTCGTGGCGGGGGCATTGCCGACTCTGGTAATGCCCTGGGGCCTTCGTTAAGGTCCTCACTTCACTCAGGCCTATAACTATGGGCCAGGGACATTACCTGAGTCGGTAATGCCCCCGCCGCTCGGGGCACATTGCTTAAATGTTCACTGACTCACTCCAAGAATGTACAGTTGTGGGCAACCAAGATGCAGGGTACAGAGCCAAGGGGATCCAACTGTCTATCATTAGTATAGGCGGTGATGATAGTCTCCAGTCAACAATGAGACCCCGACAGAGGGCTCTGACACAACTCTAAAACTGAAAATGGGAGAAGGGTGTACTCACACAGCTGGGAGCTCCATCTCAGACATATCCACATTTTTTCCATCAAATACACAGTTACAGAGACCAAGTAGGCTGTTAAAATGGTCCCAAATTGCAGTGTGTGTTGGGTACATTCAAATCGAGCTGTGTCTTATTTAAAGAGGTGCATATCCCGAACCTTGTGTTAGTCAGACAGGACCCTGCAGCAATTCAATAATCAGCAGCGCAGGAGGGTGAGCAGTGCTGCTCCCATGTACCACGTCGAGGGCCGCAGTCAATGGGATGGTCACTGTCTCAGTATAAATATGGCTCAAAGCACAGGCTCCACCAGGCACGTGCAGGTAGCAGGCGGCCACTACAAGCGTTCAGGAGAGGCTCAGAGCAAAGCCTATGTGTCTCAAGCTCCACATGAGTATGGAAGGGTCTCTCCCATGTGCAGCGGTTCACCCCTACAGTGCAGAGGAGGCCCGGCCACCGCAAGTGGCCCGGCCAGTGCACCGCAAGTGCTGTGCTCCATCTTACCTCCCCCCAACATCCGGCAGCCTCACAGCGGGTGTCCTCTGACAGTCCACCACCAAGAAGGGGGACGCCTATCTGCTGAGCTCCATCGTCAACTAGCCATTGCAGCGCATCTCCCCAACAGTGCCTCTGTTCCTGCAGCTGGCGCTTGTGACAGTCCCTGCCTGCAGGCCGAACTCCCCGCAGTATATCTCAGCTTCCTCAAAGGGGGAGTTTTGGTGGTTCAGAAGCAGTGCTGAGTGTAGTCACCTCTTCCTCTTCCAAATACGGTATTTAGCACCAAGGTTTCAACAATCAGGAGCCTAGATGGGGACACAGGTCACCAGAGCTCTACAAGAGCTGCCATCTTTGTTACATGCAACAGTACCCCCCTCTAAACCAGCATTTAAGACATGTTTAGCAACTGATGCTAGTCAAGTTGTGTTAGGTGCTGTGCTCTTTTAAAGGGTTGAGTGTAGCAAATTCGTTGTAGTATCTGCCTTGCATTCTGACAAGGGTCCAAAATGTAGGTATTACACCATAGAGAGAGAGGCCTTGGGGGTAGCCTGGGCAATTGATCATTTCAAATTCTACCTCTGCGGCCGCTCTTGTGTGGTCTTGACAGATCACCAACATCTTGTGCATATAGTTACTGTTGGCGGCTGGCATAATACCACTTCAAGAATTTCGATGTGGCTCTTAATAACCCAGCCATTTTGCTTCTGTTTTTGAAACATTTCAGGTGAGATTAACAACCTTGCAGATTGTTTGTCATGTTTCCCATCAGAAAATAAAGATGAAAAGGAAATCTTTGAGGATGTTGATAAAAGATACATCTATTATCGCTAATATCGCTAATATTCAGAGGAGCTTTCTCAAATAATGAATGGGAGGAGAGTATGGATCAAGATGACATCTTCATTCAGGTTAAGAGTTTGATTCCCTCTAATTGGCCTAGGAACAATAGGCTGGGAAAAGAGATGTATATTTGGCGTGGTGTCAGCCAAGAGCTATCCCAGGTGGGCAACCATATGTTAAGGAGTATCAGGTTGGTGCTACCAGAGTCAATTAGAAGAAAATTGGTTTCCATTCCCCTTGGGGCTGGGCATCTAGGACAGTACTACACTAAAAGTAAAGTCAGGCTTAGTTACTGGTGGCCGGAAATGGAGTCACAACCTAATAAAATGGTAAAAACGTTGTCATGTGTAATTCTAGTGATATGAGGAAACACTAATGAAGCATCATTGGCCCTTGTGTCTGTGCAACCCAAGCCATTGGAAAAACTAGGTATTGATGGTTTGGGCCCATGTCACACTTCGTCAGAAAGTAGTATGTATTTTGTTGTTTAAATGTATTAGCACTGTCAGTGGTCGGAGAATGATTTTGTTAAATCTGTAACAACAGAAACAATTATTCAGATCGTAGAGCATTTATTTTACAGGCAAGTGTTTCCCAAAACGATCATTTCTGGCAGTGGAGTGTAGTTTACTTCTTGGAAAATTAAATAATTCCTGGAAAAATTGGAATTACACATAGGAAAACTGTCATATACCATCCCGAAGGAAATGGTTTAGTTGAGAGGATAAATGCAATGATTAAGAGGTGCATTCAGCTTTTATTGGTTAATCATTGCTTTTTTTTGTCTATGATTTAGTTTATTTGTAAACTTTTTCATCATTTCCGTCGTTATCTGTAGATGGTAAGAGCTAATGATTTAAATTGTTTCCCATGGTGTTCTTTTGTTGAGTTCCAATATAGTACTTAGAAAAAGGCTGATTGTATATGTGTATTTATTGTTGTGTCCACTAAGTAGGGCAGCCCATCTTTCTTGAGTATTCATTTGTTGTGCTGAGAGTTGTTCTTGAAGGAGTGGTTTGTGAGATATGGTTTACTCTTATTGTACTGCACTTAATAGTATTACTGGAGTCATACCTTTCAAATCACTTAAAGTAAGAGAACCAAACACATTGTTTGCTCCTGGGTGTGTAAATGAGAGCACTGTTGCAATGGAAGTAAATAGAGTGACAATAAGGAAGAGAATAACCAAACATCAAAACCAGTAAAAAAAAAGAATTATGATGATGGGCATAAGCCAAGGAGTGTTTGTGGCAAGAGGGGTGGAGTACATGTTAAGTATCCTGTCCCGGACTAATGAGGAAAGACCTTATTGCATACAGTGACAGAAGAACTATCATGAAATTATGTAAAAATGTAGTGACTTTTGATGACAATACTGTATGGTTACTTTCAAGACCAAGTGCTTGCCTGAGAATAATATTGTAGTGTTGAATGATTTCTATGGTCCCAAGAATATGTTTAGGCCTCGTCCCATGAGACAATGTAGACTGCCAAGATGGTTGAATGATGTCAGCCAGTGATCACCACAAATTCACTGGATGAACGATTTAACACATGTGGAATATCAATTTATATGGATGTTATTCTTTTTATTTCTGATTGTCTTATCAATTCCAATGTATTGATTTCCTTCATATAGAGGGAGATGTGTTGTAATGCTATGTCATTTTAGAATGGCCTGCCCCCAGAATTCCAACTAGACTGTGCATCCTTCAAGGGGCAGCTAAGTGCTGGACACTGGGGTATTGGAGTAAGCAGCTGTTGTATCTCAAGACATACACCCCTATCTTTCCATGATTACTTGGAGAGTATCATTTCCAGCAATCCTCTCTTTGAGTTCTAGCAACAAAACTTTGGTACACCCTATCCGAATATCTCTTTCTGGAAGAGAGTCATTTGATTTTTAGTAAACATCTCACGACTTGACTTTTTGACTAATAGAAATCAACTAAAGACTGTACACCAGAAACTTGGAATACTTTAATAAATCCATTTTAAAATTCGTCTCACTACCATAGTTGTGAATCCAATTTCATTAATAGATACTTTGCTGTGTGACACTGGTCCACACCGGAATCTCAGTGAAATCTCCAACCAAGAGCCACAAAGCAACAACCTAATTTCCTTCACTCCTCCATCCCCTCCCATCTCTCAACTAATTTCTTACTACTAAAAATGTGCATCCTTACGCCACCCACACTCTTGCAGACAAATAGCCATGTCTGGTGCACTTGATAGACTCAGTCCCTGTCCATCTTCTCTCAACAATCACAATGAACATTTTTGCAATTCCCAATCCAAGGTCTGATCATATGGCTAATCTGCCTGCTCTGTACCGACCACAAACAACATAGAGAATAGTGGTACACAGGCAACCATCAACTCTACAGGTTTCTGCATCTGCCTTTCCACTATCCGACTGTCAAACACCACCTTCTTTTTATGCAGAGCCATGCACAGTGAGGCCAACATTATGGGCAGGAGGGTGCTACATAAGATTACTTGACATTACAATACATTACATATCTGTTTCAACAACTTTCATTGAGTGGGAAGAGAATTTCCACTTTACGGCTTAGTAAAGAAGTTTTAAACTACTGGACCTATGAAAACTGGCAAGTGGCCTACCTTCATTTAAACACTTCTATCTGGGATACCACCACTTTATAGGTACATACGAGAACACATTGTTTTGAAATCTGGTAAGCAAGTGGATAATCGTGTTGGTTGATGTGTTATATGACAAAGATGTTTTTACTTTCAAAATTCTTCAGTAATGATTCAGGGTTGGCAGGCATGAGAAAGTGATGCATGATATTTTGCAGGACTTCTTGTCAACTCAAATTGGGACGATGTTACACAAAACACAGAGCCAGACCTTTGCACAATGTATAGATTTCCACTGGGTTGGGGCTCCACCTTCTTAGTGTTAATGCCAGAATATGAAAGAACCATGAACAAATATGATAAGTTCAAGCTGAACTGGACTGCATGCTTGGGTGAAGATGTGTCATCACAAGAGTGGGGAAGATGGGGTGTGATTATTGGACACTAGCTAAAATGTCTAAACTTTTTGTTGTGGATCCAGACCTCTATTACGGCATATGCATTTTTCCTAGCCATCCTTGAATTTCAGTGGACCAAATGCAAGTTCAAAGAATCAGAATCTTGTAAAAAATAATCAGACACCAAAACACATTTACAAAACACACCACACAAAAATGGAGGGTACACAAGATACACAAATGCATCAAGTCAGACCTTTGATATTTTGTTATTTGTATATGGGAATTAAAGAGATGGGCATGCGATCTGAAAATGAATGAATACAGTTTCTATTGTTTGATGGTGAGTAACTTTGACTTCCCATTCCTGTACAAGTATTGTCATTTTTTTGTTCTTCCCTTAAAATGTATTAGAATTGTTTGATCTAGATCATAGAGGAGGCAATCCAAACACAAGACTAACCAGGTCGAGTACGAGATTTCTGACGGTCAAGTCTGCCCTAAATATTTAGTCATCAACTTATCCAACAGGGCGCTTTCACCAAATGAAGTTACGTTACTCAGTAGGGGACTTTTGTTTGCTCCTGGTAGGACGGATGACATGATCCAATTTCAAATTAATCTTTATAAATACGTCATAAAATGTAAACTCAAAAAAATGTCCACAACTTTGTAGCCATGTATCAACCACCACTGACTAAAGAACCTATCAGTGCCTTCGCCATAGCTTATAGAGAGAGTACTCATCTATTGCTTTCTCTCACTACAGAATGACCACAAACCAAAGAACAATCCCACATAAATTGGGTATCCATCAAAGGAATCTAAAATTCCAAGAACTCAAGCAAAAATCCAAATGCAGTTTTACACTGGTCAGTGAAAATGTCATTGATACATTTTGCAAAGCAGTAACAACAGACATCCATAACCACATGGTTCACTCAAAGAGGGGCTTTACAAACCTTAAATCCAATCTCATAAAATACGAAAGGGATTCTCTTAACAAGTTAACTCAAGATCCTAATATTGTAATAAGGGAAACCGACAAAGGCGGAAACATAGTTATTCTGAATAGAAAAGATTATGTTTCTATGGCAGACAATCATCTTGAAACATTGGGTTGTTATCACATACTTACAGGCAATCCTTCTTAACAATAACTAGTTTGGTATTGAGTTTACTGGCAGTATGGATCCCAATGTTATAGATTTCCTTGATCTCAATCCTACTAGGCAAACTGTCTTAGAACTCATATCTCTTATCTCAGAATGGTATTCCACAGGTACCTTAACAGAGCACAAATGAACATTTCTCATCAGACTTCCCCCAGTTATACCAACCATTTACTTTTTACCTAATCTCCTGGGTTTTCGTCCTGTTATGAGCTGTTTGGGCTGGGCTATTGAGGGACTTTCGGAATATATTGACACGGCAATCAAAGATCTGGTTCCGCGTTTACCATCTCATCTGAAAGACTGCACACAAACCCTTGCAATTTTGAGCAAGGTATCCTGGCAACACCAATTCAAGCTAGTAACACTAGACATCAAGTCTGTGTACACTTCTATCAAGCATGACCTAGCCATAGACACCATTGATTATGTCTTTCAGCAATATTCAGCATCACAAAGTACACATATTGACATGCTTAAGGCGTTCTTGAAATTCACATTGGACCACAATCAGTTTTTGTTTGACCAACAGTAATATGCACACATGATGGGGGTTGGCATGGGGGCTAAATATGTGCCCTCCCTGGCCAACCTATTCATGGGTTTCTATGAAAACACTTACATTTACAATTCTCATTACTTTGTCACAGAGCCTTTTCTATGGAAACGATATATTGATGATGTTCTTGCAATTTGAAATGGCTCTAGTGAGAAATGTGAAATCTGTTAACAATATTGTAACAATAACCTGTTTGGTATTGGGTTTACTGGCAGTATGGATCCTAATGTTATAGATTTCCTTGATCACAAGATCTACATTGAAAATAATAGGTTACACACATGAACGTACAGAAAAAAAACAAAGTCAATTCCACTCTTTACACCACTAGTTGTCACAAGAAAAGTGTAATTAACAATATTCCTGATGGTGAATTTTATTGTGTGAAAAGGAACTATAGCTGTGCCAATTAAATTCAGTTACATCTCAGCTTTATTTCAGATGCAATTTAATTCTTCCATAAAAGCAACATAAAGTGCATAAATAGAAGATAAATAAAAGCATAATGAAATAGAACATCAGCGAATAATCATAATATTTAGATCTAATTTTAATAGCATTGGTTAAGAATGTATCAGGGTTATACATTACTAGCTACTTGTCATAGTTTAATTCTGCATGTCAGTAGACAGCCACACCTTTCCCCATTTTCCCACTAGTTTTGATTGTGTCTGAAAAGGGCATAGTCTGCTTCTCTTGTCAACATCATATTTATTTTATACTTTGCCATTTTAATCCTATTTTTGAGGCACACCTCACCCTTAGAATGACTGTATTCCTCTTTTAATCGTTTTAGTTTAAGTTCCACCTGACCCTGCTCAATTTCAAAGTATGGTTTCAAGGAACTACCAGACCATCTCCATCCTTCTGACCATGCCTCTGTTGGTGATGAACACTGTAATATCCTCCTTTGTTTTATCCACCAGATTCTTATCCTTCAGAATTTAATGATGACTAGTTGGTTTCTAATCAGGTTTTCAGTTTTCCATATGTCATTACCTGAGTCGGTAATGCCCCCGCCGCTCGGGGCACATTGCTTAAATGTTCACTGACTCACTCCAAGAATGTACAGTTGTGGGCAACCAAGATGCAGGGTACAGAGCCAAGGGGATCCAACTGTCTATCATTAGTATAGGCGGTGATGATAGTCTCCAGTCAACAATGAGACCCCGACAGAGGGCTCTGACACAACTCTAAAACTGAAAATGGGAGAAGGGTGTACTCACACAGCTGGGAGCTCCATCTCAGACATATCCACATTTTTTCCATCAAATACACAGTTACAGAGACCAAGTAGGCTGTTAAAATGGTCCCAAATTGCAGTGTGTGTTGGGTACATTCAAATCGAGCTGTGTCTTATTTAAAGAGGTGCATATCCCGAACCTTGTGTTAGTCAGACAGGACCCTGCAGCAATTCAATAATCAGCAGCGCAGGAGGGTGAGCAGTGCTGCTCCCATGTACCACGTCGAGGGCCGCAGGCAATGGGATGGTCACTGTCTCAGTATAAATATGGCTCAAAGCACAGGCTCCACCAGGCACGTGCAGGTAGCAGGCGGCCACTACAAGCGTTCAGGAGAGGCTCAGAGCAAAGCCTATGTGTCTCAAGCTCCACATGAGTATGGAAGGGTCTCTCCCATGTGCAGCGGTTCACCCCTACAGTGCAGAGGAGGCCCGGCCACCGCAAGTGGCCCGGCCAGTGCACCGCAAGTGCTGTGCTCCATCTTACCTCCCCCCAACATCCGGCAGCCTCACAGCGGGTGTCCTCTGACAGTCCACCACCAAGAAGGGGGACGCCTATCTGCTGAGCTCCATCGTCAACTAGCCATTGCAGCGCATCTCCCCAACAGTGCCTCTGTTCCTGCAGCTGGCGCTTGTGACAGTCCCTGCCTGCAGGCCGAACTCCCCGCAGTATATCTCAGCTTCCTCAAAGGGGGAGTTTTGGTGGTTCAGAAGCAGTGCTGAGTGTAGTCACCTCTTCCTCTTCCAAATACGGTATTTAGCACCAAGGTTTCAACAATCAGGAGCCTAGATGGGGACACAGGTCACCAGAGCTCTACAAGAGCTGCCATCTTTGTTACATGCAACAGTACCCCCCTCTAAACCAGCATTTAAGACATGTTTAGCAACTGATGCTAGTCAAGTTGTGTTAGGTGCTGTGCTCTTTTAAAGGGTTGAGTGTAGCAAATTCGTTGTAGTATCTGCCTTGCATTCTGACAAGGGTCCAAAATGTAGGTATTACACCATAGAGAGAGAGGCCTTGGGGGTAGCCTGGGCAATTGATCATTTCAAATTCTACCTCTGGGGCCGCTCTTGTGTGGTCTTGACAGATAACCAACATCTTGTGCATATAGTTACTGTTGGCGGCTGGCATAATACCACTTCAAGAATTTCGATGTGGCTCTTAATAACCCAGCCATTTTGCTTCTGTTTTTGAAACATTTCAGGTGAGATTAACAACCTTGCAGATTGTTTGTCATGTTTCCCATCAGAAAATAAAGATGAAAAGGAAATCTTTGAGGATGTTGATAAAAGATACATCTATTATCGCTAATATCGCTAATATTCAGAGGAGCTTTCTCAAATAATGAATGGGAGGAGAGTATGGATCAAGATGACATCTTCATTCAGGTTAAGAGTTTGATTCCCTCTAATTGGCCTAGGAACAATAGGCTGGGAAAAGAGATGTATATTTGGCGTGGTGTCAGCCAAGAGCTATCCCAGGTGGGCAACCATATGTTAAGGAGTATCAGGTTGGTGCTACCAGAGTCAATTAGAAGAAAATTGGTTTCCATTCCCCTTGGGGCTGGGCATCTAGGACAGTACTACACTAAAAGTAAAGTCAGGCTTAGTTACTGGTGGCCGGAAATGGAGTCACAACCTAATAAAATGGTAAAAACGTTGTCATGTGTAATTCTAGTGATATGAGGAAACACTAATGAAGCATCATTGGCCCTTGTGTCTGTGCAACCCAAGCCATTGGAAAAACTAGGTATTGATGGTTTGGGCCCATGTCACACTTCGTCAGAAAGTAGTATGTATTTTGTTGTTTAAATGTATTAGCACTGTCAGTGGTCGGAGAATGATTTTGTTAAATCTGTAACAACAGAAACAATTATTCAGATCGTAGAGCATTTATTTTACAGGCAAGTGTTTCCCAAAACGATCATTTCTGGCAGTGGAGTGTAGTTTACTTCTTGGAAAATTAAATAATTCCTGGAAAAATTGGAATTACACATAGGAAAACTGTCATATACCATCCCGAAGGAAATGGTTTAGTTGAGAGGATAAATGCAATGATTAAGAGGTGCATTCAGCTTTTATTGGTTAATCATTGCTTTTTTTTGTCTATGATTTAGTTTATTTGTAAACTTTTTCATCATTTCCGTCGTTATCTGTAGATGGTAAGAGCTAATGATTTAAATTGTTTCCCATGGTGTTCTTTTGTTGAGTTCCAATATAGTACTTAGAAAAAGGCTGATTGTATATGTGTATTTATTGTTGTGTCCACTAAGTAGGGCAGCCCATCTTTCTTGAGTATTCATTTGTTGTGCTGAGAGTTGTTCTTGAAGGAGTGGTTTGTGAGATATGGTTTACTCTTATTGTACTGCACTTAATAGTTTTACTGGAGTCATACCTTTCAAATCACTTAAAGTAAGAGAACCAAACACATTGTTTGCTCCTGGGTGTGTAAATGAGAGCACTGTTGCAATGGAAGTAAATAGAGTGACAATAAGGAAGAGAATAACCAAACATCAAAACCAGTAAAAAAAAAGAATTATGATGATGGGCATAAGCCCAGGAGTGTTTGTGGCAAGAGGGGTGGAGTACATGTTAAGTATCCTGTCCCGGACTAATGAGGAAAGACCTTATTGCATACAGTGACAGAAGAACTATCATGAAATTATGTAAAAATGTAGTGACTTTTGATGACAATACTGTATGGTTACTTTCAAGACCAAGTGCTTGCCTGAGAATAATATTGTAGTGTTGAATGATTTCTATGGTCCCAAGGATATGTTTAGGCCTCGTCCCATGAGACAATGTAGACTGCCAAGATGGTTGAATGATGTCAGCCAGTGATCACCACAAATTCACTGGATGAACGATTTAACACATGTGGAATATCAATTTATATGGATGTTATTCTTTTTATTTCTGACTGTCTTATCAATTCCAATGTATTGATTTCCTTCATATAGAGGGAGATGTGTTGTAATGCTATGTCATTTTAGAATGGCCTGCCCCCAGAATTCCAACTAGACTGTGCATCCTTCAAGGGGCAGCTAAGTGCTGGACACTGGGGTATTGGAGTAAGCAGCTGTTGTATCTCAAGACATACACCCCTATCTTTCCATGATTACTTGGAGAGTATCATTTCCAGCAATCCTCTCTTTGAGTTCTAGCAACAAAACTTTGGTACACCCTATCCGAATATCTCTTTCTGGAAGAGAGTCATTTGATTTTTAGTAAACATCTCACGACTTGACTTTTTGACTAATAGAAATCAACTAAAGACTGTACACCAGAAACTTGGAATACTTTAATAAATCCGTTTTAAAATTCGTCTCACTACCATAGTTGTGAATCCAATTTCATTAATAGATACTTTGCTGTGTGACACTGGTCCACACCGGAATCT
This sequence comes from Ambystoma mexicanum, assembly GCF_040938575.1. Classification (NCBI taxonomy): domain Eukaryota; kingdom Metazoa; phylum Chordata; class Amphibia; order Caudata; family Ambystomatidae; genus Ambystoma; species Ambystoma mexicanum. The sequence continues at coordinate 699,880,719 of NC_090936.1, forward strand.
CAGTGAAATCTCCAACCAAGAGCCACAAAGCAACAACCTAATTTCCTTCACTCCTCCATCCCCTCCCATCTCTCAACTAATTTCTTACTACTAAAAATGTGCATCCTTACGCCACCCACACTCTTGCAGACAAATAGCCATGTCTGGTGCACTTGATAGACTCAGTCCCTGTCCATATTCTCTCAACAATCACAATGAACATTTTTGCAATTCCCAATCCAAGGTCTGATCATATGGCTAATCTGCCTGCTCTGTACCGACCACAAACAACATAGAGAATAGTGGCACACAGGCAACCATCAACTCTACAGGTTTCTGCATCTGCCTTTCCACTATCCGACTGTCAAACACCACCTTCTTTTTATGCAGAGCCATGCACAGTGAGGCCAACATTATGGGCAGGAGGGTGCTACATAAGATTACTTGACATTACAATACATTACATATCTGTTTCAACAACTTTCATTGAGTGGGAAGAGAATTTCCACTGTACGGCTTAGTAAAGAAGTTTTAAACTACTGGACCTATGAAAACTGGCAAGTGGCCTACCTTCATTTAAACACTTCTATCTGGGATACCACCACTTTATAGGTACATACGAGAACACATTGTTTTGAAATCTGGTAAGCAAGTGGATAATCGTGTTGGTTGATGTGTTATATGACAAAGATGTTTTTACTTTCAAAATTCTTCAGTAATGATTCAGGGTTGGCAGGCATGAGAAAGTGATGCATGATATTTTGCAGGACTTCTTGTCAACTCAAATTGGGACGATTTTACACAAAACACAGAGCCAGACCTTTGCACAATGTATAGATTTCCACTGGGTTGGGGCTCCACCTTCTTAGTGTTAATGCCAGAATATGAAAGAACCATGAACAAATATGATAAGTTCAAGCTGAACTGGACTGCATGCTTGGGTGAAGATGTGTCATCACAAGAGTGGGGAAGATGGGGTGTGATTATTGGACACTAGCTAAAATGTCTAAACTTTTTGTTGTGGATCCAGACCTCTATTACGGCATATGCATTTTTCCTAGCCATCCTTGAATTTCAGTGGACCAAATGCAAGTTCAAAGAATCAGAATCTTGTAAAAAATAATCAGACACCAAAACACATTTACAAAACACACCACACAAAAATGGAGGGTACACAAGATACACAAATGCATCAAGTCAGACCTTTGATATTTTGTTATTTGTATATGGGAATTAAAGAGATGGGCATGCGATCTGAAAATGAATGAATACAGTTTCTATTGTTTGATGGTGAGTAACTTTGACTTCCCATTCCTGTACAAGTATTGTCATTTTTTTGTTCTTCCCTTAAAATGTATTAGAATTGTTTGATCTAGATCATAGAGGAGGCAATCCAAACACAAGACTAACCAGGTCGAGTACGAGATTTCTGACGGTCAAGTCTGCCCTAAATATTTAGTCATCAACTTATCCAACAGGGCGCTTTCACCAAATGAAGTTACGTTACTCAGTAGGGGACTTTTGTTTGCTCCTGGTAGGACGGATGACATGATCCAATTTCAAATTAATCTTTATAAATACGTCATAAAATGTAAACTCAAAAAAATGTCCACAACTTTGTAGCCATGTATCAACCACCACTGACTAAAGAACCTATCAGTGCCTTCGCCATAGCTTATAGAGAGAGTACTCATCTATTGCTTTCTCTCACTACAGAATGACCACAAACCAAAGAACAATCCCACATAAATTGGGTATCCATCAAAGGAATCTAAAATTCCAAGAACTCAAGCAAAAATCCAAATGCAGTTTTACACTGGTCAGTGAAAATGTCATTGATACATTTTGCAAAGCAGTAACAACAGACATCCATAACCACATGGTTCACTCAAAGAGGGGCTTTACAAACCTTAAATCCAATCTCATAAAATACGAAAGGGATTCTCTTAACAAGTTAACTCAAGATCCTAATATTGTAATAAGGGAAACCGACAAAGGCGGAAACATAGTTATTCTGAATAGAAAAGATTATGTTTCTATGGCAGACAATCATCTTGAAACATTGGGTTGTTATCACATACTTACAGGCAATCCTTCTTAACAATAACTAGTTTGGTATTGAGTTTACTGGCAGTATGGATCCCAATGTTATAGATTTCCTTGATCTCAATCCTACTAGGCAAACTGTCTTAGAACTCATATCTCTTATCTCAGAATGGTATTCCACAGGTACCTTAACAGAGCACAAATGAACATTTCTCATCAGACTTCCCCCAGTTATACCAACCATTTACTTTTTACCTAATCTCCTGGGTTTTCGTCCTGTTATGAGCTGTTTGGGCTGGGCTATTGAGGGACTTTCGGAATATATTGACACGGCAATCAAAGATCTGGTTCCGCGTTTACCATCTCATCTGAAAGACTGCACACAAACCCTTGCAATTTTGAGCAAGGTATCCTGGCAACACCAATTCAAGCTAGTAACACTAGACATCAAGTCTGTGTACACTTCTATCAAGCATGACCTAGCCATAGACACCATTGATTATGTCTTTCAGCAATATTCAGCATCACAAAGTACACATATTGACATGCTTAAGGCGTTCTTGAAATTCACATTGGACCACAATCAGTTTTTGTTTGACCAACATTAATATGCACACATGATGGGGGTTGGCATGGGGGCTAAATATGTGCCCTCCCCGGCCAACCTATTCATGGGTTTCTATGAAAACACTTACATTTACAATTCTCATTACTTTGTCACAGAGCCTTTTCTATGGAAACGATATATTGATGATGTTCTTGCAATTTGAAATGGCTCTAGTGAGAAATGTGAAATCTGTTAACAATATTGTAACAATAACCTGTTTGGTATTGGGTTTACTGGCAGTATGGATCCTAATGTTATAGATTTCCTTGATCACAAGATCTACATTGAAAATAATATGTTACACACATGAACGTACAGAAAAAAACAAAGTCAATTCCACTCTTTACACCACTAGTTGTCACAAGAAAAGTGTAATTAACAATATTCCTGATGGTGAATTTTATTGTGTGAAAAGGAACTATAGCTGTGCCAATTAAATTCAGTTACATCTCAGCTTTATTTCAGATGCAATTTAATTCTTCCATAAAAGCAACATAAAGTGCATAAATAGAAGATAAATAAAAGCATAATGAAATAGAACATCAGCGAATAATCATAATATTTAGATCTAATTTTAATAGCATTGGTTAAGAATGTATCAGGGTTATACATTACTAGCTACTTGTCATAGTTTAATTCTGCATGTCAGTAGACAGCCACACCTTTCCCCATTTTCCCACTAGTTTTGATTGTGTCTGAAAAGGGCATAGTCTGCTTCTCTTGTCAACATCATATTTATTTTATACTTTGCCATTTTAATCCTATTTTTGAGGCACACCTCACCCTTAGAATGACTGTATTCCTCTTTTAATCGTTTTAGTTTAAGTTCCACCTGACCCTGCTCAATTTCAAAGTATGGTTTCAAGGAACTACCAGACCATCTCCATCCTTCTGACCATGCCTCTGTTGGTGATGAACACTGTAATATCCTCCTTTGTTTTATCCACCAGATTCTTATCCTTCAGAATTTAATGATGACTAGTTGGTTTCTAATCAGGTTTTCAGTTTTCCATATGTCAGCTAGCCACAAGTAACTTTCCAATCTCTCTTTAGCGCACCTCCCTTTTGCACGTTTCTGTGGCCCCTAAATTTCTACACAGGAGTTCTACACTATGCTGACGTCCCCACTATATTGTCTCCATCAGCAATTTCTATTATTATTATTTCTAGTGAGTCCTGGATTTAGGAGGCAGCAATGTGCTTTACCAGGAATCAGAGGAAATACATGGTGAGGGAAGCAGAACACAAGAGCTCACTATAAAGGAAAGGAAATCAAATAATGGAGGAGGGGAGGATGGGCAATTTGGCAGCAAATGATCTGAAAGCAGCCAAGGGAGGAAACAGCAGGGATCTGATTTCCCAGGTTCAGGATAGGTTGGAAGTGGAGGGGTGTAGACCTAAGTGTTAAGAAGGAACCATTCCTTTAAGTGGCGGGTCTTGAGTTTCTTCCAGAAATGTACAATCAATGGTTTGATTATGGTGTTATAGGGGAGGAGGGTCAAGAGTGTGGGAGCGTAGATACAGAAAGCCTGCCTTCTGGTTCTTCCCTTCCTGTACTGGTAGAAGTTGAAGTTTGTACATGTCATTACTTCTATTACATCAGAAGTATCAAGAGATGGCAAGCTTTTCAATGAGGTATATATTGGGGACTCAAGGATGACAGCCTTGTAAATGATGCATCAGGATATGCAGGTGATACCTGGTTGCAGCAGGAGCCAGTGCAGTTGAGTAAAGTCTGGGGTGATGTGGTCAAATGTATGGAGTCCATGATCTGTGCCACAGTGTGTAGAACACTCCTCAGGGGTACCAGGGTAGACACCGGACACTGGACAGTATCTAGGTGGGAGAGGACCAACACTAGCACAGCAAATCTGAAGTTGATTGCTGAGATAAAGGGCTCGATTTGCTGCAGGAGGAATATTTGGAACCAAGCTGTTGGTGTTTTCCCTGCTATATACCGCTTGAAAATGAGTTTTCTGTTGATGTCAAGCCCAGGGTATTTGGCACAGATGTTGATCTGGGGTGTGAATCCTGTGAAGTTCATATCTGGGACCCAGATCTGGTTGTCAGGGTGTTCGGTGTGGTTGGTCAGCAGTATAAATCCAATATTCATGAGCTTCTGGTAAGAAGTGCACATCAAAGACTGGATCAATGTGAGACAAACTTTTATCTGGTGGATATCCTGGATGGAGGATAGCTCTAGGTTGAATTGTATGTCATCTGCGCATTGGGGGATGTGGATGTGTTGTGGAGCTTGGATGGTGTTTCCATGAAAACATTGAAGGTGTAGGGAGAGAGGATGGATCCTGTGGGACTCCACAGTTGTTGAACCGTGATGGTGGTCTGGAGGAATCCATCTGGACTAATTGGTGGAAGTTAGTGGGGTAAGATTTGAAAAAGCTGAGAACTGTCATGCTGATCACCATTGTATTTATGTATTTATTGGACATTTGTATATAACATATGCACAAGTGTTTCCAGGCACCACAAGACAAAAAGGGGTGTGGGGGGACCAGGGTGGAAACAAACTACAGTAAGAGTTGTACTCAGCCTTGTGACATTCTTACTGTGCAAGTGCAGAGACAAAAAGTACAGGGAAGGGTTGAAGTAGGGGGCAGGGCTATGCTGAGGACAAAGGGTAGGGGTGAAGTAGAGGAGTGGGGGGCCCAGGGTGCTGAGCATGCGTTGGGGGAGCCACGAATAGCAAGTACTGGAGAAAAGTGGGAAAGGAAAAAATTTGCAATGGACGGGGGGACCAGATTAAGGCTAGTCCGGGGAGGGTACCCGATGGCAAGTTCTGGTTTTGGATGCTCAGGGAGACTGGTCAAGGAGGGCCTGTCACCTGTAGGACCCATAAGGGACCATGTACCAGTCACAGCGGCAGAGGGACATTATCATGTAAGGGGAAAGGGAAGGTGGAGGAGAAAAGGAGAGTCTTGAGAAGTTTCTAGAACGTAAGAAGATCTGGCTCAAGTCTGAGAGGGGCAGACAGGCTATTCCAGAGGGAAGCTCCATCCAAAGAAAGGGATCTGCCTCCCACTCTCTGCTTGGAGAAGCGTCTGACCTGCAGAGAGTTGGAGCTAGAGCACCAAATTATTCTAGCACAGAGGTATTTAGGGAGGGAAAGCTGGATGTAGAGAGATCCCAGGCCCCAGACAGCCTTGCGGATGATGCAAAGGGTCTTGAAATTGATCCTTGTTGTCATCAGGATCCAATTGAGAGATTTTAGGGCTGTGGAGGTGTGGTCCCTGGGCTTGAGGCCAAGGATTCATCTTGCAGCCCGATTATGGATTAGGTGAAGAGGGCGAAAGGAAGAAAGAGGCAGAATGAGGCAGAGGCTGTTGCAGTAGTACAGCCTAGATAGAACCACAGCTCTGGAGACAATGAGCTTCTGGTGTAAAGTGAGGAAAAGGATAATTCCTCTGGGGAAGTGGAGCTGAAAGTTGGACTTCTTGGCAAGGTCTGTGATGTGCGGAGAGAAGGAGAGAGAGAGGAGTCCAAGTTGACCCCAAGGTTTTTAGCCTCATGAGAGGGTGAGGGGAGGGGCCCCAAGGAGGATGGCTGGAGAGTGGGGGGAACATGGAGCAGGCATCTCAATAAGAAGGAATTCTGTCTTACTAGCATTAAGGGAGAGATTGTTTGCAGGTCACCACACCTGAATAGCAGTCGGGCAATCAGGTATGAGAGAGGAAGGAGAGGAGGTAGAAGAATAAAGGAAATTTGTGTGGCATCATCATAACAATGGAAGTGAGGAGAGAAGGTGGAGATCAAGTGGGACAGAGGGGCAACATAGATGTTAAAGATAAAAACGTGATAGGATAGAGCCCTGAGGGATGTCACAGATAGAGAGTGAGGTGAGGATAGGAAAGGGCCCAATTGCACTTGGAAGGGTCGGTCTGAAGTTAAGGAGGTCAGCCATGACAGTGACCGGTCTGTGATGCCTCACAGAGACAATTTATGAGGATGGCATGATTGGCCGAGTGAAAGGCAGAAGAAAGATCGAGAAGCATCAGAAAAGAGAGAAAGTTAGAATACAGCTTTGAGAGCAGGTCTTCACAGGTGTTCAGGAGAGCAGTGGCCTTGCCTCTGGATGCTCTGAAGCCAGACTGGTAATCGTGGAGGCAGCTAGGAGATTGCCCAAGAAATGGCAATAGTTAGCCAGGCATAAGGGATCTGCAGATCGCTTTTTTTGGAGAGGGCACACAAGAGAGTGTTTCAGGGGTTGTGGGAAAGAGCCAGTGGCAAACAAGTGGTTATAGAGGTCAGTCAAGGATGGGGTGAGAGAGGAGATGTTGTCCTTGATAGCTTTGGAAGAGCAGGGGAGCACCTGTTTGGAGGAGACTTTCATCGAGCTGACTACTCTAGTGACCTCATCCGGTACAATGGGAGAGAAGGAGGAGGGAATGAGGGAGCAGGTGGGCCAAGGGAGGCAAGAGAAGAGGAGGGTGGGGAGTAGATGCCAGAAAGGACAGGATGTCCTGAGGTTTGGTGGAGAAGTGGGAGTACTGTGCAGTGGAGAGGGCCTGCGAGGGAAGCAGAGATGAGGAGACTGCAGATGGATTTTCAAGTTCCTTGCAGATTTTGAAAAGTTCAGCCATGTTATTAGTAGTCCCAGATATGCGTGCTTGGACATGAGCCCTGTTCTTGGAGCGGATGGTGAGACAATATTGCCTATGGAGCAGGCGGCAGGCCATTTTGTCAGATCATGTACTTGAGGCCTGCCAGTTCCGTTCAGCAGCTTTGCACTTGTTTTTCAAATCTGCCGAGTCAGCGTTTTACCAAGTGTTGCATTTGGAGGCAGGCTTCATGTGGAGCCTCATTACAGTGGCAAGGATGTCCAGAGTGTTAGAGATGGAGATATGGAGGTTAACCAGTGGAGAGTCAGTAGGAGAGTCAAAGGTAGGGACAGGAGGAGGGATGAAGGTGGCGGCAAATGCATTGTCTGACACATGTTTCATCGGTTGAATGGCAGAGAATAAGACTGGCAGTGCAGGCAGAGGCATCATCAGGGGTCCAGAGAGCTCAAGATGGGAGGAGAGGAGAGAGTAGTCACATCAGGAGAGAGGAGTAGTTAGAGGTTTGGAGAAAAGGATGTCTGTTGAGATGAGAGCATCCAAGGTGTGTCTGGCAGAGTGGGTTGGGCCAGTGGGAAGAATTGTGAGGGAAAGAGCGTTACAGAGTTCACGAAAGAGTACAGTGGCCAAATAATGAGAATCAATCAATCAAACAAGTTTATTCGGAACTGTAAAAAGTTCCATTAAACGACAAAAGTACAGTTGTACACATATCAAAATTGCAATTGAATAAAAGACAAACAAAGAGTCAGTGGATATTACAATAAACAAGGTACAATAATGAAAAAATTTGACTATCACTTAATTACATGTTAGGAGGCCAGATTAAAATTAAGAAATAAAATCGGGCAAAAGGCAGAACTCAACCAGTTAACCCAATATACAGAGTATTGTGTGATTCAATAGCACTAGCTTCCACCGCCTTGCAGTTTTAGTAAGCTCTTTCTGAAATACATTGCTCTTTTTAAAAAGGTCAGCAGAGCCCAGGATGTAAAAAATGTCTCGGCACTCAAGAGAAATACAAGTGCAACCTTATGTGAGCGGATTTCTCTTTTCTTAAGGGCGGGGACCAAAGTCATTCTGCGTATACCAGCATACCCTGTACAGAAAAACAGCAAATGCGGAAGGTCCTCGCGCTGATAGCTGCAGACCGGGCAGGCCGCAAGGCTAGGAAAACCTTTCCAGTTACATGTGTTTCCTTGCAGCCGAAGAGAATCAAAACGTGCCCTCGTAATCAACCATCTATCTTTTTTATGAGGGCTCCATGTCAAATAAGGTTGAATTCCGGTGAGTCTGCTAATACTAGAGTGAAATGGGCCACGTTTCTGAACATACTCAAGGAGAATTCTTTTCCTTACTATGATTTCTCCCAGTGTGGCTTTGTGAGCTGCCGCCTCTTGCTTGGTTATTAGGGAGGCAGGCGGGAAGAGGGGACTAAGATTGACCTCCCCCAAATTTGCCGAAACATAAGCTAGCCAAGGGATTTTTTTCCAGCCAGGTCTGTCCAACACTGTACGAATGATAAAGTGGCAAAGAGTGGCGTGTTCATTGGCCCACAGCCGAACCCAGAAAAAAGAGGTGCCATCACCCACTGGTCCTCCCAAAACTCTGCCCCCAGTTCTCTATGGATAGCTATTCCAGAGGCACTGGTCGGGAGCCCCAGCAGATTTTTAAAGAATTTACTCTCTTTACCCTGGATTTCAGCCACATTTTGAAAACCCCAGATGGCTGCACCATACATGGTGATAGCCACTGTTTGTACACAATAAATCTTCATGATCACATCAAGGGGCTAAGCCCTACATTTAGACATAAATCTAAATAAGCCTCCTATCTGTTGACTCATCTTTACGGATTGCTTTGCCACATGGGCCCGGCCATTTAAGGCCTCTGAGAAACAGATTCCAAGATAGTCAAACACCTTGACTCTAGGGATTATTTCCCCTGTACATAGCATATGTTTCATGGACACTGGACGTTTTCTTCCTATGCAGGCCATTACTGCTGACTTCTTGGTGTTGATTTTTAGGCCCAAATTGTTCATAAAAGTTGAGTAGGCATTAATCAAGACCTGTAAGGCCCTGGGTGTTCTTGCTAATTGGACTGTATCGTCCGCATAGTCCAATACGGGGAAGCCCCTACCCCCCAATACCAAAAAGTCGGCCATTACATCAATAAGGTCCCGAGAGAGGCCATTGATATAAAGGCAGAAACAAATGGGGGCCAGAAAACACCCCTGCCTTACACCACACCCCACCCTAAAGCATGCCGTGCAATGCCCACCTGGCCCACTACGTACACAAGCCTCTTTGTCAGTGTGGAGATCGACCAAAACCCGCAGAATCTCCCCCGGGCACCCTAAAGACCCAAGCACCACCCAGAGCCACTAAAATATAGAGATTGAGACTCTGTTCTATTGTACCCACTCCAGAGCGAAACCCAAATTGGATATCCGAGAGAATCGACTGTTCCCCGATCCAGGTTTCAATTCGGGCCAACAGGATTCTCCCAAAAATTTTAAAGGATGAGTCCAACAAAGAAATTGGCCTATATGCGCCCGGACTGGATATATCCCCTTTTTTGAAGATTGGGAAAATTATTGCCTTTTTCCAGGTCGAAGGATACTTCCCTAATTTTAAGCAGGCATTAAATGCCACTGTTAGAAGTGGTGCCCACAAGTCAACAGGATCCTGAAACAAATCCGAGGGGATCATGTCCAGACTCGGGGCTCGGTTATGCGCTTGGAGCTTTATTGCCTTTTCCGTCTCCTCCACCGCAAACTTCAAACAGGGACCTGCATAATCTAGGTCGACCTGTGCGCACTCTGACCCAAACAGGTTCCCAAAATGGGATAGCCAAGCCCCTTCTTCCACATGAGTTCCACTACCCTCATTGGACCAACACCCCTCCGGCCCACTTTTTACATAAGCCCAGAAGGCCTTCTGGTCCCCTTTTGGGGCGACATCCAGAAAACCTTCCCAGGCTACCCTTTCTATCTCATGTTTTCTTCTCTTTAGTTCCTCTTGATAGATCTTCCTAACTTGGCCGATCGCAGATCTGCTACTAGGCGGGTCCTTTAGTGTTCGTAGCAGTTTTTTTTTTGCCCTTTTGCGTACCTCATCAAACCAACCTCTCTTTACTACATTAACCTTTGATCTAATGGCTGTCGTAAATTGAGTTGTAAAGGCGGCCATCAGTTCCACAAAGTTCGCTACAATTGACCCCGGAGGTAAACGATCTCCCAGGATGTCCATCACGAGAGCTTTGTTTTCACTGATGACTTTGTAATGTAGCTACGCCTCTTGAATTATCCCCCATTTAATTCTTCTGGTGCCAATAGGCACTCCCAATAGAGGGATAGGGGCTATGACCTACGATACCCCCTCCCCCACCAGTCCCTTCAACATCAGATAGATGGGTAGGTGATCGCTATGTAGATCAGCCATCACTTCAAAACTTACAGCAGATTCCCATAGGTTTATGGAGATACAAAAATAATCAATTGTGGAGCATCCTTGATGATTATTAAAGGTCACTTCACCTGGTATATCCGGTGGCAGGCGACCGTTGACTATACAAAAGCCCCACTCCAACAAGCAGAGACTTAACTTTAGACCCTATGGGCAGACTGTCCCATCTCTCATACATCTGAGTGGGATGTTCTCTACCTGATCCTCCAGAGGGTCAAGAAAATCCATGTCTACCCCGCCCCCCATTTTGATATTAAAATCCCCACCCCAGATATAAGATATTATTTTATTCCTGCCCCTGGACAGTAAATCTTCCATACATTTTTTAACCTTAGTTAACCTATCCAGATCGGAAATATGGGGGCTATTATAGAAATTGATAATGCATATAGCGGCTCCCTTGCTGGTTGTTAATAACACCCCCTGCAGAAAGTCCAACCCTGTCTGGATCGGCTCTATCCTGCATTCAAGGGAAGTCTTTATTAAAATACACAAACCACCATAGTGTCTACCTCTCGGTTTTTTATTAGCAGGGATATCAAAAGAAACAAAACCATCAAGGTGCGGGGGTTCTATTGCCCAAGTTTCTTGGAGTAAAACTACTGAGTTGGCTTGCAATAGCTCCATCACCGGCCCCAGCTTCAATTTCCTAGATGAGCCTGCTATATTCCAAGAAAGCAGGCGCAACTGTGAGCTTTTACTTGCCGAAACCCCCTGAGGTGCAGACAAGGTTTGCGGAATTACATTACCCTCTGCAACATCCTCTTGTCAATCTAGGTCCTCACATGACGTTAGTATCTCATAATGGTTATCCAATGACAGGGGGGCTGAGTCTTTCCTAGCAGGGACAGTACGCGGACTCTTTGTAGACGGGATGGTGCTCCAACCGCCCAACGATGTATTGATGGGTTGCTGCCCCCCCTGGGCGATATTTTTCCCTTCATACCCACCCCTTGCCATACTTCTAAAGGATTGGTTCCGCACCAACTGTCCCCCATCATGTACATAAAAATAGTCCAATGGAAGAAGTTTGCTAGACAGTTTGTTACCATTGGGCTTGAGGCCCCGGGCTAAGTTGGTATTCAGAAGGTATTCTGTTGTCTGGGAGTCTGACAAGGTAATCACCACACAATCCCCTCTCAAATTCTTGGGCCTATTCCCCACCCAGCCCACTCGCCTTGCCATGTGGATAATTTTGGGATCTATCTTGGGCCCCATCAGATTAGAGTTAATCCAGTGGGATGCCTTATTTATCAGTGAGAGAGTTGATTCATAGTTTCCAATTGGAAGGCCGGGGAGACTTGTAATAATCCCCACAAAAGGGACCACTTCCGGGGGTAGATTTAAAGTTATTGCATTCCCCGACCCCCTCCCCTGCCCCTGTGCATTTGTCATATCATCACAATTATCTTTCACCCTGTCCTTTTCAAACCTGCTCTCCCCCCTCTGAGCCTCAGGGGCTGCTTCCTGATCACATCAGTGACTCTCCCCTGTAAATCAGAACCCCTTTCACCACTAGGGGTGATAACATCATTTGGGGGTGTTATTGGTGGGCATTGGCAGCGCCTATCCACTTTGCCCCTTTCCTCCACAGTGCGAGCCAGATCGCACAATTTGAGGGAGACTGCCCTAATGGAATCATCCATAATAGCTAGGGTATTTAGCACCCCCTCTTTAAGCCCTCTCAGAGAATTCAGCAGCAACTGTAGTGGTTTGAGTTTTTCGTCAAATATGCCCTCTAGCCATTCTTTATCTCCCTCACTGGCTATAGAGCAGTCCAAAGACACAGAATCCATTACCTCATCCGGTTTGCCATTAGTTCTGAGCGCCCCCTCCCTAGGATACGGGAGTTGCGGCACTGCCTGGGGTATCCCTACACCATCTTCAACTACCTTCGCCGTGACCCCAGTCATCCGAGATCTTACGTCTAAAACTGAGTCCCCCTCCCCCAACCCCACTGGACCCTCAGAGCCCAATCCATTACACTGTGGGATGGCCACTCCAGGGGCACACTCAACTGCATTCATGCAATTTACGATTTTATTGGCCATAACGTCCATGTAAGAATCCAGGGATCTTTGGGATGGATTGACAACTATTTTTGTAGAGGGTTTAACAGATTTTGGGGGTTTGTTAGTTTTTATTGTCGCTACATTTTTGGGTTTTTTGCCCCTTTCCGTAAAGCCCTCCCATCGCTCGCTTTTCGTTTCCCCATGCGATAAATTTAAAATCACACTCCGAGGATGGGTATGACACTGGGTTAGGAGGAGAGGGGGAGAGAAAAATCTTGCAGCCCCCTTGCAGCCTCCGTACAAAAAAGAAAAAGATAAATCACAAGTAAGAGGCTAAAAACAGATAAAATGGCCACCTATTAAAACAACAGCATGATTAAATCGACATAATCGATAATAAAGCGATTAGACTTTTAGAATATATATCTAAATATAGATTCCACAAATATTAAAACTATAGGACTTTAAAGTCCTTTAAGGTCCATTATCCATGTATGTGCAAAGCCAAACAAGTATAAACCCCTGCTTATTGCCTGTTGCTATAGACCTTTTATCCTATAGTCCTTAGGTCCGTTGCCCAGATCAACAAGATCAACAGAGCAAAATCCACCGGAGTTCAGCAAAAGTTCATAAAGCCTGATAATGTGCACTGCTTAGAGGCAAATTAATATGCACATTCCATCCAGAGACCCAGAAGTACAAAAGCGTCACTGGAGCTGAAACTGGAAGTGCGGGGGAACGCCCGACAGTTTAAGGAGCTGCCAGAGTCTGTCTCTCCCCACCCCGCCCTCCAGCAAGCCTTTACTGACAATAGGCACGCAATAGGCACAGCAACAGCACACAAGCTGTACAAAAGATACGGACGTACCTAATGCTGCTGTGCCACCAAACAGAAGTACTGGCGAAAGAACTCCACAACTTCTCACTCCTCCCTTTCGTGTAAGAACATGGGCTCTCTTGCTCGCTCGCTCGCACAAGCCGATGGGGCGGCTTCAGGAAGGACAAGAACAGTGAGCCGTGGAGCCGTGAACAGTAAACACGAACACAGACCATGCGTCACCTGGCACTCCTGACGCGAAGGTAGTAAAGGACTCTGCAGGGCTCCACGCGCTCTGCGCTTCTCGGGTATTTTGAACAATTCGCTCCGCCTCCAGCCTCCAGAGAGAAAGATTAACCCAATGTGGGGACGCACAAAACTCCTAGGACGTAAAGGACTCTGCAGGGCTCCGCGCGCTCTGCTCTTCTCGGGTATTTTGAACAGTTCGCTCCGCTTCCAGCCTCCAGTGAGAAAGATTAACCCCTTGTGGGGACGCACAGAGCTCCTAGGACGAAAGGACTCTGCAGGGCTCCGCGCGCTCCACGCTTCTCGGGTATTTTGAACAGTTCGCTCCGCCTCCAGCCTCCAGTGAGAAAGATTAACCCATTGTGGGGACACACAGAGCTCCTAGGACGTAAAGGACTCTGCAGGGCTCTGTGCGCTCCGCGCTTCTCGGGTATTTTGAACAGTTCGCTCCGCCTCCAGCCTCCAGTGAGAAAGATTAACCCCTTGTGGGGACGCACAGAGCTCCTAGGACGTAAAGGACTCTGCAGAAAATCCAGATGGATGTAAAGTCCCCATGGGAGAGAAGTTTGTCTCAATTGAGTCGCATCCCACTCCTGATACCATATGTAGGCAAGGCATGGTCTCATAAGTATGGCACTGACCCAATGGGTACAATTTGTAAAACGTTTATTGAAATTGTTGGGGTTGGAGAAACTCCTACTTTGCCCTATAACTAAGATGTGAGTAGTCTCGACCATCAAATAATAAATAATGCAGTCCTAGTGAAGTATGTCAAATCAAAATGGCCTATGCTAACAAAACCTAATGCCTGCCCTTTCTCTTTTACAAACAGTGTAAAAAGGCTAAAATGTATGATAAAGTAAAAATTAATGTTCAAATGAAAATATGTGGCTGCCAAGCTCTCCTCCCCATGTTAGACCTCACACGATGACAGACTCTGGCTCGGTTTCCAACACAATAAACCATTCAAAAACAAGGACCGAAGCCTACCTGGCCAGCCACATTAAAGTCTCTTTTCTTCACTTCCAAAATAATGTTTCCACCAAAATGTTCACAAAGGTCCCCCACTGTCAGGCTCAGACCTCTCATGACAACAAAGTTCAACACAAACTTGCAAGGGGGCTCTGTTCCCCCAGCTTATCATACTTTGGTCTCCCTCTGTCAGCCTCAGACTAGTTTCAGATGTCAAAGACTTTCAATTGTGCATGGCTTTATTTACAGACCACCGCAGGACCACTTCAACTCAAAGTTTACAGTTTAACTTTCACTCTCCCCTTCTCTAGGAGTTACATTTCTTTATTTCACTTTTTCTGTTTATTTGCTTTATCGCTTCAAACAATGCACCTTTCACAGACACTTTCAAGTGGGCTACTTCCTTTCGCTGGACCACTCCATTACTTATTATCGCTGATTTCTCAGATGTCTTTTTCTTCAAAGTTCATTCACAGGTCTGCCTTTCCTCGCGTCTCATCGACACACATGCAGCCTTCGCTTGTGACATAATGTTGCTAGTTCAAACCTTAACACACACTGGTCTCTCAGCTTTCTTGCCAACTCACCGGCTGTGTGTGTTTCTTTCTTGGTTTTGTGATATCATTCAGGAGTTAAGATTAGTAACACAGGCTTACCCTCACCTCCCCAACTCTGACGTTCACCTTGGAGGGTCACTGTCGTCCTTGAAATACAAAGAAGTCTTCACTTGTGGGATCTGTCCTTCTCGATGTGTTTTCTACACCCTGTCAGAGGCAAGGACCTCTGTTAGGGTACTCTTGGGGTTTACGACCCACTGCCCTCACCCCTTGGTCCGTCGCTCTGTTCCAGAAGGTTTGCCTTTGTTCTGGAAGTTCTGCTCGTACTCGTGTTCCTACTTGCTCTGAGTGTGTCTATGGGTTCTGCCGAGGATGCCAGAACGCCTCAACATAACACTACAACACATCCAAAATACTGCAGCAAAACTACTCCTGAGACTAAATGGAAGAAACACATCAACTTTAAAACCCTATTCATTGCACATAAATCATTACATCGACAAGGAGCCAAATTCATCCAAGCAAAAATCACCCGATACCAACCAAGAAGAGACTAAGATTTAGCACCAACCTCCAAATAGAAACAAGACACCATGAGAAAAGAAAATTCTGAGATAACACCTTCACCTATATGATGGGCAAATGATGGCACTCATTCACAAAGGAAATAAAAACAATGGAAGAACACCTAACCTTCAGGAAACTACTAATAACCTGGCTTTTCAACTTGCTGAGCTAAACATGGACCAACTATACCACAATCACCCTTACGAGCTGTCCACCCCGTCCCATACAATGACTGCAGCTACAAACCAAAAGCCACAAACAAACAAACAAGGGGCAATTACAGAATGCAAAATAATAACATAGCTACGAATACCCAGAGATCATCCCAAGCCCACTGACCATTTATCTCTTCCACACAACCCACATTTCCCACCTATGACACATGCTTAGCGGGCCATTGAATCAACCCACCAAAATACTCAAACAACACATCTCTCTCTAACCTTCCTACATACCCAATAACCCCTGACAATAAACAACTCAAGCACTGGATACCGCCCTTCTGGAACAAGTCCAGTGCACAAAATAAAACACACCCAGTAATTTTAAAAAAAGGCGAGTACACCAAGCAAGAGGTAACAGATATTTAGTGGACCAAAACCACTGGGAGACAGGGTTCAGACAGCTCAGTGGACCTGAACTGAATTAAATGAGCTCTCGACGCTGTTCACTGTGGCCCTACTTTTTATACACAACTTATAAAATGACCATACAACATTTTAGTAACATTTTTGGGGTAGTCCACAGGGGATGATTGGTGGACATACGTCAGACCCCTATACCGTTCTTTCCCCTCAATGACTTCTATTGTGTAAAACATTTCTTGGAGCAGAATCACACCTTGTGACGTCACAATCCGTCCCACAACACCCCACAATTACGTTATTGTGCTGATCAATCAAAAACACACAATTGGAATTGGTTGACATTGCCCAATATACAAATGGATAACCTGCTGCGCACTAATTGGGTATGGCATCTTGAAATGGCAAGCGGTGATACCTTCTCACTGAGGCTAATCAATGATATGCCTGGCATAGTGAGGACACTTTACAATGCTGTGCTCTCGGAAAAAACTAAAACCTCTCTCCACTGATTGGTTCCCTGTCCCGTGCCCCTCAACGCCTGCCCCAACGCTCTAGCACCCATCTCACACCTCACTGCTAGGCGTGCTTCTAAAAAACCTTACCCAACACCATGTATGTACTATATTTTATTTAATTTCCCCTGCCAATTCTCCTTGGACACCCAGGTGCCTATCTTTGTGGACTAGAAATTGTTAGGGAGAATTCTCTGTTTAGGCTGAATTTCCTAACCTAGTGAGTCCCCCAGCAGCTTTGCTGGATTTCTGGAGTTTGTTTTTTCCATCCTGCCAAGAGTGACACTCTTTTTCTTCCACTCTTGGACATGAATGTGTGTAATTCCTTTGAATGTCAATGTTTTCTATGGGCTATGGGGTCTTTTACTCCATAGGGTCTCATGTGTTTTTCTAAGTGTATTACACCGCACCCTATGTGCCGTAACACTGGGGCGTCCTAGCGGACCTCCGTCATAGACTCCATACCCGGGGACTGACTACTGTCTCCCCGGGCATGTAAAGTCACCATTGGCTTTAATAGACCTAAATTTACTAACAGAACTAGTACAAACCATCTTATTGTGGACGTACTAGTAGGGGTAATTCGATTACTCCTGGATCTGTTATTCGAGGGGGCACTGTCCCGTCCCCCCTCGTCGAGTTTTGGCTGGTGGCAGTGGAAACTACTTGTTATGTTCGACCCCGGACATAACCCTATGGGATTCGTCCCATTGTTGGAGATTGATACTTTTTCTCGTTAATCTCTAACGTATCACCGGTCCACTTATCTTAAATACGTTTATCGGATGGTATTTTCTGCCAGAACTCGGTTTGTAAAATGGCGTCTGTGTTCGTCTCTGTGACTCCTAAACCAAAGGTCGAGCCCTTTGTTCCACTTTTGGCGGGCTCTGTACAGAGACCCTCCAAAGTGGTGCCATTCTGTCTGGGTTACCACAGGGGTGTGGGAGGGGGTTTAGGCACCCTGGACCGAGTTGCCTTGCCAACTCCGGTCGCACTCTGGAGTGATTGGCCCAAGTGGTGAGCCTCCCCGCTCACCACTTAGCATGTGTTGATTGACAGCTAGGCTGAATGAATGGGGGTTTTCTGCATAAAAGCAGGGCTTTTGGGACTGGATCTTCAGAAGTCGGCACAGGACCTAAGAATCCGACGAGGGTAACGCTGAGCCGACCTGCACGACGACACCTCCGGTGGAGCCCTGCGGAACCGACTCACCACTTCCCGACGACAGAGGAGATCTCCCTGCCGGAGAGTCTCTTCCCCTGGCTGGTGGGAACAACCAGTCCCCTTTGCTTTTTATTCGCCTCAGGACGCAGTGGTCGAATTGCCCGTGCAGAGCACCTCGACAACCGGATAGCCACTACCCCTGAACCGCGACCAAAAGGTTGTGCCTTGTGACGGAGCACTCCGCGGCTGGTCTCTTCCCTGGTGGT
Organism: Ambystoma mexicanum; assembly: GCF_040938575.1. NCBI lineage: Eukaryota > Metazoa > Chordata > Amphibia > Caudata > Ambystomatidae > Ambystoma > Ambystoma mexicanum. The sequence goes on from NC_090936.1 coordinate 699,899,095, forward strand.
GCACCGGACTTCACTTTTCTTCGACGACGAGATCATCTCTACTCTTGGCAAAGACCCGACGTGCATCCACCACCAGGAACAACTACCCCCGCCGGAGCTGCCCTCCACAACAAGGTACCGTGTCCGCCTGGCTTCCCTTTCGATCGGTTCGAGTGAGGTGTCTTAAACCTCCCCGTTCCGTTGGGTCGCCTCCAAGCTTTCTCACATATTTTTCTGAACTAGTTCAATCTGCCGATAACCATTTGCTACAAAGACTCAAACGTATTTCCACTAAGAGACTTTTGGAACATCTCGCCTTGCCTCTCTCCGAGTGGGCCTGGACTCTGAACTTTATGATCTATTGTGGTTCTTGTCTTCTTGCCTTGCATTTTTCCCGTAAAGTATTGAACTGTGTTGACTTCGTAACCTGCCTATTTTTCTCTCCCGTCCTAACTAATATTAGAGTGCCATCTAGGTTGAGGCATACACCTCTGTCTGTAAATAAGTGGTGCCGGAATAACCTAGACTTGTCGACATATTGTTAGGGGGATTGATCGTTTCTTCTTTGTAGAGTAATTGTGATTGATTTGTTTGCTGTGATAGTGCCATAGTGTTTTTGATAGATGTTTCGTTATAAATAAATACCTTAACACCTTTACACTGAGTCTCGTTGCGTGTTTGCTTGTCTTACTGCGAAGAATTGCCCTATCTTGTATACTCCACATACTGCTTAACTCTTCTTGAGAGAAGTCTGACTGCTCAGCCACAGCTACCAACAGTGAATCTGTGTGGTGCAGACTGCTACCAAGTGGGTTTACTGCCAAACACCTGTAGTCCTAAATCTTTTGCAGTGGTCCCAGAGGGAACTGCACAGGTTTCCGCCTAACAGAAATCATCTCATGGAGAGACTCCGATAGGACTGAGTTCTCCTGGGAAACGTCATTCTTGCAACATTAACGTGAACTGTTTCTGCTTAGTCTTTAAAACATGAACCTTACTTTCCAAAACCTACAGCCTTTTATTGTACGCTGTGTACGAAAATGCTTTCCTACCATTGGCCTACAAAAGATTGCTTCCCTAATGTTAAGATATTGTTGAAAAAAAAAGCCTCCTACCACAAAACTCCATAATACACCTCGCACCCCCACCCCTATGCTCGCACTACACCTGCTACTCCATTACTAAACAAGTTACACACAGTGCTGTCAATTCTCCCGTGTGACATTTTGAGCTGCGCCAGCTCCTGTGTCTTCTATGCTACCTGCGATGCGTGCCATGATGTCACCCCTCCCCACCACGTCACTGCTACGTCCCTGCGTTACTTGCGCAACTAGTACATGCGCCCTCCTTGACAGCACTGGATCTGGTCCGTTACAACAGGAGGTTCGAGTTCCCTGTGTCCAGTCTTGGGACCCTAGAGACTGCTAAACCACTTATTTGAACCTTTTTCAACCAAGACATATACTTTTGGTAACATTATTGGCGATTTATTGTATTTCACCCCTGCTACATTACATCATGTACATTATAAATATTGTATGTTCTTTTCACAGGGGTAGGTTTCTGTGAGTGTTTGTCTAGCAAATTGATATTGTATATGGGGTGCTTAATTAAAGTATATTTGTGCGGAAGGTTGAATGGATATTCCTTTATTTTGGACTGTTGTACTATTAATGTTTGGGTTGATATTGGCATCACATTCACAACCCTAGTAAGAGTATTGCCCGCCCTCTGCCCACATTACCGCAAACGACGAAGGAGGTTTATCTCTTGACCGTGCCTGTTTCACCTTTATGATTGATCACTATTGGTTTGTCGAAGTGTGAGGGCAGAGTAGCGGTTTAGCTGCTATTCACCCTTGTACTCCTGCAGGGCAGTAGTCATTTTGTCACAATATGCTTTTCACAAATTGTAAGCAGCAGATCATCATGTGTTTTACTCGCCTTCCATGACACTGAGAATGCACATGGGTGGCAAGTGTTTTATTAACCTCTGTGCAGTTTAGTTGTTACGTTTTTTCAATTTGTAATGAAACTATTGATTAAACATAACGTCTCACAACACAGGGTCCTACCTATACGCTTTCTACCATTTCTTTATTCTGGCCATCGATAAAAAGGTGTGTAACATGCTGCTTTATATTAGAAATGGACATCTTCAAAGAACATACTACAGCTATGTGGCAGCTACATGCATTTTCATATGCGCAGTCCCCACTTGCGTATCACTGAATTACCATAAACTGCACGACCAAAATCGCAATTTGTTCATGTATAAACAGCATTGCCGCAAACACAAATACACATGTACTTTATTTGCGCTAGTAGTAATGCAATGTATCCATGCACAAATTACTATTGGGCAAATTTAAACTGTGATTGTGTATGCACACTTTATCATAACAACACCCTGTGGCCTGATATACAAAACATTTTTCCGGTGTGGAAATCCCATTGGAAAACGCTGGATTTTAACTGGTGCAGCTATATACGTTGTGTAATTAATAGTGTTGTATTTAAAATGGAAATAAAATATGTTCAACAGGATTGTGCATACAGGGCCCGATTCGTGGAATACACAAACCGTGATTCATGGAAACGTGTAAAGTGCATTTTTGCCCTGCAAAGTCCAGGCAAAGTCCGTGCAAATTCATTTTGTACTGCAAAAATGACTATGCGCTGACTTTGCCTGGACTTTGCCTGGTAAAAATAAACTTTGCGCAGTTTCAAGAATCAGGGTTTGAATCGGCAGTGCAAAGTCACTTTTCAGCAGTGCAAATTCAGAAAATATTCCATGAATCAGGCCCACGGTGTCTATTATTATCCATTTGCATAAAATCTCGATAGGTGTAACAAATGGGCACCTGTTTTCAGGATTTGGCACCAAACAGTAAGTTCTTTGTACAGGAAAACCAAAGCTGATGTCAAATGAGATACAAATGAAGAGAGCTTCCGCAAAAGCAAATGTGCTGGCAGAGGACATCACTGTGCTGGAAGAGTAGTCCCCCTTTCATTTTTTTTGTTTTTGAAAGCTAGTGGAAGCAGGGGTCTGCAATCTTTGTCTCTCCAGATGTTTTGGGCTGCAACTCCCCTCCACCCTCACCAGCATAGTCATTGGTGATAGTCCATGGGATTCGTAGTCCAAAACATATGGGGAGACACTCAGTAGTGGAAAGTAGAAAGGGACCTCAAAGAATTGTCACGCCAATGTGTATGAGGAGATGAAGATGCATGTGCATAAGGAAGCAGCAGGGGCACAACAATGTCCTGGTGTCTACTTGGCCTGATAGGATAACAAAGGAAACAGTACGCACGATTCCATCACAAATGCTCACAGGACATAGGGGAATGGCCGAAGACAGAGGTGGTGGAAAAGGAAAAAGGGTCACCTACAGAAGAAATGAGAATGACTGAACTGGGTCCCTGGCACCCATACGTTAGCATGGTATAAAAGGAGCAGAGAAGGAATCGGCACCTTACCAGAGGATGTATTCGAAGCTTTCACAAATGGATCCTTGAAAATGTAAAGCAATACAAACAATCATCTCCTGAATTCGATCGATTATGATTGGCTAAGGGGAAGCCAGCTTTCAAATGTGGGTGCAGATACAGACTAGATAGAGCCGTTGTAAAGGCTGCCCATCAAATCCACTTCCTCTGTGATGTCAACACAGAACATCAACAAGCGGGTATTATTCAATTAGAACATATGGTAATGTACATCAACAAGAATGTTTGAAAATGTAGAAGTGTGTGCACTTTCAGACAACATTTGAGAAAGTAATATGATCTTTTATATGTTACACTGTGTGCATTATATACATGATTACCTCTAGTGTTCATGCAGTTGTTGCTATTTTGAAGTTACATCTAAATGATATTTCACATCCTATTTTCTTTTCTTTCTGAAAACACAGAAAGGACCGAGGAGCAAAATGAAAAATAGCGTCCTTCGATTTTTATAGGCTGCCTCTTAGCAATTCCTGGAACCAAAACAATGCAACAGAGCAGACAAATGCCTTTTCTGTGATAAAGGAAATGCTCCACTGGAGATATATTGATCTTCGGTAGCTCTTTAAAAGAAACCAATTCTTTGTTTTATGTATACAAAATGGTGACACAGAGTTACAGCATAGATGCTAAAGGTTTTAGCTGTCATTCATATTAAGCAATGCATTTCAATTTCAGCTGCTTTGTGTAAAACGTTGTCAGGGCTGACAGATGTGTTTATTGATTAGACTTACTATTACCATTGAAATCTGGTGTAATAACTATTTGAGATGTGTTCGGTCACCTTTGCTGAATTTGGACCGGTACAGAGAGTCATAAACTATAAAGCAGAAGGCTGACGGAGAGTGTTGCTCAGTGACATTCTTGGTTCCAGCTGAGCTCTTAAAATCCTTGGCCATACAACACAGACCCGCAGTAAATTTGCCATATTGATCTCGTCTGACAGTCTATCTTAGAACAAAGGCTGCGTTTAATCACTGAGACAGAAATAGTCGTTCACTGAAATAAGATCTGTCCCCATGGCTTTCAGGGTGGTTGGACCTCTGATTCCATGGGAGTATTAAATATGTGGACACAACATTGCTTTCAGGATATGGCTAATCTAGAGACAATGTAAAGTTATTATTTAACATTAAAAATAGGATTGTAACTACTCACTGCATCAGAGTACTGGGTTCCTTCTGGGAATGTGGTGCTCTAATGGCTTAACTCGCCAGTGATTACAGTGATACACGACAGTATGCACTCGGGATGGCATTACTGTCAATGTGCTTCAACCTGCCCATTTAAGATATTGGTTGAAGTTTTGAAAAGTGTTATATTTCTCAAAATACCCACTTAACCACGTGCCAGTTGTTTTTGGCTATTTTTGAGATAAGCACATTTGAATACATATATTAATATATTCATTTGTTTTGGGATTTTTTAAACATTTAAATACATTAGCGGCAGCGCTAATAGCCCTACCGCCAAAGGCCCCGGCGCTATTAGCGCCGGATCACGGGTTTGGCGGAAGTGTTATTGCCCATTCCCCATTGGGCCCAATGGGGAAAATTTGCGCTATTACTGCCGGCGAATTTCCCGTCAGCGGTAATCGCGCCAAAAATTGGCAATTCGTGGTTTTCCCCCCAGCTCAGAGCTGGGGGGAAATCCGCCAAAGCCATGATCTGGCGGACCCTTAAATGCGGCAGTAATAGCGCTACCACCGCATTTAAGGGTTACAGCCAGACTTGTGATGATGCCCAATTTGTGTCGATGTATGTTGCAAATACTTATCTAAACACATGCGCAAAATAATTATTTGCAGCTGAAATTACTGGTAGCTCACCAAGATCAGCAACTAGGAACAGAATGTCAGTGTATGAATTGAGCTCTTCCTCAACTTGGGAGTGCTGCGAGTGCCACTAATATATTTGTAAACACTATACAAACACATTATGTTATTCAAATTGCACTGAACCACGTAAAGGCAAAAGTAGTTTGTTTGTATTTAGGCTGTATGCAAGCTCCCATCCAAAACATTTGAAAAGTAAAGAATAAAACCAACCCTGTTTTAATTTCTCACAGTCAGGAATACCAGCACAGGAATAGAGCGAAGGACCTTTGGTAAACATTTTGGCCTCATTACACGGTAGGCGCTATTAGCACCTTGGTCCATGCCGGTAAAATACTGCACCGCCTTGGAGGAAAGGGGAATTACTGCCCTATTCCAAGGTTGGCGGGGCGGTAATTCCCCCTTCCCCCATTGCCCTTCCCCATTCCCATTTTTTCCCCATAGGGCATAATGGGAATGGGGAAGGTGCTAATTACGGTACCGCAAATTGCGGTACCGTAATTAGCAACCTGGTCCAGTTGCGGGTTGGTTTTTAACGCCTGCTAAAAAGCAGGCGTTAAAGTACCAACCCGCATAGGGACCTCGTAGTAAGGCAGTAAGGGTTAACGGTCACCGGTACCATTACCGGTGACCGTTAACCCTTACTGCCTTCCGTGTAATGAGGCCCTTTGACAAGAATGTTTATAGTCAGTGCTTTTTGTACTGAGCAAATGCATCGAAGATCATCTTCAAGAAAGATGAATGTCATCCTGACAAATCAAAGAAAGAACCTGCTAAATCAGCTAGTGTAGACACATGCACCATGGAGAGCAAAAACACACAAAATGGAGAACAGTGTTACTTTTGTAGACCCTCAAGAAAATCCAAACAGTGATGAAAGGGCCCGAGTTATAGAAAACACACATTTAATACAAATGCAATTGACAGCTGAGAGGTCAGCGGGCATCGTAATATTGCAAAACTGAAAACACTCGACATGCCCACATCAAACAGTAATATTTAAAATGTAAACACAAAAACCACAGAATTAGAATACATTTGTATACAATCTAAATATTATTTGTAATTACATAAGCATCCTATTGGGTCCTGCCTATATAAAACATAAGTCAGTATAAATTGCCCTATCCTAATTGGTTAGTACATTTCCAAATCTTGATTGGTTAGTTCAATGACAAGTTAAATTCTGATATGCATCGGCCCGCAGACACCTAAATGTGTACTGTCAGTGTGAACAACAAAATCTGCCCTACTCAGCAACAAACTAGATACAAGGACATTCTATCCTGTATGACCAGATATCTTGACATCCCATGCTACACCCCACACCTGCTGCCCTCTCACGTTAAAGCCTATCCTTGTTGCTATTGCATATTTGTTTGCCTATGGCAAGGACGAAACCACGATTTCATAATGTGCTTGAATCCCTTGGGAAAGGTTTCATGAGAAAGTGTAACAGAGGTCTAACTCTTAGAATAATAGCTAATATGTGTGCTGCCGGGCCACCCTGTCACATACTTGGCAGCCCATGAACTCTCAAGACGAGGCAGAAACGCAACACAATTTCATAAAAGTGGCAAAGGCAGTCATGTTAATAGCAGTCCCGAAGATAATATCATCTTTTATGTTCAGGACGTTGTACCCCCATATTTAGATTCCCACCTCTAGTTGATTTATGAATTACCCCACACTGCTCTTTGAATTCATCAAAAAGTGTTTTCGGTACCCACACTGTAATGCTGGAAATGCCTTATGGAGGGACAGGGCCTCCTAGTCCTTGTCCTTCCATTTCTGTGTGTGTTTTCCTTGTGTTTTCTGCCACTGAGGTCCAGCCTGTACCTCTGGCAGTGCAGCCCTTCATGTTTTCCTTTTAGTGAACAAGACCCATGGGACACCCTTATGCCACCCATGGTGGGGTTACACCCTTGTACCCCGTATGTGTGTGTTTGGGCACTTGTGTGTTGCCCTCAGAGCAGGGTATGAGCTGCTGGCAGCTACATGTTGACTTGACAGTGGCTCTGAGTGTCCTCCATTTTTGGGACAACCATGCCCTGCAATAGGAATCAATGGATTCCTTATTAAAGGCAAGATTGCCACTGTGGCCTCTTGGTTTCTACTGCTCTTTACCTTGTTTCCAAAAGTGCTAGGAAGCCCTGACACTGTCCGTTCCTCCTGATTGGCTGTTGGGTGGAAATACCACATATGGCTCTGGGGCTGCCTCCTGTCAGACTGACTGGAGCCTTCCCAGAGGCTGTGTGTCGTGGGTACACCATAGGGGTGGCACATGTGCAAATTGAGTCTGAAATGAACTCACATTCTGTGTTATGGGTGCCTGGTTTCTGTGTGTGACACAATGACAGAGACAGACCTGACTGAAACTGACATGAATGCAGTGTAGTCTGCTGAAAGGCTGGGTGCTTACCCTAACCCATATTCTTTGTTATCAGTGTCTGGGTGGTGTGAATGGCCTGAATGCCTGTAAGCCTGATTGACTGCCTGCCTGCATGAATGCCCTTCTGAGTAATTGGTTGACTGAGCATGGCTTAGCCTGAGTGAATGAGAACCAATATGTATAACAGGGTACCGCTCATTCACCGATTTGTGCAGAAGATGAAATTGATGCTGAAGCAAGAAGAAGCTGTTCCTTGAAGCCCAGCTGGAGCAGTTGTCTGCTGCTGCATTTTCTTCATGTAACCCAAAATCTGTTGTGTTCTTCCAAGGATTGGTCCAGAGAGGACCTGCAAAGGAGACCTCTCCCGAGCTATGAGGGACCATTGTACAAACTGATACTATTCATCCGAAGTGCCCTGGAAGCCAGTCCTGTGTGCCTGTTGTTTGGAGAAGGTATCTTCATCCTGAAGAGGAGTGCCTAGACATCTCAAGTCGAAGAAGTCCATTGGTGTCATCCAGGGTCCGGAGGTGCATTTTGTCACTGATGGAAGCCGTTGCTGTCTACCGCCCAGAAGTGGGGGTACACTGGCATAGTGCTGCTGTATACCCGGAGCTACAAAAGTGCCAAACTGCCTAAGAACATTTCAAAGGACTTCCTTGCCATCATCATTGACCACTTTTTCCGACCAAAGAGAGTCCAGAGTCGCAGAGTTCAGAGGAAGGTCCGCCGGTAGGTTTCCCGCCACCAGAAGCTAACAAAGCAAAGATGTCCTGATGGTCCAGACTTGGTGAGGATCCTTGGCCCACTCCAGTGGATGAGTCCAGTTTCCCAGAAGCCATCCAGAGATCCATGCTGTGGCTCTAGTACCGAAGAACCAAAAGGTGGAAAACCAAGATATTCTGAAATCAGACACCAAAAGTGACTGATGCACCCGTCACCACCAGAAGTCATTGAAGGGCAATAGGGGTCTTTTTTTCTCATTTGCCAAGCCTTTAAGGAGCCCACACCAAGTTTCATCTTCCCAGGACTTCTACAGTCGGAGAAATCGTCAACCAATGAAGGGCACTGCGAAGAGTAAAACTGCTGCACTTCAGAAAGACTTTGGTTTCAGTTTTCTTCTTGGACTCAGCATCCCATTGGCTCCTTCTTCCACGGGGTGTCCATCCTCAGAGGAAATCATTGAGTGAAACTGAGAAACTTGTCCACTTCCCCTGCCAAGGCTCCAAATGTACTGTGACAAAGAAGAGCATCTTCTAGCCTCAGGAGACCTCCATGGGTCCCAGATTCATTCTTGTATCCTGTTCTCCTATGATCTTTCAGGCACTATGGGGCAGTAGAAAAAAGAAAAAGAAAGCAGAAGGTTATTGAACATTATTGTACTAGGATGTAAAAGACAATAAGTTACTCCCTAACTTATCCATTACAGGTTGACCAGGTGGGGGGGGGGGATCTTCACCAGAATTGTATATCTACCCTAAAGAAAGCATTCTGCCATTGTTAAAAATGAACCTGCCTTTCTTCCCTATTCTATGCTGATAGACCTCACTTAAGAATTCTCATGCCTATTTAAAACTGTCTGCATCTATTACTGAATTAAGTGTTGCGTAGTATCGAATAGAGTGTATATATTTGACATTCTTTGAACACATATTTCCAAGTACAATGTGTTATTATATCTATGTTTCTATTTTGGAAGCAACCTTATTTTATGTGAAGAAGCTGTGTAATCACCTACCATAGTGTGTGGTCATTCATTTGTGGGGCTTGGGGACTCACTGTACTTAAGAACCTGCCTGCATCACCTCCTGAGATCTTAAGTCTTGGTTGCTTGTCTGTTCTACCATAAAGAGAACCATGGCTGGGGTTGTTTTGTGCCTTTGTCCCAAACATATAGAGGACTGAAGTACAGATACCCCTCCGCAGTCTTTATACACACTCTCATTACATTTCTCAAATCCCCTTTGTATTCTCTGGGCTCCAGAACAAAAAATAACCCCCAACCCCAGTAGGATCAACATGTGTTTCAAAATAGTTCTCAGTTTCATCAGAGCAGTCAAACGATGTTTCCAGGGGACCAATTGGGTGACATATTTTAACCTTGTGAGGGTTGTCCTTGTGAGTCCATTGTTCAATTTGTGGGTGTGCGTCCTTCAGAAGGGGAGTGTCATCAATAGGTTTAATTGTCAGAGACATCATGGGCATTAACTTAATAATAATTTTCTTGCAGCATCCCATAACTAATTGGCAAGGGCAAAAAAGAACCAGCAACAGGATAATAAAAAGAATTAATACTTTGAGAAGGTTACTCATCCATGAGGGTACCCATGAATAGATCGAGGTGAACCCGTCAATGTTCTGAACCCCACCTTCTTTCTTCATGGTCGTGCGCAGTGTGTACAGTGCGTTTATTGATTGTATGATACTACCATTCTCTGCATCATTGGAGGAGTGGTAAGTGCAGCACAAAGTGACGATGTGTGCACAGACCCCCCCCCCTCCACAGCAGTTATTATATTGAGAATATAGCGGTTTTGCAAAGTGGTTATCCTTATAGCTTTTTATTCTTCCCTGGCAGCATTCAATCCATTCTCTGTGCAATTGGCCAACTGAATGGGTTCCAACCTTGTTATTTGTAGCCAGTTGGTGTTTGCTCCTCCCTGCACACCAGCAGAAAGAAGTGCAGTGAAAAACATTTCACCCTTTTTAAACAGCATATCATCTTACAGTATCACATTTAGCTTGTCATTTGACTTTTGAGACAAATAATTACTGCTGCATTGATGACATAGGTCCAGAGATCAGCGGACCAGCTGGTGCAGTAGATACATAGGCTTGGTCATGAGATGCTTGCAGATGGCGGTGAGGTTGACATCTGGTATTACCAGAACAGGAGCTTGCAACGCAACCATGGTGCAGACACCTGCCCAGGACGGTAGAAATTGCGTATAGGCCAGTCTGTCACACACCCAATAAACGTCCATGAGTGCAGCGGTACCCCATCAAATGTCACAGTCCCTTATTGCCCCACAAACACACTGCCTTTGCTTCTGAAACACAAGGAAAACTATGTGAGTTTCATCATTGTTCATCATTGTTCATCATTCTTATTGGAGGTTCATGCTACTTTATCCATGTCAAGCTGTTCACATACTTGGTCCATATGGTAGTACAAGTTTCATTTATTTTTAGAATCACACCTTTGGGTAGCCACAACATTCCTCATGCCCTGCACTCAATCAGCCATTCAACTCATTCATCTTTATTCAAAATGGAGCCTTTGATCTGCAATCTATGTTTAACTCCACAAGGAGACTGGCTCTGCCCTACACCATTGGGACAATGTATCACAGGCAATGCTTTCAAAATCAATGCATTCTTCCTAACCTGCTTTTTCCAAATGTGAATCATTTGTGCCTGTGGTCTTCTTTTATACGTATGTATAAGATCACTCAACTCCTTTCCCTTTCTTGTCAGTTCTACATAACCATTGTTATACACTGTTTTATTAACATCCAGCCACTGTACTTGAACCCTGTGCTCCTGCATTGTTCCTCACACCCTACATAAAGCTAGGTGAACTAAACAACTTGCTATCTCTGGTGGCATATCTTGAGGAAAAAACAAAACTAGATGTGGCTGCTGAATAAGAAATCAATTAACAAACAAAAAAGGGTAATTCGATTTTTCTCTCCCCACAGCCTGCATGTGGCAAAACCACATGTTTTCCTCTGCATGGCAATGTAGATTGTTAAATTTATCTGAGATAACACGTGGATTTGAAATATCCCTTCTAACTCTATGCACAGAAAAATTAATATCTGCTGGTGCATGTTCAATGCAGTGTTGTAATACACACCCTTTCGAGGAACAACGCATGTAAATTATAGCATGAGAAAACAGAAGATGCAGCAAATAAGAACAAAGTGAGGCATGTATTGCCTAAATGTATCTGTGCTTCCCCAGTCTCATGATGAAATGTCATGTCACCCAAATGGACCTATGAAAGTTAGACTGATACTCCCCTTGTCATTCCCCCCTTCTTCTTCCTCCTGCTGTTTCAGGGGGGTGATGGAACTCTTGTCTTTCTGGTTGTTGCTGAGATGGATCCATGATTTTTGTCTGGAAACTTTGACAGCGGTTGGAGTATCGTAGATCACTGTGTAGGGTCCAATGAATTTAGGGTCTTCCTCTTGTGCACACAGTTCTGAATAGAAATGCAATCTCCTGGAAAGAGATGTAGCTGCTGATACTGTGAGGGCTCTTGTGGTGCCTGTAATGACTCCTCTAACAGTGGGTCATGATCGTAGCGATGGGGCCCAACCTGCCAACATATAAATCTGACAGATTGTGTTATTTCCATAAGGTATCCCTGAAATGCTTTCCCAAGAATTTCAGCAGAAGGGTGTGCATCGGAGGACATGCGAGCAGGTGTGAGATGAATGTGCAGCCTCCTGCATGTAATTATTTCATGCGAGTTGAGAGGATGATCACACCCTGGCTGATTGTGCAGCACAAAAATGGAAAGGGGTAAACAGTGCAATCAATTCTTGCGCAAAATATCACACATTTTGGCAAGTCTTTGCTCCAATCAACCGTTCATTTGTTTCACTCTCATTGGCTTGTGAGTGATAAATGGAGCACAATAGCCAATTGAGAACAGATTTCTTTGAACATCTCATTGAAAAAGTGTGTGCCATTATCTGATCTAATGACATCACATATTCCCAATCAGGGAAACACTTCATGCACTCGAAATGTGGCTGCTGATTTTGCATCAGGGTGGAAATATGGACCTGCTTCAAGCCATCTGAAGAATGAGTAAACTGCAACAATTAGGTAATGAAAGTTGCTACACCTGTTAACCATGTCCATGTAGTCTAATTGCATTTGTTGAAACAGCCCTGAGGAGTGGTGCAATGTCGCATTCAGTGTCAGTGTCCTAAATGTGTGACCATTAGTATACCTTTGGCAAGTAGTACAATTTGATATGAAATCTCTAATGAGCTCTTGGACGATTGGAATAAACATCTCCTGCTGCAAATCGGAGGCAATGTATTCCTTGGATGTGTGTGAGGGAAAGTGCCACGGTTTGAGGATGATGTTGAGCAGCTCTCGGGGCATAACTGGTTTTCCTGAAATATTTTCCCTCCATACGAGGTTTGTAGGACAAACACAACATCCCTTTTATGTCCATAGTTCTGTTTCCTGCTGGGGGGCTTGTGCCTGTAGTTGAATAATCTGGGTCAGGGGATGTGCATTGTTAGGCACCATCATTTCTACTTATTGCAGTGAACTTTCTGAGGACACTGTGGTATAAGGGTTTTCTAAATAAGCTGATTATTTTGCTGCTAGATCTGCTGCATGGTTACCATAAGCAATGGGGTCTGCAATGTTTGCGTGAGCTGCAAATTTCCCTACCATGACTACTGCAGGGATTGCTAATGCATCTATTAACTTTCAGAGTAAAGAGGAATGCTGCACGGGTGTACCGTCTGATATTTTAAACCCTCTGCTCTGCCATCTTGTGAGGCCTGGATGTATGTTAGATGTGACATATGGTGAATCTGAGTAAATGGTAGTGGAGCACTCTTGAGACAATTCTTGTGCAGTTATGAGGACCACAAGTTCAAATGGTACTCCCCTCATTCGAGGCTCACTACTGCTGCTCCCATGTGCCTTATTCATGTGTTCTGATCAATTGTTGACAGTCAATGAGGAGCAGCTTCCCCGCTTCAAGTGGGTCTTCCTTATTGTGGGCAGTATCATCAGTAGCGTCCTCACATGTCATGCAATCATGTAATGTGACATCTAGCTGTACTGGTTCTGCATTAAATGTTGCTAGGTTAACAGTGTGGCACCTGACAATGTGAATGGAGGAGTACGATAAAAATCACTTCAAAATATGATGGTAATTAGGTAGTGAGAGTGCATTTAGATGTTTCTAGGATTGCAAAAACTGCATGCTCCACATAAAGAGTGACAGAGTATCCCATGGTAATAGTGGATGATCTCTAGATGGCAAATGCAGCAGAACCTGCTCGCTTGGGGAGTGTCCCTGCATGAGTGGGTTCAGGAGCCCACTGTAATAAGAAAGACACAAAGTGGCTTCTAAGTGTAAGTAGTCTGCAGGAGGAGGCTGCCTTCATTGTTGGACCGTCCTGATGCTGTTTCCTGGCTGTTTTCAAGGCCCCACTCCCATCTTCACAAAACCGCTGGGTCCCGCCAAGTTGACGGCAAACTGGCTGCTAAGTGTAAGCTGTGTGCAGTCCACAGACCACGGGTGAGGTGAGGCGAGGTGAGGAGGGATTTTCCTTTCATTTTGAGCTCGAACCCATTTCCCACTCCATACCTACTTTTGGTGAACGTTTTTGATACAGGCCAAGGGGGCCCGCATGGCTGGATGTTTGTTTGGCATGAAACTGGATCAAACTGCAGGTAGACTTTGCCAATACGCTGTCCAAGCCATAAAGGCACATAATTGATTGTATCCAGGGTCTCCTTTGCTTGGCTATACTTCAGTCCACACTGTTTTGCCTTACGTTGTGCCCTGAGTAGTAAAGTGACAAAAGGGGGTGCACTGAGTCCCCTGCTGGATGAGGAATCCACCTACTGATTGCTAACCACTGTTAAGGTCCGCCAGACCCTAGGCTGCAAGGGTGGCTCTCCCGTGGTTTGTGCGGTGTGGTTCTGGTGTGGGCTGTTGTGGGCTTTGCATCCTTTGCTGCCAACTATGGAGTGTGGACTGGGTGATTCCAGACTATTGTGGAAAATTATTTTATTGATTTGTCAGAGGGTGGGGAGATGGACTATGGCAGCGCTGTGAGCCATTCGGGTGTGCCTCTGTCAAATAATAATACTACTGATATTCACTTGGAACTTGGCACTTCATCATCGTTTTTAATTATTCTATTTTTATTTATTTTATAAAAACCATTTTAACTATTTAAAACTTGTTTCTATACACAGATCTGTTACCAAGGATTTGTTTTAGGTTTCTATACGGTTTCTTATTGGACTTAAATGGACTGAACAAGAAATGTATTGATTTCTTAGATATTTGTATAGTGATTATTGATCTGTTTGTTCTGTCTGTTAATGGTTCCTAACCAATTGTTTGCGATTTTTAGCAAATTTAGCAAATTTAATAGTACCTGGCCCTTAGAGAATCAACAAAACCCTAGGAGCTATAGAGTTTCAAAATACTACAGTTATTGAGTCACAGGGGATAGTGACTATGGTGAAACGCAAAGAAACCAAGTCTTATGGCCAAAGAAACATAGGAAAGTCAAAGAGAAGGAAACAAATATAGTGGCACTGATAGAGGGTGCACCCGGCGTGTCACAGTTCTCCAAAGCGGGCAAGGGGGGTATTGGTTTCTTATTTACAAAAAGTAATACAACTGGAGGAGAAGATTAGAGTGGCAGAGCTGGCAGTTACTTCTAGTGCGAGGCGGGTCACCTTGTGCAAGCCCCCCACACCAAGTACACTAGAGATAGCTAGACTGGTACCCCATGCAAATGATGGCTCGGGGCAATCGGGTGATCTCGCCCTGGTGTCTGGCTTGTCTGTTTCCCCAGTCCTGGTTTCATTGCCCCTATAACGGGTGACATTAACTAGTTTGACCAGGTCAGTGCACCCCAAGAGGGCAATGCTACTTCTCCCATGCTGATAGCTGAACCACAGGATTTGCCCAAAGGACCGGGCGTTGAGGCATTAACCAGTGAACTATTGTTACCCCTGATGAATTTTATGATGAATGTGATAATCGATATCATGAATGCACTGTTGATTTTAGATGACCTAGTAAGGTAATTAAAAAAGGAGGTTTAGGCATTAAGCATCCCGAATAGACAATGGGCCTCATTATGAGTATGGAGGTAGCCATGATGCTTTTAGCGGCATGGCAACCCCCATAGTGGGTACCATGTCCGGGTCCCGCAAAAGGGGACTTACCGGGCCATTCTGACCTCGGAGGGCCCTGTAAATCCCTTTTGCGGGACCCGGACCCAGTACATAGGGCTCAATGGGAATGGGGAGGATGCTAACAACAGACCCGTTAATGACAGGCCTGTTGTTAGCATCCTGGTCTGCTAGCGAGTCCCGCTAAGGACACCTGGTCTGACCAAGCGTTCCTTAGCGTGTCCCACTGCAGACCTTGTAATAGGGTGGCCTGGAATGAATGGGGCCGCTCCCTTACCAGCCCTGTTCATTCCGTGGTCCCCTGGGTCATAATGAGGTCCAATGTCTGAACTGTAGTCTATGTAGGAGGGAGGCTGGCCCAGGAGTGGCAGGTCTAGCAACTGGGCAGTCTCCTAACCTCAGAGGGAGGTAGGAGAGCATATGGAGAAGGCTAAGATTCAAGACCTAGTTGTCCCAGTGGAAAAACATGTCCCCTCAAATCACCATCCCCACCAATGTATGCTCCCCTTGATGCCAGAGCAACCGCTTCTACCATCTCAGCGGTTGAGCCATTTGGGTACTCCCCGCAGGAAGCAACAGCCAACAAGGGGGGTGACATTGGTGGCCCAGGACACGGTAGACCCGAGATGTTATCCCCTTCAGCTGCCCCCAGAGGCCTTACCACTGGTGGGAGTGATATTGAATGTACCCATATTGGAAGCTGGGTGTAATGAGGAATGTGGGGCCCTGATAAACACATCAATCCAGTTGGTAATTTCAAATATCCGGGGTAGTTCTATTGATCCTGTCGTCTACTAATGGTTTGCAGAGTACCGTGGGTGGGTTCCGCGCCCAAATAAATTGCTGGGCACTGTGTGGTGGTGACTTTCAAACATGCACAGGTGACTAAGTATATGTTTGAGTCTAACCTGGGTACTCCCAGCCATAATCGCAGGGCTTGGTTGGTCCTGTTACATTTCTTTTGTCCCCATGGTAGGGAGGCAGGAAGTGCTGCACGGAGGGGCACAGGGTTTTTTTTCCCTCAAGAGCACCCTGGCTCACGTCAAACTGCCAACCATGTAGCTCAGCATACATATAGCCCGGGACATATGGAAAAAGGTCCAATAGGTCATGTGGGCAGTGTTTCTGACTCCATGTGTGCCCGGAACCAATTTGCATGCTTGGCTGACATGGATGACATCGAATGATGCCAGTCGCAAGGGGCGGGCAACAGAGAGTCTTTGGCCGTGGCAAATAGTGTTCCTCTGGGCTCGGCCAATGTGGGCGCTATGGGGGAGGCGAGAACATGTCATTACTGTCATGGAATGTCGCTGGAATTAAAACAATGCTGGTCTGTTTGGAGACACAGTCCATACTGGGAGTTGTAGATGTCCTGTTTCAAGAGACGAGGACACGATCAATGTGGATGGCTATGTTTCATATTTGGTGCTGGTGGAGAGAAATAACTGAGGCAGAAATTATAGTTGTCTATGTATTCTGGTTAAAACTCATCTGGAGAGCGAGCAGGTGGTCCTGAAGACCCCGGAAGAATATGTATTTGTGGTAAAGATCCACAAACCTGGTCAGGTAGACCTATTAGTGGTCAATTTGTATAATAACCCACACAAATCACATGGCAAGAATTGTTTGGGTGTCTTGGCTTCAGTTTTGAAGGAGCTATCCCCAGGGTTGTGTATGGGCAATGTGTGTTTGGTGTTGGGTGTTTGGTGTTAAGTTACTAAGTGCTGACACTTTGTCCTTTCTCTTATTGAAACCACACCTGTTGCACCCTATCCAGCTTTCCTTTATAACCAGACTCTTTTGAGCGTACTAGGATCTTCGTAATTTTTCATCTCCTGATGAATGTTCAAGTCTAGGCTGCTTAAGAACAGAAACATGTTGAGATAATTCACTGGATTGAAACAGGGATTAAAAACGAAATCGTTGCATCAGAATAAGAACAAATTATTAAAACAGTACACAAGGGATTTGTCTTGTGTGAATATATATCCATTTTTAATGATTATACATTGAATGTAATTCAAGATATCCTATGTTTTACGTGTCTCACTTTGACGTATGCCCTGTAAGGATATTTGGCGTGTTACAGCACAGAGTACAGCACTACTGCACAGGTAGCAATTTTTTTTTTTGATGCAGCACCACCACATGGGTGTGGTGCATTGCTATATGTGTTGCCAGAGTAACATGGACATATAAGTAAAGACAGGCTATTCAGTCAAAAACGATTTTTACATATAAGATGCAAATCTATTTTTACAGTTAAAAGCACACGTGCACATTCAAAAATGCACACTATTTTTCACCTGAAATGCCTATGGTGCAAGAGACACATTTGAAAATTAATAACTAACCTTATTAATAACTAACCTGACTAAAAAAACTGCATTTAACATAACCCACTAATAAAAATGTCTCCACTGCAGAATTAGGCCTACTCTGAAAGTGAACTTTTAAACGCACATTCATTTTTTTTTTCTTTTTCTCTGCTGCTCTGTCCACATAACTACAGGAAGCAAAGGGCTCGAAGGAACAGGAAATCAGTTGGTTACAAATGGTTACTGTAGAAATGAGCCATTGTGTAGTGAGGGAGGAGATGGCATGATTGATTCTGATTGGAGCAGCGTCATAGCAAGTATCATGCTAGAGGCAGTGATTAGAGTTTTGCTGGGGAAGCTTGAGGAGAGGGGGAGGACAATCGAGATTTGGCAGAGCTGGGAGAAGGACCTGTTTCCTGGCTGAAGCATTCCTGCTGCAAAAGCTGAGAATTCCAGGCAATAACCCCAGTTTGAGAACGAAAGACGCTTGTTTTCACTGGGGTTAATCTTCAAGGGAGCCAAATTCAGAAAGAGAACAGCCGGAGAAAACTCATGCTGAACAGATAAGGTAATTACAGAAGTGTGGGGGCTGAGTGTGTACGAGAATATTCAGTCAGTGTAGGAAAGGAGATTCCTGTGCTTTACTCACGTGTTTAATGTTGCAAATTGAGTTCTTGTCTCCGCCACTCTCTTTTCAGTGTATCACAGATAATGCTGTTACTGTGCTATTTTATTTATTTCTGTAAAGAGTGAGATCGTGTTTAAATGCAACTTTTATAATACACAAAAATATTTGAAAGCAGACGGGTGGTGTGTTTTATATTTACCAATACAGTGCTGATGATGTGGAGAGATGTTTAGACAGTGCAATTGTCATTTTCAAGGTAGCTAAACATCAGATTTGGCTGCAGCCGTGTGCACAATGTAATTCAGTATGAGCAATTATAACTAACTGTGTGTGTTGTAGTTTGTCGGAGGTCTATGAGTCGGCAAAAAGGGAGGCCCGGGACATAGTTCACTACCGTATACAAGATAGTGAAAATACCACATGATAGCTCGCTGCCGTAGATAAGACAGAGAGAAATTGCCCATGGTGGCACACTAAAAATGAAAATGTGGTGTTCCTGAAATGCAAGCCTGAGGTCTCTCTAGTGATTACACGAAA
This sequence comes from Ambystoma mexicanum, assembly GCF_040938575.1. Taxonomy (NCBI): domain Eukaryota; kingdom Metazoa; phylum Chordata; class Amphibia; order Caudata; family Ambystomatidae; genus Ambystoma; species Ambystoma mexicanum. Next base: position 699,918,212 of record NC_090936.1, read on the forward strand.
AATCTAAACAAAAATAAGGGGTTCTGGATATTGGGGCCACAAATAAAACAAGGGAATTACGCATACCAACCACGCATACCAACCACGCATACCAACTACGCATGTCTGTGTGCTGAAATAATGCATGTCCACTGTATTATTGTTGTACATGGCCCAATCTGAATACAAGGAGTGATTGTTGCTAAGTTATTTTTCGGCGGTAAGAAAATACCGTCAGGCCCCAAATCTCCACAAAATACCCTACATATTTATGGTGCGTTGCAGGCCGGGAAAGTGATCATAGAGTACCTACTGGGCGTGGAAAGCGTGTCTCACACTGCCATTTGCACATTAAAGGGAACCCATTTTATAATAGCAGTGTGCCACTAAAAACGAATTTCAGAATGTCACAAAGGGAAACCACATTTTCAGACCTAGTGCAATATTTAGAGGCAAAGTTGTTTGCACATGGGACGTGGTCGTCGAACAGCACGTTAGAATGGCGTGACCGCATTCAGGGTGAGGTGCAGAAAGAAAAACTAGACAATATTTTTGCAGAAGGCAGCATAATTCAGGTCTGCCTTACAAGATTATTGAATGCAGCCGATAAAAGTGCAGAGAAAGACTGTTTAATACGGCTATGCGGCAAAATATGGTTTATTTTGAATAAGTCCCTGCGAATGCAGGAGAATGATACTCAGCTAATTAACAGGTTAAAGACTGAATTAGATGGGGCAAGTAAAAATCAGGAAATGTTAAGAGCAGAATTGGATGTATGCCAAAAAGACATGCAATTAAAATGCAGAGACTTTGATGCTCAGTTATCCAAAAGCAAGAAACAATTTGAGGATAGTGAGCAAGAATTGGTACACTTAAAAGCCTTAGTGGACCACATTAGACAGGATAAAGATGAGGTTGTTTCAGAAATGCAGATTTTACAAAAAGAACATTGTGAAAAAGAATGTGATCTCCAGAGTGCAGAACAAGAAATGATTAAAATGATTCAAGAAAGAGACAAGAGAAATAAAGAGTTCAATGAATGCCAAATGCAAATGTGCGACATGCAGGAGGTGATTAATAAGATGAGTGATGAAAACAACTATTTGCAAAATGAAGCAAACAGACTCCTTAAAAAGTGTAAGGACTTAGAACAGCAAATGTGCATTCCCAGGTCCCAGGAGAGGCGGCAGGGTACCACATTCAATGGAGTGGAGGTGAATTCTAGCTCTGCCCAAAGAGCTAGTGCTCCAGTGACTGGGCCGGTGACTGAACTTGGTTGCAGCGCCCTTGGGGGATTTGATACTCCCATTGGGGGCAGCCACCAATCTCATACACCTGAAAACAGGATTGAATCACAAAATAGTGCAATTCTTTTCATTGCAACAAGTAGCCCCATAAAAATAATGAAATCCATTAAAGCCCTGATCAAACCATTTAAAAAGGGAGGTGAATGCTGCATTGAGGATCACTTAGAAGCGGTGCATGACATTTTTAAAGCACTCCAGATACCTAAGGAACAGTACAGACAATATTTTCATTTAACTTTAGATGCCCCGACGGCCAGCATCATAAGTGGATTAAATGAACAGCAGAATATGACCTGGTTGGAGTTTGAAAAAGAAATTAGGCGTCATTTTTCTCCTTTCCAGTCATTGCAGGAGGCAAAGAAAGTCGCTTACACAATTACTGCTGGACCTAATAAAATACATCCCCTCGCCAATTTTTACAAGACTTAAAAAGAGCATTTTCTCGCTTTGATGTATCTTTTGACTCAAATTCCAATGAGTTTAAAACTGCATACTTCTATGGGCTGAATCCACAAAAGAAGAAAATAGAGGCCATACAAAGATGAAAAGATCCTAAAAATGTGAAAGGAGTAAAAAGTTTATTAGGGATGACAGGCTATAACAGAAAGTTCATTGAAAATTATGCAGAAATCACTCAACCATTGACTAAACTGCTTAAACTGAATACTCCCTGGAAATGGGGAAAAGAGCAGTCTGATGCAGTGGCTAAATTAAAGGAATGTCTTGTAAAGGCACCATGTTTAGCATACCCCATAAAGGACAGGGATTTCTTTATAGAAATAGGTTTTTCTGAACATTGTATGTCAGCAGTGTTATCACAAAAACACGATTTGAATCACAAAACCATTGCCTATGCAAGTAAGGCATTTTCCCAAGTTGAAATGAAATTTAATGAATGCGAAAAGGCCCTATTAACCACTGTGTGGGCGCTACAACATTTCCGCCCCATTGTTCAGGGAGAAAAGGTGATTATTGAAACAAATCATCAACCTTTGCAATTTTTAGAGAGTAAAAGAATTAGATCAGGTAATCTAGCGCAATCCAGAATCACTTCATGGGCGCTGGCATTACAAGGTTTTCCCGTAGAAGTGAGATATGGACAAAATAAAAAGAACCCAATTGCTCAAGGGTTAGCTGACTTACATGACTGTGCAGCTGAACAAATACCAAATGAAATGGAAGTGGAAACTAGTTTGCAGGAATTTGAACAATCACCACACAAAGCTTTTGATGAAAAAACATGCAAGGATTTGCCAACTGTATATGTGGATGGTTGTGCTTTTCACATTGAAAATGACAGTAATAAACAGTTAGTGGCAGGAATAGGAAATGTCTGGTTGAAATGTGAAGGTGTCCCCAGTACAGGGATGAGGATTGGAGATAGGAGCAGTCAGGTGGCAGAATTGGCAGCCATTTATAAAGCAATTGCTACTGCAGTTGATAAAAAGTTCAGTGAAATTGTCCTGGTGACTGATTCTGAGTATGCACGGAATAGCTTTGTGGAGTATATGCCTGGTTGGAAAGCAAGAGGCATGGTTACATACAACAAAAAGACACTTAAACATGGAAAAATGATACAAGCCATAGACAAATTGGTGTCAGAGAATAATTTAACAATATACTGGAGAAAAATCCGTGGGCATTTAAAAACACCAGGAGAGGATAAGGAGGGAAATGATACGGCAGACCACCTGGCTAAGATTGGGGCTGTGATGGGAGAATTGCTACCTATTGATTATTTAATGGGTGAAATACAAATTGATGCAGTGACACGTTCTAAAGCACCAAAGGAGGTAGATCAACCGGTGGTGCATTGGAGTCATGACACGCCAGACCAAGATTTGATTGAGGCACAAAAGAATGATCGAATTTTGGGAATCTATTATAATCATTTGATAGATCCTGAACAAAATTCTTTAACAGAAAATGATTGTATGGGAAAAGAAGAGTTGAGGGTGCTATTAAAGAACAAAACACGAATTAGATTACAGGATGGACTCATGATTAGAGAGTCCATAACAGGACAAATACAGTGGGTAGTACCCCTTTCATTCAGAGGGCTAATGCTACACCATGCACATGATGCCATAACTGCAGGCCATAGAGGTTCACAAAAAACATTAGAAATACTAAAAGATTATGCTTACTGGCCACATATGTCCCAAGATGTGGAATTATATACTAGAGGATGTCTAGTATGCGCCCAATTTAAACCTGCTTCACCAATGCATAGAGCACCATTGATGAAAAGAGGCCTAACTCTCCCATGGTCAGATTTGCAAATAGACTATGTAGGTCCTTTAAAAAGGTCGAGCAGGGGAAACCGTTATATTTTAAGTGTGGTATGTTTGATGTCAAAGTGGATTGAATGCATTCCTGCACCAGATTGTAGTGCGCAAACATTGCTGGTGAACCATGTGTTCTCAAGGTTTGGGTTGCCACAAAGAATTGAGTCAGACAGAGGAAGTCATTTCACAAGTACTCTAATGAGTAAGGTATGGCAAATACTAGGTGTGAAAAGGAAACTACATATCGCATATCGGGCAGCGTCTTCAGGTACAGTTGAAAGAAGCAATAGGTCTGTTGTGGATATTTTAAAGAAATGTGTGGCAGAAGCAGGTTCCAGCTGGGATTTACGTTTACCGTTGGTTTTGATGGCAATCAGATCAACTCCTGCCAAAGCAACAGGTGTTAGCCCCCATGAGGTCTTGACAGGTAGGAAAATGGTGTTACCACAACACCTACTATACAGAACACATGAGCAGACACTTGTGAGTGCATCCACAGTTCATGAATATATTGATGAACTGAGGAGGCATTTGCAACATGCATTTGCTTTTGTGCAGAGAAATCTGGAAAGAGCTGCTGACAGTGCAAAGTCTTATTATGACAAAAAGACATCAGTAAAGGAATACAGTGTAGGGGATCAGGTGTACAAGTTTCATTTTGGAAAAAGTAAACAGAAAAATTCTAAATTTCTACCAGCCTGGCAGGGGCCATTTCGAATTATAGATAAGGTCTCTCCTGTAGTTTATAAAATTTTGAAAAATGAAGGTGAAACGGCAATAGAGCAGTTTGTCCATGTAAATCAAATCAAACCATGCCATCCCAGACATGAGATCAGGCAGCTTGAGCATGTAGAAACAGATAAAGTCCCTTGAACACAAAAAGAGAAAATAAATGGGTACAATCAGGAGGCAGTGACAAAGAAGTTAAAAAGTTGATTGTTATAATGGCACATAAACACTGTAATATATGTAAAAATATATAATATAAAATAAATAAATAAATAAATATATATAATGGAAGCTCATGGTTGGTGTGCAGAGAGAAAATGTATTAAATATTGAATGCTGTTTTACATGTGCTTGTTTTCTTTTTAACTTGTGTTTAATTTCAGAAAAAAAAAAAAAACGAAATATTTTTACCAAGCATGTTTTATTTTTGGCAAAAGGGTGAAGTTAGTATTGTGCTATGTACTTAATTTGTTTATTTTCTATTTGATTTAGAAAATTAACATTATTTGGTCGGAGGTTCCGGGATCAGAGCCCACGGGAGACGATGGAGTACTGGAGCCCACTGTAACGCTCACCTGATTCCCGCAGAGGCGCCGGTCTTGACTGGGTGAATGCTGTATCTTCAAAGGTGATGTGTAAGACACGGTTGGCTCTTTGGGCTGGACCTCTGTGCACTGTATGTCTGACTCGAAGAGTAAGATGTCTGCAGATAGAAAATATGGGATTAATGAACTGGGGTTATTGGGTGCCTCTCTCCTCTTCCCTTTCTCTTCTCCTGTAGAACCCCAAAGGTTAACGCCCTCACCTTAGGTAAGTGAACGCCGAGCTCTCCATCTGCCTCGGGGCAGGGTGCCGTAACCAGTTTCTTCACTGGATAAGGGTGCAGGCCTCTTGACCTCAGAGGACTGCTGTCCGTCGTTAACTGCACGAACGGTAAATTCTGGGCACTTCAAATGTCTTAAAAGTCTTTTGTAATGATATCTCTTGTTTTGCAGGGTTCCGGCGATGGCGGATGGCGGGCTGATGAGAGTTGAGGATCGAACCCGCGTGAGGAATAGAAGCGCCTGGAAGCACGTAAGTAAGCGCTTGTAGCCTGCTTCACGATGCGCACTAACTGTCCCTTTTATCTTGCAGGTACAAGTTCGGAGCTTTAGAGAAGCTGAAGGGTGCTGGAATACCCACTGGATTCGGCGTGGGAAGGAGTAATGGCACGTGAGTAATAAAGTTGCCCAATGTCTTTAAACGCACCTTCTTTTGTCTTTCAGATGCGGGATGCAGCGCCGAAGACCTCCGGAGCATGCGAAGAGTAGGTAAGCCTTTGTCTTTCAGATGCCGGAATGCAGCGCGAGGCGTTGGTGACAGCCGATGGACCAGGTAAGAGATGCGCTGCCACTGAAGACCGTAGTGCTAACCTGTTCTTTCTTTGTCTTTACAGGTGCTGCTGAAGACTGGATTCCAGGATGGTAAGCCTTTGTTCCCTTAGGCCCAGGATCAGAAGCAGAAGACACGATGAGCGTTCTGCTGCAGAGAATGCAGAATAACACAAAGCAAGATTCATCCATCAGGTGTGGTTTAAATAGCCTCCTGTAGTGCTTAGGTGTCTCCTTCCACAGCCACGCCTAGGTAAGAAAAGAGTTCCTGCTTTCCAGAAGAGTTCCAGTATTCTGAACCTAGGGAGTGGCTCCTGCCCCACCCAACAGGAAAAGTAGTCCCAAACAGAAGAGGATCAGGGGTTCAACTGGCAGGTAAGTAAGCAGCATGGTCTGCTGCAGGTAAGTCCACCCAAGCATTATGAGCCCGGCGCTTCCAGCGCTGGGACTGGGCATCTTTATGAGCCTGGTGCCACTGGCGCCAGGACAGGGTCCAAAAGGTCCCAATTGGGACTGGCTCGCACTCGGAACCGGGGTTATGGGTCTGCTTCCAAGGGAGTCGGGCAAGTCCTGATCTTTTGGAAGCAGAGATCATGACAGCACCGCCCCTCAAGGCCCCTCCCAAACCGGGCTTCTCCGGGAGTTTGGGCTTGTTAGGAAATGTTCGATGAAATCTTTTGATTAGACGAGGCGCGTGGACATATTCTGCAGGTTCCCAGGATCTTTCTTGGGGACCGTAGCCTTTCCAGTCAATCAGGTAAAATAGTTTAGATTTGGAGATCTTGGAATCCAGGATGCTTTTGACTTCAAACTCGAGTTCTCCATCAACTAGAATAGGTTTTGGAGATGTAGTTAGTCGGGTTTGAGGTTGCACAGGTTTTAATAGAGAGATGTGGAAGACCGGATGTATCTTCATGTGAGGGGGCAAGTCCAACTTGACCGCTACTGGATTTACTATGGTAGTGATGGAATTGGGACCAAGGTATCTTGGGTTGAATGTGCGTGGTCCTTTTAGAGGTAGATATTTGGTGGATAACCAGACTTGATCTCCTACTTGATATTGGGGGGCTTCCTTCCGATGTTGGTCTGCTCCTTTCTTGTATTGTTCTTTAGCCCTTTGAAGGTGAGAAACGTCTTCCTTAAAGGCTTGGGTGATTGTAGAATGCAGGTGGTCTAATGCTGGTGTTCCAAGATCTTGGAGTGGATCCAACTCCGAGGTTCGAGGGTGACTACCGTATAAAAGAAAAAACGGGGTCTTCCCAGTTCCCGAGTGGACAGAGTTATTGTAGGCATATTCGGCTATCCAAAGGATATCTTTCCAAGTTTTTTCAGTTTGTTGTAGCATGCAGCGCAAATACTGTTCCAGAGTTTGATTGGTCCTCTCGGTTTGTCCGTCGGTTTGAGGGTGGTGGCTGGTCGAAAGTCTCACATCAATTTGAGCCGACCGACAGCAACTTCGCCAATAATGAGAAATAAATTGACTACCTCGATCCGAAATTAGAACTGAAGGAAAACCGTGCAGTCGGACGATGTTTTCGAGAAATTCTCGGGCCAGAGTTGCTGCTGTTGGTAAGCCTTTGAGTGGAATGAAATGCCCCATCTTGGAGAATAGGTCCACGATTACTAGGATCGTATTGTATCCGGAGCATGGAGGTAGATCGGCGATGAAGTCCATAGAAAGCGTATGCCAAGGGCGAGGCGGGATGTCAATAGGGCGTAAGAGGCCGGCTGGTTTTTCCTTTTGACTCTTGTTTTGCGCGCATACTCCACAGGACATTATAAAGTCTCTGATGGGGGCGTGGCCTGGAGCCGATGGCGAGCGGAGGCTGATTCGTCGAGCTCCGGCCGAGACGCCGTTTCCGAATCTTTTTTCTCCGGCTTAAGTGGGACAGCAGCCCGCTGAGAAGTACGCAGCGGTGCGTGAGGCGATCCCGCACAAAACCTGCTCGAGAGGTCGGATTCTCCGGCCCCCTGGACGGCAGCGCAGGTCTTGGAACGCGCTCCCTCCCCCTGCCGCGCCAGGATCCAAGATGGCGCCCCACACAGCTTAGCGGGGCCTCCGTGCGGAGTACCCCGCCAGCACATTCGGCTGGGAACACTGAGGAGGAGTACCGCAGCGGAGCTGGCCTCCTTGCAATATCCGACTCTGGTCAGCACCAGACCCTCGCCCTTCTCCCCCCTCACCACGCCGGACGGCTCCAGTCGACAGTACGTGCCGGAGTCCCGCACAGCGAGAGCCGCTGTACCCCCCGAGCTTCACCGCGGCACAAAACACATCCCGGAGACGGCGGTGAGGGTCTCTACGCAACGCCCGACCGCGGAACATTCCAGACTCTCGTTCTTCCTCCCTTCTGCCGGCGACCTACCAAAAATAAGCACGGCACACATCCCGAGGACGGGATCACGCGGAGGCATCACCGGCCTCTGCCCCCCGGGCCCACATCCATCTACAACGAGGCCGCCGCCAGGAGGCGGACCCGGAGGAGCAACAGCTGCGGGGTCGCTGTGATACGCCACCTTACCCAAAGGATCGGATTCCGGCTCAGAAACCAGAGACGCGCCCTGGGAAACGAGGTGCGTCAAGCCAAGGAACAACCGTGAGTGCGGCCCCTGTTGCTCTCCCCAACCACAGCCTGCATTATCTCCGCGGCTGGGCCACCCAATTGGACTCACACACCAAGAGGTGACAACTCCTGCCCTAAGCGCTCCAACACTATCACCCCCGAGTCCAGGGGCAGCGACATAGGCGCCAAGGTAGCGGATAAAGCATCTGAACGCACAGTGGAACACATTACTCCAGAGCGCTGCGCCCCGGACAGCTCCTAACCACTGACAATAATAATTTTTCAGGGCACAGCCCACTCTAGAACTCCATTCTAGGCCACATAAGCGAGTGGCCCTGACTCCTACCCCACCAGTTTCAGGGCTCCAGGGCAACCGCTATTGCGCCGCTAACATGGCCGCTAAAAACAAAACCAGAGCTGCCACCATGGACTCCTTTGTCTCAGCCCGGGCAAAGACTCCCACCCAAGCCAGGGCTGGCTCCACCGAAATCATTCGCTCACACGAGACGGAGCCCAATGATAATCACTCCCAGATAATGGACGCTATTGCCTCATTAAAGACTCATATAGACTCCAATATAGATGAGTTCAAAATAGACATACAACTCATTCGCCAGGATGCCCGCAACTTAACGGAGAGGGTGACGGCCATGGAGAAATCTACAGAGGAAAATTCCGGGGCCACAGCAGCCCCACAATCCGAAGTCTCGAACCTGAAAAGGAAGGTCGCATTCCTAGAAGAAAGGGCAGAGGAAGCCGAAGGTCGGGCTAGACTGGGGAACATCAGGATCCTGGGTATCCCGGAGGGGAATGAAGGCCTGAACACTACGTCCTATGTTGAAACCCTGCTGCTACAGGAGATTGGGGCCGCAAGTTGACCCAGGGATTTGCGGTGGAGAGGGCCCACAGGTCCCTCCAGAAACGACCTCCCCCCGGCTCACATCCACGGCCAATAATAGCCAAGATACTAAATTTCCAAGACAGAGAAACTATATTAAGATACTCCAGGGAAACAGGCCCTATCGTGCAGGGCGACTCTAAGATTTCCATATACCCTGACTATACCCAGAAAGTGCAGAGGGAGAGGAACTCGTTTGTTCCGATTAAAGCAAGGCTTCGCCAACTGAACCTTAAATACAGGTTGCTGTACCAGTCCCGGCTGAAAGTCATCCACAAAGGGCGAGCAATATTTCTCGAAAACCCGGAAGCAGCCAATATGTGGCTAGAGGACAATAACCTTGCCGACGGTGGGGATAACCCAGGAGAGGAAGACTGAACCCCGGGGGAGGAAAACTGGACCCCAGGGACCCTCCGCACCACCCACACATGAAGCATAAACAGCCGGACCCAAGAAGGTAATCCAATAAACAGTATATCGTATGGAAACGACCCTCGTTCGGCCTCGCCGCCTCACAGCAGCCCCACCCCCAGCGGAAGATCCAACCGGGCTAGTCCGATCTTTTTTGCCCGACCCAACTCGCGCCCGATTCCCGGATGGGTTTAGACGGCGCGGGAGCGCCTGAGCACCGCGACAGTGTTGTAGTCGCTGGGCGCACCAGTTTGCGTTATGTTATTAGTTTAGTTAGTTTCGTAGTCTTCGTCCCATTGATGCTTGAAAATATCGAGATGGTCACAAGATATGCTCCAGGAATTGACGAATCGGAGGTCCATCGCCTACAGCCTACCAACCACGCTTTGATGCCGCACCAGGCCACCGTAGTTGTCCCTCACGCCAAACCCAGAACACTGAACCAATGGCATCTCAACTCAATGTGATGACATGGAACGTAAGGGGAATGGGCTCATACCTCAGGAGGAACCGCATACAGTCTTATCTGAGGAGGAAGAAAGTCTCGATTGCGATGTTACAGGAGACGCACCTCACCGAGGACGCTCTGTCCAAATTGGCAGACCGATGGGAAGGGACAGTGAGGGGATCCCCATACTCCAAATACGCAAGGGGTGTGCTAATATGGATAAACCCGAATGTCCCTTTCCAGTTACACGGATGTGAATCTGATAAGGACGGAAGATACGTAATAATGTGGGGAACTATAGAACAGACCCCGATCTGCTTGGCTAACACATACTTCCCACAACATGGAATCCCGTCTTACCTCAGTACACTGAGTCCCAAGCTGGCACATCACCGAGGCCGAACCTTCATATGGGGAGGAGATTTTAATTGTGTCATGGATACAACTATGGACAGATCACTCCCTCCCCCCCAATCAAGTAATCCTGCAACCCGTACCATGGCGGAGACACTGGACCAACTCAATCTGGTGGACATCTGGAGGATACAACACCCAGCTGACAGGATCTACTCGCATTACTCAGCCCCACACAGCGTCTACACAAGAATAGATTATTTGTTCATTGATCGGGACCAGGTCCCGCTGGCGATAGCCACAGAGTACCTGGGGAGATCTATCTCCGATCACTCTCCGTTAACCATGCAATGGCGGCAGAGGGGACCCAGACCCCCGATCCCCATGTGGAGAATGCCTTCCGCGACATTAGAGGACTCACAGTTCAGAGAGGACCTTGCCGAGAGACTAGAGGAGTACGTCGAAATCAACAAAGGATCCGTGTCCACTTGGGGCACACTGTGGGAAGCCATGAAGGTGGTTACCAGAGGAGAAATCATATCAAGAGCTGGTGGCACCCGCAGGCAACTAAAGACGTCACTTGAGGCCCAAGAATCAGAGATCACTCGTCTAGAGTCCACTCCTGACGCCTCCCCAGAGGTCGAAACGAAACTGAAAGCAGCCCGAGAAAAATGTCAGCTCTCCTGGGACAGGCTGGAAAAATTCAACTTTGCCACGTACATCGCTCGATCCCACAGGGAATCAGACAAACCAGGTAGGCTGTTGGCCTGGCTGTGCAGAAGAGAGCACCCTAAACACCTACCAACGGAAATAATAGACACGGAAGGTGCATCCCACAGGACACAGATGGGGATCAACAAAGCATTTGCTGAGTTCTACTCAAAACTATACGCTCATGAAGCCCAGATCCCCACCACAGAAATATTAGATACCCTGGAAGAGATTGGCCTACCCCAAATATCCAGCGAACAGAGAACTGAACTGGACATGGAAATCACTCTCGACGATGTAAGATGGGCCATCAGGTCGCTCGCTACCTGCAAGACCCCTGGCAGCGACGGACTCACACTGGAATTTTATAAAGCATACGAGCCCATCCTCACCCCCATCCTACACGAAGTCTACCAAGAAGCTTACGCAAACGGGATCCTCCCCAACACCATGAGAGAAACTATAATCATCCCCATGCTCAAGCCCCACAAACCGCCCACTGATTGCGACTCATATCGACCCCTGGCCATGCTCAACTACGATAGCAAGATCCTCACCTCAATACTGGCCAGCAGACTTGCTAGAGTGGTAGGGTCTATAATTCACGAAGATCAGAACGGATTTGTTCCAGGGCGCAACACCACAGCTAATTTGAGGAGGCTTCAACACATCATGGCCGAAACTCACGATTCTGAGGAAGACCTAGCGATATTGTCGCTTGACGCCATTAAGGCCTTCGACTCCATCTACTGGGAGTGGCTGGTGGAGGCCTTGCAGGCTTTTGGCTTCGGAAATGGCTTCATCAGATGGGTCCAGGTTCTCTACAACTCCCCGGTGGCCAGGGTCAAGACAGGCGGAATAGTCTCAGAACCTTGGGAAATACAGAGGGGCACGAGACAAGGATGCCCACTTTCGACAATGCTGTACATATTGGGACTGGAACCGATTGCCATATACTTCCGTCAACAGCTCTTCGACGCCGGCATCAAGGTGGGCAACGTTTATAACATAATATCATTGTACGCAGATGACGTTCTCCTGTATTTAAAAGACCCCGAGATCAATGCACCGACAACACTGGAGGTACTCGACAACTACGCGAGATACTCTGGAATCCAATTTAGCAGACACAAATCCTCAGCATTCCCCCTGGCCAGATTGAGAGACGTCTTAGCAGAAGACCTCCCAAGTATAGGGATAAAATGGCAACCCGAGAAGTTCAGGTACTTGGGGATTGAAGTCAGCCACACCCCACAGCTCACACATGAGCACAACACAGAAGTCGCTGTCACCAACCTCCGGCGATCTATAAAATTCTGGTCCAAACTCCCACTGGCAATGGTGGGGAGAGCGGCGATTGTCAAAATGATAATCCTCCCCCGCTTCTTGTATTTCTTTGTGAACATTTGCCACTACGTACGGCCTCCCTTCTTCAAGAAATTGGAGGCCATCATTAAGGACTTTTTGTGGGGACCCCACAGGCACAAACTGTCACTAGCTACACTAACCCTGCCGCATAAAGAAGGTGGAATAAAACTTCCAGATCTCCAGCTCTATTACCTGGCTGCCCAGCTCAGTCACATCACGAGGTGGCTGTCAGACGAACCTTCAGCTGAACTGGGGCTACTGAAGCAACCTCACACCAACTTAATTCCCAAGGAAACCCTATGGAACCCCCTTTGCCGCTCCCCGGAAACCCCTTTAGTTGTGGAGCTTGGCAGACAGATATGGGCCAGGACTTGTTACATTAGGAAGGTGCAACACCCGTACTCTCCAGACCACCCCATGATGGCAGATGTGTGCAAAACGGAGGCAGACCTTACCATAGCAAGGAGGTGGGAGGAAGCTGCAATATATACATGGGGAGACGTGTTTGAAGATGGAGTGTTCAGGGACTTTGAATCGATACAAGATATCGAAGGACTACCCAAAGGCCAGTTCCTCTGGTACCATAGGCTCAAACAAACCGCCAAGAAGCAGTGGCACTCTTGGCCAGAGGAACCTACCTCCGACCCTCTACTAAAGGAAATGTATGACCTCTCCGATGGTTGGAGACCGGTCTCCAGGTTGTACAACAAGCTCATCGATAAACCTAACCCTAAGGGAGCGGCGCTGAGGGCAAAATGGGAAGCGGACCTCGTAGCCCCACTCACTGATAAAGAATGGGAAAGAGCATTAATATTCCCCAAGAAAGTGTCAAGAAACTCCAGATTTGGCCAAATACAGCTGAATGTCCTTTACCGAACCTACATGACTCCCCACAGAGTTGCCTCGTTCAACGCGAAGGTCCCACCGGTGTGCCCATGGTGCGGGAACGACAGGGCAGACATGATTCACATGTTCTGGACCTGCACTAAAGCAACGACACTCTGGTCAAAAGCCAAGCAGTCCTGTAGAGACGCCGGAATGGAGAGATATGAATGGTCACCCGGAGAATGCCTACTGGGTACATACCCCAGACCAAGCAAATTCAAACACCTTGTGAAGCTAATGGACATTTCATGTATACTTGTTAAAAGGACCATAGCGATGGCCTGGAAGACACCCGCAGGCCCCAGGCACGAACGTTGGTTAAACAAGATGGCGAGATGGACAGCTGCAGAAACCAGAGCCTGGCAGGAAGGAACTACATCCAGTGGGGACGCCACAAGCGGCACCCTGGTCGCCTGGAAGGCTCTTTTGATGGACATGCACTTCGACGCGGACCATAAGCCCCCCTGAACACTTGTAGTGTCTTGTAGTAACAGGTTCCTAACAACACTATGCAGATGTCCCCTGAAACTGTTCCCCTCCACTCCCTGAGAAGCCATACCCTGGACTGAACCACCATCTCGAACCCCACATGTTACATCACACGAAGACTACTGTTGTTTAAGTTGTTTTTCCTTTTGTTCACTTTAATCCATAAGTTTGTATTATCTCACTTTTATCATAAAACCAATAAAATACTTTGAAAAAAAAAAAATAAAGTCTCTGATATCTTTTTTTCCAAGACGGCCACCAGAAGTAGCGCTTGATCTTTTCCGAGGTCTTGGTCATACCGGGATGTCCTTCCATTAAAGAATCGTGATAGCAAGAGATTACCTTCTTTTTCTGTAAATCTGTGCTGGGCAGGTATAACCGTTCTTGGAAATATAATAGGTTGTCCTTCACCGTAAAGTCCTTTCCCTGCAGATGCCAATTCTGTATGTCTGCTGGAGTTACCAGTAGCCTGGCTTTATCCTTAACTTCCTCTATGGATTGTGTGGCGATTACACCTAGAATTCTTTGTTCGGGAATGATAGGTACAGGTTTAGGATTGATCAAATGTTCTTCCACTTCCATCTGAGAAAGGGCATCAGCTTTACCGTTTTTTGTACCAGGTCGATAGGTAATTATGAAGTCAAACTCGGCAAAGAATAGTGCCCAACGGAGTTGCCTAGAGGATTGAGCTTTTGCGGTTTTCAAATATTGCAGGTTTCGGTGATCTGTAATCACAGTAACAGTGTGTCGGGCCCCCAGAAGATAATGCCGCCAAGCCTTAAAGGCGGACTTGATAGCTAGAAGTTCCTTATCAGTAATAGTGTAATTGATTTCAGGAGGCGAGAATTTGCGGGACCAAAATGCCACGGGATGCAACTGATTGGTTACTGGGTCCTTTTGTGATAGAACTGCCCCCATGGCAAGGCTCGAAGCATCAGTTTCAACGATGTAGGGGAGTTCTGGGCGAGGATGTTTTAAGATCGGTGCAGAGATAAATCTAGTCTTCAAATTCTGGAAAGCTTGTTCCGCCTCGGTAGACCATTCAAAACGTTTGTTTTTCTTTAACAAGGCGGTGATGGGCTGGACTATTCGAGAGAATTCGGGGATAAACCTGCGGTAAAAGTTAGCGAAGCCTAACATGCTTTGAACACCTTTTACGGAGGATGGCAATGGCCATTTGAGAATTGCATCGACCTTCTTTGAATCCATACGCACTCCGCTGGGTGATAATATGAATCCCAAGAATTCAACTTCAGTCACGTTGAAAACACATTTTTCCAACTTAGCGAAAAGTTTGTGTTGACGCAATCTCTCGAGGACCATTTTCACGTGTTTCCGATGTTCAGTTTCCGATGAAGAATAAACGAGGATGTCGTCAATGTAAACAACAACACACACATCTATGAGCTCTCTGAGGACATCGTTCATAAAATATTGAAAGGCGGCCGGGGCATTGCAAAGTCCGAAGGGCATGACCTGATATTCAAATAGCCCATACTTGGTGCGGAAGGCCGTCTTCCATTCATCGCCCTCTTTTACTCGTACCAAGTGGTAGGCTCCTCTAAGATCCAGCTTTGTATATATGCATGCTTTTCTGACTTGGTCCAGGAGTTCAGGGATCAAAGGTAACGGATATCTATTCTTAACGGTGATCTGGTTCAGGGCGCGATAATATATACAAGTTCTAAGGTCCCCTTCTTTTTTTGGAACGAAGAACAAAGCTGAGGAAGCAGGGGACTTTGAAGGACGAATAAACCCATTCGCTAGGTATTGATCCAGGTATTGTCGGAGGTGAAGATTCTCAGGCTCGGTG
Source organism: Ambystoma mexicanum (assembly GCF_040938575.1). Taxonomy (NCBI): domain Eukaryota; kingdom Metazoa; phylum Chordata; class Amphibia; order Caudata; family Ambystomatidae; genus Ambystoma; species Ambystoma mexicanum. The sequence goes on from NC_090936.1 coordinate 699,933,826, forward strand.
AGGGCATAAATTCTACTACAAGGAGGAGTAGATCCAGGTATCAGGTCTATCTGGCAGTCATAAGACCTATGAGGAGGTAGAGAGTTAGCCTGATCCGTCCGGAAAACATCTTGGAATTCTAGGTATTCAGGAGGTAACTGGGGAGCCTCCGAGGAAATTGCTGCCAGTGCAACACCAGGTCGAGGGTGACAAGTAGAGACACATTCTGGAAACTGAACCGTTCTTGCTCGCCAATCGATCTGAGGATTGTGCTTCTCTAACCAAGGAATTCCTAGAATAATCTGGAACTGAGGGGCCTTGATCAAATCGAACACGATCTTCTCATGGTGTCCATCTTGACTTACTAGCGTCACTTCTTGGGTGGTATGCGTTACTGGTCCGGAGGCTATCTCCGTACCATCCACCGTAGTAATGACGTCCTTTACAGCCTTTGGACAAAGAGTCAGATTCATCCTCAAAACCATTTCATGATCCACATAATTGCCGATGGCACCGCTGTCGACGTAAGCTTCAATCGCATGTAATCGATCCAGATGTTCAGGGCTAATGAGGACCATAGGTATCACGAAATGCGAGGTCACTGAACTGGTTTTAACGCTCGGCAAGAGGACCTCTATTCTTGTCGGGCGAGGTTGTTTCCCTGCTCAGAGTTTGTGACCCTGGTAACTGCAGCTCCTACTGCCTTCTTGGCTGGTTTCACCGGACAGTCTCGAAGAAAGTGCCCCGAGTTTCCGCAATAGAGGCATAATTGCAGCTGTTTTCTCCTTTCCCGCTCCTTTTGTGTTAGTGGTCCTTTCAGGCCCCCTATTTGCATGGGTTCCCCGGAGTCTACTCCTTTGGTAGGAGTTGGTGGTTTGGAAAATACTCGAGCATCAAACTTGGAACGATCGGCCTTCCTGTTCTGCAGTCTGTGGTCAATTTGAACGACTAAGTCAATATAGTCCGAACAGTCTTGCGGGGGATTCACTACTTGGGCTAACACATCTTTGAGCTCTCCACGTAGACCTCTATAAAACAGCGTAATCCTTTTGTCCTCAGGCCATCGAGTTTCCACTATCAGTCTGTTGAAAGACGCAATATAAGCCAAAAGGTCTTGATTACCCTGTCGCAATGAAAGGAGCTCATTGTCCAAGGCCTGCCCCTGTGAATGTCTTGCAAACAGTTTTTCCATACTGAGCTGAAAAGCTTGAAAATCATGGAGAACCGGATCATCTTGATTAACTAGAGGGATCGACCAGTCTGCCGCATTGCCACTAAGGTACGAAAGCACGAAAGCTACCTTAGCTTGATCAGTTGGAAAGGCTGCTGGACGGCATAAGAAGTGCAACCGGCACTGATTAATAAATACTGCAAACCTCTTTGGGTCACCAGAAAATCGTTCGGGCGGAGCCAGAGGTACATTCCCAGGTAGGTTGATCTGCACTGGGTTCGTAGAGGATGTTGAAGGAAGATTTGCCCCTGATGCGGGTAACAGAGTTTGTCCGGCTTGTGACTGTAGCAATTGTCTAGCGAGATCGTCTGTTCGCTCCTTGGAAATAATCAGTTCCCTTCTTAGAGCATTCGTCTCCTGACGGGCTGCATGCACTTCTGCTCTTAGTTCCCAAAGTAACTGGGCTAGCTGGTCGGTATCCGAGGTTTCCATAGCGCCTGGGTGGGAGTTTTGCGGTAGGCTTTGTGTACCTGATTCCCGCAGAGGCGCCGGTCTTGACTGGGTGAATGCCGTATCTTCAAAGGTGATGTGTAACACACGGTTGGCTCTTTGGGCTGGACCTCTGTGCACTGTATGTCTGACTCGAAGAGTAAGATGTCTGCAGATAGAAAATATGGGATTAATGAACTGGGGTTATTGGGTGCCTCTCTCCTCTTCCCTTTCTCTTCTCCTGTAGAACCCCAAAGGTTAACGCCCTCACCTTAGGTAAGTGAACGCCGAGCTCTCCATCTGCCTCGGGGCAGGGTGCCGTAACCAGTTTCTCCACTGGATAAGGGTGCAGGCCTCTTGACCTCAGAGGACTGCTGTCCATCGTTAACTGCACGAACGGTAAGTTCTGGGCACTTCAAATGTCTTAAAAGTCTTTTGTAATGATATCTCTTGTTTTGCAGGGTTCTGGCGATGGCGGATGGCGGGCTGATGAGAGTTGAGGATCGAACCCGCGTGAGGAATAGAAGCGCCTGGAAGCACGTAAGTAAGCGCTTGTAGCCTGCTTCACGATGCGCACTAACTGTCCCTTTTATCTTGCAGGTACAAGTTCGGAGCTTTAGAGAAGCTGAAGGGTGCTGGAATACCCACTGGATTCGGCGTGGGAAGGAGTAATGGCACGTGAGTAATAAAGTTGCCCAATGTCTTTAAACGCACCTTCTTTTGTCTTTCAGATGCGGGATGCAGCACCGAAGGCCTCCGGAGCGTGCGAAGAGCTGGTAAGCTTTTGTCTTTCAGATGCCGGAATGCAGAGCGAAGACCTCCGGAGCATGCGAAGAGTAGGTAAGCCTTTGTCTTTCAGATGCCGGAATGCAGCGCGAGGCGTTGGTGACAGCCGATGGACCAGGTAAGAGATGCGCTGCCACTGAAGACCGTAGTGCTAACCTGTTCTTTCTTTGTCTTTACAGGTGCTGCTGAAGACTGGATTCCAGGATGGTAAGCCTTTGTTCCCTTAGGCCCAGGATCAGAAGCAGAAGACACGATGAGCGTTCTGCTGCAGAGAATGCAGAATAACACAAAGCAAGATTCATCCATCGGGTGTGGTTTAAATAGCCTCCTGTAGTGCTTAGGTGTCTCCTTCCACAGCCATGCCTAGGTAAGAAAAGAGTTCCTGCTTTCCAGAAGAGTTCCAGTATTCTGAACCTAGGGAGTGGCTCCTGCCCCACCCAACAGGAAAAGTAGTCCCAAACAGAAGAGGATCAGGGGTTCAACTGGCAGGTAAGTAAGCAGCATGGTCTGCTGCAGGTAAGTCCACCCAAGCATTATGAGCCCGGCGCTTCCAGCGCTGGGACTGGGCATCTTTATGAGCCTGGTGCCACTGGCGCCAGGACAGGGTCCAAAAGGTCCCAATTGGGACTGGCTGGCACTCGGAACCAGGGTTATGGGTCTGCTTCCAAGGGAGTCGGGCAAGTCCTGATCTTTTGGAAGCAGAGATCATGACACCCACGTGGACGGATTCTGGGAAAGCCCCAAAGAGGGGTGAAGACCAAGGCTGCAAAGCGATCAGCATTGAAGATGATACCGATGATATGGTTAATGATGATGATATTTGGAGGGATCTTCAAGAATTCAGAAGCACAGGTTGTCATTGAACCTGGACCAGCATCTGGTATCGCGGTGGAAGAGGCACCAGGATTCATCATGAGTGATAGAAGGATGATTTTCCAAAATATATACATACCATTGAATCCTGAGATTTTGATTGAAAAACATTTGAACAATACCGGAATTAAGATTGAACAGACTAAAGAGTGGCTGGAAATAAGAAAAGAGGACACTAAGCAGTCAATAAGAGATATATTAATGCATATATTAATGCAATTGGAAAAAACATTTGTGAATTCAGCAGACATTAAGAAGAGGAGAAGAGGAGAGGAAAGAGAGGTGCAGTGATGCTCGCGATATCATTGGTAATGTCTATAGTTGGAGCCGTACCACAATATCAACAGCCCATTCTATTTCGGTAGGAACACTGAGTACTAAAGCGCAACAACTGAGTATTAACCTAGAAATAATACAAAAAACATTAGATGGAATTAGAGGGGGACTGGATGAACAAGTAAGATTCATAAATGAAACTGCAATCATTCTAAATGAACAAGCGGATGTAATGCAACGGGCGACTAAAATAATACTTAAGCATGATAGAACTTTAAATGAAATATTGAACATAATGAGTCCTGTTGATAGACTATTAACGAATTATATGAGAGAAGTTCAAACTGCAGTTTCACAATTGATTCAAGGACATATCACCTTGCATTTTGTTTCGCAGGATATTATTCGTCAAATGATAGAAAGATTGACCAGGAGGGAAATTGATATAATACAGGTAAAAATTGCATTCGAAATGGGTAATGCAATGCCGTTATATGTGGACTTGGAAAGACTAGAGATCGGATTTTTGCTATGCATCCCATATGTAGCCCCTGAACTTATTTATCAAACGAAGTGGGTACACAACGTGGGATTTTGGCAAGAGGACAAATTTATTAAGATTAAGACTCCAGAAGTGGTGGCATTTCAGTCATGGGAACCTGAAGTTTATTTAATACCAAACCTGGAAACATGTGTAAAATTTAAAGAACAAAATTATATGTGTCCAGGTAAACCGTTTGTTCCTGATGCCACAGATGCTATTTGTGGTTTGAAATCCGACCCAAGTATATCAGAAGGATGTGAAGTGATTATTAGCAATATGGGGAGTGAAGAAATGGCACAAGCTAAAATGGTCAGAGGTAAATGGTTGGTCAGCACCTGTTTAAAGAACATGACGGTAGTACATTTAAACCATGGAACATACGTGGTTAAACAGGTGAAATATAATGTTTTTTATTTACAGGTTCCAAAGGATACAATTGTGTAAATTGGGGTGTTAACATTGTTTCATGTAACAAATGACGTTTGGGAAAGCCAAGTGGAAAATATCGATTTTTTTCAAAGGGATACTTTTCCAATAGATCCGGATGTGGAATATTTATTGAATCACAAAGAAAGACATGTTATAAAAATGAATTTGAGAAAAAACAATATTACAATTAGTAATCTGGGGATAATAGAAGTGGAAAGATTTAATTGGGGAACCTGGGGGGAAGGCTCAATAGTGGGTTTGGCTGTCCTGGTGCTAATCATGGGTGGATGGTTGATTGTGCTATCAGTTAAAATGAAAATGTTACTGATTTTACTAGCTACGTCAGGAAGAGAAAGATATCCCAATACACATGCATTTTAAAAGAAAAAAAAGAACAAGTTGTTTTTAGGAATTGGCTTGGATCGTAGCCAAGTTCTAGAAACAAAAGGAGGGTATGTAAGGATATTTGGCGTGTTACAGCACAGAGTACAGCACTACTGCACAGGTAGCAATTTTTTTTTTGATGCAGCACCACCACATGGATGTGGTGCATTGCTATATGTGTTGCCAGAGTAACATGGACATATAAGTAAAGACAGGCTATTCAGTCAAAAACGATTTTTACATATAAGATGCAAATCTATTTTTACAGTTAAAAGCACACGTGCACATTCAAAAATGCACACTATTTTTCACCTGAAATGCCTATGGTGCAAGAGACACATTTGAAAATTAATAACTAACCTTATTAATAACTAACCTGACTAATAAAACTGCATTTAACATAACCCACTAATAAAAATGTGTCTCCACTGCATAATTAGGCCTACTCTGAAAGTGAACTTTTAAACGCACATTCATTTTTTTTTCTTTTTCTCTGCTGCTCTGTCCACATAACTACAGGAAGCAAAGGACTCGAAGGAACAGGAAATCAGTTGGTTACAAATGGTTACTGTAGAAATGAGCCATTTTGTAGTGAGGGAGGAGATGGCATGATTGATTCTGATTGGAGCAGCGTCATAGCAAGTATCATGCTAGAGGCAGTGATTAGAGTTTTGCTGGGGAAGCTTGAGGAGAGGGGGAGGACAATCGAGATTTGGCAGAGCTGGGAGAAGGACCTGTTTCCTGGCTGAAGCATTCCTGCTGCAAAAGCTGAGAATTCCAGGCAATAACCCCGGTTTGAGAACGAAAGACGCTTGTTTTCACTGGGGTTAATCTTCAAGGGAGCCAAATTCAGAAAGAGAACAGCCGGAGAAAACTCATGCTGAACAGATAAGGTAATTACAGAAGTGTGGGGGCTGAGTGTGTACGAGAATATTCAGTCAGTGTAGGAAAGGAGATTCCTGTGCTTTACTCACGTGTTTAATGTTGCAAATTGAGTTCTTGTCTCCGCCACTCTCTTTTCAGTGTATCACAGATAATGCTGTTACTGTGCTATTTTATTTATTTCTGTAAAGAGTGAGATCGTGTTTAAATGCAACTTTTATAATACACAAAAATATTTGAAAGCAGGTGGGTGGTGTGTTTTATATTTACCAATACAGTGCTGATGATGTGGGGAGATGTTTAGACAGTGCAATTGTCATTTTCAAGGTAGCTAAACATCAGATTTGGCTGCAGCCGTGTGCACAATGTAATTCAGTATGAGCAATTATAACTAACTGTGTGTGTTGTAGTTTGTCGGAGGTCTATGAGTCGGCAAAAAGGGAGGCCCGGGACATAGTTCACTACCGTATATAAGATAGTGAAAATACCACATGATAGCTCGCTGCCGTAGATAAGACAGAGAGAAATTGCCCATGGTGGCACACTAAAAATGAAAATGTGGTGTTCCTGAAATGCAAGCCTGAGGTCTCTCTAGTGATTACACGAAAAATCTAAACAAAAATAAGGGGTTCTGGATATTGGGGCCACAAATAAAACAAGGGAATTACGCATACCAACCACGCATACCAACCACGCATACCAACTACGCATGTCTGTGTGCTGAAATAATGCATGTCCACTGTATTATTGTTGTACATGGCCCAATCTGAATACAAGGAGTGATTGTTGCTAAGTTATTTTTCGGCGGTAAGAAAATACCGTCAGGCCCCAAATATCCACAAAATACCCGACAGCCCTTGTGGGACTGTGTTCATCCGGGTTCCTCCTTTATAGTGACCAGACCTGGGTAGGCGCCTCCAGTGAAAATGGCACCAAATTGTTCTGGGAAATTGCCCAAGGGGGTCCCTTTTACAAATTTAAACTGGAGACTCTGATTAGCTTTTTTATACAGTGCTAGGAGGGAGTAGGGGGGTTGAGCACTGTGTGTTAGCGATTGAGGGCAGTTTGAGGTATCTGGCTGGGGAGGACACCAATGCAAGTATTGTTTTCTCAGTAGATGAGATTAAGAGGACCATAGGCTGCCAATACCGTAATCGAGTTCTGGATCAGGGCAATGTCTGGGCAGATTTATTCATCATGGCATTGTCACAGGGGTTCAATGCAATATGTGCGGGTGGTTCCATACCACCCTCATGGTCCATAGCTATTGTCCATCCATTTTATAAGAAGGGACCTCGGGCCTCGACTGCCTCATATAGACATATGTCACTCCTAGATTCTCTTTTGAGTAGTGGGATACTATCCCCGGGCTACCTGGGATTTCGACCGGGGCTGGGTATGGCCGAGCAGACGCTCAACCTCTATCTGGTGACTGCACCCTCTATTTGAAGGAGGAGCCTATTTATCTGCCATTCATGGATCTGAGTATGGCATTTGATGAGGTCAATCATTGAAAGCTGTGGGATATGCTCAGGTCCATGAACTTCCCTCTGACACTGGTGAACCTTCTGGCAAGGTTGCATGATTCCACGCAGGCTTGTGTCAGGAGTGGTGCCAATGGGCATTACACAGGATTCTTCCCAGTTAAATTGGAGGTACGCCGGGGATGCATATTGGCACCCCTACCTTTCTGTCTATAAATAAATGGCCTCTATAACCATTTCTGGGCAGTCGGTCTTTACCGGTCCTTGTATATGCAGATGATTCTGTTCTGATGGCGTGTACCCCAAGAGCTCTGCAGGCCGTCAATTCTGACTATACTGACTTCAAGGAGGGGCTGTATTTATAGGTGAATGCAGCTTAGTCAGCAGTGATGGCCTGGTAGAAGGGGAGGCGGAAGATCAAATTCAGGGATATGCACTGTAGGAGCAGTGTAATCCCCAGGGTCGAATCTTTCGACTACCTGGGGGCTAGATTCTCTGCTAGTTTCTGTGCCACCACCCACTAAGCAGGTGGTGCAGTTCAAGCAGGCTTTGGGTGGGGTCTGTAGGGTCATGTCCATGTTTAGAGTTAGACCAATTGATCCACTGTTGCAACTGTACAAGGGCAAGGTTGATTTGGTGGCCAGATTCGGGATGGAACTATGGGACTACTCTAATATCAGTGCAGTCCAGACAGCAGAGAACTATTTTTTCAAGAGACTGCTGGACTTTCCAGCTTTGGCTCCAAACTTTGGAGTATATGCAGAATTGGGCTGCATGAGATTGGGGATTTGGTCTGTCTGCAGCAAGTATTGCACTGACCTAGGTTATGGAGCAATGAGAAAGCTATACTTAACCAAGAACTGATTATCTCCCTGATTGATAAGGCCTTAGGAGTCAAGGTCTCATGGCTTTCCCATATTAAGAAACAGCTATTGGCAATTAATATCATGCATCTGTACCCACCCTGTAGAATGCTTTCTCGTGGAGAGATAAAAGTATGGACTGCTTGTTTTTTATGAGTTTGTGAGTGCAAACAGAGAAGGTACAGAATTATTGAAACCTAAGAACCGAGGGCTAATGACAATCATGTCCCCATGTTTTCAAATGTATCTGTTATGGGCAGAATTCCCAGCGGATTGCGTACTCATATCCAGGGCACGGTTTAATTGTATCCCTCTATGGGCAGTGGTGGCAGTCTGGTCCGTGGGGGGTGCTGACCTGTCCTGCCCTGTCTGTCAGACACCCTATGAAGACTTGGCCCATCCGGTATTTTTTTGTCTTGTTCATGTGAGGACTAGAGGCTTGTTCTTATGACCCTTATTGCAGGAATTGGGTTGTGCACAATGTTGGCCTGCCCTAAGTGGGCAGACTCACCACATGTGGGCTAATCTTTGTTCTCATATTTGAAATCAGCACTTTATCTGCAGAAACAAATGCTAAGTAGAGTTTTATGAAATGAGATTATGCACAACTATTAACGATCTGAGCCCTGTGTTTTTAGTGGCCCTTTGTGATGTTTTATGTTGCATCTTACTTTGTTATCATTGAAATGTATTTTTGTATTTTGAACTGTTTTCATGGAATGTTCTCGGCACATCCAAAATAAACAATGATGGTGATGACAGAGGTTTATGTCGCAGTGAATTCTTCTGTGTGTGGACAGCCATCATCACCTGATTGTTGGAAAGTGAGAACAAAAATAATTGTAATCAGGTGTCACCAGAACTGGGGCACTGCTGATGGCCTTTTGAAGCTCCTCAAAAGATTTCATCTATCGAGACAATGGGCCTTTTTGCTTTCTGTGCTTTTTTTTAGAACTTGCAGTAGGGGTTTGGCATGTGTTGAATAGTCAAATTCCATGCTTGACAGTACATAAAGCTAAAACGGTTGCATCTGCTTGACCATGTTATGCTGTGGTGTGTTCTGTACTACAGTGGCCCTTTCTGGTGTTATTTTTCCTGCTTGCCGATGATATTATCTAGCCTAAGTACACAACTTCTTGCTGACAGTATTGTAGTTTATCCTTGTCCACTTTGTAACCCTTCTCTGCCAATTAGGTCAAATGTTTTGCCGAGTCATTCCTAGATACGTCCTCTGTCATCCTACAGACCAGGAGGACATCCACTTACTAAATCACTGTGCTCTGTGTTGTAAGTTTCCTAGGTGTATTTGCAACACCCTGTTAAAAACTCAAGTGGACTCAAAGTACTCTTGGGGCAAACAAGTGTGCTGAAATCCTTGGCCCTTGGTAGACAAACGCTGTAAGGGGCTGGGTCCCAGGATGCAATGGGATAGAGAAAAATGTATTATTGAGGTCTTTGGCAGTAAAATAGGTAGCTTCTGTGGTGATATTACACAAGATGATGGCAGTGATAGGAACCACTTGGAATTCTGCTTCTACAATATTTTTCAATGGTAAGAAGTCCTTCACCATCCTCCAGGTTCAGCCTTTTCCTTTTTTTCACAGGATAAGTGGACATGGGGATTTTGATAGCTGCATTATTCCCTGCTACCTTAAGGCCTCTAAGGTGGAGTAAATGCCTTCCTCCACTTCCCTTGACATGTGCTATTGTTTTACTCGGGGCAAAACTGCTCCTGGTTATAATTTAATGCAAACCGCCCCTGTGCTTTTTAATATACCTACATTGTGTGGGCCATTGACCCAAAACTGACTGGCCACCCTGTCTAGATCTTCCTGTAAGTGTGACGATAATGCGTTGGCCAGGGGAAGTGTGTTCAGTACTTCTCTGTTTTCTTCTACTAACTGGCCAGGTATTGAGAGTTGAAATACCATCTCTACCTTGTCTTCAGTGACTTTGAACAACCATTCATGAGACACATCCTTCAATCACTGTGTTGGGTCAATGCATAAAATTGTGTGCCATTCAAGATCCTCCTTGTCCAAACCAGACAGGTTTTCAAATTCTGTCTTGGTGATTACTGATTCCAAATATATCTTGATGATGGTGCCTGACACTCATTCCTGCTGTGCAGCTTGTGGAAATAGGAACTCTGCCGGTATGCGCAAAATGTTGTCCTTACATGACTGTGAGACCATAGAAGAAAAATCTAGAAGGAGTGGTATCCCTCGCAGGGTGCTGTGGCCACAGAGTACTTGTATTATGATGGACCTAGCGTGGTATGTGCATGGGGTAGAACACACTATTCCCTTGCTTATGGTGTCCCTATCCAGGAGATTAACTGGGTTTCCCGTGAATACAATAAAGGGACTGATAATTCTTGCGTGCCTATGGTGACATGTAAGTCTTCAGTAAAAGGAACTGTTTTGACAGTACTAGAAAACCCTTGCATGTCCTTTATTTTGTCCAACATGAGGAATGTCCCCACCTTAATACAAGATTTGGTAGCTCCTGTGTTGACCAACAAAGAGAATGTTCTCTCCCTTATCTTTACTTCCTGTTCTCGGTCAGTAGTTACTGTTAATACTGGGCATGCCAATGCTCCAGTTGGGTTGTCCTATTGAGAATATAGTTCCATCATATGAGTGGGAAATGGTTGCCCCCTAACACGCTCACTCCCGTGAAGTGGGTGATTGTGCCTTGTGGCAGGGAGTTCTTATCCCATGGTTGAGCAGTGGACTGGCCAAAATGAAATGCCTGTGGCTGCATTTGTTGCTGTTTTATGGTAGCTGGGGCATCCAGGACAAATTGGTGCTGTGAATTAATGTCTGGGCGCTGGGCTGACATGTTATAATTGAATGGCATGGTCTGCCTGCTCCTGCAGTCTCATGCACAAAGACCCATCTTTTCGCAACACCAACATTGTGTTCCCGTTTGGGGCCACATGCTTCCCATACCTCCCCCTCTGCTCCTATAGAAACATCCTCTTATTCTCTGAAAACCTCTCACTCCCCTCCCAAAACCCCCAGGCCATTCTACCCAACCCTGTGCAGGACTGTGTTCAGGCTGCCCTTCCATGGTGTTAGTTATTACCTCAACTTCCGGGCTCAGCTTTGCTAATTTCCTCTGTGCCAATTTTGCTTCTTCCCTTTGTGTTTGTTCTGCTCACTTCTAAACCTTCTCCCGTCTCTGCCGGCAATAATGTGGGATGTGCACCTTTATTTAGGGCCATGATTTTGCTTCCATCCCAACCACCTTATTTAAATCTGCTTGTGCATCCGAAAGAAACCCCTTGCATAACACATAACAATGTTTTTCTCCCATGCCTCTCCTGTCTTTGAACACCACATCTCCCAAATCTGCTATATGTAAAGGGCAGGGTCCTAATCTGCTCTCCTTGTGTGGGCCATGATATAACTTATTTCAGGTTTGTCAGGGTACATGTTCCTCAAAACTTTCCATATCTGTGCTCGACAATTCAACAGTTATTGAATGGGGCACCTCATGGGGGGTACTGTTCAACATTACGCTCTAGCAGCTAGCTTTACTCCATATCTCGTCTGCCTGTTCCACTAGCAGGGAGGTGAACAAGCTCTTTATATCCCCTACAGCTAGGGTAATGCCTGCTGTATGCTTCCCAAGGATGGAAATCCACTTGCCAGTTCCTGCAGTAAGGGAGGGCAATGTGTGCATCATGTTGACCCGATCCATGTGGCCGCAAGGCACATAATGAGGTCTCCCCATTCCCTTCTGTAACAATGGGAACTGAGTGCCCCACTGTTTAATGTTGGAGGCCCTCACTGGCTTCTTACTTTTGGCTGGGCTGTGATTGAAGTCTGTTGCCCCAAATTGTTACCTCCTGCGAGATCTCTGACTCCAACTTGTTACTTTTATCCTCATTGGTTCCACCTGCACTTAATAAATCCTTGTCTGTCAACCCATGTCCTCGCTCACGAATTGTGATTCCTCACTCCCACCCCATTGTGTGGTCTCACCGGGGGTGGTCTGCGCTGTCGAGATCTGGGGATTGTTGACAATTTTGCCATTGATTTTAAAGAGGATCTGTGTCACTCTCCATTCATCAATATCTATGGGCACATTCTGCCCCACCCCTTGACCTGCGGTATGTTCTGGCCCTGCAAGGCTTATGTCAGCTCCACCTTCTTGCGATCTCTGTTCTCAATTGCTAAAATTGTGGGATGTTTGGAGGCATCCCCAGGCTTCCCTAGTGTGCCTTTCCCCTCTTCCATTTGGGAAGAAGAAAACTGAGGGTTGGTGATCCTATAGCAGATCCATATGGGGGTGCTGGGGTGGTAGATGCTTTGATCATCTGGTTGGGCCCCTCCACTCCATTATCAAAAAACCCTATTCCTCCACAGATATTTTCCATAAATCAAGTATGCTGTGCCTATTTTTCAACAGTTTTCCCTTATAGGTTGACAATAAATATGTGCTCATATGTTTTAAAACACTCTTGTCGTGCTTGCCTCTACGGGCCATGGCTTAAACAGTATTCCCAAAGTTCCCTGAACCAATTCCTTTTGGTATTTGAAAATCTTGTCTTTATACTGTGGAAGCGCATTACACATATGCTCCAATGGCCTATCAATATTGTCACAATTCTCTAACCAAGTTCAAAATATAGTCTGTTATCACTAGCCACTCCCTTAACAAAAAGGCCAGATGCTCCTATTTTAAGGACTCACCATTTAGCAAAAAAAAGGTCCTAAACACAATTGCTAATATTCTCTTAATTAAAAACACCTTCCTCTACACAGCTGCTAACATTACTTACCACCACCTTTTATGTATAGTAATGTATGTAAATATGTCCTATGTAAAGCACTTTAGACTAAAGCGCTATATAAAAAACAAATGATTATTATTCTATATATCGAATTGCCATCAATAGATAACAACAAAACACCTTATTTGCACAATGGTCAAAAATACCTGCAAGAAAATACATATATTCGCACAATGATGTAGATCCTTCATCTGCCCCTTACCTCGAGGTAAGGCATTCAAACCTTCTCACGTTCCCTTCTCTGGAACTGACGGTTATCCCACATGACGTTGCCTTTCCCTGCCAAAAGGGAAGTTTCCCCTCAATAATTCTTCACCACACAACACCGTCTTTCCGTTCTAAAGAGAAGATTCCTCACACTACTATGTCAATACACATTGGGGGTCATTACGACCCAGGCGTTAAGGGGTTAACGGCGCCGTAAAAGGTTGCAGCGCCGTTAACTCCTTAACGCCTTCCTACCAGGTCCCTTTGCGGCTCCCGACCTTAACGGCTGGTCTGGACCAGCCGTTAAGGTAGGGACCCGCAAAGGGACCTTGAAGGTAATTATGGTACCGCAATTTGCGGTACCATAATTACCGCCTTCCCCTTTCCCATTAAGCCCTATGGGGCAAAAATGGGAATGGGGAAGGGCCAATGGTAAATGGGGAATTACCGCCGTGCCAACCTTGGAATGGGGTGGTAATTCCCCATTTCACCATGGCAGAATCGTTAAGTTACCGGCGTTAACCATGGCGCTAATAGCGCCATTGGTTAACGCTGGGGTTGTAATGAGGGCCATTATCTTTCACTTTTAAAGGGAAGGTTTGCCTCAATTATTCATCAATTCACATGCATTATTTATAATACAATGTTTTCTTTCCTTCATCAATTCATAGCAATAGCAAATCACTAGCAAATCCTAAATGTCAAGAACCCTGCATTTTATGCAAAATGTGCACCCAACCTACTATGTGTTGTCCGAGTCCCCCAATGCCGTCCCACACAAACTGCGAGCACAGCCCTGGCCTGGTAGCCCCAAACCAGATGCCAAGCAGACCTTTAGAGAAACACAGCATCTGCTCACCTCTCTGGTATGTGCAAAACCTAATTTCAGGAGGCAGGCTCTGTGGGCCAGGGCATGCAGCGGGGGGACTCCGGGCACCCTCGGGAGGCCCTGGAGATCACGTCAGGATCACCACTTTGTAGAGCCTCACGAAAATCCAAACAATGATGAGCAGGCCCGAATTGTCGAAAACATAACTTTAATGTAAATGCAATTGATGACAGGGAGGTCAGCGGTTCTCGTAAAACCGCAGAACTGAGAGCTCTCGGAACCACCCACATCAGACAATAATATTTAAAGATGAAAACCAGAAATAGAATACATTTGTATGCAATCCAAACATTATTTGCAACTACAGTCTAACTATCCTATTAGCTGCTGTTTATATCAAACATAAGTTAGCATAAATTGCCTTATCCTAATTTGTTAGTACATTTCCTTATTTTGATTGGTTAGTACAATCACAGGTTACATTCCGATGTGCATCCCCCTGCAGATGCCCTTATCATGCGCAGTCAGTATGAAGAGTGAAATCTGACCTCCTCAGCAACAAACTAGAAACAAGGCCATGCTCTCCCATACGACCATATAGCTTATCATCTCCACACCTGCTACTCTCCCATGTTCAATCATGCCCTTGTTGCTATCACATATGTGTCTGCCTATGCCAAGGACCAAACCATGATTTTACAGTGTGCCTGATTGCATTGGGAAAGGTTCCATGAGAAAGTGTAGGAGGGGCCTAACTGTTAGTGTAATAGCTAATATGTGTGCTGCCGGCCCATGCTGCCACGTGCTTGGAAGCCCATGGACTCTCTAGAGTGAGGCAGAAAAACAACCCAATTTAATAAAAAATGACAAAGGCACTCATGTTAGTAGCAGTCCCGAAGCGTGTATCTTCTTTTACGTTAGGATTGCCCACCCCCCATTTTAACACTTTTCAGAAAGCTGATACTGCTCTGTTCTGTTCTCAGTTGAAACATTGGGCCTGATTTACAAAGCATTTTCCTAAGGGGATTTCCCATTCAAAAACACTTTTATAAATAAGTTATTATGCATGCCATGGATTTATTGTATAAACAAGTACATTTTAAATGATTTATATGGTGGAGTGTCACCATAGACCCTATCTTTTCAATCCAATCTGGACAGCAACAGAAGTCGGAAATTAATTTCTTCCAAGCATCCGATTTTAATACTGGTGGAACACAATTGAATTCCCATGCGTTTTCATCAGCTTCTTGCACCTTCAACATGCGTGTGAGTTCCACAGGAATCCATATAAATGCCTACTACGTTGCATGTAAAAAAGGCGACAGGCTTTCTTGATTGAAAATGACATTACAGTAAATGCAAGGTGTAAACTCTGGTCTGCCCGGAATTCTGTGTTGAATTTAGATCCTCTTTCAAAATGGATCAACTTTTCCTGTAGATGCTTTACACACAGATTCGGTCCCCTCCAATTACAATTACAGGCAATTACTATGACAACAGAAAGCGAGAAAGAGTGCATCATTCTTATTTTGTAAACTGTCCTTGGTGGTTCCTGTGACCGTTGTGCTGCACTTTACGTTATTCCGGATCAGTTAAATAGAAAAATCCTTGGAAGTCATCCGTAGCCAATGATTTTCTCAATGGCAAATACAATCTACCAAAACATTAACACAATAACATAATTTATGTTTTATTAGTCAGTGTTGCAAAATGGGCAAATATTAATCGGGGCAAAAATGACATTGTTACAAATGCCAAGCTATGGCAAGGAGTGAAAGTGTGCCACAAGAACAGATACAACTCACGGAAGCCATTGGCAAAATTCTATCAGAAGAAAGAATTACAAATTATACAGGAATGATTGACAGAAGATAACGACTTTTCTTCCAATGCCAGTTGGCATTGGGTCATATGGAGAATGTTCAGTTTGAGTCCAGCAGAACACCTGTTGGTTTAGATTGGTTGATCGGTTAATGTTCTTTCCTGCTCATTAGCGAATCTGATAGCCAGTGTGAACTGTGAGCCAGCAAGTAATAGACGGCAAGTGCGGGTATTCAGTTTGGAATGATTTTAGAATGCAGCATCACCTCTGTGGAGCTAAAATATTTTTGACATGTCTGATTTCTTTAAATCGTTGGCATATGTGTCATCATCATAGTGGTGTGCAGACATTCCAAATCTATCACAGAAGACTATGGGCCTGTTTCACAAAGTGTTTTCCAATCAGTGCATTCTATTGTAGAACACTCTGTGAATCAGGCCCTCCATGCCACTTATGCTAATGTGAACATAACCCCTACAGTTGCAGGTGGTGAGCACATTTGCGAAACCTGCTATCACTCAAAACCAACGGAGAAGCTTTTCACGAAACAGTTATTATTATTATTATTATTATTATTATTATTATTATTATTGTATTATTAGTTGCACCAGGAAATGATCTGGCTACCAATGCCCATCCATCTCCTTGGGATGACGATGATGGCATTGTGGTTGAACATCTGGAATTGCTCTGAAATGGTGAGTACCACAACAATTCATGCATAATGGGCAAGGTATGCCCATTCGCATGACCTGTCGGGGGGAAATTCTGCCGGGGTCGGCCGGACCGTCCGCAGACCTCCAGGCAGGGAGGCCCCAACTCCTCCCGTGTGTATCCCAGATAAGATGAGATAGAGTATGAGACGCACACAAGGAGCAAGGTGACTCTGCTGTTTATTAGACAAAACGGCAGGGATGGGTCAAGGAGCGTACGCGTTCGTCCTGACACACACACAATTGTGGGGCTCGCAGGCCCTTTTTACTGTATTATGACGCGCTACTTGCGTCACTTCAGAAAGTTAACAAAAAACCTATCGCCACTCTTAATTGGGTGTTCGAGTGGTAGGGTTAGTATAGCACACATATAGAGAAAGATATTAGTGGACAAGGTGTAGTCAGGTGGTATATCTGGGTTGTCCCTACAATTAGATACATGAAAATTGTTACATGAAGGCTCCTGAGGATTGGCTAAATGTGCTGGCGTCAGTGATAAGAGCCCCATGTTCTGATTGGTGCACCCGTGAGCTTCCCAGCCTGGGACCACCGTCGTTCCCAGCTCTCGGTGTACCTGTAAGTTGCAACAATGTTTCACTATGGGTACATGCAGACAATGTGAGGACTTATTCATAGCTAGACGGGGTACCGTTCCCACTGTTGCAGATGTCCATTGAACCTTTCAAGTGTATCTGCCAGTGTCTCGTAGCGAGGGATCCAGACGCCTCTGTTCTCCCGGGTTTGGCATCTCGTCAGGTTCGGCTTGATCACGTGGGGAGGGACCGTGAAAGAGGCATAATTCTGCACAATTAATATTGTTTTTCTACTGTGCGTCTGGTTTAATTTGTCGGTGTGACTTTAACGTTGGTGCGCGGAGTGCGAGGTTGCAACATCGTGCCTTTGATGATTTGCTCTTGGAACGTGGGTTTGCAACATTGCGACCTTGGCTGGTTGCTTCGCCAAGCTCATTCTGTAGAATCAGCAACTGACTCTTGTCTTGTTGATGTCCACGGGAGCTCTTGTTTGAGGCCTACTTTGGCCCGGTGCATAAGTTGTCCGTTTGGTGCACAGGTGCTTTAAGTTATAGGAGCATATAATTCCATAATCGGTATTGTCTTTATTATATTTCTCATCGTTGTACCTGATTTCAAAGAGAAGCGTGAGCAAGCTAGTAAAAGTTCATGACGCGTCTTGCGTTTCTGCATTCTGAAAACCTATATAAAAATAATAAAGATGCACGTCCGTGAATATGCCTGTCGCCTACGTCATAGCACTGAGTATATTCTTCGTGTAGGTTGGTGTGGGAATGTCCAGTGTGTATATTTGTACAGATGTGCTTCCCGTTGTCTAGGTCGTCATGGCATCTCTAACGACGTGTAGATTTTAGTCTAGTTGATCCGTGCCGCAGGTGTTGGCATGGCCAGTGCGGGCTGCTGGGCAGGCAGATGGACACACCCGTATGTTCCTGTACCAGGGTATCTGGTCGTCTGGTAAATGGGCAAACTCTTCTCGTGGCGGGTGTTTGGGTCGTGACCCTCTAGGCCAAGCGCGAGAGGTGAAGGACGGGAGCCTGGTTTTCCATTCTCCCACTTCAGTCCCCCCTCTGGTCGACTTGTCGACCACAAACATATCCTTCTCGTTATCTCCTCTTACTCGCCATATCTTAGTTATTCCTCCGAGATGTCCATAGTGGTTTACATGATCTTCAAATGACCAATACATATATTCACAGGTACCCCCAGGAGTACAGTATACCCATCTTCCTATGTAGCTCCTGGGGTTTCTTGGGTTCTCGGTCTTTACTGACGGTGGGTCTAGATGGTTGGTAATTATTTGGGTGCGCAGCTTCTCCCTTTCCTGTATAATTACACCTGTATGCTGGCCGTCATCTGCTGGCATCAAGGGGTGCATTCCCACCATTTCCAGAAATTCGTCAGTAGTGCGTGCCTTTCGTGCCTTCCAAAATCTAATTATGATCAGGGTAGCTCCAGCCAATATAGTACAGCCCACTATTATTTTCAGTCCATCTGACAGCCAGGATGGCATCCATGACCATAATAGTGAAAACCAGCTCTCATCCTTGTTCACACCATTGCTTTCATCCGTCATTTTGGAGTGCATCTGAGCTAATTGTGAAACTGCTTCTGTCAGTGTACCATTGTCAGCATCATTGGCAGGTATGAACGTGCAGCATGATTGTCCTATCTTTGCACAAACTCCTCCTTCCATTGCTGTGAGAAGGTCCAATACATATCTGTTCTGTAGTGCTACCATCCTTACAGCTCGCAGCTCCTCTTTTATTGCGTTGAACCCATTTACTGTAGAATTGATGGTCATAATTAGTTCCCATCTAGTTATTTGGAGCCATTTTGCGTTTGCGTAAGCCTGTAATCCCGGGTGTATTATTGAGGAGAAGAACATTGCTGCTCTGCTGAATAGTCTGTGTTCTGGCGGTATTGATGTTAGTGCCGTTTCCGACCTTCCCCACAGGTAATTTCCTGTCAGCGGCTCTCCTTGTCTTTTTCTTCTATTTAGGACAGTGTCATTGCTGTTGGTCCTGTTCCCTTGCTCCTCCTGGAGTGGTGCAGATCTCTTTCTTCTCTTATCCCCTTCATTCATTCTAGGAAATTTCGCCACATCAACGTGCTTCTTAGGTACCACTAGTGATGGTACATTGACGTGTACCATTGTGCACACACCATTCCACAGGGGAGGCAGTGTATGGTATGCCTTTTCTCCACAGGCCCAATAATGATCCATTATTACTGCTGTTCCTGCTCCCCCCTCAGGTAACTCCGCCACACTTGCGCAATTGGTGTTATATCCTACGTCCACCTCTCCTTTATGCTGGTAACATACCTTGGGCGCAGTCAACGGTAGTATCGTTATTGGGTCTTCATCTTCTTCTACCCATGTGAGCATTGGTACATACTTGATCCACGTCGTCCAACATCGGTGATTGTGTGTCTCGATGGTTGAGATAGTTTCTTTTGTTACCATGTTGCTGCCAATCACTCCTATCTCCCAGCTGTTATCCAGATACACCTTTCCTGTTATCGTCAGTAGCGGCCTCTCCCAGCATCCTTGTTTACCCGGAATTTCAGTG
Organism: Ambystoma mexicanum; assembly: GCF_040938575.1. Lineage (NCBI taxonomy): Eukaryota > Metazoa > Chordata > Amphibia > Caudata > Ambystomatidae > Ambystoma > Ambystoma mexicanum. The sequence continues at coordinate 699,953,470 of NC_090936.1, forward strand.
GCGTACCAATCACATGGTAGATACTGCAGTGTTACTTTCTGTGTTTCTCCCTTTGCAGGGCCACTTGTTATATATTTGAATGCTTCAGCATGTAAACTGGTCTTGTGATAACTCAAGTAGGTCTTGAGGAAGTTGTTTTCATATGGGTATGAGTCTCGTGTTTTCCATGTCATGTGCACTACAGTTCCTTGAAATCTTCCTTTCGTCTGGAACAGTGCCAAGTATATTATGCACTGTGCTATCTTCTCATTTATTTCTGTGGCAACAAATGTTCGTGAAGCACTCATGGCGTATGGTATTAATGAGCAGACGTAGCAGCTATCCTCAGTTGTCTGCTTACCAATGCGGATCATGTGTTGGTACCATATATTGTTTGTGACGTGTGCTGAATCTTGTACATAATTATCAATACCTTTATTGTCTGAGTATGTGCTGCGTTTAACTCTATTTTTCTTTGGTGCAATGTTACTACTACCACCTGACGTAACACCTGTTGCAGCAAGGAACGGGGGTATATTAGGTTTGGGTACAGCAACAAAATTGATAGCACAGCTATACTGCCATACAGAAGCAGCCAAAAATCCGGTGATTATCAAAATCCCTATTATTTTTATTACAATTGCTAATCTCACCGACATTTTGCTCTTACCTTGCTGCAGTCCTGGCAGCTTATTCTTGCGACGTTAAAGTTGCCCGCCTAAAAATTCTCAGAAATGCTCGTTTTAAATGTTAGTTTTGTTTTGTTTAAGCTCTCCCTATCAAATAGTCATTCAGTGCCCAGGCGAAGAGCTGCTCCCATGCTACTCTAAGTGATTGGTCTCTTAAGACCGGCAAGTATGGGCGGAGGTGGGGCATGTAATATTCTATGGCCAGGAGGAAGGCTGTGTAGTAAACACGTACCCTTCTTCTTTTTAGGTATGTTGGCCTTTTTATTTCGTATACAAATTGGTGTGACAATTCTTCTGGGTAGTTATCGTCTGGGAGTACCATCTACGCCTGGACAGTGGACTTTGTTAGTTAGCTTTCTACTTAATAATACAATAATACGCAGTTCCTGTATGTGCGAGAGAAAAAAAAGAGAACATTCACGTGTTTACATGTGTATTTGTGCGGCCAATGTCTTTCAGTTTATGTTACAACTGTCCTGGGGGGGGGATGGCGTAATTATTTTTACTCTTTGAACGTGTGACCATGGGGTGGGCAGTGTAGTGATTACCCCTTTCTTCGTCAGTTGTTGTCTCTGGAGTGTCTGGGTAGTGAGAAGGTAAGGGAACAATTGGGTCGTTGTCTGTGGTAGAACTTCCTTCCGCTGTCAGGGATGTTGTTGCTGTTGTTCCAATGGACCTGTCGTTGGCGCTGGGGCGGGTCTGCAGTTTGTATATCTTTACATCATGTAGGTGGTTCCAAGCACGCTTATCCTTTAGTTTTACTGCTCTTGTTGATACGTCTTCTACCAGATGTGGACCGGTGAACCTTTTGTCGTTCCACCTTCTATTGAAATTGCGAAGTAGCACGTGGTCACCTTTGGCAAGTTTGCACAAGTTCTCTTTTTCTAATTCTGTACTGGCGCCTTCTTCTTTATCTCTGGTGGACCCGCCCCGCGTGCGCTCGAGCTGTTGAGACACAAACACAACACTAGTAATCAAAGATGACACATATTGATACATTTCATCACCTAGTATACTCGCTGAACTTTCGTGGTCAGTGAATGCCCTTGACGTTGGCGTTAGAGGAAGGCGCATTTGACGTCCAGTAACCACCTCGTGTGGGGTGAGGTGGTGGTCGGACCCTGGCCTGTTCCTCAGCTCGAACAATGCTAACGGAAGGCAATACAACCAACTTTTCTTTGTTGTTTGTTGTATCTTTGCAATTGCCTCCTTCAATAAGCCATTTAGGCGTTCACATACGCCGTTAGCCTGTGGGTGATATGCACATGCAAACTTGTGCTTTATGCTCAGCAGGGCTGTGATATGTTGGAACATTTCGTTTGCGAAATGTGGGCCATTATCTGATCTTAATACTTCGCACACTCCCCACCTGGGGAAGACCTCCCTTACTATGAATTTGGCTGCTCTAAATGCATCTGGGTGTGAACAGGGCCCTGCTTCAATCCACCTAGAAAATGGGCATACTACTACAATCATGTATCTATTACCTTGACATATGTTGATCATATCAACATAGTCAATGTGGAGGTGCCGAAAGGGTCCTTCTGGCCGGGGTATGGTACCTCTTATCACTTTTAGGGTATGACCGGCCGTAAACTGTTGGCATGTGAGACAATTGCTGATAAAATTTGAAACATGAGAATTTAACTCGGGACAGAACCAATCATCTCTAATTCGTGCTGCAATTATTTCCTTGCCTGTATGGGCTGGGTGATGTAATTGGCTCAGGGCGGTATTTAAAAGTGCCAATGGTATTACAACTTTCCCAGTACCACTCTGGCGCCATAGTGCGTCGGTTGGTGACATTGTACATCCTCTTTTTACCCATATTTCCTTTTCGGCCATTGGTGCTGCTGCTTGTAATTCCATAATCTGTGTGGCTGGGAGGTGGGTATACCCTTCTCTTATTAACATCTCCCTAGCCATTCCCCTCCCTCTCCCTCTCTGTGAGTCTGTGGGGTCCCATATCTCACCAAAGTATGCAGCATATTTCGCATGTGCGTCTGCTGCTGCATTCCCTTTTGAGACATGGTCTTCACCATTGGTGTGTGCGGTGCATTTTACTAGGGCTAGCTCTTGGGGGTCGTTTATTACTTCAATTAATTCAGCCAACAAGAGGGCATGTTGCACTGGAGTGCCGTCAGCTCTCCTAAACCCTCTTCTCCTCCATTTTGTTAGCCCTGAGTGGACAGTGGATGTGACATATGCACTGTCGGAATATATTGTTACACGTTTGTTAAAACTTTCTTTCAATGCCAATATTAGTGCAACTAGTTCAGCGGCTTGAGCAGAGTAATGCTGCGGTAACTGTACACATTTCATGGCCACACACACCGGAGCCTCCATCATTTTTACCACTGCTGCCCCAGTTCTCCGTATCCCATCTCCTTGATCAATAGTTGATGACCCATCAATAAACAAAAGCTCACCTCCCTCTAGTGCATTCTCTTCAACTTTTCTAGTACATGAATATATTTCATTTAGTTGGGTGCAGTCGTGGGCGTAATCTCCCTCCTCAATTATTTCTGCTAGAAATTTTGCAGGGTTAACAGTGCTACATCTAACAATCGCTAGTTCAGCCCTAGACAAAATGATCTCATAACCTGATGCCCTTTGTGTCGTTAGTGTGGACTTGGGTTTATTCAATATTGCAAATAATGCATGTTCCACAAACAGTGTAGTTGGACACCCCGTGGTTATTGCTGATGCCTTTTCTACTGCAAAAGCAGCTGCAGCAAGGCCTTGTTCGCAAGGGAAGTGGCCTAACATCACGGGGTCTAAGTGACCGCTATAAAATGCTACTGGTTTATAGCCCATGCTTGTTTTTTGGGCCAATACTGCTTTCATTACTGCTGAGTCGCAATGTGAAAATATAAAAAATCGTCGCTCATAGTCTGGGGATGCCAGTACTGGAGCTGTTGATATCGCGTCCTTCAATTCGTCAAATGCCTCCCTCATTTCCATAGTCCACCCCAACCTTTTCTCCCCTTTATTTGCTTCCTTCAACCCCTCAAGCAGGGGTCCTATGTATGAGCTGTAATCAAATACCCATGCTCTACAGTAGTTGCATAGCCCCAGAAATTGCTGCAGTTCTCTCACAGTCTGTGGCATGGGAGTGCTTGAGATGGCCTGTGCTCTTTGTGGTGCAATCTTTCTTCCATATTGGGATATCAGTTGGCCAATGTAGAGTACCTGTTCCTGACAGTATTGTATTTTTTCCATGTCTACCTTATACCCTTTTTCAGCCAATATAGTCAACATTTTTAACGAGTCCTCTCTGCATTTACTTTCATTTATACTGCAAATTATTATGTCATCCACATATTGTAACACTGTGCTTTCCACCTCAACGTTACCCAAATCCATCTGTATCACTCTATTGAAAATTGAGGGTGATTCACAATACCCTTGTGGTAACCTGGTATGTTTCCATTTAGTATTTCGGTAAGTGAAACTTGTTTGATCTTGTGAGTCGGGGTGTAATGGTATTGAGAAAAAAGCATTTTTAAGATCTATTACTGTAAATCGTGATGCCTCTGCTGGAATGCCACACAATATTGTGGCCGGGTTTGCTGTTACTGGATATTCTGCTTCCACTATGTTGTTCAAGGGCCTTAGGTCCTGTATGAAGCGCCAAGACCCCCCTTTAGCCTTGCGCACTGGGTACACAGCCGTGTTACATGGTGATTCTGAGGGGACCAATATGCCATTGTTTATAAGGGCCGTTATAGTTTCATATATGCCCTCATCTGCCTCTTTTGACAATGGGTACTGTTTTACTCTTGGTAGTATTGCACCTTTTTTCAATTTTATCCGTACACCCCCTATGCTTTTAATGCATCCTACGTCATAAGGGCTAATGGTCCATAATGATTTGGGCACCTTTGACATATCCTCCTTAAAGAAGGGGACTGGGGTGCATGCAGGTGCCTCAAGTGCCATAGCAATTTTCTGCGCGATATGTTTGTGAGCCACTCGTAACCATATTTCTACACTCATCATGAACACCATTTCCCCCTCCTCTTTTTCTTCTGAAAACAGTTCCTCATCTGACACCTGGGTCAACCTACATCCTTCTGCTAGTGCTATCACTGCCCTCCATGCTCTTCCTTCTTTGTCTTGGGCGTGCACAGCAATATACTCAGCTGTTGTAATAATGCTTTCAATGTCTATTGCAAACACCTTTCCTTCTTGTTCATTAACAGGTGTTTCTGGTCGGAACAGGTAAGCTGCTGGCCTCCTCCATATTTTCCCTTCTATCCCTGGCATCCATGCAATTGCCATGTCTGTCCCATACTGGAATATTTCGCCATCTACTGGTTCCGCCCTAATCGCTGTCTGCCCACAGTATGCTTGCATAATCTGTCGTGCTGCTAGCATGTTAATCCCTGGAGTAGAGCAAATTATACCATCCTCTGTAAAGGAGATTGTCATATTTAACCTATTCATTATGTCCCTCCCCAGTATATTTACTGGTGAGGCACTATAATACAAGAGTGGAACTGACAGATCGTAATCTCCGATAGATAAGGGAACGTTATCAGTAAAAGGAACCAATCCTTTAGCCCCAGAAAATCCTTGGGTGTTCATGGCTTCGCCTGACATCTTAAATTTACCTTCCCTTATGCAAGACCGGGTTGCCCCGGTGTCAACAAGGAAAGATAACTTTTTGTCACCTATCGTTACCTCTATGCGTGGCTCCTCCGCACTATTAGGTGTTACTGACAGGATGGGACACACCAAGGCCGTCTGTGGGCTGTCCTATTGGGGGTACAATGATTGGCCATTTCCTGTGTAAGGGTTGTGTCCCAATACCGTCACCCTACCCAATTGCGTTTGTTCATTTTGGGGTTGTTGTGTTATCACTACTTGTTGTTGTGGCAGTGGCTGTTGTTGTGTTAATTGCTGTTGCTGCAGTGGCTGTTGTTGTGTTAATTGCTGTTGCTGCAGTGGCTGTTGTTGTGTTAATTGCTGTTGCTGCATGCCCTGCTGTTCTTGTGGTGGCCTAGGTTGTGCCTGCTCATTCCATGCTGGTGTTCCTGGCCTAACCCTACACGTGCGTGACATGTGTCCTAGTAGTCCACAACTCCAACACACAGGTGGTTCTCTGTTTTGCCATGGAAAGCTCCCTGTGTTGTCCTGGTATACCTGTTGCCCTGTGGGGTATGAACTTCCAACTCCCCCTACCTGCTGTTGGGTATTATATCCGTATCCTCTCCCTCTCATAAATCCTCCTCTCCCTCTGTTATAACCATAATACCCAGCTCCTTGCATCTGGTACCCTCCTCCCACGTTTTGTGCGTGTAATTGTAGTGGCGGCATTTGCTGTATTATACTTTGTCGAGGTGCTATTAGAGCTGGGTCTTGTGCAGCCACTATTTGCGTGGGGCTTTGGGCCATTGTTGTGGGCGCAGTTATTAGTGCCCCCTCCATTGTATATTTAGTTAGTTTTTTCTGTACTAGTTTGGCCTCTTCCGTTTTCCTGTCCTCTTCCTTTTGTTTCATTTTTCCTTGCCATATCCTGCAGTGATGCACTATTGTCAGCTGTATTTCAGGCCATGGTTTTACTTCCATTCCCACTACTTTCTTTAGTTGTTTCTGGACTCCTTCTGGGAGCCCTTGTACTAGTATATGATAAAATATGGCTCGTGTTTTATCCCATTGTTCTCTAGTTTCCATGCGCCACTTCTCTTGAATATCCTGTATATAATCAACGGGATCTTCATTCTCACGCATCTTACGGGAAGTGATTGCTCCTATGTCTGATGTGTCTGGGTACTGTACTCTCAGTGCCTGCCATAGCGCATGTCTGCAGTTTGCAAATGGCGCCCCATCATGCGATGTGTTCGTTATTGTTATCCCATGGAATCCCGCTCTCTTCCAGATGTCGTCCGCTCTATCCCCTAATATCGATATTAACAGGCCTTTCACATCTCCTACTGCTAGTTTCTGCCCTGCGGTGTGTTTTTCCATTTCATATATCCACTTACCCGCACCCCCACTTAGTGATGGGAGCCTACATTTTATATTTTCTTTATCCGTATGCTTCCATGGTACATACTGCGGTCTAACCCCTCCTCTCTCCAACAGTGGCATTAAGTTGTGTCTTGTGTCACCCTTTATGTTCCATAATATTGAGTCCTCACACCCCTCCTCCTCCCCTGTTTCCCTTACCACTTCAAATTCTTCCTTGCTACCCCTCCTCCTACCTACCTCTCCGTCCCTTCCCCTTGTTTCGTCATCCTCTGTGTTTAATATGGGTATGCTTATCTGTCTGTCTTGCCTGCGGCTAGGGAGGTCTCTAAGCCGGCACGCATAGGGAGTCACTTCGTCCATGAATGGCGCAAGCTTTATTTTGCGCAGCGTGCGTGTGGTGGTTGAGCATGTAGGGTGCGATGGGGGAGGGCGTGATGGAGATGGCGATGGTGTGGCTTCATGGGTTTGTTTTTCCACTAGTTGTTGCACCTTCTCCTCACTTTGTTCCAGCTCCTCCCTTCTCTTACGGATCCATGGCGAGTCTATATTGGTTCTAGTGAGGTACAGCTATCTAAGCTTTCCCTTTCACTCTTTCTTCCTACCCTTTCTACTCCTTCTTCCTCCTCACTGCAAAAATCAGTCATAGATGGTATCCCCCACTCTGTCCTTTTCCCCTTTACTGTTACTGTTTCTAAGTCTATTAGCTCCATTTCTCCTCTTCCTTTGTTACCAACTGTTCCCCCGGGTGTTGATGTTGTTGCTACTTCTCTACTTCTATATACATCCCCCCATTTTTCACTCTCCTTATTTCTCCCTCCTCTTTCCCCTTCACTCCTCTCCTCCACTTCCCTACTATTTTCCTCCCTTTTCCTTTTTAATTCCTCCATCACTTCGTTGCTCATCTGTTCCAATATTCTTTCATCTTCTTTCTTTCTTTCCCATTTCACCCTTTCTCTTTCTATTGCTTTCTCTTCTTCATATTTCTTAGCTGCCTCTGATACTACCCTCCTCCTCCATATTTCCAATTCCCTTTCCTTTTCCTCTTCTTCCTTCTTTTTTTCTCTCAATACTACTCTTGACACCCTTTCTGCTGCTGCTCTTACCCTTCCATCTTCTATCCTTTGCTCCTCATTTCGTTCCCTTAATTTGTCCAATTCGTTTTTACCCTCTTTCCTTTTCCTCACTCTCTCTTTTTCCCCCTTCTCAAGCTGTGTTAGTAATTCATTCTGCTCATCCCGTAGTTTTGCCAATTTATCCTCCAAAATCTCTTCTCTTTGTATTAGTAGCTCCTCCCCCTTCATCTCACTCTCCCTTCTACTATCATCGCCTGTTCTCTTTACAGCCTCCCTTTCTTCTCCCGTTAGTGAACCCCGTAATTTTAATAATATCTGTGCAGCTACCCACTCATCATGTCCTATCTCTACAATCTGCTCTTCTCCAATCCTCCCCTCCCCCACTATCTTCCTGTGAGCCACATATGGTGGAGGGCTGTAAGCCGGGTTCGAGTATCCTTCAGCCGCCCTTAACTGTCCTTCCATTTCTCCTAGTTCTCTTAAAGGGTACAACCCTTCTCTCTCTGTTTTCACTCCCGGTGTTATGGGTATCTCGTTGCTCGGTTCCTTTTTTATGTCTTCTAATGTGTCAATCTTTTCTCTTCCCTCTCCTTCATTCTCCGCATTCTTTTTCCTTTCACACCCCTTTTCCCCATCCGTTCCCTCTTTCATAATCTCCTTTACTTCCGGTGTTTCTCCCATAGAAAACATTCCATTTGGTCCTGGTCGGGATCCCTGGAACATCCTCCATAAGTTAAACACCTCCATATGGCTCGCCAACTTCTTCCCCTTGTATGTATTGTGCAGATGGTTTAGCAATGAATGTTGGGCATATGGATCGAAACTACCATTAGACGGCCATGGTGTTAACATTTTGTTATCCGTCCCCTGGGTCCACTCTATGCTGTACTTAATTAATTTCTCCCTATGGGGTGGCAGTGTTGTGCATATGTGTTGTAGTGGGGTAGTGAGGGTGTTCCCCCACCCTCCCGACCCTGTCCCATATGACATAGTTGTGCCCCACTTGTTACTCCTCCCTTCGCTATCAGTTTGCAATTTACAACCTTATATTGTTTACCTGGCCCCGTAAGTGTGGGGACTTACGACAATCCTTTACAAAGTATGCAATAATAATAAAAAAACAAGAAATAATAAAACACAAAAATATATATATGTATAATTTTGTATTGTATATTCCTTCCCCTACGGCCCCATGCGGCCGAAGCGCACGCAGCCCCCTGTGACTGCGTACCCCTTACGACGATCTTATACAGTCGTCCTTATTCCTCGTTCTCCTCCCCCTTTTACATTTGCCGTTGCTGGCGTTCTCCGTGCTCAGCCACGCCCCTCTCCCCTTCTCCTCTTCCAATCCACTCGTTTATTGCTTATCTTCGTACCCGCTCCCTCATCATTTTTCTCTTCCCCACCACTTTCAAAACTCAATGTTCCTTGTGCTCGTGATATCCTATAAAATCCCTACTGGTGACGTCACCGATGTCTCTACGCTACTAGTACAGTCTCATTATTAGTTTCAAAATACACTTGCAATTTACCCCCGCTAACCCTACAGCTGTCTTCCTGTCTCTCCTGGAACAAGGTAATCTCATCAATAATATAATTGGACTGCACACGCTGCGTCGCCTCGCGTGTGATACGCCCCTCAACAGGAGGGCTTAACCAGCCAATTATCTTCCGTATTTGGCAACTATGCAACTAGCTACCCCCTACAGGGAAACGTCATCTACCTATCGAGTTTCTTGCTCGAACAATAGGAAACCTCATCTACCTATCGAGTTTCTTGCTCGACCAATAGGAAACCTCATCTACCTATCGAGTTTCTTGCTCGAACAATAGGGAACCTCATCTACTCATTGATCAATAAATGCCAAATCGTAGGAAACCACACACGCCCACCCCTACACGTTAGTCGCGATTTAGGCCAATCAGTGTCTACGAGCGGCCACACGTGATGTTTCGTGCTCCGCCCCCCTCTTTCACGTCACTGCTCTCGCACTCTTTTCACTCCCTTTCATTCCATTGCCAACACTATATTGTCAAACCTTCGCCGCGCACCTGTGCAACACCTCCCTCCTCCCTCATTTAATTCCTCCCCCCTCCCTCACAATTTCGCATTGCTCGTTGTGTGTGTCATGCTCACCAAGTTCTCTCGATGCAGGGCCGCTCGACTGCGTGCACCCCTCCAAGCGGCTCGCCACCTCCCCTCGTCTGGACCACGTCTGGACACTCGCCAACCGCGGGCGGGATACTTCTCAACCGGCTCCCGAGGGCCAATATCCGGATTGCGCTGTCCGGTCTTCTCGCAGCTCCGCGATGGTCCTGTAGTCCTCAGAAGGGGGCAACGGCAGAGGGGGCCGCGCCGCCGGGCCTCCTCGCAACGGGAGTGCCTGGAAAAAGTAAAAAATAAAAGTCGATCTTAAACAGATCTCAGCAGTGCCTCCAACTTGTCGGGGGGAAATTCTGCCGGGGTCGGCCGGACCGTCCGCAGACCTCCAGGCAGGGAGGCCCCAACTCCTCCCGTGTGTATCCCAGATAAGATGAGATAGAGTCTGAGACGCACACAAGGAGCAAGGTGACTCTGCTGTTTATTAGACAAAACGGCAGGGATGGGTCAAGGAGCGCACGCGTTCGTCCTGACACACACACAATTGTGGGGCTCGCAGGCCCTTTTTACTGTATTATGACGCGCTACTTGCGTCACTTCAGAAAGTTAACAAAAAACCTATCGCCACTCTTAATTGGGTGTTCGAGTGGTAGGGTTAGTATAGCACACATATAGAGAAAGATATTAGTGGACAAGGTGTAGTCAGGTGGTATATCTGGGTTGTCCCTACAATTAGATACATGAAAATTGTTACATGAAGGCTCCTGAGGATTGGCTAAATGTGCTGGCGTCAGTGATAAGAGCCCCATGTTCTGATTGGTGCACCCGTGAGCTTCCCAGCCTGGGACCACCGTCGTTCCCAGCTCTCGGTGTACCTGTAAGTTGCAACAATGTTTCACTATGGGTACATGCAGACAATGTGAGGACTTATTCATAGCTAGACGGGGTACCGTTCCCACTGTTGCAGATGTCCATTGAACCTTTCAAGTGTATCTGCCAGTGTCTCGTAGCGAGGGATCCAGACGCCTCTGTTCTCCCGGGTTTGGCATCTCGTCAGGTTCGGCTTGATCACGTGGGGAGGGACCGTGAAAGAGGCATAATTCTGCACAATTAATATTGTTTTTCTACTGTGCGTCTGGTTTAATTTGTCGGTGTGACTTTAACGTTGGTGCGCGGAGTGCGAGGTTGCAACATCGTGCCTTTGATGATTTGCTCTTGGAACGTGGGTTTGCAACATTGCGACCTTGGCTGGTTGCTTCGCCAAGCTCATTCTGTAGGATCAGCAACTGACTCTTGTCTTGTTGATGTCCACGGGAGCTCTTGTTTGAGGCCTACTTTGGCCCGGTGCATAAGTTGTCCGTTTGGTGCACAGGTGCTTTAAGTTATAGGAGCATATAATTCCATAATCGGTATTGTCTTTATTATATTTCTCATCGTTGTACCTGATTTCAAAGAGAAGCGTGAGCAAGATAGTAAAAGTTCATGACGTGTCTTGCGTTTCTGCATTCTGAAAACCTATATAAAAATAATAAAGATGCACGTCCGTGAATATGCCTGTCGCCTACGTCATAGCACTGAGTATATTCTTCGTGTAGGTTGGTGTGGGAATGTCCAGTGTGTATATTTGTACAGATGTGCTTCCCGTTGTCTAGGTCGTCATGGCATCTCTAACGACGTGTAGATTTTAGTCTAGTTGATCCGTGCCGCAGGTGTCGGCATGGCCAGTGCGGGCTGCTGGGCAGGCAGATGGACACACCTGTATGTTCCTGTACCAGGGTATCTGGTCGTCTGGTAAATGGGCAAACTCTTCTCGTGGCGGGTGTTTGGGTCGTGACCCTCTAGGCCAAGCGCGAGAGGTGAAGGACGGGAGCCTGGTTTTCCATTCTCCCACTTCAGACCCTTCCCTGAATCTGTTTTGAATCCTGGAGCACAATTTGAAACAACACCACTTTCATATTGAACTTGTGGAAGGAACTGAAAAGGGGTCATTTTTTTGCAATGAAATGCATGACAGGTGACTAAACTAAACTCTTCTCTGGTGAACAGTACAAAATCTGCCTCTTTGAGAAAACAGCTGTTTCAAGGTGTATGGTTAGTTAATAGATTGTTGATTTCAGAGAATGAGCTGATATGTGTTCTTAATGGTTTGTATTGTATCAGAAAACGTTTGGAAAGGGCTTCAAAGTTTCTTGTGGGCAGTTGAATAGTGATGGTGATACGATGTGGCACTTGTTGCATATTTTCATGTCACTTGCACATTCCAACAGATATCCCACCTCATATATAGTATCCACTTCACAAACAGGAGTACAGTTGTGGAGAAGGCACTATCAATGGCTGATCAATACAATTGTGCATTGCCCTATCACTCTGCTATGCAAGCACCAGCATGCATGTGCATGCTGCTGCAAAATTATTCAGGAGATGACCTGTGCATCTCAGATTTACTCTTGCTAACATATGCCACATTTACAAAACCTAAACATGGAGCCAATATGTAGCTTCATCAGTGTCCATTTGAGGTGCTGATGTACAAATGAGACAATATGACAAAGACATAAACAAGGGCATATCAGAGAAGCTATAAACTGCTCTCAACAGGTTCTAGTTTTAGGTTTTTGGGAATCCGTTATTGGGCATTAGTAGCACATCTGCGATGGTCAGGGCATCTCCTGATGTACTCTAGTGGAAATCACTGTGATCAGGCCCTACAACTCATACACATACCAGTAGGAAGGACTCTCATGGCTAGCCTACATTTTTCAAAAAATAAAGATGGCACATCTGTGAGCACCAAATGTTTCTTTCGTTATAAGCACATATAGAGAAATCTTTTGTCAGTCGAAATTCGCTTTAAAAGTCAGCTCCCAATTTCACAGTGTTTAATTATGGTCTCCCAGCAAACAGAATACACCCTTAACATATTGTTAGTAACCCCCAGTCACAGTCTTTATGATCAATGAAGGAAAATACCTGACGATCAGTAAACAGGCACTCCATTTCGGCGTCATGCTTCTCCTTTGTTAATAATCACTCTATATTATGCACTGTCCAATGAAGGGATAAATATTTTAAAGCCAAAGTTCAGAAATTAAAACTGAATCATCATGTACTGCTGGCTATGCCCCAAAGAGTATACGTATATCATTATAAAGGCGAGAAGGCAAGGCTTTCCTCCCCCCTGTCTATTATCGAAAATCCTAGGTTCAAGAAACATTTACATTACCTGTGTACAAAGATATTTTCCTCAAAATTAATATCACAATCTCAGCCTGAAAAGCATCCTGAACCGAACTCATGCGAAAATACCCAGCTCCTTCCAATAGGGGTGAGTAATATGCAGAGAAGATGTTTATAGAGAGACTCCATGCAACCCAAAGTGGCTTGTTGGTTAAAGCAACATGGAAGAATAACAAATATAGTGTTGAGAATGCACTTAAAGATACATCCCAGAGGGTGAAAAAACAACAGAACATGTGATGGTGCTCAGGTTTTTTTGGCAGCTTCCTCCAAAATATTTCAAATGAGAATTCAAATGAGAATGCTGGACAATAAGCAGGGGGACGATGAGAAGGCACTATCAATTCAATGTGTGATCATGTAATCTGTCACCAGTATATATTGACAGCAAGATTGGATTAACCAACGGCAGCCCTATTAAATGAAAGTATCACATTTGTTGGGGAGGTGATAATGTGTCAATTTTGAAACAATGACTCTGAACCCACTCAGTGACTGTACCTACACACAGTCCACTAAGGATATCCTGATATATAAATTAATATATTAACATTTTGTGCCAAACTAAGGGCCCGATCTAAAGAACATGTCTCCTAAATGAGTATTGGAAGATCTAATTTCTCTCCTCACTGATTTGCAGGCATGCATTCCAGGAATGCTCAGCTGATATAGGAATTCCATGGTCCTCATCATTAGACATTAGATAACTTGTAGCAGGGAACAAACCCACCAGTTCAGAAATCTCTGTAGCATTATCATTTTATAGGCAAGGTAAAGCGGTCTTGTATGGCACCCATCTGCTTTGTTGTATTCGTTACAGGTGTATCTGCATGAATAGAGAGAGGGGATTGTTAGTGGCATAAAAGGAGGCACAAGTGTGAAACCAGCATGTTTGTGGATGCAGGACAGATATACCTCGGTACTGTGTGGCGGGAATGTTCTATAGTTTTGGTGGCAACACTTGGGAATGTGTTATATGGATGGCAGAACTAAAGGCTGGGCTAAAACAGATTTGGTAAGTTTGCCTGTCAATGTGGGTGAGTGAGATAGAACTCGAGAGGACGCCGCTTATATGTCACTCAATTAATTTTCAAATGGAATGGATCATATTTGTGGCAGCCATCTGTTGTGGATGTTTGTGTGTGGTATATTTTAGAGGGGAACATGTCAGTTGGGAGAGTAGGTTATACAACCGAGGGGAGTTTGAGTGACAGGGGAGGAGCGGTATTTAAGATTCAAGATTTAGATCGTATACAGCAAACAGCAGAGTGGAAAAAGCTATTTTATTTTATGATTATTGTTGTATTTGTTTTATTCTTTTTTGGTTGTGTGAAGACCAGAATATCCATTGTTAGTCTTGTCTCCCCCATTTGGCCTCTGCAGTTTTTTTTTTGTTGTTTTTTTTATTTGATATGGTTGAATTCAATCAACCTTTCAAAAACATATTCATACAACACATACATAAATCATTTCAATATACATACATATGAAATGACGCGCTCAAGGTCTTGGAGACGGAGCATTTCTGGAATTCTCACGGAGCACCTCTTTGAACTTTTTTCTGCTCGGCTTCTCGTGCCTGCAGTACAGTGTATCTACCTGGAGGACATCTTATTCTGCAACTACTCCCTGCCTGGACAATAGAAACTGACAAAGGTATCCCTTTTCATTTTGGCTCCGCCCCCCAGCAGGCACGTCTGGTTTGTCTACATTATCCCACGTCATAGCGCACCCGCGCGCGCACCCGGCAAGTACTACAAGTACTGTTTGCTGTGCCGGTAGTCTGCGCGCTCAAGGTCTTGGAGACGGAGCATTTCTGGAATTCTCACGGAGCACGGAGCACCTCTTTGAACTTTTTTCTGCTCTGCTTCTCGTGCCTGCAGTACCGTGTATCTACCTGGAGGACGTCTTATTCTGCAACGCCTCCCTGCCTGGACAATAGAAACTGACAAAGGTGACTGTTACTAAGCACGTTGTACACTCTCACGCAGTGGTTACGTTGTGCACTTTGTGCCTACTGATCAGCAAACGTAGTGCCTGCGTGTCCCACAGCCTCTTCACCCAGTAGTTTACTAAATTGTTTTTCTTCTCTTTTTTGTGTTTTTTATCCAAAGGTATCCCTTTTCATTTTGGCTCCACCCCCCAGCAGGCACATCTGGTTTGTCTACATTATCCCACGTCATAGCGCACCCGCGCGCGCACCCAGCAAGTACTACAAGTACTGTTTGCTGTTCGCGGGTCGCCTGGTTTTCGGTTTTAGGTATAATTATTTTATTTTAAACCCAACCTTTATTTATTTAATTTTTATTATTTGATTTTCGCATTTAGAATTTAACCGAATGTTCCCTTACACCCTGACTACCAGTATGCCACCCATTCTGGAGACCCAATCAAAACTGATGGAGCCGGGTTGTGAGAATGCCATGAGAAAAGCTCTTTTCCAACCCCGACTCACAAGCTTATTATCAAGTGTTGGGCGTATCACCACCCAGCGCTCACACTCAGTCTCCGATGACATTCGATTGTGTCCAAGGAAGGGGACAATATCTGAGGTTGAGGGAAACTTCGGTCACCCTATCCCCACGGTCCAAAGTGATTCCATGGGATCCTCTGCGGCAGTTCAGCCGTCTGGCCCCATAATCCCTGACCCCACACATACAGCAGCTTCTGACATCTCATCTCGAGAAACTAGTTTGCATGGTGCCCCTACTGATAATACGCTAATAGCAGCCTGTTCTGTGGGGGACCTACGACCTGTTGTTGCTCTCTTCCCAGGGGACACTATGCCACAACCCGTTCCATGATCTGTCCTGGCCCAACAAAAATTGAGACAAGCCTACACTCATTTGACCATGATTGGAGAAATAGAGGAGGAGGATATCCAATTTGTGAACCTCTCCAATCAAACTAATGAGCGCTCTGAAGGAGTCTTATACGTGTGCTCGAATACTGGTGATTTAATCCAACTAGAACAAGGTATTAATAGCCACTTTGGCACAAATGGCGAGACTTTGTCACCAGTGTTGTCTCACAGCGATACACCAGCAGTAGAACCATTGAAATCCCCTGTAACAGGCTCGAACCCTCCTCTCGCATC